>NC_072790.1:147452396-148077396 GCF_028583425.1 Eublepharis macularius | reverse complement strand
TTCTCTCCCAACTGCATCTTCTCCATTGTTGCAAACATAAAATCCCAGTTCAAATTGTCAAACGCTTTCTCCGCATCCACAAAGAAAAAACCAACCTGCTTCCCTGGATTTTTATCATAATACTCAATAGCATTCAACAACACTCGTAAGTTATCTTTTATTTGCCTTTCCGGTAAAAAACCGGCTTGATCCTCTCCAATAAATTCCACTAGCCAAGTCTTAAGTCTTTCTGCTAGTATCTTTGCAAATATTTTATAGTCATTATTAGTTAAAGATATTGGTCTATAATTCTTAACATTACTTAAGTCTAATGTCTCCTTCGGTATCAATGTAATATTAGCCTCATTCCATGTATCTGGCATCTCGACCCATTCCAATATTCCATTCATCATCTTTTGCATCAGTTGTTTCAAGTCCTCTGCCATCACTTTGTAAAATTTTGCAGTAATTCCATCTGGTCCCGCAGCTTTACCAACTGTAGTAGCTTGTATTGCTTGTAACACTTCCATTATTGAAATCTCAGCACTAAGCTTCTCTTTCAACTTCTCTGGTCACTTTGGTAAGTCAATCCTGTCAAAGTAGTCTCTTATCTTTTCATGATCCACTATTTTTTTCTGATATAACTTGGCATAATATTTGTAAAATGCTCTCTCAATCAATTCTTGATCATATAGTTCCTTTCCCTCTTCTGTAATCTTACTTTTTACTCTTTTCTCTCTTTTTCTTTAATTGCCACGCCAAATATCTCCCTGGTTTATTAGCTCCTTCAAATGTTCTTTGCTTCATTTTCTTCAACTCCCACTCCACTTCTTTATTTTCCATAGCTCTAATCTGTTCTTGCAGTAACTTTATTTCATACAACAATTTCTTTTTACCTGGTCTCTTTTTCAATTGTTGTTCAACTTGAATAATTTTTTCCTGTATCTCTTTTAATTTCGCTTCTTTTTTCCTCCTCTCTCTGCCATTTAAGTCCATCAAAACACCTCTAATTACGGCTTTGTATGTGTCCCAGACCATGTGCATTGGCACCTCTTTATCCACGTTAGACTGAATAAAACGTTTCTTTTCTCAACACCTCAACACCTTCTGGGTCACTCAAAAGATCCTCATTAATTCTCCATCTCCTTTTCTTGTGTTTCATTCCAAGTCTCCACATCACTGGATTATGATCCGAACTAACTTTTGGTAATATATCAGTCTCTTTTGTAAATACTACCGGTTCTTTAGACACCCAGATCATATCTATTCTCGAAAAAGATTGGTGACTAGATGAAAAAAAAGTATACTGCTTCAGTTTAGGATTATATTTTCTCCAAACATCTTCTAAATTTTCTTGTTCCTGAATTTCAAAAAAAACTTCGGTAATTTCTCCGTCCTTACTTTACTTGTTGATAGACTTTTATCCAATTGCAAATCTACCACTCCGTTAAAGTCTCCAGCTATAATTACCTGGTCATAAGTCCACTGCTCCATTTGTTCTCGTAAGTCTTTGAAAAATATATCTTTGGAGCCATTTGGCGCATATAATCCAAGTACCATAGTTTTCTTTGCATTACATAAACATTCCACAGCCAGGTACCTTCCATTTTTGTCAGACACAATTAATTTGGGTTGTAGCTCTTCCTTTATATATATAACAATTCCCCTCTTTTTTTGCTTTGTTGCCGAGACAAATTGTTTTCCTAACTTTTTGTTAATCAAATATTTAACATCTTGATCCCTAATATGAGTTTCTTGTAGACAAATCAAATTACTTCTTTGTTTAACTAACCAGTGTAACACAGCTTTACGTTTAGAGGGTGAATTAAGTCCATTAACATTCCATGAAATTAATTTGTACTCCATAATTATAATCTGGTTGAGCTAGGAAAGTCTTTTCCATTTTCCATCAGAAAGACATCCATTGCATATTTCGATTTGATCACTTGTCTCCCTGATTGAAATTCAAAAGTCACTCCTTCCGGTAGCTCCCATCTATATCTGATTTCCGCTGCCCTTAGCTTTTGTGTTACGTCTCTGTACTTTTTCCGATCCTGGAGTACTTTACGTGGTACTTCTTTCATAATTTGAATCCGTGTCCCAGCTACCTCCAGTGGAGTTTCAAAGTGTCTTCTAATAATTTCCTCCTTCATTCTCCTTGTGGTCAATTGGACAATAATATCTCTTGGTAAGTTCTTTTGTTCCGCATATTTTGAATTGACTCTATATGCGATATCCAAATGAGTCATCATTTCCTCCTCTGTTTGCCCCCCAAATTTTGCCAATATTTCAGCTACTTGTTTAAGGGCAGATCCATCCATTTTTTCCAGAACTGACCTCATGCGAATCTGTCTGTCCATTGCTTTGCATTCCATCATCACTATTCTTTCGCCCATACCTATGGTCTCATTCTGTATAGCCTCTGTTCTTTTCTCCCCATCCTGCACCAACTGCTGCATTTCTTGCACCTTTTGTTGAGTATTCTGTAAATCTGTTTTTATTGCCTCCATCTCCTTTTTAACTTCCATAATTTCTGATTTGATTGCTTCTTTCATTTCCGTCATTAGATTTTGCTGTAATTTTTGTATCATCTCCCGAATCTCTTTATTTCCATCTATTATTTTCTTATCCAAATTTTCAATAGCAGCCTGCCAGTCCTTTTCTTTTTTGGAGGCCATCGGACTTGCCTTATGTCCCCACGAATCAGCTCTCTTTCTTAGCTCCATCTTCTTTTTAATTCAAATCTCTATTTTTATATATCAAAAGTTTTTTTTATAAATTTTTTTATTGGATTAGAAATCTCTATAATATCTATTACAATCAATTTCCTTTAAATATTCCAGTTCTAACCCCCTCCCTTTCCCCCCCTTTTGTTGACTTCCAACAGTTTTCCAACCCCTTATCCGTTTTTCCCCCCTACTCAGTTCAAACTTATTTTATTCTATTAAACATATACTTTCACTCTCTTCTAAGCTTCTATTATAACTCAGTGCTATCTCTATTCCCTTTCCTTTAACTTATCAACTAAATGTTACATTCCTGGCATATATTCTTTAATAATAACAGTCATTTGTCTACTTTTGTACTCCATTTTCTATCTTATTTCATTCTTGTCTCATCAATATAGGGCAAACAATTTGTCCCTTATTCTGCATAACTTTAAGTACTTCTATAAGCATTGTATACACTCACTGTAAATCAATCAATTTAACTCATACTCTATATGTTGCTCACAATTTCTCTACATGTTGCAAATTACTTGGGGATGCTCAAGTGCAGGATTAATATGTGTGGCCCTCAATTCACATGCAGGCTATTCTTGCTTGGTGCATGTGCATGGCACTTTCATAGGATTGTGTGATTGTATCTTCAATGCATTTTGCAGATTGTGTGATTGATCTTCAAGTGAGTCCAGCGCTCTTTACTTCCTTCTATCTTATATTCAGTCTATCTTAGTTATATAATTTCTCCATTATACAATTATCTGCCAGAAATAAAATTAGTTAATTTTTATCCTTATAATTCTTATAGTAACACCTCTATTACTTAGTACTATGTATAGTAGTCAAATAAAATATTTGCTTAGAATTTCTCATTTAACTCTCCTCCCCTCGGTAAAGTCACTTCCCTCTTCTTTTGTTGTATTTCAGTACTTTTCAAACTGCCACAGTTCTCCCACCTCCCATTTTTTCACCAAATATTGCTTCAACTTTTCCCAATCCATGTTGAACTGTCCTGGATCAAGGTCTCTCAGTTTCCTTGTCATTTTGTCCATTTCCGCCATGTACAGCAATTTGTATATCCAGTCCTCGATAGTTGGCACTTCTTGTACTTTCCACTTTTGCGCATACAACGGTCTAGCTGCTGCTGTCATGTAAAATAACAATGTCCTATATTGTGCCGGAATATCCTCCATTCCCAAGTTCAGTAGCAGGAGTTCTGGGTTCTTATTGACTTGAAATTGTAAAATCTCACTTATCACTCTTATTATTTCCCCCCAGTACTGCCTAGCTACCTCACAAGTCCACCACATGTGGTACAACGATCCTTCATGCTTTTTACATTTCCAGCATTTATTAGACATGTTCAAATTCCCTAACGCAATTTTCTTTGGTGTCAAATACCAACGGTAAATCATTTTATAAACGTTCTCTTTAATGTTAGTGCATGTCGTGATCTTCAATGTATTCTTCCACAAGTATTCCCACACCTCCATTGTTATTTCTTTATTAAAATTTATAGCCCACTTCACCATTTGCACTTTAACTGTCTCATCTTCTGTGTACCATTTTAGCAACACTTTATAAGTCTTAGAGATTTCCTTTTTATCCTCTTGTAAAATTACCTCCTCTAATTCCGAATTCTCCATTCTTACCCCTCCTTTCACACAGTCCGAGTTATAGAGATCTCTAATCTGTCTATATTGAAACCAATCATAACTTGGAGACAACTCGTCTTGCGTCTTTATTCTTAGTTTGGAAAATTCTATTCGTGTTATCTCCTTATATGTTAAACACTGTTGTTCATTATCGACAGTTCTCGGATCTATTACTTCATAAGGAACCACCCAGGAGGGAATTCCTTCCTGTAGGTAATCTCTATACTTCTTCCAAATTGTGAAGAGGCTTCTCCGAATGTAATGGTGTAGAAACATAGAGTCTGCTTTTACTTTGTCATACCACAGATATGCATGCCATCCAAATATTTTTTTATATCCTTCTAAGGCCAGTAGTTTGCGGTTTTTGAGCGTCATCCAGTCTTTCAGCCACACCAAACAGATTGCATCGTAGTAGAGTCTTAGATTGGGCAGTTGCATTCCCCCTCTCTCTTTTGCGTCTTGTAATACTTTCATTTTCACTCGAGGCTTCTTGCCTGCCCAAACAAAGTCCGATATTTTCCTCTGCCATTTTTCAAACTGTTTAGAGTCCCAAATAATTGGTATTGTTTGTAACAGAAACATCACTCTTGGCAGCACATTCATCTTAACTACTGCAATTCTTCCCAACCATGACAAATTCAATCTATTCCATTTAATCAAATCTTGCTCTATCTGCGTCCACAGTTTTTCATAATTATTCTTGAATAGATCTATATTCTTTGCAGTCAGTTCAATTCCCAAATATTTCACCTTACTTGTTACTTCACAATCTGTTATTTCCGTTAATAACTGTTGTTTTTGTTTGGTCATATTTTTGCATAATATCTTGGACTTCTTTTTATTTACATAGAATCCTGCCAAATCTCCAAATTCCTTAATTTTCTCTATTACCTTTGGCATATTCTATATATCAAAAGTTTTTGACGTTTGCCCTCAGTTAAAATGGCAATTGAGGCTTCCCTTACCCTTAAAATGTCGGGTGATGTTTTTCTATGGTTCAAAATGTTGGGCGATCTTTCTCTATCATAATACAGTCACGCCGATAATCTTCCCTTACTTTCAATGGTGAATCCTCTACTTCCGTTTCCTTTCCCTTACTTTCAATGGTGGGTACTTCACTTCCTCTTCCAGCTTTGTTTTTCTTCCGGGTCCTCCTGCTCCTCCTGACCTCCCTCGCCGCTCTTTCTCTCTGTCTCCTCTCCGTCTATTGTTCTCCACTTCCTGTCTCACGACACACCTTCCAGTTCCCACGATCCGCCCACCGTGTCGCTATCTCCCCAACCACAGGTATGCAAAACAATATTCTTCTTAGCTCTTTTTAGCTTTTTCTCGTTCTCAAAACTCCAATTAAATTGCTCAGTCTTTTAATATACTTTTTCAGCTTGGTAGCTCAGTCTTTAGTTCTTTTAAAATTTAAGTCTTTATTCAGTAAAACGGTCCGTTGGGGGAGATAGTAATCTTAACTTAATACAGACTTCTTGGGATGTACTCACTGCTTCAAACGTCCAAATCTGTTCAAATCCGTTCCCGAGGCTCAGGGAACAAAGAGCCTATGTCAATTTAATGACTCCCAAAGCTGCTGCAGAGATTTTGGCCGCCCTTCTCCGAGGAGGATCTCAAGGCTTGGGGGAGAAGCCCTTAATTCAGAGCCTCCCACCCGCCGAGACCCTTCACTCTCAGGGCTAAAAGCGTTCTTGCTGGAATTCTGACTAAAACCCGGGGGCTGTGGGTGATCTGGAAGCCCCACCAGCCCAAAAAACAGCACCTCAGATGATCCGGAGCTCCGAATCACGTCGGTCTCTCCATTACCCCGAACCGGAAGTCCCCGGCCTCTGCCATTTTAATAGCAGTTTTTATATGGCTGCTTGTGATATTAACAGTGTATGGGCCTCTGGAGTTTAAAATGGCTACTGTATTGCCACCAGAGAGCCTCTAACAGTTGCTACGTCCCACCCAGGAGAATACAGCATGCATGGAATGCCGCACAGGTATGCGGAGTGATTGAGAAGTGATTGGATTTACTATCCGGCACCACCGGTGCCCAGTGCAACAAAGGTCTCGCAGAGTCATCCCCACTTTGCACATTCCTTTCCCTTCTTCCGTGATGAGATCTCCTGTCCATGACTGAGGAGCTAATCGAATGACATTCATAAGTATAGACAGTTGTTCCTGGGAGAGAACAGTCCCTCCCTAAAAGTACTTAGCTCCGGTGGACTTCATCAGCAAACTGTCTTTTTTGTGCAGCGCTAGAACTAGTTTTACATTTGTATTCACACACCCCGGTAGATGCCAATCAAGGTACTCAAGCCTTTTGTTTAACCCAGGAACTAACAGTTGGAGCCTTTGTTCTAATGGCTAGGTGGGCTCTTCCACCTCAGGGCACATTTTACCTATAAAGGTAGGCCCTGGCCTCATTCAAATTGTGCAAGTTTTCTGGCTTCTCCCTTAGGGTCACTTCCCTAAGCCTCTTGCTCTCTTGGCTGAGGATGCTGGCGTTCGAAGCTACTCTCTTCCCCCATGGACTGGACCCCTTCTCCAGGATAGGTAGATATATTTAATCCCTCTGTTCCCAATTTCTGGCTACATTTCCTAGGAGTCTCTCTCTCTGTGTAATTATTTTCCCCAGTAGTTTGTGTGTATGTGCATGAAGCCTTTCTTAATAAAAGTTGTTTGACTTCAAGAACCGGCCTTGTTTGCTACTTTGGGAAGGGATCTGGTAGAAATTGGTGAAGATTTCCCACTTGTTACCCCTCTCGTATAGCCATTCTCCTTGCTTGCTAATTCCTCCCACAAATTATTTATTGCAAGGAGACCACTTCCAGTAACACATGGTATCCACAAAACTCTCCTCCAACACCACATTTCAAATGAATCAATTTTCTTCCTGTCAGCTTTCTTCACTGTCCAGCTTTCACATCCATACATAGTAATGGGGAATACCATAGTTTGGATTATCTTGATACCTTATTAAGTCTTCAGTTTCAAGGACACTTTCCTGGAAGTAAGGCCCATTGAATAATGTGGTGCTTACTTCTGAGAATGTCTGTTTAGAATTGCTTCCTTACAGTGTTATCTTAAGAAGACTTTCCTGGGAGTAAGCCTCCTTGAATAGAGCTGAGTAGGATTCTAAGTAGCCTTACTTAGTACTGCTCTCTGACAGTGCTATGCTAAGCCACCAATTCCAACATTACTAAACTGACTTACATTTTAGCAATGCTGCACCTAGTTTTTAAACGTTTGTTTACAAAATCCCATCATAGCTAATTAAAGACAATTTATTATAGCGAATTTTCTCCTCAGTAATGTTTCTACCTCTGTGTGGTAAACAAGAAATTTTAATGTTTTGTTTGCAACTAAAATTCTCTGGGAAGTGTTGCCTGCTTAGAAGTATACCTGTACTCTCCCTTTTATCTGAGCCTACTGTAATTCTGAAAGAAAACAGTTCATTCAGTGTACATTGGTAAGTAAATCTTTATTGCCCTGCTTGTATGCCTTTAAATATAGCCAGTGAGGAAATGTATCATTGTTACAGTTTTCTGGAGTTGGTGAGCAATAAAATCCATATCCTTAAGAAATTCTGTTCATTAAACCTTTCCTCAAGCCATGTTGAAATATTCATGTAGAAATGAACATGTCCATGGGACGTCAGAGTCGTGCCTTCTGGCCCTATATTTGACCCTACCCATCCAAGTTTGCTGTTTGCATACAGCATATGCATGTACATCCAAGCTTACATAGGTTTCTATAGACATTTCTATGCTTTTTTCCCCAAGTTACAGACCATATGTATGGCAACCTACAAGTGTTCAGATGCACATGCTTAGTGTGTGGAAATGGGATCCTTAAATGTCTGGCGGTCAAGATGGAGGAAGAGGTCATGACCAGACCCCACTCCTTCACACATTCATTTCTATTCAGGGATGCAGAGGAGTTAGCTGTGTTAGTCTGTGGTAGCAAAATCAAAAAGAGTCCAGTAGCACCTTTAAGACTAACTAATTTTATTGTAGCATAAGCTTTCGAGAATCAAGATTCTCGAAAGCTTATGCTACAATAAAATTGGTTAGTCTTAAAGGTGCTACTGGACTCTTTTTGATTTCTATTCAGGGCTTCAGAGTCTTTGCATTGACTGCATCCATATGGAAGTGTGTTAATGGGCTCCTGCCAGGGAAGAAGCAGCAAGCAGAGGTGGGAACATGCAGAAACAGCATCCACACACACCCATTCCTGTGCCTCTTGCCACTGCCACCCCTACTTGTTCCTCCCCCTATCCCCCTATTGTGCTGTTCCTTGAGTCTCAGAGAGAAAGATGGATTATAGATGAAATAAATAACAAGTATGCAGGTGCAATGGGGCCCTATGTGGTCTTGAACCCCTCCCCCTTTCCCTGTCTCTTTCCCTACCAAGCCATGCTGTAATATTCTAGCACAGCTTGCCAAGGAAAGGAGGGGAGCCCTTTAAAGGAGGAATGGGATGAGTGGTATGTCGCAACAACGTGAACACTCCCCAACAACCACTATGCTGATTCTCCTTTAAACCAATTTAACATGTTTATTTTTAATATGGTTTAAAGGAGAAATGCTTGGAATGACAATAATGGCATATGATACAGAATTCCACAGGTCAGTTATTATCAGAAGCTAGCCAGGTCCCCTGGGTTTGAAAGTGGGGGATGGGGGAGTTTGGGAGGATGCGCTGGGGGAACTTACCTAGACTGAGGGCTGATGTTTCTCAAATTAACCTCACATGCAACCTGTCACTTCCGCATTGCAAGTGACAATTTCCAGAGCAATGAGGCAGTGCTCCAGAGAGAGTGGGGGAGCACTGTGGAGTTTCGAGGCTCATTCCCACGCCTTTTCCTTCCACTGGCCAGGTGAGAGGTGGAGGCTAGGAGTTGGGGGAATTTCTGCCCCCACTGGGAGGTCTGGTAACCCTAGTGCAGCGTGCATGTTGTTCCCATTCTGCAGTCACTCCACTAGCTACCCATCAGTTACCAAGTTCAATTCAAGATTATGGCTATCGCATACAAAGCCCTTCATGGCCTTGGCTCCTTATATCCATAGGACTACTTCCCTCCCTATGCTCCACCATGGCAGATTTGTTCATCTAAACAGAGCCTTCTGCAGAGACCACGTTGCAAATGGGCAAAATCAATAGCTGCCCATTCACATACATTTTCTGTGGTGGCCCCTACCTTATAGAATGGCCTGCTTGAGGAGGTCAAGAAAGCTCCTGCACTATCTTGGCTTTCCACAAATGGTGCCAAACTGATTTATTCATGACAGCTTTTTACTCAGGTTATAGGCCCATGCTGTATGAAGTGGCTCAGAGAGATGTCTCAGTTAAAGGGACAGGGGCTATAGACTGTACTATTTGGTACTCTCTGTTGGTATAATATGCTCCTACTGGGAGTTTTTACATTGTTTAATGAGTTTAAAAATACTGTTTTATCTCTGCAATGTTTTATGCCTGTATTCAGATCTATACTTGCTTTCAAATTTCTGCAATGCGTACCCTATTGTATTGTTTGAGCCAGTTTGGTGTAGTGGTTAAGAGTGTCAGGACTCTAATCTGGAGAATCGGGTTTGATTCCCCACTCCTCCACCTGAAGCCAGCTGGATGACCTTGGGTCAGTCACAACTCATCCAGAGCTCTCTCAGCCCCACCCACCTCACAGGGTGATTGTTGTGGGGATAATAATAACATACTTTTAAACCGCTCTGAGTGGGTTCTAAAGTTGTCCTGAAGCACGGTATATAAATTGAGTATCATCATCATCATCATCATCATCATCATCATCATCATCATCATCATCATCATCATCATCATCATTGTGTATTGACTTATGCTGTACAATCTGCCTTGAGTCTCAGTGAGAAAGCTGGACTATAAATAACATATGGTTGTTTAATGCAGGAGCTTCATTCTTTCCATTTGGGGAAACATCCTGTGTGGAAGCAGCCATTGTTTCCATTTAATTTTAAATGCACTGATGCCAAATAAGTCTATTTCTCTGATGAGTAATCTCTACTGTCCGATATGTATGAGATCTCCTTTGGAAATCTACCAAAGCTATTACCCATTCAAAAAAATATTTGCTAATCTTCTTGCCCACCCATACAGTCTGAGGATGCCGACCACTGGGGCCCTGGACTTGGCCTCAACCCCCAGAGAGACACAGCTGACCCCCCTTCCCTGCAGCCACGGGGGAGGGGGGAATGTACTGGTAGCTTCAGCAGATGCCGGAGATGACCCCATATGAAAATCTTGCAATGCCAGCTCTCACCCCAATTGCCCTGGCTCAAGAACATGTGAGGAAGCCCCTCCTCAGTTGGGACAGGCCATCCCCACCTGACCTAGCCTCACCATTCCCTAGGGATCCCAGACCCCCGGTGGGGTGGGAGATCCCCTGCCCCCGCTCCTCCCACCCTGCCCCCACTTACCTAACTGGAGGGGGGGCGCGCACCTTCTCTGAGGGCTCCCCTGTAGCGCTGTGCACTCCTGCGTGCAGCAACCACCAGGATTGGGCCTGTTTTGGCCCGGATTGGGGCCGCTGCAGAGCATGGGAGTGCTCCTGTGGTCCGCAGCGCCTGAAAATGGGCCCAATCCGTGGCAAAACAGGTTCTTTTTGGGGCACTGTGGAGCGCAGGAGGGCTCATGCGCTCAGCAGCACCTCAAAAACGGGCCCATTTCAGTGCGGATCGGGCCCATTTTGAGGTGCTGCGGAGCCTGGACGTGCTCCCAGGGGCTGTGTGATGATGTCACTTCTGAAGTGACATCATTGCGCTTGTGGGGGCGTGCGTGCACTTCGTGCACCCTCTCCCTCAAGGTAAGTGCCAGGCCCCTATCCCCCGCCTGGAGATTGAGGGGGTCTGGCAACCCTACCGTTCCCTCAGCATTAGGGGGCATGGCTTTCCCTGTGCCTGGGTCACCAGCCTCGGTGTCGCCAGAGCCTGCAGCATTCTTGCTATAGAGGCATGTGATCTCTGCCCATCCAAGGCAGGTAGTGCCAGTATGGCTCTGGCACCTGGCCCTGACATGGCTGAAAAGCACTGCTGCGTCTCTGCCAGTCCAGGCAGCCCCCATGTTTCTGTGTTGGGTGCAGTCCCCAAAGGCAGGGGAGATTGCAGCCACTTCATGAGGCCCTGTTAGCTTAGTGAAGGGCTTGTGGCCATGGCCCAAGCTGGCTGACTGCCTCATCCTTCCCCTAAGGAAGCCCTACCTTCTCATAGTGAGGCAGGGCAGGATCTGGCCTCCACGCCAGTTGCAGCAGGCAGGCCAGAGAGGGGAGAGCCAATGCCCAAGCCCCACTCCCACTAAGCTGCATTCCACTTCCTGGCCCAGGTGCTGGGGATGGGGATTAGGGGGCTGGGGATGAGGGGAGAGATAAAAGGAGGGCTCTTAAAGCAGGCCAGGGAGAAGGACAGGGGTTAGAGTTGATGAGGAGAGAGAGAGTGCACAAGCAAATAAGCACGCAGGCAAGCAAGGAAGCCAGCAATCGAGCAAGCAGGCACCCAAGGATAATTTCCAGGGAGCCAGTGGGGACGAAGGTGGTGCAAACCTACCCCCACTCTCTCATATTTGAGGCCTGAGAAGGAACCGTTGAGGGTCTGTGGGACAGGATGGCAGATGGCCAGAAGCCGGTTCTCACCCATCTGGAGGACTTACACATACTTTTATCAGTAATTAGCTTTTTTTACAGGAAAATAGAATGGAGCCTCCCAGGTCTTGCCTGAGAAAAAATTCTTACTCACTCTAGGTGGTGCAAGTGCTATTTCCAAGCCTTTCCTGCTTAATAATGACACAGCTGCCACATATGTGAAGGGGGGCATCAAGGAAGATTTGAGTCCTACATCACATATAACCTCAATATAAAACCACTGCCAGCACAGAATCCATTGTATACAGCATGTGTCCCCAATCTCTTTGAGTCTGCAGGCACCTTTGGAATTCTGACACAAGATGATGGGCACAATCACAAAGTGGATGCTGCAGGAGGTGATGCCAACCACAAAATGGCTTCCACAGGAGAAAGAGCCAACTAGAAAATGTCAAAGAGTGAGGTTAAGTATAACTCTAATAGTAACTCTTCAACATTTTAGGCAGAAGCTCTGTTTAACAGAGTGCCTTTTAATCTGCATAGCTATCAGAAGACGTGGACTCCACCTTGCTCCACCCACATTCTAAAAGCACTTGGTGCACACCAAGAAAGGTGTGCCATACTGGAGGACCCCAGTATACAGAAATCCTTTTTGATTGTCAGGCTAAGGGCCAACTTAAGTAATGATTTCCATTTGATATCAAGTACTCTGGCATTTCATGTGTTTGGTTTTTTTGCTGTATTGTCTCTACCTAGTTTTTTCAAGCTCTTTCTCTGTCCTCATGACAAGATGTCTTCCATTCTCACACCTTAAGATTATGCAACAACACTATTATCTTTCTGATTCCAAGACTAGATAAGAACGTTTTGGAAAGAACTGTTTAAACAAGATGTATGAAGCACAGAGATTGAATTTGGAAATCCAACTGCTAAGTGAAAATACACAAGGCTAAGGGCAGTTTTGGAGTCACATTTCTCCAGATGGAGGTAAACAGTTCAAGGACAATATGTCTCTTTTCTTTTTTGTAATATATTTTTATTTTGAAAAGCAGAATAATAGTAAGGGGATACAGAAAGAAAAAGGGATAACATATAGAGCAATCCTAAGCAAGTCAATTTGGAAGTGTCCATTTTATTCAATGGGGCTTTCTCCCATGTAAGTGTTCTTAGGATTGCAGCCATAGTCATGTAAATCAGAAATAATTATATATAACAATACATAAAACACAAAATATTTCTCCCCAACACCCCCTTCATTGATTTTTTTAAAGACACTTTCTATAAGGTGCAATAATGTTTATGTAATAGCATTGTATCTGACGGCATGAAAGATATTCATAAAAATATTCAGCTCCAGCTGCTGTAAAATATAGTTGAAAAGCTTGGTCCCAATGCTTCCACTTTTCAGCCAAATTACCTTGCAACACAAGTGGAGGTGGAGGTTGAAAAAATCCATATCCATAACTTCTGACACTATGTAACAGCATTGTATCAGATAAGAGAATGAAAGATATTCATTAAAATATTCAGGCGTCCCTCGCAGTCAACAGCTTTGTTTATTTGCATCTCTAGAAGCCTCCTCAGAGAAAGCTACTCCCAGACCCTGACGACAACCAACAGCTAGCTGCCAAGAAAAACACTAAAGGAAACTGCTCCTATTAAAGGGACAGTGCATCACAACTTACTTATGTTAGGATACATTTATATTCAACGTTTTAAATTACAAATTTAATAACTGTTTTGCGACTACATAATTGGTTTAATCATTGCTACATAGTCAATATTACATACTTTTGCCAATTCTACATAGCCAATATAACTTTAAATAAATAAATTGTATATCAATTATATATCAAAATATATAAGGAATTACATTAGTATTCAAGATGTTTCATTTAGAACTTATTCTCATTCTGCTAAATTTATCTCCTGCTTGCATAATACACATTCTGTCTCTCTTCAAAATTCGTAATCTCTTTCTCAAATAAGCTGTTAATTTTGCCATTACTGCATGTTTGGCAAGTTTGTTTTCCCATTCTTCTAAGCTTGGATAGATGTCTGCTTTCCATTTTGCTGTGTAAATTATTTTAGCTGCTATTGCCATATATTCAAATATCTCTTCCAATACTTTTGGTAATTTATTAGGCAATAGTCCTAATAGCATATTCTTATTCTGCGTTTTTCCATGTATTTCCTTCCAATATTTTTCCACTTTTTTGCAAGTCCACCACATATGATAAAAGAGTCTATCTATATCTTGACATTTCCAACATTTTCCTTTGTAGTTTCTAGATATCCTTTGGAGTAATATACCAGACAATATATCTCTTTCAAAAGTACTTCAGATATGCAATTCAACTTCAAAATTAGTGATATAAGAGATCAGAATAAAAGGAAGAACTCTGGTTGATTTTTTTCACTGAAGAGATGGAAAAGGATTCTTTCAGAATCAAATCACCATGAGATTGGAGCTGATGAGAGTGAAACTATCTCCACTTTTGATTAGTTTCACTCCTGTCAGCTCCAATATCAATTGGGTAACTAATTGCGAGCATCATCCACAAATGCTTTAAAAATGGTGGTTTTTTACAATTCTAAATTGTACTTTTTAATGGTCTGTGCGTGCATATTTTCATACTATATCTTACAAGATAAGTAAGCAGGCTGGACAGGGAGGGCAACACATTACCTAGATATACATGGCTTGTCACAGTTTTTTTCTTCTCCAGGAAAAGGAGGTTTATTTCCCCTTTCTCATCAGCTGGACTTAAGATTTGCCTTCAATAAGGTCGTATTTACAGGAATGCCTTGGCCTAGAGTGTGTGTGGCTTCCCCCCCCCACACACACTTTTCACAAGTTCCCATCAGATTATTTGTTCCTGTCAAGATCCAGCAGACTGGTTTTATAAATTGTATTCCCATTTTAATTCCTCTAGAATTAGTCCTATTTAAAAAATTCTGATTTCAGCAATCAATGACAGTTTTGTGAAACTGAGGAAAGAGTTAAAGCAACCAACTTCTGAGCATGTGCCAATAATACTTACTAACTTTGGGTGCCTGGACAGATGAGTATCATGCAGATTCAAGACAAATGAAATTATCATATCTAAATTTTAACAACAAAGAGACCTCAACCTGCAATATTATTATTATAAGGTAGGAAAATGCTTATTTTGAGCTGGCTACAAACTTTTTAAAAGGTGGCTATATTTCCTGTTTAAGGCCCGCTGCTCTAATAGTGCCAGATCAGTGGCAGGAAAGGACACACTTAGCAGATTGACATGTTTGCACGAAAAATTGAAAGTGAAGTGTTGTCTGTTTGAAAGGTCAGGTCTTATTTTGTACAGCCTTCTCTCCTCCCCACCAGCTATAGAACAGTGTGTCTGTTTTCATCACCAGTGTCCCACTCATCATTGGTATAGTTTCTGCAGGCCTAAGATGGTCAATTGCTTTTTTTAAAAGGCTTTCAGTTCTTTCTTGAAGGCTATCAGGAGGGAGAAGAAAATATGCCACAACAAGAAGTATGCATTGTATGGGTTTAATTTACATCTTTTTTCTCCACAACAGCAATAGTTAGGGGTGCCAGATCCCCGGTGGGGGTGGGGGAACCCCACCCTCACCCCCACACCCCGCCCCCACTTACCTGGCCAGCAGGGGGGCGCACCCTGTGTGTGCGCTCCCCTGCGGAGCTGCACGTGCCCATGGATTGGGCCCGTTTTGACCTGGATCGGGCCCGTTTTGGGACGCTGTGGTGTGCAGGAGCGCTCCTGTGCGCCGCAGCACCCCAAAATGGGCCCATTTTGAGGTGCTGTGGAGCACAGGAGCGCTCCTGCGCTCCGCAGCACCTCAAAATAGGCCCGATCCGTGATCCGCTGGGGAGGGCGCGCTGTGGGATGACGTCACTGGAAGTGACGTCATCGCGCTTTGCAGGAGCATGCGCGTGCGTGCTTTGTGCGCGTGCACCTCCTATCACATCAGAGGTGAGAGCCACCCCGCAATCCCCCGCTGGGAGATTGAGGGGGGCTGGCAACCCTAGCAATAGTTAGGAGCTGGCTTTACTGGTCTGGCAGTGAGAATTATTTCATTGTTGTAAACTTTCTGTGGCAATTATTCCTTGAAGAGGAAGCAATGTTTGTAAGTGCTTATGTTTAGAAGCTCCCACCTTGACCAGATTCATATAGGTGCCATAACATCAATCAATGTCCATTCATGTTCTTCATCCATCTTGGCAGTCATCCAAATAATACCATTCTTCTACTGCCTACCAAGTACTGGGAATGGATATTTTTCATAATCCTTGGGCTTACTAAGGCTCTTTTCTCAAGGATCTCATCTTTAATTTGTGATGGGTCTGCATGGTTGTTTGCTTTGGTGAATAAGGAGTTCAACAGACAAAAGATACCAGCCCTCTTTAGAATGTCCCAATTTTGTGGAAGGCTCAGATGATTGGTTCCTTGTCTTACAGAGGCTTATTATATCAAAATCTGAAAGCCCATACTTTTGTTGGAGTAATTAGATGCCTAGCTTTAAAAATGGGCTGAAACTTTTAATAAGGATGAGTATTTCTTCTTGGCATTATTTCAATAACTCAATAACAGTTTCTTTCATTATAAAATTCCACACTCTTTTTCTCCACTATAAAACCAATATTTCATCATCACTGTTTGCACTGTTTACTACAGAGGATCCCTCTCTCGTGTGGTATTACTGAAAACCCCAGGACTTTCTGGTGTAATTCAGTGTTAATTAATGTAGCTGTTTAAATATTGATCCTTGTACATTACGTACCCAGGATGCTCATTGCATAGGATTAGAAAAAGGTCAAATTGTTTTCTTCAGCAGTATGCAGCTAAGCCTATTTGTATTGAAAAGTGCAAGTACCCTATTTACTTAGTCATCCATAAAGGACAGTGTCATCAAAGACTGCACATTTATGTGCAAAGCTCAGAAAGGATATAAGGATGTATCTTGTGGTGGTGCAGAGCACCTGCATTTCCTGTGGAAGTCAAGCAGCCCTGTAGATGCTCAGAACTTCACAAGATGGGGCCCTTTCTCTGCCAGCAAGGATTTATCCAGCTCATTCAACACCACTTGAAAAGCTATATTTACAGTCCTCTTATAGGTCAAGCTGCAAACCACCAGGGGCGAATTGCTGTTTTTTTAAAAAAAAACAAAACCTGACAGTGCTTTCAATGGTATAAACTCCTTTTAATCCTCAGGAAGGTTTTAAAACTGAATCAAATAATTAGATAAACAACAACAAATGGCTGTAAATATACATGAGGTTAAGAATATGCTTGTACTGTATGCATTGTTTGGATCAGCGTGAGATTCAAACCCCAAAGCAAAGGTGTTCTTGAGGTAAATATCTGGGTAAATGTAGAGAATACCTTGATGACTGTGACCAAAAAGTCCTTCTGAGGTAAAATGTTACCTCAGCACAGAAGGTGCTGTGGAGGTGGACACAGAGTGATAGAGGGATGAATAGGGGGTTGTCCTCATGAGGTAACAGGTTATGGTAAAAAGTAAGGAGGAGCTATAAGAGAAACCCCAAACAGTTTAAAAGAACAGACAGGTTTGGAAAAATGGGTTGCTCTCCTGAGGTAAATGTGTTGAGGTAATGTAAGGAGGAGCAGCAAAGGACCCCAAACAAGTGTTCGAAAAGTATTTGATGCTCCTGATGTAAAATCAAAAAGGGTAAAGTGTAAGGAGACGTCACTAATATGCCACCTAAGAAAATAAAGCCAGCTGCAGAAGAAGAGGGAGGTGCTGAAGTAATGATTAGTAGTGACAGTGAAGTTGAAAAAGAGCAAAATCCTTTAGAAATGCAGAGAAGTAGTGAACAACTGAAGTTAGCCAAATTAGCAGCGCAAAAAGAAGAGAGAGAATTTGCCTTAGCCAAACTGGCAGCTGAAAAAGAAGACAAAGGGAAAGAGAATTTGAATTAGCCAAATTAGCCAAATTAGCCAAATTAGATACAGAGGAATGTAAAGGTAACAAGAACATGAATTAGAAAAGATCAGACTTCAGAAAGAGGCAGCAAAAGAAATCCAGAAGCTTAAATTGAGAGAAATTGGAGGAGTTAATCCAGTCTCTAAAGGTCAAGAAGACAACTACCTGAGGGTAGATATGAAAAAAATTCCCAAATTTCAAAAGGAGGATAATTTAGAGGCTCATTTTGTAAGTTTTGGAGAGCCTGCAAAGATTTCAGTATCCCTGATGATCAGAGAATGATCTACATAAGATCTCAGATCTCTGGTGGCCTAAGTGAACTGTACAGTGAAATGGGGGATGGTGAGGTAGATGATTATGACACTTTTTAAAAACAAGCCAAAGGTTTGGAGTAACACCAGAACATAGCAGGAAGAAACCTGAGGAGACTTAGGTTCAGATAGCCTGTAAATTAGAATGGTTACTAAAACAATATGAACATTGTGGGGATTCGAGGGACGGCCTTGAAGCGGTTTGTTTCTTTTCTCCACAGTCGGGGACAGAGGGTGTTGGTGTGTGGTGTCCCTCAAGGGGCAATACTCTCCCCCTTGCTATTTAACGTATATATGTGCCCCCTTGCCCAGCTGGTATGGAGTTTCAGACTTGGGTGCCATCAATATGCAGATGACACCCAATTGTATCTGTTGATGGACAGCCAGCCCGACTCTGCCCCAGATGTCCTAGAACATGCCTTCAAAGCTGTGACTGGATGGTTAAAGCAGAGTCGGCTGAGACTGAATCCCTTGAAGACAGAGGTCCTGCATGTGGGTCCATGGGTGTGGCTCTCGATGGAGCGCCACTGACGCCGGTGTCGAGAGTAAGGAGCCTGGGGGTTGTCCTGGATGCTTCCCTGTCTATGGAGGCACAGGTCGCAGCAGTTGTTCTATCCCCATTTTTCTACCTAAGACAGTCTCGACAACTTGTCCCTTACTTATCGACCCATGACCTTACGACAGTAATCCAGGCAATGGTTACCTCCAGATTAGACTTCTGTAACTCGCTCTATGTAGGGCTTCCCTTGGGCTTGGTCTGGAAACTGCAGCTGGTTCAGAATGCAGCTGCACAAGTGGTTGCCAGAGCTCCAATCATGGCACATATAACACCCATCCTCCGTCAGCTGCACTGGTTACCAGTTGAGTACCGGGTCTGGTTCAAGGTTCTGGTGTTGACCTACAAAGCCCTATGCGGACTGGGCCCAGCATATCTTCGGGATCACCTCTCCCCATATGTTCCCCGGAGGTCGCTTCAATCAGTTAACAAGCAGTTGCTGATGGTCTCTGGCCCCAGGGAGGTCCGTCTGGCCTCTACCAGAGCCAGGGCCTTTTTGGTCCTGGCTTTGACCTGGTGGAACTCTCTGAAGAAACTAGGGCCTGGCGGGATTTGTTATCTTTCTGCCGGGTCTGCAGGATGGAGATGTTCCACCAGGCATTTGGTGGGGGCTAGGCTGTCCTCTCGCTGGCCATACCACTGAGGACCGTCCACCACCCATGCAGGAGCTCATAAGTGTGGCGCAGGGCATGATGTAAGAGCCAAGCCCTGTGCCTAAAATGCTGTGTTTTAATATTTATTCTGCCAATCGAGAAATTTTATTGCCTATTCCGCCAATCGAGAAATTTTATTGTATGTGGAATAGTGTTTTAATGTTTATTTGTAATATTCATATTGTTTTTAAACTGTATGTTACAAATTGTATGTTGTTACACTGCCCTGAGCCCATCTGATGGGGAGGGTGGTCTAGAAATGCAATAAATAAATAAATAACCTACAAATTAAAATGCAGCAAAATACATCTCCCCAAGAAACAGGAATCTCACCCAGAAAATCTCACAAAATAAAGAAACCTTTGAAGAGGGAAAATCAAAAAAAGTCCAGTAGCACCTTTAAGACTAACCAATTTTATTGTAGCATAAGCTTTCGAGAATCACAGTTCTCTTCATCAGATGCATGGAGGGCAGAAAGAAACTGGTCAAATATAGAGGAGGAGAGGGGAGGGGAGGAGGAGAGAGGGGATGTAAACAACTCCTTTGATATGGAAATACAAACAGCTCCTTTTGATGTGGGGATCAGTTTGCTTGTGTAAAGGTTCAAAGGAGTTGGCCGTGTTAGTCTGTAGTAGCAAAATCAAAAAAGAGTCCAGCAGCACCATCAAGACCATCCAATTCCACTGCAGCACAAGCCTTCGATAACCACAGTCCTCCCTGCTAAATGCATCTGACAAAGAGAACTGTGGTCCTCGAAAGCCCACGTCAGATGCCACTGGACTCTCCCTGACCCCGCCTATGTAAATGAAATCAGTTACCTGTGATAATGAGATAACCATTCATAGTCCCTATTCAGTCCCAGCTTGCCAGAGTCAAATTTACATATGAATTCCAATTCAGCAGCTTCCCGTTGGATTTTGTTTTTGAAAGGTTTCTGTTGAACTACAGCAACCTTTAAGTCTTTGATGGAATGTCCTGGTAGATTGAAGTGTTCTCCCACTGGTTTCTGGACATTGCCATTTCTAATGTTGTGTCCATTTATTCTTTTGCGTAGAGGTTGGCTGGTTTGTCCAATGTACAGAGCAGAAGGACATTGTTGGCACATGAGGGCATATATCAGATTGGAGGATGAGCAGCTGTAAGAGCCAGAGACAGTGTAGTTGATGCCATTGGGTCCTGTAATTGTATTCCCTGGGTAGATATAGGGGCAGAGCTGGCATCTGGGTCTGTAGCAGGGCCTGGTACCTGTGCTGGTGACTCTGCTAGCCGATTCATGATTGTAAGTGAGAAGTTGTTTAAGGTTGGGGGGCTGTCTGTAGGCAAGGAAAGGTCTTCTACTCAGGGCTTCTGAGAGAGAGGTATCATTTTCCAGGATGGGTTGTAGCTCACTGATGATACGTTGGATGGGTTTGAGCTGGGAGCTATAGGTGACAACCAGTGGTGTTCTGTTGTTAGTTCCTTTAGGTTTGTCCTGGAGCAAGCTGTTTCTGGGTACTAATCTGGCCCTGTTGATTTGTTTCCTCACTTCATTTGGTGGGTACGGTAGTTCCAAAAATGCTTGTTGTAAATCTCTTAAGTGGGAGTCTCGATCAAGAGCATTGGAGCAGATACGGTGTAACGTAAGGCTTGGCTGTAGACAATAGACCGAGTGGTATGTTTAGGGTGGTAGCTGGAGGCATGTAGATATGAGTATCGGTCTGTTGGTTTCCGGTATAAGGTGGTATTTATCTGTCCATTATGTAGTTGTACAGTGGTGTCCAGGAAGTGTACCTGTTGTGTAGAGTGGTCCAGGCTTAGGTTGATAGTAGGGTGAAAGTTGTTGAAGTCCTGATGAAATCTCTCAAGGGCTTCCTTCCCATGGGTCCAAATGATGAAGATGTCATCCATATTGACATGGCACGCATGACACCACAATATGCTAACATATTCATGGCGGACTTGGAGCAATGCTTCCTCAGCTCCCATCCACTGGAACCACTACTATACTTAAGATTCCTGGATGACATCTTCATCATTTGGATCCATGTTGATAGCTGAAACAATTGAGAGTCCATAAAGAATTGCAAGTGGGAGCGAGAAAGAAATAAAACACTCTGGAATTTCTCATAATTGCATGAGACTGCTGACAATGTGACTATATCATATATTTGTGTGCCTGTGGAATCCCCCAAGTGTGCAGATACCCCTTCTTTGCCTGTGAGTGGTCTTGTTTTGTTGTTTTTGGTGACTGCTACAAACCACCATTTCCCTGGATAATTGCAATATGCTCTACATCAAGGGCACATAGAGCTTGAAGACAGCTTACATTGTATATTGTGAGCTATTGGTAGGAGGTGGGAAAGTAAGTAAATTTCATCTAACATGCTGTCAGGTAATAAATACCATGATATTTCAACTATCAACATTTTCAAATGCTAAATATTGTTGCCTAGCACCTATAACACACTTTTAGATATTGCATAGTGTTGCATGCAGACTTCTTAATTTTGGGGCCCTGGGTTTAAATACATTATGGCATTCATGCATTTTTTACATATCACAAACTCAGTCATATTTAGCCCAACCTAGTGACTTCTTGCTTCATTCCAACCTCCTATAAAAGGTGGCCAGGCTTGTTGGACCATATGCATTCAGACATCACAACTAACCTTAAATACATGAAGTTGCCTTACATTGAGTCAGACTATTGGTTTAAGTATACTTTGACTGTCAGTGGCTCTCCTGGATCTCAGACAGAGCTCTTTCACATCACTTAATTGAAGATGCCAGGGATTAAACCTGGGCTGCACACAAAGCAGATACGTTACCACTGAGTCAAAGCCTGTCCACTAATTGCCTGTGGTTTGATTAGTCCGGAACGACTATTTATCATGATATCGGAACAAAGCATTTATGAACATACATGGGCCACTCCAAAGTGTGTCATGAGGGTTAAAATTATTCCCACCATTTTATTGTATTTGATTCTACTGATAGTGGATGTTTACCAGGATATACTTCTCTCTCAGCTTACCAGGTAGATGTTTACCAGGATATCTTTCTCTCCCTAGGTGCTACTCTAGCCTCAACTCCCGTTTTCTACACTTGCAGCTATGCATTATATTTCCCTTTTCAGTTCAGTATTGTAAGTTACTTATTTCAGCTCCATCATGAAAGATTTCTGTTAGAAGCATGTATTGTTTGGGAAAACACTGCATTAATTTTAGTGTGAATTACTTGCTGTGTAGGGGCAGCAGAGGAAGTCGATGAGAGCTATTCCAAATAGTTTTTAATGAGTTCAGTCATCTGGGGTCCTGATTTCCATCTCATAAATAATAAGCTGTCCTCAATATGCTAATTAAGACTTGCCTTGAAATTGCTCATTTAAATTTTGTAAAGAAGGGAAAAATCAAGGCAAAAAATTCAAGAAAATGGAAGTCTGCTCTGATAGGTTGATTAGGCATTCACAGACTGTAACACCTCTTCTATTTTAAGAACTTTGTGAACACTATAAGAATCATCTGGTTTTGCTCTGCTATAATTTTAGTGCCCATCAGGGAGACTAGAAACTCCAATTAACATTTTAATTAAATGTATTATATATGTCATATTTGTCCCTTTAAAGAAGTGTTATGTTGCCCAGGGGATTTCTTTCTCTAAAATACTCATCATCTTATTTGGCAGCTGTTTAGCAAACATTTGAGAGTAGGAACCCAAGTATGTCACTGGTAGCTCCTGACTGAAAGCTTAAACCTGGCATGTAATGTTGGCAATCTTCCCTGACCTAAAACAGCTTGGGCATCCCTTACCAATACCCAAAGTTTACCGTTGTGATGCTTCTGTGTAGATAAGCTGACTGCGTCTCATTGTAATGAGGCTTATAACTTGGCAAGGTCAAATTATATTCTAATAGGTCATCTTAAAAGGGATCTCTCAGAGCTGGGGAAGGTGCAAAAGAGGAGGGGCAAACAAAATGACCAAGATATTGAAGAAAGGCTCAAATATTTTGGTCTTTGTAGTTTAGAAAAAGCTGATTCAGTTAGGGGCATGACAGAATTTTCTTCTCTCATAACTAGAGATGGGCACAAACTGAAATATGAACCAAAGTTCATGACAAACCGGGCCAGTTCGTGGTTTGCGAACTGGCAGTTCATCAGAGCCCATTTCTGACGAACTGCCACGAACTTTAGGCTGGTTCGTTTTTTGGTTCGTCATTGCAGACAGCCTGGGGCTGATCCCTTCGTTTCCTAGGCAACGGGGTGGACTTCCTGCAGACCTTCTGCTGACCTGGAAGTGGCCTTCTGCTGACCCAGAAGTTACAATTTGCCAACCTAGATATGACGTTTTCACGAACCAAACGAACCAGTTCACAAACCGGGGCAGGTTTGTGAAAGTTCATGGTTCGTGAAATGCAACGAACCATGAACTGCATGATTTGGAGTTTTTTCCCGGTTTGTGCCCATCTCTACTCATAACTCTAGAAATTGAGATCATAATAGAAATTGATGGGCAGGTGATGTACAGACAAAATAAAGTACTTTTTCACACCATGGCATACTATTGAATTTAATTCCATAAGGTCTGGTGATCGCTATTAGCCTAAATATTTTGAAAGGTGGTTGTCCACATTAATGTGGAATGGTTCTATCAACAGCTTTTAGTCATGAGTCTCCATGTTCAGAGGGAATATGAATCTTGCCCAGTTTATGGGCTTTACAGAAACATCTTTCTGGACATTGTTGTAATATATGAGTTTTTAAAATAATTAATATTAAAAACCTTTACATGCTGCCTTTTCAGAGGTCTGTAAATACGTTGTTGGGTTAAAATGACTGCACTTCTGATCCAGCAGGTCTCTTATATGTCAATTTTGAACTTTCTCTAATTGTGAATGCTTTCCCATTTAACACAAAGCTATCTAAAAATACGTTAACTATAATTCTTCACTAAATTGGTGAAGGGAATTTATCTCATGGCATTTTTCTGGCATTCTTTAAAAAAAATGAGCTGGAAGAAAATATTTGATTTTTACTTTGAAGGATGTGCTAATGAAAATAATGGGGTAACACTAAGGATCCTTTTTAGTTTAGGAAGTGCTACTTCTGAGTACTCATCATGTGAGGCAGAAAGTAGAAGAAACCCATTTTAGAACAGGATATATACAACACACCAGTCAATGTAACTTTCAATGTAAGAGACAAAAAATGCAAATATCTCTGTTATATATGAATGTTCTCAGCAATACAATAAAATGATTCCTTGAAGAATAGCAACCGGGAGGCCTACTGCAAAGTAGTCATGTGTTCAGGTGGCCCTGAGGGAAATGAGCTCTTTAACTCCCCGCTCTTCAGCTGGTCAGGGGAATTCCCCCTCACCTGCTGAAGAGCTGGAGTTAAAAGAGCTCCTTTCTGCTTGGCACACTGTGAAAAAGGAGCTCTTTAATCCCAGCTCTTCAGCTGGTTGGGGGGAAGCCCAAAACAGGCTTTGAACTTCAGCTGAGAGGAGGGCGATTCCCCCCTCCCAGCTGAAGCCTTCCTTCCTTTCTCTTTCCTTCTTTCCATGTCTTCCTTTCTTTCCCTTCCTTTATATTTCCATGTCTTTCCTTCTTTCCATGTCTTTCCTTCTTTCTTTCCCTCCCTCCTTCCCTCCCTCCTTCCCTCCTTCCCTCCCTCCTTCCCTCCTTCCCTCCCTCCTTCCCTCCTTCCCTTCTTTCTTTCTTTCTTTCTTTCTTTCTTTCTTTCTTTCTTTCTTTCTTTCTTTCTTTCTTTCTTTCTTTCTTTCTTTCTTTCTTTCTTTCTTTCTTTCTTTCTTTCTTTCTCTTTCTCCCAGGGGAGCAGCCGTGCTGTGCGTGATGACATCACTTCCAGAAGTGATGTCATCATGCAGTCCCGGGAGCAAGCTAGTGCTTTGCGCACATGTGTAGTGAAAGGGGCTCCACCTACTGCTGGGAGTTGCCCCGGGTGAGAGTTCCCCTACCACTTTCCCCAGAAAAAAAAAGCCCTGATGGTAAAAATAGTAACTATTGAAAGAGGCCACAAAAGCCCTGTCTTTCTGTCACCTTTTGCTTCTTGTCTATCTTTTGCTTCTCCTGTATTTTGGCTACAAGAATAGACTTTGCACATTTTTCCTTGATAATATCTCTGGTTTCAACCCACAGTTCTCATGATAAATGAAATCCAGTAATGCAAATCTGTTTTTTACATGGTCTTTAAATTCTTTAGGAATGTTATTTAGACTATATTTTCTCACTATGATTCTTTTAGTGTTTTCTTCAGTACCCCACCCCCTAATTTTTGATAGTAACAATTCTTGATCTGTACCACAATCAGTTCCTTGTCCAGTTTTAGCAGAGAGGATAGGGCTTCTCCATCTTCTGCTACTGATTATGTAATGTATTTGGTTCTTATATTGGCCGTTCAGTGATTTGCATGTATACAATCATCTATTTGGTTGTTTGAAGCATGTGTTTGCAATGAACAAGTCATTGGCTTCACAAAATTCTATGAGGCACTCTCCTGCTTTATTTTGTAACCCTAGTCCAAATTTTCCTACATTTGATTCAGCTTTATCTCCTACTTTTGCATTCCAGTAATCTGTGATTATCAGTGCATCTTGTTTAGATGTGTGATCAATTTCTTCTTGGACACTTGCATAAAAGCTTTCAGTTTCTTTCTCCTTAGTATCTGTAGTTGGGGCATAAACTTGAATGATGGTTATGCTGATAAGCCTTCCATGAAGTTGGATTAATATTAATCAGCCAGACCTTGCGTTATAGCTCTTGATTGCTTGTGCTACATCTCACTTAACTATTATAGCAACAATGTTCTGAGTTTGTCATTTCAGGAGTAAAACACTTTGTAATTTTTTGACTGAAGGTGTCCTAGTGCAGTCTTCTTTAGTTAACTCACACCCAGGATTGCTATGTTTAAATGTTCCATTTATCATTTTATAATTTTGAGTTTACTTTGATTCATACTTCTCATTAGGGCCTTTTTTCAGCTGGAATGCGGTGGAATGGTGTTTCGGCACCTCTCCAAAATCATCACATGTCTGGTGGCCCTACCCACCTTTTTTTAAAAATTTTTATTGGTGAGTACATACAATGTTATTCAATACACAAATTCCCCGTCTTATCTAAATTATATCAGCCCCCACCCTTTCCCCCCTCCTTACTGACTTCCAACAGCTTTCCAACCCCAAACCCTTCTTATTACTCAAATTACTCTTAACCATAATTTTTCTAAATCCTATATATGTTATATCACTTATTCTAAGCATGTTCAAATTCTTCTATATCTCCAATTTTCTAATATATCAATCTACATTTCACTGTTTAAACTATTTTTAATACAATCTCCTTATTACTAATATTAGCTTAGATTAATTAATAGCTAAGTTTCCCCATTAATGGTAAAGTTACTTCTCTCTCCCCTTTATAAAGTCACATATTAATAATTCTCAAACTGCCACAATCCTCCTTTCACATCCCATTTTTTTTCTAGATATTGTTTCAATTTCTCCCAGTCTGCAATATATTCTGCTGGATCAAGATCTTTAAGTTTTCTTGTCATTTTGTCCATCTCAGCCATGTACAGCAATTTGTAAATCCAATCTTCTATAGCTGGTATTTCTTGCACTTTCCATTTCTGCGCATACAAAAGTCTTGCTGCTGTAGTCATGTAAAAGAGCAATGTTCTGTACTGCCTTGGAACTTCTTCCATTCCCAAGTTCAGTAGCAACAACTCTGGGTTCTTATTTATTTGGGTTTGCAAAACCTCATTAATTATTTCTATTATATCTCCCCAGTATTGCTTAGCTACCTCACAAGTCCACCACATATGATAAAATGATCCTTCATGCTTTTTACATTTCCAGCATTTATCTGACATATTTGCATTTCCATGCGCAATCTTCTTAGGCGTTAAATACCACCTATACATCATTTTGTATACATTCTCTTTAATGTTGGTACAAGTTGAAATCTTCAAAGTATTTTTCCACAAGTATTCCCATGATTCCATTGTTATTTCTTTATAAAGGTTTATTGCCCATTTCACCATCTGGACTTTGATTGTCTCGTCTTCTGTATACCATTTTAAAAGTATTTTGTATATTTTCGAAATATCTTTTTTGCCTTCTTGTAGAATCACTTCTTCTAACTCTGAGTTTTTTAGTCTTATTCCTCCCTTTAGACAGTCCGAGTTTTAAAGATCCCTAATTTGCCTATATTGAAACCATCCATAGTGAGGAGATAACTCTTCTTGTGTCTTTATTTTTGGTATTCTATGTTCTATCGACATTATCTCTTTATCAGTTAAACATTGTTGTTCATTATAAACAGTTCTCGGATCTATTACTTCATATGGTACCACCCATGAAGGGATACCACTTTCCATGTAATTCTTATATTTCTTCCAGATTGTGAAAAGGCTTCTTCTGATATAGTGATGCAAAAACATAGAGTCCGCTTTAACTTTATCATACCACAAATAGGCATGCCATCCAAACAACTTTTTGTGTCCCTCCAAAGTCAGCAGTTTACGGTCTTTTAATGTTATCCAATCTTTTAACCATGTCAGACAAATTGCTTCGTAATATAATCTTATGTTTGGCAGTTGCAGTCTGCCTCTTTCTTTCGAGTCTTGTAATACCTTCATTTTCACTCGGGGTTTCCTGCCTGCCCACACAAAGTCTGAAATTTTTCTTTGCCATTTGTCAAATTGTTTGAAGTCTCGGATAATTGGAATAGTTTGCAGCAAAAACATCACACATGGTAGCACATTCATCTTCACTGCTGCTATTCTTCCCAACCATGACAAATTTAATTTATTCCATTTTATCAAATCTCTTTCTATTTGTTGCCACAGTTTCTCATAATTATTTTTAAATAAATGTATATTTTTTGCAGTCAACTCAATTCCTAAATATTTCACTTTATTAGCTACCACACAGTCCATTATATCCATTAATTCTTGCTGTTTTTGCTTCGTCATGTTCTTACACAATATCTTCGACTTCTTTTTGTTCACATAAAATCCCGCCAAATCACCAAATTCCTTTATTTTATCCATTATTTTTGGCATATTGTCTATTGGATCTTCCACTATCAACCTTACATCATCCGCAAATGCCCTGACTTTGTAGGAAAATTCCTTTATTTTTATGCCACGGATTGTATCATCCTCTCAAATTTGAATCAGCAAAATTTCCAAAATCAAAATGAACAACAATGGAGATAATGGGCAACCTTGTCTTGTACCTTTACCTATTTTCAATTTTTTAGTCAAATCATCATTAACTACAATCGCTGCACACTGGTCTTTGTAAATTCCTTTAACTGCTTGTGTGAACTTTTCTCCCATTTGCATCTTTTCCATAGTGGCAAACAAAATCCCAGTTCAAATTGTCAAATGCTTTTTCCGCGTCTACAAAAAAGAAACCAACTTCCCCATCACAGTGCTTATCGTAATATTCAATAGTGTTTCCATCCCTTTAATCTTTTTTAAATTCCACTCCAATTCTTTGTTATTCATTGCCGTCAATTGTTCCTGCAGGATTTTCATCTCCTGATATATTTTCTTTTTCCCTGGTCTTTTCTTAAGTTGTATCTCTTTGGCTTTAATTTTTTCCATAATTTCAAGTCTCTTTTCTTCCTTTCTTTTTATTTTTCCCAAATCTCCACATAACTGGATTGTGATCTGAGCCTACCTTGGGCATTATCTCCACATCTCTAGTCCATACCACCAGTTCTTTGGAGGCCCAGATCATGTCAATTCTTGATAGTGTAAAATGTCTTGCAGAGTAAAATGTATATTGTCTATTTTTCGGATTTTGTCTCCTCCACACATCTTCCAGACTTTCTTGTTCCTTAATCGCAAAACACGATTTTGGCAAAAGTCCTCTCTTTTTCTGTGCACTTTTAGATTTCTTGTCTTCTTCCAAATTTGTAACTCCATTGAAGTCACCTGCCAAAATTATTTGATCATAAGTCAATTCATCTAATTGTTCCTGTAAGTCCTTGAAAAAAATTTCTTTTGCCCCATTGGGCGCATAAATTCCAATCACAAAAATCTTCTTAGAGTTCCAAATTATTTCCACTGCAATATCTCTAGCTTCTGTATCACTTAGAACCAGTTTTGGCTCCTCCTTTATATATAATACAACTCCTCTCTTTTTCTTTTTGGAAGCTGCTACAAATTCATTTCCAAGTTTTGCAAGTTTCAAATATTTCACATCCTGTTTTTTAATATGTGTCTCTTGCAAACACACTATATTACATTTTTGTTTTAAAAGCCAGTGGGAAATAGTCTTACGTTTAAAAGGTGAATTTAGTCCATTTACATTCCAAGATATGATTTTACACTCCATGATCAAATTTTAGCTCCTTTTGGTAAGTCTTTTTCATTGTCCCTGATAAACCTTTCCATCTCCTGGCCAGATCTGATGATTTTCCTTACACCACCAAATTCAAAAGCCAGTCCTTCAGGTATTTCCCATCTGTATCTGATTTTCATGTCTTTTAACATCTGGACCAGCTCTCTATACTTCTTCCTCTCCAACAACACCGATCTGGGCAGTTCTTTCATGATTCTCACCACTTTCCCATCAACCTCTAATGGGTCCTGAAATTGTTTACTCACAATTGACTCTCTTGTCTTTCTAGTTGTAAATTGCACAATCATATCTCTTGGTAACTTCCTTTGAGCTGCAAATTTTGAGTTAATTCTGTATGCCACGTCCAGAAGCGCTGCAATCTCCTCTTCTTCTTTTCCCAGGTATGCCGCCAAAATTTCTGTAATCTGCTCTTGGGCTGTTTTTTCCAAAACTTCCAGGATTCCACGAAATCTCACTTGTCTTTCCATTGGTTTACATTCAGCTATGTCCATTCTTCCCTTCACGGCTCTCAGCTCTGTTCTCTGCACATCTGCCAAGGTATCAGCTGCCTTTTCTACTGTGTTAACTCTCTGCTGTGTAACTTGCATTTCTTTTTGAACCTGATCCATATTCTTCGCTAATTCTGCCATCTCCGATTTAAGTATCTCTTTAAAATCTTTCAAATTTTTCACCATCTCTTGCATCATATCTTTAAGCTCTTTATTCCCTTCCGAAACTTTTTTGTCTAGGTTTTCCAGCGCCATTTGCCATTCCTTCTTCGACATCGTGGGGCTAGCTCTACTTCGCTCCCACGAGTCTGCTCTTTTCCTTAGCTCCGTGGCACGATTTTATTATTTTCCTTTATTTTTAAAAGTCAAAGTTTAGGTTATTTTTGTAAAAACTGATATTTACGCAGTCCAAAATGTTGGGCGTCTTTTCTCTATGGTTTTATCCTGAGGCAACCGCCCTTACCCTTGTCTAAGATGGCCTACTTCCGTTTTTCTTGAAGCCGCAGCTTTGCCCTCTTCAAAAATGGCGATATTCCACTTCCGCTGCTTACAAGCCACTTCTCGCCAAGCTCTTTATGGTTCTGACGCACTTCCTGTTCCTCTCCATTTCACAGCAGTTCTCGCGATGTTAAAAGTTTCTCACAGTCCACTATCTCTCTCTAGCCGCAGGTATGTAAACAATAATAGTTTTTCCGCTCTAACTTTTCTTTACAATGTCACTTTTTAATAATTTATTTGCCGGAGTTTTCTCAGTTATATATCAAGTCTTTTGCAGTTTTCTAGATCTTTGTCACTTTATTTCTTATTGTAATCAGTCCCGTGATGAGAGATAGCAATCTTTACCTTCTTAGATGTTTCTCTCGGGTTGTAATCACTGCTTCGATTATCCAATCGATTCAGGTTCCCTTCTTAGTTTGCGGAAGCTTGGGCATGTAGGTCTTATGCCAAAATTTGACTCCAAAGTCGCTGCAGAGATCTCAGCAACCTCTCATCGGGTGGGACCTCAAGGGTGGATGGGGGCTCGTTACGTAGAACCCCCCTCACACCCGAGATCAACACGCCCTCAAGGTCTTGAGCTTACTTGCCTGTTCTCCGCCTGAGAACAGGGGGCTGCGGGCAGTTTGCACCCTTCCAGCCCTACAAACAGCGACTCGGACAGCCCAGCTCCCTGAGCTGCGTTAGACCTCCATGGATCCCAAGCCAGAAGTCTCATGTCTGGTGGCCCTGCCCACCTGATTTCATTTACTCCCGCACAGCCCAAGGATTCCGGCTATTTAGCTGCACGCTGAGCCTCCGAGAGGGGAAACATGAGAAGGCCCTGCACCCAGCTTGCTGAGGAGGGGCTGCCTCTACTGCCGCTTCCTCGATTCTCCCCAGCCAGAGGCAGAAGGGAGACTCCTCGCCCGCAGGAGCACATCGAGCAGTGAAGCAGCAGGCATGGCCAGTTGAAGCAGGAGATTTCCTGTCCCGGCCAGCCAGACAGTGAGTCCGCCATTCCCTTCCTTGTTCCCTGTGCTCCCCGCAGTGGCATCCTGCCTGCCTTCTTTCCCACTGGCCTGCATTGGCGCAAGCCATGGAAAGGGGCACTTTGCAACCTCGTCGCACTGGCTTGCTTCAGCTGGCCAATGGGGAAGTCCCCAGGGCCTTTTCTTTCCATTTTCAACAACTAATATCAACAAACCCTATATACAATCAATATTTCATAATTACACAATTAATTATACAATAAATATTTCATTATCACAGACGATGCTTGATCCTATTTTTCAATAGGGTTCACTGCTCATCTGCTGACAGAAGGGTAAGCTATGGAGGTAAGTTATGTTTGATGTTTTAGTCCAAATAAATAATCAGTTCTGTGTTTCTATTTCAGACATGAACACATGACAATGGAGAATCCCACGTATGTGCAGACTGAAATCCAAGAATTAATAGGGATAAATAAAATAAATAAATAATAGGCCTGCTAGCTATTTTTTCTGCCTGTTTTGGGGTTCTTTTTCATGGACCATATATTTCAGCAATTTATCATCTTAAAATGTATAACATTCATGCAGTTGTCCATGTTCATAAAATTCATAAATATTGATAATAAATGTTAATTAATATTAATAAAAACAAGTACTCACTCTGTTGTTTCATACAATCATTCATACACCATAGATAGTTGAAGGCTAATGGTCTGGAGCATCAGCAGGAAACTACTTGTTACATTATTTTTAAAAGGAAATAATGTGTTACAGTGCTTTTAAAAGGACATGCTGCTTCATTGTCTGAGCTATTAAAGGGATACACCTCTCACACTTCGTCTGACTCAGCAGCCAAATAGCCACTCTTCTATCTACTTTGCTCTAATCCTAGGTATTTTGAAAGGGACTTCCTGTTCATAAAAGAACGGTAAAATCAATTTTGTGTAAATGTGCATTTACAGTGGCAAGAAGAACATTGCAGATTACGGTCAACAGGTTCAGGTTGGGAAATTCCTGGAGATTTGGGGGATGGAGCCTGGATAGGGTGGGGCTTGGGGAGGGGCTTCAGTGGGGTATAATGCCATAGAGTTAAACCTTCAGAGCAATCATTTTATCCAAAGGCCCTGATCTCTTTTGCCTGGAGATCAGTTGTAATTCTGGGAGATCTCCAGCTACCACCTGGAGACTAGCAAACCTACTGCAGATAATCCTTTCCATGTGGAAGTAGCCTGTGTTGTAATTAGGGGTGCTAAGAAGCCTGGACAAAAATGTCTTGTCCCTTAATGTGTGGAAATGGGCAGCTGAAGCTTTTCATGGTATGGAGATAAATAACATCACTTGGTAATTAACATCCCATTAAGCATCAATTAAAGGGAAAGGACATTTTGTCTCGGGGCAGTTGGCAACCTTAGTTGTGATTTTCTGGGTTATGTAACACTGAACAAGAACAATAAGAGATCCAGTTAAATTTTTGTAACTCCTTGTGTCAAATAAATTGTATCAATATAACTCATTGTATAAAATGATTATCTTTGTATCAAATGATTATCCCAGTGTTCTTTTAGTTTTGGTCATCTTAATCATAATCAAATGTAAGTGTGCACTTCTGATTGACATTTGAGTATACTGGACTATAAATTCTATTTATTTTCCTCAAGTTACTAGAAGATAGATTCCACTGAGATATTAATTTAAACCATTTGTGTGCATTTTTATATAATGAGAAATAATGGCCTCCTGATAGTATCATTAATTTAAATCATTTAGGTACTTTTATACATAATGAGAATTAATTACCTCCTTGGCAAATATATTCCCAAATTTCAAAAACTGCTAGGGCATTTCAATTTTGTGGGCATTTTGTCATGTAGTGCTTTACATTTTCTACTTTGCATTTGAACACTTTATATATTTTACAAGTCTCTGTTATATTAATAATAAATACTTCAAATGCTGTCCTTGATGTATTGTCAAAGGCTTTCACGGCTGGAGAACGATGCTTGTTGTGGATTTTCCGGGTTGTATAGCCGTGGTCTTGGCATTGTAGTTCCTGACAATGCCAAGACCATGGCTATACAGCCCAGAAAATCCACAACAACCAGCTGTCCTTGATGCTTGTATATTTTAATTAACAATCATGTTATTGTCTTTTTTGTAAATTTTTGAATAACTGAACATTTCTGCCTGTTATTTTGTTCTTAATTGAGGAATACATGAGCTTGTGTAGTGATGTGACTGAGACTGACATTCATCCAGGATGAAGGAGCACCGAAACGAGTGATATTAAACGCTAGCAAGCTCGTTGCCAACTGTCAGGAGAATCCCGCACTAGAGGAGCCGTTGGACTCCCTTGGAGGTGCTGAACCATTGATGAAAATCTTCTCCAAGGGTTGAATTGCCCTTAAGGTGGTGGAAAACGTGGTACCGGATATATGCTTTTGGTTGATGAAGTGAACTTACCTGCAAACTGGAGATTTTTTCTCTTTTGAATAGAATTTCGCTGTGGATGCCAATTCCATTCCACAAACACTTACGGGACATTACACCATTGTATTGGATTGAGCTTATTTATGAGGAATAATTAATTGTATGATTGGGTAATGTGTGAAGTGTACATAATTGACTAAAAAGCTTTTGTATATATCTTTGGTGACTTGATTGAGTTCCGGGGGGGGGGGGAGCCCCTTTCGTGTTTTTCATTGAGACTGCCATTGCCACCGTACGCAGAATTATAACTTTCTAAATCTATTGAAGTCAACAGGCTTAGAAAAGTATAACTCTGCTTAGAATGGCACTGTGAGCTGTCAGTCCTGCTTGGACTCTTTCCTCTGCTGTGAACAAATGAGGTGGCTTAAGACACACTCCTTAGCTTGCTCATTTACAAGAGAAAAGAGAGGGATTGATAATACTGCTTTACAATGCAGGTTTTTATATGGTTTAGAACAAAAAATGTATATGAAGCAATATGAACACAGAAAAGTGCCATACAAATTGAAAAGTACTATTAATTTTTTTCACAGCTCCCTATGATCCACAAAAAGGTGATACTGGGTCGGGACAATCCGTCTGGACAAAATGCCATAGGACATAAGAGGACTTCAGAAGGAGGATAAAAATGGTTAAATCAATTACTTCTGTCAATGGAATAAGTCAATGAAGAAGCTAATTCCTCTTCCTTACTGCACCTCCCCCATGCCACATGCCCATAAGGGTCCCTGAACCTTTTGGGGACATTACAGAGGGCTGCTGGGGAAAGCAGAGGAAGTCCACTTCCATGAATCCCTTGAAAGACCTCAATTACAGATTAACCTCAAGGTCATCTGCTACTGAGACTACTTCATTTGTCTAAAATTTACATTGTAATTATCCCAAATTCTTATAATATTTGATGTTATGCTTCATCTGATGCTAAGCAATCAGTTCTAGGATCTCCCCATAGATATTGATTCTGGACCACTGGATCAAGGGCTACTCCCCCAGCTTGGAGGAAATTTCTTAGGCCCCTCATGGATGAGAGAACTCAAGCTTCTGCTCCCCAATATAGGAGAAGGCATGTGCTGGTAATTGGGGTTTCCCTACTGAGAAGGGTAGAGGGTAAAGTGTGCCAACCAGACTTGTTGTCTTGAGAGGTATCCTGTCTACCTTATGCACACATCCAGGATGAGCCAGAAAGGGTAAGAAGATTCATCAAGCCCACAGATTCTTGCTTATCCATGTGGAAACAAATTATAATGTCCAGCACGGCCCAGAATGCATTAAAACAGACTATGTAGCTCTGGGTAAAAAGGTGACAGACCTGGGAGCACAGGTTGTGTTTTTGTCAGTTCTTCTTGTTGAAGGCCATGGCAACTGGCAACATAGAGGGTGTCATCAGGAAAGATTTGGTTTCGAGATGAAGTTTTTCTATCAAGAGATGGTTTGCACCTCATGAGGGTAGGGAAAAATGTTTGGTAAGAACCTTGAACATCTGATAAGGAGGGTGTCCGGCACCCGCTCCCGCAGCCCGGACGCAGGGCTCCCCCCAGCCCCCTCTCAGCCCTCCTCACCTCAATGGGCCGAAGTTGGGGGAAGCCCCTGGAGCAGCCGGAGAGAAGACAGGGACACCAGGAGGGCCCGGCGAGGCAGCCACTGTGGGAGAGGCGGCCGAGGTGGTCCTGGCAGTGGAGGCAGCGGCAGGAAGAGCCGCCACTGGGACAAAGATGGCTGACAGAGGCAGCATGACAGCCGCGGCAGCGTGGACAGCCCGACCCAGGCAGAGGCTGGGGCGCCGGCAGCCACGGCAAAGGCCGGGCGATCAGGAGCCTGGCAGTGCGGGCGCAGCAGCGCAGTGCGGCCTCTTGGCTCCTGGCAGGGCGACGGGTCCGGCTGCCATTGTGGGTGGCTGCGCCGGCCGCACCCCGGCCCGAGACGCTGAGGTGGCGGGCAGGTCCACCCCTGCCGGCAGGGTGGAGAGCGAGGATTGGGCGAAAGGGCAGAGGTGTTGCGAGAGCGCACGAAAGCAGGGGAGGCAGCCAGGGAGAGGAGAACTGGGAAGGAAAGGGCAGGGAAGAGCAGGGAGGGGCTCTGGAGTTTGGCCTCACCTGCTTCAGGTGATGGGGGGAGGGTCTTGGGAGCGGGTATGGAAGTAAGCAAAGAGGGGAGGGATAAAAGGCAGAGGGCTCCAGAAGCCAAGGCTGATGAGGAGTGCTGCAAAGGAGAAAAGGACAGAGAGAGAGAAAGCAACCATGATCATGCTGGCAAGGAGGCTGGGAGACCAGCCAGCCCCCGCCCCTTTTTCTGAGGCCTGTTAGGGCGGAGCCCCACCTACCCAGGGCAGAAAGAGAAGTGGCCGACCGGGCGGCCAGTGTCAGGGAGGCAGCGGACCCGTCTGGACGGGCGGCCAGGACGGCCACCCTACCCGCAGCAGCGCACGCCCCCCCCTTATCCTGACAGAGGGCTTTAAACTAAATCCTGTGGGAGAGAGAAACTGGAGATGAGAACACTAAAGATTTGCAGGGAGTGGTACATATGCTAGAAAACATTAATTCTCAGGTAACATTAATTTTCAGGTAAGTACAGAAACAAAAACTCAGGTCACATAACTCATGGATTCTGATGTATCTACACTACTGTGCAGAGCATGGGAAACAAGCAGGAGGAACTTGAAGTCCTAATACAGGAAGGGGACTATGACACTCACAACTGGAATACTAGGATTGAGAGAGACAACTTATTTAAAAGTGATAGACGAATAAGGAAGGGGGGAGGAGTAGCATTATATGTAAAGGAGGTAAATACTTGTGAGGAAATACATGTATCTGAGCATGGAAGTTCAGTTGAGAGTCTTTGGGTAAAAATAAAAGGAGTAAGAAATAATAGTGATATAATGGTGGGGGTCTGCTATAGACCACCAAGCCTGGCAGAGGATTTGGATGAGACACTCCTAGAACAAATTACAAAGTTCACAAAGAGACGGGACACAGTGGTCATCATGGGAGATTTCAATTACCTGGATATATGTTGGAAGTCTAACTCTACTAAAAATGAAAGGTCAAATAAATTCCTAACTTGCCTTGTTGACAACTTCATTTTTCAGAAAGTGGAGAGGGAAACAAGAGGATCTGTTATCTTGGTCATGATTCTCACCAACAGGGAAGAACTGATTGATGTGAAAGTGGTAGACATCCTGGGTAGTAGTGACCATGTAAATTTGGAACTTTCAGTCTCGGGGAAGGGAAAAGCTGTACATAGTCAGACTTCAGGAAAACAAATTTTAGCTAACTTATGCTTGGTAGAATCCCATGGTCAGAGATACATGAGGAGAAGGGAGTTCAAGAGGGGTGGGAGTTTCTTAAAAGAAAAATATTGAATGTACAATCTCAAACAATTCCTATGAGAAGGAAAAATGGTAGAAGCCTAATGAAGCCAAGCTTTCTAAAGATTTGAGAAATAAAAGTAATTTAGGGAATAAAGGAGGGCTTTATAAACAAGGAGGAATATAAACATATAACCAGCGCTTGTTGGGAGAGTGTTAGAAAAGCTAAAGCTCAGTATGAGCTTAAGCTAGCAAGAGATGCTAAAAACAACAAAAAAAGTTTCTTTACTTATGTTCAAAGTAAGAAAAAGAGCAAGGACATGGTAGGCCCATTGCAGGGACAGGAAAGTGAAATTGTAACAGGCGACAAAGAGAGGGCAGAACTACTCAATTCCTACTTTTCCTCAATCTTCCTGTGCAAGGGAAATAATACTCAGGCAAAAACAACATATAATGAGAGAAGGGAGGTACAGCCTAGGATTGGCATAGGGGTAGTACATAAAAACCTAGGTTCTTTAAATAAAACTAAGTCCTCAGGGGCAGATGAATTGCACCCAAGGATACTAAAAGAATGCACAGATGTAATTTCTAAGCCTCTATCCATTATTTTTGAGAATTTTTGGAGAACAGGTGAGGTGCCAGAAGATTGGAAGTGGGCAAATGTTGTCCCCATCTTCAAGAAGGGGAAAAGTTGGATCCGGGTAACTACTGACCTGACAGCTAGACTTCTATACCTGGAAATTTTTTGGAACAAATCATCAGTCAGTCCTTGAGAAAGGATAGCTGTGATTGCTAAGAACCAGCATGGTTTTTTTTCAAGAACAAGTCATGTCAGACTAACCTTATCTCTTTTTTTGAGAAAGTTACTACCTTGCTGAATCGGGAATGCAGCATACATAGTTTATCTCGATTTCAGTAAGGCTTTTGATAAGGTTCCACATAATATCCTTGTCAACAAGTTGGTAAGATGTGGTTTGGATCCTATTACTTTTAGGTGGATCTGTAATTGGTTGACAGATCATACCCAAAGAGTGCTTGTTAGTGGTTCTTCATCCTCTTGGAGAAGAGTGACAAGTGGAGTGCCTCAGGGATCTGTCCTGGGACCTGTTCTCTTCAACATTTTTAAACATGATTTGGATGAAGGAATAGAGGGAATGCTTATTAAATTAGCAGATGATACTAAATTGGGAGAGGTTTGCTACAGTAGAAGACAGAGTCAGAATACCGGATGATCTTGACAGGCTGAAAAACTCAGATAAAATGAATTTCAATAGAGATAAATGTGAAGTTCTGTGTTTAGGTAGGAAAAATCAAATGCATAATTATAGGATGGGGGAGACGTGTCTTGGCAGTAGTTTGTGCGAATATGATTGAGGGGTCTTGATAGACCATACACTGAACATGAGTCAGCAGTGTGACGTGGTAGCTAAAAAGGCAAAAGCAATTTTTGGCTATCAACAGAAGTATAGTGTCCAGCAGAGGTGTGTGCTTCGGTTTTCTGATTCGGGTATTAAACCTGAATAGAGCCTGATTTGAAAAGATTCAGGCTTCCTGAATTGGCCCCAGCATTGCTGAGCTGATTCGGGAATCTTGAAGCAAAGCTTCCTGAAGTGATTTGTATCACTTCAGGAAACTTCAGGCAAAGAGAAACACTTTTCTTGTCGCTTGCAAGTGGCAAGAAAAGTGCAGCTTTTAAACGCTGGCTGCTTTTCAGTGGTGAGAGATCTGGAGATCAAGTTATATGAGGAAAGGTTGAAGGACTTCGGTATATTTAGACTGGAGAAGAGATGACTGAAAGATGATATGAAGTGTCACTGCTTAGTTCTTGTGGCCCCCTCTTACATGCCGAGGGTAATGCTGATTGCCACTTTTGAGTTAGGAAGCAATTTTCTCCAGGTCAGTTTAGCCAGAGATCCTGGAGGTTTTTTTGCCATCTTTGGGGCATGAAGCAAGGGTCATTGGGGGTGTGGGGGGAGGCAGTTGTGAATTTCCTGCATTGTGCAGGGGGTTGGACTAGATGACACTGGTGATCCCTTCCAGGGGTGTGGGGGGAGACAGTTGTGAATTCCCTGCATTGTGCAGGGAGTTGGACTAGATCACTGGAGATCCCTTCCAACTCTATGATTCTATGATTTAACATAAACCGTTCCATTCACAATGGATCTTTTCATATCCTGCAACTTCCCAGTTTTGATGCACAATGATACACTTTCAGCATGACACAACGAAAGTTAAGCATTTAAGCTCAATAAATTTCCATGGATAAATTGTTTGCTTTGATTTACATCAATATGATTTTAAAAGCTTAGCTTTGTCAAGATTATGCTTCTTGTTAGCAGTAGATATTATTGGTTTTTGTGTAACTTTCTCAAGTATGCATATAGAGCCCTTCTCTCCTCAACTGGGAGATGCATTTCAGCACTCAGTAATGTCATTCTTAGTTTGAAAATGCTTCAGGCAATTAGCATCCACCACCCCATAATATGAATAAAATAAAATGGAGATAAATAAAACTAAGAAAATAAGCTCCATCTATACATCTGGCCTTAGCATCTCTTCAGATTGAGCATTAGAATATTACTTTATTTGGTAATAGTTCATCAGCCATCTCACCTTCTGTTCTTTTCAAGGTTTGCGACAGTTCCTCACTATGTTCTTGGCCACAAGCCCAGGACTGCTGTGATAAAAAGAAAGTCATTTAAAAAAAACATTTTTACCACAGAACATCCAAGCATTGTTGCATATTGTTCTCAAGAGACCATCAGGTAGCGTATGCAATACAGCTGCCACATAGAAAGTGCTTCAAATTACTCCTCATGGTGGATGTCTTCACACAGTGAGCTATTTGTGAGCAGTGTTCACCACATGGATTGTATCATATTTCTGCTCATTAAAAAAAAGCTCATTCCTTGGGAAAATGACTGTGGTGGCCATCATCTTCACCTAATAAAATAATGAGCCTGAGGAGACGTCCTATAAAATAAGAGCAATTCCCCAGCCTCTTCACTCACACTCTCAACTTTTCCAACTTTGGCTTTTGAAAAGCAAGGGGAGATTTTTGAAGCCAGTTGTATTTGTTTGCTTTCCCTTCTGAGAACTCCTCAAAGTAGTTATTCTAGTTGTCACATCTTTATTTCACTCTTCCTCTGAGAAGCTTATGGCACATGATTTCCCCCTCCATTTTATCATTACTGTAACCTTTTGAAGTAGGGCAATAGCTAAAGCGCAACAACCCTTAGAATACAATCCAGAATCCTCTGCAGCTTGCAGGGCTGAGGAGGAAAAAACTCCCCCAAGGTAAAAAGTTTGAAAACCTTCTGTTCTAGAACATCAGGAAGGAAATGATCCAAGAAGTTAGTGAATGTACAGTAAAAAAGGAGCGGTAGATAAGTCTTTGAAACTAGACGAGTACCTAGATAGTGCCACTCTGTCAGTCATTCACTCTCTACCGCCAACTGAGTGCCTGAGCCTAGATGCTTATTGCAGCTACTGCCACTTGATCATTACTGTTTCTTTCTTTTTCTTCTCTTTACAGGCAACATATCAACAGGTGCATAGTCAAGGATGTTCCCTATTCCCAGTGTGATGCCAATGACAAATGGGGCCCACAGCAAGATCAGTCCAGTAAGCATCCATCTGTTCCTCTCTGGGGTTGCCAACTTTTGTATTAGTAGGAGTCTTGCACCTTTGTTAAGCTACTTCTTTGACATCTACATGACTAGCGAAGCCATGGCTGTTTTTGCACATCTTTAAAATAGCGCAATACGGAAGGCTGCTGGCTTCCTCGCGTGATTTTTGCCGTCATTCATTTACAAATTGGAGGCAGGCAGCCACAAAAGTGGCATCATCACGGGTGGCGTCAAAAATTGTACGAGGAAGCTGGGCAGCCTTCCGTGAGTATCGGCACCATTTTAAAGATGTGTGAAAACAGCCCATATCAAATATAGGAGATGCAGTGATAGTACATTTACTTTATCTGTTACCCTGCTGTCTGTCATGTCACTTTGAAAGCAGGCAGCATCCCACTAGAAGAAGAAGGTTGGCAACCTCACTGATCTCACTTGCTTTCAGATCGCCATTCCTGATGCTGTTCAATAAAAGTTTTACAACCATATCTTTGTGTGCTAATGTGGTTTAGCAGATAGGGATCCCACCCCTTGATTTTTATTCACCTCAGTTGACTTCAGGATAGGACTCTCATTCAAAATGGGAATCCAGAGGATCCCTCACTATTTGACTACTTTGCGTAATGGACGGGGGGAAACAGGTTCCTATTGCTTCATAGGACTAGTATGATAAACCATATAGTTAGGATGCATGAAAGCAGAATGAATAAGTGCTTGGATAATGAACAGCAGGCTCTGAAGACCAACCCAATGAATACAGGAGATCCATGGCTAGAAAAAATGGCAGATAATCAATCAGCTAAATGGCGTCCAAATCAGAATCTGATCATGCACTCTCTCAACTATGTGGCTTCTTTAGGGGCCAGCTTCAGCGACCATACCCAAAGTTTGAATCTAGGACCTCTTGTATGCGAAACCTGTATGGTTCTATGGAGTTCAGGCTTTCTCTATAGGCATTTTCAGTCATAGAGGATGCAGCTGATTTCCTCAACAGGGCCAATGGAGGGTTCCAAATGCCCCATTATGGGGGTAGCATAGTATGTCACTGCAATTGGTGCTGTCATCATGGGCTCTGAACTATTGCTGTACTTTCAGTTCCTTATTTTTTTTTTAATTTCAGTTTCTCTGCTGGAAGGAAGAGCATAGTTTACCAACTAAGCTTTGCTAACCATTAGCCTTCATTAGCAGGCCACCAGCATAGAAGAACCACTCTATGCTTCTGTAAGCATCACACTGTTTGAGTTCAGGTGATACTTGGAAGTCATTTGATAAAGATAAGAAGTTTGCTTACTTAAGAACACAACAATTTCATTGTTCCAGTTGTTATAAATATATAGATCATTTTGGCACTGAAAACCATACTTCAATCCTTTCATGAGGAACAGCTTCTAAAACCTTTGACTGCTCACTCTGATACAGTGGTAATGCTTTCATTTTTGTTAGTAAGTGGAATGAATTGTCTCATGGATGCACCCTTCAGTGCTGTCATGTATAGGGAAAAGGGGCTCTCCAGGGTTTTGCATTAGAGAGAAGCATAGACCAACAGTTGGTCTTCAAGGCACTGCTGGACCTGAATCTTCTTCTTCTACTACAGACCTATTGGCTATCTCGCTGAAACTATCTTCGTAGAGAGAAGCATGCCTTGGAATACATGCAAAATATAAGGAGAAAAGAACACAAATGCTTTTCTGAGGATGAAATGTGTTTTTGTTATAGATGCTGAAGTTGATTGACTGTGAGGATTACAGATCTGACCTTTAAAAGGTTCCATCCCTATATATATATGTGTGTGTTTGTACGTGCATATCAAAATTTGGGTTGTTGTAGCTATATATACAATTTCTTTTTATTTTCAAATATCTTTCACCTGCAGACTGAAATGCTGCAGCCCTGTCTACCACCTTAGTTTTCTACCACCTCATGGCCAGAGATAAAGCCATATAGTTGACAATCCTGCTAAAGAAAAAATGTTCAGGTCATGATCAACTGCTGATACAACTTCAGATGCACGCACACGCACACTAACACACATTTATTATCCAATTGACTAATATTGAGAGTTAAAATATTCATTTCTTTACAGCTTTGTTGATTTTTTTCTGAAATGCTACCAAGATGAAGTATTATAAATGTGGTTGGGCATTCATTTGTTTAAAATAGTTACAACATAACATTTATGTATTGTAATGTAGCATAGTATTGTGCTGCTCTGCACCTATTTCATCTGTTTTGTGATGCAGTATGGACAAAGGGAGGGAAGAAAGGAAGGAACATTACATTAGCATTATCCAGGTCTTCAAGACATAACACATTCAAGGAGGGGCACCATTTTTAATGCCTTAACTTTTAAAAATAGAAGCAGCATTTTATGTGGTCATCTATGCACACTCAAATCCGCTGAATGACCCAATGACTGCCAGAAGGGATTTCTGTACCGTGAGACTTCATAGCAGCCTTTTTTAAAGTTAATGCATATGACTGTATAAAGTTGCCTTATACTGAAGTCAGGCCATTAGTTCAGCTAGTTTGGTACTGTCTACTCTGACTGACAGGAACTCTCCAGGGTTGCAGTATTCCGTAATAGCTGCCACCTGAAATCCTTGTGAAATGGGAAATGCCAGGGATTGAACCTAAGACCATGTGCATTCAAAGCAGGTGGTCTGCCATGGTATCTCCCCCCCCCTTCCCAATTGTTTAAGAAGAGCCTAACACATAGTATATGTGATTCTTACTATGGTGGGGACTGTCTCTGGGTTAGTCATACATCAGGTATTACATACCATTGCAAATGGGTCTAGAGAAGATTTTCTGTTTGCATACATCTGTGCCGTGCTGAGTTGATGTGACCTATTTAAGTTCCAGCTTATCTGCCAGGCAGCAAAGTGGTGGGTGGGGGCAGAACATTTCACTTAGACTAAATGCCACACACTTCCTTGTTTAGATTCAGAATGGCAACAGTTTCTTTGCCCAGGGTTAATATCTAATCACCTGGAGTTCTTAGAATGAAAAAGTGTTGAGATTGCTTGAGTTTTCCAGTGGCAGCTGAAAACACCTATGCCATTGCTATTTAAATCTCTTTGAAGACCTCAGTTGGTATTTACTTTTGTAATGGATTATTCTTCTAAGAAAAAAAGACATTTCCACTGGGAGTGTTTTTGCTTAGAATGAGAGGCTATCACCACATTGGAGAATATTCCATTGGGAAAGTCTCTGGTGCATGTCTCTTTGAAAATGATGGCAAGAAATTTGATGTCTTTACATAGTTCCCATTCACTTCTATGCATCTTGTATGGGAGAACTTCTCAATGTAGTTAGCTTAGCTTTAATGAAAAGAAATGAGCTAACTCTACCCCAACCAAATATGCTCATCCACTTCTTATTGAAGTGGTACAGTCAGAGCCAAGTAAACCAATAATATATATTGAAGCAGATGGGTGGATGAAGGGTTTAAATAAATGAAAAGATACTTTAGAAATAACCAGTGCAGGACGTGTAACTATTGCCAACATTTGTTTTGGTCTACCTTTGTTCAGTGTGATTGCATCTGCATTGCTATGGTAACTAAAGAACAAATATTTCATTTACAAATTTGGGTTGCTGAAGTAGTTTTAAAGGAATTTCTGCAGAACCCTAAATCTTTTTAGCTGAACTGCATGATTTTATAGGAAAAGCCTAAATCCTTGATTCGTTTATCTCCGTGTGTTTACTCATATGCTCAGACAGAGGAAAACAAAAGGATTAGCTTATGTGAGGATGGCTTTGAAGCTAAAATGTAGGTGCAAATAAATCCAGTAACTTCCCCTCCATTTGAACTGTCAAACCACACAAGTTCACAGTGACTATACTTGAAATTAATACTTGCTGTATGTTTCATTGTTAGTTCTTGCAATGTGTCTGGTGCTATAAACGTCCTAGACCTTTAGATCCACCCATAGGTTGGAGTCTGTTCTTTGCTGAGAAGTCTTTTATTGTCCTCACTGGAATTGCTCTATTCATGGTGGGGTTTGTACCTCTCCTGCATAAGATACTATTTTTTCCCATAGTACTTTATAGTGCAGATCTTAACCCTTCTAATCTCATTGACATCAAGAGGATTGCACTCTTAAGATGTCTTTTCACGGAACAAATTCTGGGGGAAACCTATAGTCAAATACTAACATGACCAACACTACTACATGGGAATGACAGGAGACCTCTATGCTCCATTCACTGTACTTGAAGGTAGTGTACTGATGGATTCTGAAGGAAAGGGATGTGGAATGCAAACCTTTACTGAGTGGTAGTGAAGCATCTCCTACTCCCTTCCAGTGGAGTGCTCCTATTTTCTATCTGTTGTGGAACTGCCTATACAAATTCCAGGAATATTATATCCAGCTACCTGTCTGTGGTTTGAAAAGTTACCTTTTTCTTTTAAACGTTAAAAATAGAACTAATGATTTCTAGGTGAGTGGGTTGAGGAAAAGCCCGGGTGTGTCCTGCTCAGCTGTTATCAGACCTGTTTTAAATAGCACAGGAGTGTAGGAGTTTGTTAAAATAACAATTGTAAACCTGATCTAAGTAGCGTGGAAGAGTGTGCCCTCAAGTCATAACAGACTTATGGCAAACCCTGGTGGGGTTTTCATGGCAAGAGACTAACAGAGGTGTTTTGCCATTACCTGCCTCTGGAGCCCTGGTCTTCATAGGAGATCTCTCATCCAATTACTAACCAAGGCTGACCTTGCTTAGCTCCTGAGATCTGACGAGATCAGGCTCGCTTGGGCTATCTAGGTCAGGCGTATAGCTCGGGCTATTTAATTAAATTTTTTATTTGTCAAGCTTTTCCTACTTATATGTGTTATTTGCTTCTTCATATTTATACCCCATTTTCTAGCCCCAGTGTTCCACAGCTTTCAATCGTTTCCTGTTTTGTGTGGAGAGCAAATGGTGATATCTGAATGTGTACATTTATCAGCTTCCAATCAGAGCATCGCCATTGTGGCATTTCTTGTACATGAGCATTTATCTACCATCAATCAGAAGACAGACATCATAGCAATTCTTGTACATTAGCACCCCTCTTTCTTGCTTCTCAGAACCCCTAATTGGCATGATTGGGAGGTTTCACTCTGGGGTCCATTTTTATCTGGTCAAGCCCTTGGATGAGTTCCAATATTGCTGCTTCCCTTTTTGCTTTGTATTTTCCCCCTCTTCTGTCTTTTCTGTAGCCCACTCTTATCCTTTCTTGCTCAGATGTCATACAACTTTCAAATTGAAAAGCCAAAAGAAATTTTCAGTTGGTTTTCAGCATTTATGATTCACTTGTTTGCTTTTCCTCTTTGCACTTCCCTTTTTCAGGTTTTTAATTTATTTCTCTCCACCACCCCCTCCTTTCCCCCCTATTCAATTTTTTCATCTTCCTGCTTTTAGTATGGTTTGTATTGAGGGCAATAGAAATTCATTTTCTGCCTTTCTATTTTATACAGAGTTGGTTTTTTTGGGAAAAGTATTAAGCTGCCATGGAAATCCAGGAAGGGGGAGGTGGTGGTGAAGGAGGGGAAGAATGCTTGTTGAACAAGGGGTAAGCCCTTCCATGTGCATACACAGACACACCCACACAAAGCATTTTCTGTGGCTACCTCCCTTGTGCTTCACAGTGGCTGTGCAGAACTGGGCTTGATTGGTGGCACACAAGCCAACGGATGCATAAAGAGCTGGGCCTCTGACTCTCCTGTGCTTGGGCAGTCTTTCCCTCCCCCCAGAGCTTGGTGAGAAATTTGGCTTGGAGCTGCCAGACAATCTCCAAAACTTCCTTTCCTACCAATTTCAGAGGGAGGGGTTCTGTAGGTGGTGATGGGGGGAATCAGGAGATTTTTCTTCCCTCACCTTGGTTGGATTTAAAAAAAAAAGTTAAGCCCTTACATCCTTCTAAGCATGCACCGAAAGCTTAAAAAGGGATGTGTATGCTGTGATGCCACTGGTGACACCATCGATGATGACTCTCGCTTGAAAATCCTGATTATTTAAGGCATGTGTGGAAGAAAATAAACCAACTCTACAACTATAAAATTCAGAGGAAAAATAGACATGCAGAATAAGCATGCCCAAACGGATTCTAATTTTGTGGCTCAACTGATAAGAAAATCAGGAATTGAGCTGGGGGGGGGGGATGCCCCTGGAAAAGAGGTTGTATATGTACCTCAGTAATAGTGTGCTTCTGTAGCAGGCTCATTAGTGAAGCTATGTGAGCATTTTACTATTTTTTCAACTTGTGCAAGCACTGGAGTGGCTATTAGCGTTTCTGCACCCCAAAACTTCTTCTGTTGTCACATCACAGCAGCAAAATACAAGAATATTCTCATAATACTAGCAATGTCAGGAAATCATTTGTTTACTCAGTATTTCATCTCATATAGAAGCATCTTTATTTTCATCAGCAAGTCACTGTCTTCACTCAAAACATAAAAGTTTCTAGTACTCAAGTACAATCAAAACACGATTATGCTGGAACAGACAGCCAGATTTTACATTGATATCCACTGCTCAGGATCAGATAAAGGAATTGAAAAATGGAATTCTGCTAGAAGTTTTACATATACCTACTTGCAATAAGCATTTTGAGTTTCTCTCAAATGGTGGCGAGAAATGTGCTTCATAGCCATTGCCAGGTGTTTGCACAGCACGTTGAGCTGACCACATCATTCAGGTATGCACAGAAGCTATCACCTTTAACTTGAAACCTGCTGTTGGCAAATGAACCATTTGGCTGTTTCTAGTACTTCCCTATCTCCTCTCTTTGGAAACCAGTCCAACACTCATCACCTTGTTTTTCTCTTTACAGAAGTAAATTAAATCAATCACAATAGTGGGGAAGAATTTGCTTCATTAATTTTCAGATCATCCGCTATTGCTGCTAAAGTGGTGTCTGTCCCATAATGAGGCACATTGAAAAGGGAAGTGGCACAACTCAATTCTTTACTAATTCAACAAACCATGCTTTTTGGTCATCCTCATTTTTTGTTTCCCTCTTTGGCTTACTGGGAGGACTAAATTTCAAACCGCAAATATCCTGTCACAGAACCCTATCTAAAACGTACTAATATCCAAGACTGAAGTCTGAGTGCTAGAGACACTTACAGGTACCTGAAAATCCAATATTCTACCTTGCAAAATAATCAGTCCTGTGTGGTTTACAGTAGAAAATGGACAGATGGTTTTGAATTCAAAGTGCTGAAACAGAACATGCAGTTTAATGGAAAACTCACATCGTGTTACTGTCTTGCATGCAATTGTAAAGTCACAGCGCAGGATGCTGAGTTTCCACATGCTGATATTGGCACTATACACCCTTGAGTGGCTGTTAACGGAGTCAGCATTTTTGAAAATGTAGAATGTAGAGAAAGACAATGTACAGAAAATTACTGAGAATTTATTTTTTCCGTACATTTCTATAAGGTTATAGATTTCTTTGTTTTGAGAATCTCTGAGGAACAATCTTGTTTTGTTAGAAATTTCAGAACCAAGACTAAATTTTGCAAGAAAAAAACCAATGGAAAAGAAATCTTTTGCATTTAGCCCTTGAGGGAAGGTTTGGTTTCAGAGTTGGAGATTTGGCCTGAAACATTGACCATTATCTACTCAAGGCAAGGGAGAATATAGCCCCAAAACTGTGTAGGAAAAGGGGGGCTGTTAAAATGGTACACCCACATAATCTCATGGTTCCTGCTGAACTCAGAATGCCCTGGGGAATTTTAGGATTCCAAACACATGCTCTGTTGAGGCTGTGATGAGTGCTTGGGACGTGACGCTTCTTGAAGCTATTGACAAGGCTACCGCCATTGTATCAACTAATTCACAACCATCCCAATTGTTTAAGATTATCTCAGCACCTGCGTACTCCTAAATTGCAGCCTTTATTATCTCAGGAACAGACAATTAGTTACAAAGTACTTCGCTGATAAAATATCACAAATATGCTCTGATATGAAGAAACGTTTAGTACATCATCTGGTCTGTTTATGGACCATTTTTTTAAAAAAAATTTAAACTTTATTAACAGCAAGGCATAACAACCTCAACAGTAAGAAGATATATCATAAAACAATACACAAAACGATTTCCATATTACAACTGGAACATAAGAAGAGGTTTCCAATACATATACCTTAGGTGGCATACTTTAACTAGTCTGCAAACATACAGTAAAATACATTTGTTGAACTATATTTCACGGGCAAGATAACATAACTATTCCAGTACCACAATGGCTCCTTGACCACTCACACTTCTGGGTTTATGATCGCTTGAAAGGGCAGCTGAGATGATAAGAACTCATTTTTGGTGAGGTGGTCCAAGAAGGGGAACCACTTGGCAGAGGGTTTCAATGGGTTTGTAGAAAGTTGCAATCTGTCAGATATTTTTTCCATTATAAGGTGGTCCCACACCATCCTATACCACATGTGCAGATTTGGGGGGACTGGTGACTTCCATTTGGTTGCAATTGCATTCTTGGCAGCGATCAGGAGTGTGCGAATTAGGTTCCTCCTTTGGCGAGGTATAGTGGAATCAGTCCAGATAACCAGAAAGATTAACTCAGGGCTAGGAGGGATAACGTGGGAAGTGATATTTTGATTTCGTTGAGAACCAAGCGCCAAAATCCTTGTATGGATTGGCATCCCCACCATACGTGAATAAATGTCCCCTGCTCACTGCACCCTTTCCAGCAAAGAGGGGACCTTTTGGGGTCTATTCTAGCCAACTGATGTGGGGTAAGATACCACCTGTGGAGGATTTTGTAATTTTGCAGTTTGGAATTGATGACCGGGGTGTTTAACAATTTGGAGGACCAAACCTGCTCCCAGTCAGACTGTGAGATATCGACCTCGCAATCTTGTTGCCATTTGTCTTTTAGTGTCATATTCTGTTTAGTATGGGAGTTTATCAGCATGTTGTAGATTTTGGACAAAAGTCCTTTGCGGGAGAGAGAGTCGGTTTCAAGAATCTGCTCAAATTCCGTCATAGATTTTGATAAGACTCGCCTCATGTCCAGGCTTCTTACAAAGTAGGTTAACTGAAAGTAGAGGTACCACGGAACCTCTCTACCTATTTTGCGGACTAGTTCTGTTCTGTCCAAGATGCCAGTTTTAGAGGTTATATCTGTCAGCCTTTTGTTCCTAAAGCACTCCCAGGCTGCTGCACCAGTACCAGTAAGTTGAGGTGGTACCCCGTCATGCGCGGTCATTAGTGAGAGTCGAGAGATTTTAGGTATCAGCTTGGATCTGTGCTTATCCCAGAGCTTCAAAAGGGCCTTGAGGAAGATGTTCCCATTTGATGTAGGGGGGCGGTGGGCAATATTGCTCCAGAATAGTTCACCAATCGTTTGAGTTTGGTGATGTGGGCGCAGCACCTCCATCCAGTCAAAGTGCGTGTTATGGTGCAGGATTTGAGCTATGTCCGTCAGCCTAGCTGCCGTATAGTACATACCAATATCAGGGAAGTTAAATCCCCCCCTGGAGCGTTTGGCCCTTAGGATCTTAAAAGCTATTCTGGGATGCTTATGATCCCAAAGAAACCTAGTAAGGGATGTTTGCCACTGGGCCAGTAAGTGATGAGGAATATCTATTGGGACCGTTCGGAAAAGAAATATTAGCTGTGGAAGGATGAAGGATTTAATCAAGTTGTATCTTTCGAACCAAGATAATGTTTGCTTGTTCCATTTGAATAAAGTGTCCTTAATTCCTTTCATTATCAGCTGGTGATTAAGTCGGAGCAGGTGGATGGACCATTTTTAACCAGTTTCCATGATGGAAGTCAACAGAATCTTGAGATCTGTGAAGGCCACTATTCCTGCCTTGGATTCTTTCCCATCTTGGCTGCTAAAATCATGTAGGGACCACATCAATGAGCCTTATTGTCTTTCACTAGTCAAACACTCTCACGGCACCTTCCTTCAATCACTCAAAGAGGTGTTTATCAGTCCACTATTTAAAAACCACCTGTGCAAAACCAAAATGATTTTGCCAATTCTCATCCAGCCTCTAATCTGCCCTTTCTAGGCAAAGTGATTGAAAATGCTGTAGCAGACCAACTCCAGGTCTTCTTGGGTAACCCATCTGTTCTGGACTCTTTTCAGTCTGACTTCAAGGCAGCCTATGGGACAGAGATGGCTCTGGTAGATTGTTGATGACCTCTGTTTGAATGTAGACAATGGTCATGCCTCTTTGTTACTCTTACCAGATTTATCTGCTGCCTTTGATACAGTGGACAGAGACATCTGTTGAGGTGTTTGGAAGCAGAAACAGGTAATGAGATATGCTTTGGACTGGTTTGAATAATCCCTTGCAGATGAGACTCATAGAATTGCCTTCTTCTGCCTACCTTCAGGTAGGACCTATTCTATGGGGTTCACAGGGTGTAAACCTATCCCCCATGGTATTCAACCTCTGCATAAAGTCCTTAGGAAAAGTCTTTTGCAGCTTTGGGGTTGGCTGTCATCAATATGCTGATGACGCCCAGGTCTATATCTCCTTATCCAAATCTCCTGGTGATGTGGTAGAGGTCCTAAATTGCTGCCTGTCTGTTGTGGTCAAATGACTAAGGGTGAACAAATTAAAACTCAATCTTGATAAGACCGAGGTAATATGGTTGGGAGACAGAGATCTTGAAGGACATTGAGTTACCCATTTTTATGAAGTTCAGCTGGCCATTGCTGACTTGGTTAAGAGCCTAGGAGTCATACTGGATCCAACATTACTACAGGTTAAGTAAATTAATGCAGCTGCAAAAAATGCTTTCTTCCAACTCAATTTAGACAGGAAGATGATCCCTCTATCTTGAATGTGCTGATCTGGTGACCTGGATCCATGCCATGGTAACATCAAGACTAGACTACTTTAATGCACTCTACATAGGCTTTCCTTCACAGTCAACTCAGCGTCTCCAGTTGGTGCAGATCAAAACAGCTCAATTATCAGGAGCTAGATGGAGCGTGCATATTACTCCCATTCTGCAGTCATTTTATAGGCTCCCCATCAGTTGCTGGGTTCAATCCAATGTATTGGCTGTCACATACAAAGCCCTTCATGGCCTTGATCCCTCATATCTGCAGGAATTCCTCTCTCCCTATGCACTGCCATAGCAGCTTCACTTATCTGAGCAGGGCCTTCTGCAGGTGCCTCCTTGCAAAGGCTGACAATTTCAACAACTGCCCACCCATATGAATTCTTTGTTGTGGATGGGCATTTGTTGATCTTGTTGATAAAAAGTTCTTGCAAGGTAGAAAGGAGGCTAATAAATGTTTTAAATTTAATTTAAAAACCTACAATGTCAGGTAACATGTCATTTTAGTATTTATGCTTTGTTTCAGCTTGTCTCAGATTTCTACTTGGTTTCAGATTTTTGTAATCCTATCCTGTTCTTTGTATTGACTTACACTGTATAGTCTGCCTTGAGTCCCAATGAGAAAGCAGACTATAAGTAATATAGATAAAATAAAATAATTAAAATTCCATTTCCCTGTATGCATGTATGTGGTACAAAGGTCAAGTGTCTTAGTATGTGTTTTCTGAATGGTTATCATATTTAACACATCATGAAACTAGTTATGGAGTGGTCTTGCATTGGACCAGTCAGGGATGATTTCAACCAAAGAAAAGTCTGGAAGGGCTACATCAGCAGTCTGGGATTTGTTCGGTAGAAATATGCAAGCAAAGCTTCCCACTCAAATTACCTTAGAAGTTTTGTGACCTTTCACTCTGAGTCATTGTTATTCTCAAAGTATGAATGACCCAAAGCAGCCCTCTTGATAAAGGCAATGACATGCTTATTGTACGCTAAAAATAGTTCATCAGTCTCACACAGTGAAAAGGAGCATAGCAAAAGGAAAATTAAAAGCAAGCCTCAACTATATTTCATCAAAACTCAATATTGTCCATGTGGAAATATAAGCTGTTCTGAAATCGCTGAGCTTTCCTAGCCAAATAATATATTCCAAGAAGATAGTATTTAATTCCAGGATTGATGTTCAAAGCCACAAAGTTTTCATCCTCTGAAGAACCTACCAAGTGGTGGAGCTTCTTCAGTTACTGTAACCAAAAGAATGGTTCTAGATTAAGGTTTTCATGAATCTACCTTATATCTTTATAGGAGATAGGAATCTAAATAATTCATCATTCAGAGCACAATCTACCCACTCTCATTGGTCTAAGAGCTCACCTAGTGTTTTGAGACATACAGTGATTGGCTGAAGGAGTCCAGCAAGAAGGTCATATACAGCCTGTTTACAGAAAGTGAGGTGGTTGGCTATAGGTACTGGTGATTATGGGAAGAAGAAAAATTGCTCCTACTAAGAGAGAAGTAGGAGAAAAGAAGCCTACAGTCTGGCACTGGATCTCAGAGGATAATAGAGGCTGGAGGATCAGGGTTGCCAGGTACCTCTTAGCAATGAGTAGGGGGAGATAGCAGGAGTAGGGGGTATTACCAGCTGCTGGCAACATTGTCATGCCACTGGTGATGTAATGATGTCACTTTGGGAAGTGACATCTTACCATTGTTGGCATGCTGGAACCACTCTGGTTTTGGGCAAAAACTCTATGGTTTTGGCTGCAAAACCATGGCTTCACCACTGACATGATGACATCACTTTCAGGAGCAAAGGAAATGATGTCATGTCACATGACAATGTTGCCAGCAAGAGCCTGCCGTAGGACATAAATTGCCCCCATTTCCCCCTCTATTTTCCCCCAAAGGGGGTTAGCTGAGGGAGCAGTAGAAATATTCAAAGAGGCATCAGTGTCTTGGTGTTCTACTTCTAGTATCTCTTACCTTTTCCTGTCCGGAAAAAACTGTAGCCCAGTTGCACAGTGCTTGCTGCTGGGAAGGGCTCAGTTGTGTAGTGGGGAATCCACAAGGACTTTTGGGGGGACATCTCATTTTTCCTTAGATCCCCTCCCCCCAATTTCCTCTCTTCCTGGCAACCCTCATATCCTCACCATTCACAGTTCTCTTTGCAACGACACTTACCTACAAACCTTTTATCTGCCCCCACATCTTCAGCTATATTTATTATTTACTTACTCCATTCATACCCCACCTTTTACCACAATGGGAAACCAAAGCAACTTACAGAACTCTTCTCTCTTCCATTTTATCCTTACAACAACCCTGTAAGATAAGTTAGGCTGAGAATGTGTAACTAGGGTTGTCAGCTCCAAGTTGGGAAATTCCTGGAGATCTGGGGGGTGAAACCTGGAGAAAGTGGGGTTTGGGGAGGAAAGTATCTTGGCATGGCATAATTCCATAGAGTCCCCTCCCCCATAGTAGCCATTTTCTCCAGGTGAACTGATCTCTTTGCCATGGAGACCAGTTGCAATTCCGGGAGATCTCCAGCCACTACCTGGAGGCTGGCAACCCTATGTGTAACTGGCCCAGTGTTACCCAGTGAGCTTCCAAGTCAGAGAGGAGACTGAACCTGGGTCTTCAACTTCCTAATCTGAAACTCTATCTAATTTCTATGCACACTGGCTTTTGTGGGGTGGCTGCTGTTGAACAGTAGCAAGCAGCCAGTCTTGGAAAAGTCATGCAAATTGTGTTGTATCAGGTTGCTCAGTGGCTGCTGCAAGGCCTCTCCCCAATGAGTCCCTCCTTGATCTGGGATGAGCAAATAAGAGGAGCAACCAGGGAGTTTTGTGTGGGAGTAAGCAGGTGATAATACCAAGGGCATAGCTTGGGCTTAGTTTGTTTGATTTGGCTGTTTTCTCTCATTTTTCCTGTGTCTGCTAGGTTCTCGCTTGAGTGAGTTGAGGCTGGTGTTATCTAGTGCATTTTGTCTCCTTTTTCTTGGGTCTGCTGATGAGTCACTTGATTATTTGCTGAGTCACTTGACTGCTGACTGAGGTGTAAATCACTTGACTTGAGTAGGTTGGTGGTGGGGGTCTGCAGTTATACAAATATAAACTCCCTGTTCACTTGCTCTAAATCACAAGGGCCATTTTCACATGGCTTACTGGCCTCTGAAACATTGCACAAAACTCCTGGCAGATAGCGTCTTCTCATGTGATTTCACACAAAATTCCTGGATAACAGCGTCTTCCTGGTGCAATTTCGCACAAGAAGATGCTGTCTGCCAGGAGTTTTGTGCAATGTTTTGGAGGCCAGTAAGCCATGTGAAAATGGCCTTTGTGATCTGGAGCAAGTGAACAGGGAGTTTTGTGTGGGAGTTTGGCAGGGGAGTTTGAGGGAGTGCAGAAAAGATTGGTCCATTTCCTATATGGATCAAAGCAACATGGCTGATGAGGGAAATGGGGCAATGACCTGCAAAGTCAATGCCATGTTTGTCTTCTTATCTGAGGGTAATGGAAATTTCACTTCTAGGAAGTATAAACTGGTAGCCCTACTGGAGGAGAAAATAAAAGGGATTCAGATACACCTATTTACACTACAGCTTATCAGGGAAGGTGAAGAGTTATTGGAAAGAAGACATGAAAGAAGACATTGCGAGAGGAACAGGAGGAGAAAGAAAAGGTATCTCAGGAAAAGGAAGAACATCAAACACAGGAATAGGGCAAGTGGAAGAATATGACCCACAGGAGCAGGAAAATCAGGAGATATTCTGAGCCTTTATTACTAAGAAATTGGTTCTGGGTCCTCCCCATAGATACTGGCTCAGGGCTACTAGAACATAGACTACTGCCCAAGGCTCCACAGTGCTCGGACCCTGTGGATGAGAAGACTCGCGCTTCTGCCCCCAAATAGGAGAAAACGTGTGGTAGTGACTGGGGACTTCCTACTGAGAGGGATAGAAGCTAAAGTGTGCAGACCAGACTTGTCATCTCAAGACATATGTTGTCTACCAAGTGCATGAATCCAGGATGTGACAGAAAGCCTAGAAAGACTCATCAAGCCCACAGATTATTATCTCTTCTTGCTCATCCATGGGGGAACAAATGATACTGCCCCGCACAGTATGGAATGTATTAAAAAAAACTATGAGGCTCTGGGTAAAAAGGTGAAGGACCTGGGAGCACAGGTAGTAATTTTGTCCCTGGACTAAACTTTCGAGATAAAGCAGTTCTGTCGGGGGATGGTTTGGATCTCACAAGGGTAGGGAAAATAAGTTTGGCAAGAGCCTTACAAACCTAATAAGGAGGGCTTTAAACTAAATGCTGTAGGGAAAGGAAACAAAACCCCAAAAGCTAGAATGATGCCAATTACTGGAGATAAAAGCACTAACGATGAGTCATGAGGGGCACATATGTAGGCCCTATTAATAAGCAGGTAAGTACAAAAATTAAGCACTCAGAGCACATAAAACATGGATTCTGATGTCTCTTCACTAATGTGCCGAGCACGAGAAACAAACAACAAGAACTTGGTCTTAATACTGGAGGGGATTGGAAAACTTGGAGGGATTGTACAATTGGAATATTAGGATTGAGGGGTACAATTTTTAAAAGGATTAGAGCAACAAAAGGAGGGAGGAGTAACATATGTCAAGGATGTATATATTTGCCTTCCTCTGGGCATAGAGCAGCAGTCACTGGGGGAGGGGGGTATCTGCATAGCCAGACTCGTAGGTTAGATTTTCATAGGGCCAACTTCGATGAACTCAGAGGCTTGATGAACTCAGAGGCTTCATTCCGTGGGGGAGTGTGCTGGAAGGGAAAGGAGCGAGTGAAGGGTGGGCCATTCTCAAACACAAGCTTTTGCAAGCTCAAGCCCTCACTATCCCAGCAAGACGGCAACATGGTAAGGGCTCCAAGAAACTGATGTGGATGCACAGAGAGCTCCAGAATAAGCTAAGGGAGAAAAAGGAAATGTTCAGGAAATGGAGAGAAGGACAGACCTCTAAAGAGGAGTATATGAGGGTTACTAGGTACTGCAGATCAGCCATCAGAGAGGCCAAAGCTCAGTACGAGCTGGGTCTGGCCAGGAGGGCTCGCTACAATAAGAAAAACTTCTACAGATATGTGAGAAGCAAACGCAAGGTAAAAGAGGCAATTGGACCGCTGTTGGGAGTAGATGGAGAAACTCTGATGCAGGACAGAGAAAAAGCAGACAGGCTTAATGACTTTTTTGCCTCTGTTTTCTCCCTGAAGAACTCAGGCACATCTAGAGATAGTAGAAAATGTGGCAGGACACCTGAGTGGCTAATTGACATTGACAGAGAGGTAGTGGAGAGGCATCTGGCTGCACTGGATGAATACAAATCCCCTGGGCCGGATGGGGTACACCCAAGAGTGCTGAAAGAACTTTCCAGAGAACTTGCAGAACCCCTGTCCATCATCTTCAAGGCCTCCTGGAGGACTGGGGATGTGCCACAAGATTGGAGAAGAGCAAATGTTATCCTAATCTTTAAGAAAGGGAGGAAGGATGCCCAGGAAACTACAGGCCGGTCAGTCTGACTTCTGTTGCTGGGAAGATATTAGAGCAGATTTTAAAGGGATCAATCTGTAAGCATCTGAAGGACCACTCAGTGATTCGGGGAAGTCAGCATGGTTTTGTTCCTAACAGATCTTGCCAGACCAACCTGGTTTCCTTCTTTGATCGAGTGACCAGCTTACTGGATCGGGGGAACTCTGTTGACGTGATTTATCTGGATTTCAGTAAAGCTTTTGATAAGGTCCCCCATGATATTCTGATGGGCAAACTGGAAGACTGTGGAGTAGACTATAGGATAGTTCGGTGGATAGGGAACTGGTTGGAGGACCGCACTCAAAGAGTGGTGGTCAACGGCGTTTCATCAGATTGGAGGGAGGTGTCCAGTGGGGTGCCACAGGGCTCAGTTTTAGGCCCGGTACTTTTCAATATTTTTATCAATGATCTGGATGAAGGAGTGGAAGGCTCATTAAATTTGCTGATGATACCAAATTGGGAGCAGTAGCAAACACCCAAGAAGATAGAATTAAAATTCAACAAGACCTGAATACTCTGGAGAAGTGGGCAGCTGTGAATAGGATGCAATTCAACAAAGACAAGTGCACAGTATTACATCTGGGCCACAAAAATGAGAAGCACAAATACTGGATGGGGGATACACTTCTGGGCAGTAGTATATGTGAAAGGGATCTTGGGGTAAGAGTGGACTGTAAACTGAATATGAGCAGTCAGTGTGATGCAGTGGCAAAAAAGGCTAATTCAATCCTGGGTTGTATCAAAGGGGCCATAGCATCGAAATCACAGGAGGTCATAGCCCCTCTCTATACTGCCTTGGTCAGGCCACACCTGGAGTATTGTGTGCAGTTCTGGAGGCCTCACTTCAAAAAGGATGTGGACAAAATCGAGAGGGTGCAGAGGAGAGCGACAAGAATGATCAGGGGTCTGGAGACTGAGCCCTACGAGGAAAGGCTGAGGGCCTTGGGAATGTTTAGTTTGGAGAAGAGGAGGTTGAGGGGGGACATGATTGCTCTCTTTAAATATTTGAAAGGCTGTCATTTGGAGGAGGGCAAAGAGCTGTTCCAGTTGGCAGCAGAGGGTAGGACGCGAAGCAATGGGCTAAAACTACATGCACAAAGGTACCGGCTGGATATTCGGAAAAACTTTTTCACTGTCAGAGTAGTTCAAAAATAGAATCAGCTGCCTAGGGAAGTGGTGAGCTCCCCTTCACTGGCAGTTTTCAAGAAGAGGCTGGATGAATACTTGTCAGAGATGCTTTAGGCTGATCCTCCACTGGGCAGGGGGTTGGACTAGATGGTCTGTATGGCCCCTTCCAATTTTATGATTCTATGCATTGTGTAGGGTGCTGGACCAAATGACCCTTGGGTTCCCTTTCAGCTCTTATGTTTCTGTTTCCAAGGCCAGTGCAGCCCTGGGAAAATACTTGCTCCCTCTCCTTATTTTTTACTGACAGAAACTAAACCTTAAAGGCTGGCAATATTGTTTTGGTTGCTTAGCAATGGCCACTGGGCACATTTGTTTCATAAAGCTACAGGTGCTTCTTTTGTTATTAGGAACATTTTAACCCCCTCTGCCATATTTCTTAAAATTTCAGATTTTTCTACAAAGGTGGAGGCATTTTTCAGGTTTGTAGAAAACTTTATCCTGTCTCTTCATGGATCCAATCTCTGTGCCAGGCTATGGATGACAGGCTATGGCAGACAGATCCCTGTACCATTGCAACAAGAAATCCAGGCTCTTGGTTAAATGGCTTTATTCAGAAATCAAATCATTTCCATAGATATGTCCATAGAATTACTCAGAAGCAAGGTAAGCATCTAAGCAGTAAGAGCAAGATTGACAGGAATAGTATCATATGGGAAAATCTTTCCTCTTAACACACACGTTTGCTCCTTCCCCCTCCCAACAGTAAATAAGTCTTTTGGCGCAAACTTGCCCTGGGAACATCTCTCATAGTTGTACTATCAAGTTGAGTCACTGAGAAAGCATAGCAACGCACAGGAGTGAGTAGTATACAAGGTCATGAGCACTGGAAGTTTCTACAGTCCGTTAGATAAGCACCTGCAATAAGCCTGAGAAAGAAACAGTTATGGCATTGGCAATATGACATCAAGTTACAGTATGAAACATTGGTTCAGATCAATAGGTCAGCATTAGCATTAGCATTGACATGGATGGGGGCTCATTTCAGTAATGTGCCTCCGAGGTGGAATGCACACAGTTGGCCGGTTCCCAGTGCCTTCCCTCCTATGCTGGCCAGCTGAGCAGTGCCATGGGCAGTGGCTGGCAGTAGGTGGGGGACTGGGGAACTGACAACTCTAGTATGAGGCAAGGGAGGCAATGCCTAGCCCACCCAAGCCCTGCTTGAGGTGATGAAGGTATCACTTGGTCGGCTCAAGCCCCATGCAAGGCAGGAAAGGCAAGGCAAGGCAAGAAAGGTGGTGCCTAGTCTGGCCAAGGTTAGGAAGGTGGAACTTTGCCAGTTGTGGGGGTAAGGGTTTCCCAGACTTTGGAGGGCAGGGGCAGAGGCAGGCAGACTGCCTCTTCCTCTCTCTGTACCTCATTGGGGGGGGGCTTTTACCAGGCTGTTTTTCGCTCCCAGTCTGTCCCTGCCTCCTCTCTCAAAGGCCAAAACAGCCCTGGAAACAGCTATGCCCCCTCAACCTGCCTTCTGCCAGAAACCAAGGCTTGAAGGCTGGCAATACTGTGTGGTTTTTTAGCAATGGTCAGTGAGGGAATTTGTTTCTTAAACAATTTGGTTTGGGGCGAGGGAGGTTAACGCCATTTTTTTTAAAAAAGATTTTTCATCAAAGCTGGAGAATTTTTTGGGTTTGGGGAAAGATCTTTGTATGTTCATGGCTCCAGCCTCTGGAGTTAAGTATCCGCACAGCTCTACCCTGTTGATAACTAGATATATTTATATTAAGGGAATATTAACAACTTTTCTGTACAGTCAACACAACCAAATAGAAAAGTAAGCATCACCTTTCAATTTCAGCAAATCAAGCTATTCTGACAAGGTTTTTTTGTGAGTTTGATGGCTGCAGGTTGCTTTGTCTTGCTGCTTTGATAAATCAATATTTTGGACAGTGAGGGACTTAAATAATTTACAGCTCCAGCTTTCTGTTGCTTGCTCACTGAGCCATAGTTGCAGAGGCACCAAGCCAGGATCTAATTCCTGGCTTTATTAGGTTATGAAACAGTGTTTGCACCAAAGATGTAATGTCCTCAAGCTGTTAACATCAGCAGCAGCTGATAGACCTAATGCTGTTGGACCTAATGGAATTAGATATCATGCGTACTTAATGAATGCAAATGCCCCTGAATTTTTACAGCTAAGCTGGGAAGTCATTTTAGGTAAGGCACATGGTTGTCTAAAGAGACTACACAGAATAATATTTCATGCACCCAAGTCCTATTTCAGTAATGTAAATTGTACAGTCCTTGGAAATATCCTAGGCAAATGTCACCAAGATAAACTGTATGATTTAAAGCCAACCATGAAGTAACATTATCATCTATGCTCTAGGCAATTTGCAAAAGTTTAATATTGCTTTCCCTTCTCCTTGATGCAGATGAACAAGAACTAGTAATGTAGCTACGTAAACAAGACTTTCTGTGTTCGTAATGGCTCACTATCTACCATTTGAGTCCTTGAATAAAGATTGTAGACCCTCAGTGCATCCCATGGAACACCCTAAGTTAAATACAATTGTGAACAAACAAGTATAAATTGTTTCATTGTGTCAGAAAATAATTTCGTTTCACAGCAGTGTTCGTAGGTGGCTTTGGCTGCGTATTATTCTAAGAGGATGTTGTGTGAGCCTTGGGGTTAGGTGCTAGATCAGGGAATAGAACCACCAATGTAAATTAATGGGAGAAATCATAACATAAGGAACTGGAAAGAGACCTGCTTTATTCAGTTTCATAGAAGGGATAACCTCTGTATGGCAGCCTCAAGGCATTTCTGTAGTGGCAGGCTTCTGCAAGGCTTTGTTCTAGTAAACACTGCTAATTATAGCCTGCAACTAATGCCAGACCTTGTTCCAATTTGCGTTCTGTTTTCAGGTTGCTTGGCAGCACTCAAGTTAGCATCTCACTAGGTATGCCAAACTGTTCCTTTACTCTGGTGATTGAGGATAGCCTTATGACAAAGTGAAATGAAGACCACATGCTTCAGGTGCGATGGGAGAAGGCCAGCCACGACATAGCTCAGGAGGTCACTTTTATAAGGGAATAGGACTGTGTCTGTTGCAATGTATATTGTATTTATCATCTTACTTCTACTGTACCATCTTTTACCTTCATAATCCACTGTCTACATTGTTTATAGTATGATGTCTTTGACAGTTTACTGCTTGCAATGTTTCTAACTCTGTAATCCTATTCCTAGCCCTATTGCATTGTTTATTAGATGTTTTATGTTTGAGCAATCTGGTATTTTTAACGTTTCATAATCTGCTGTGAGACTCATTGAGAGGGGTGGGTGATAAATGAAGTAAATAAATAAATGCCCCCCCCCAAAAGCTAATTCAGAAAAGCAAAATACAAAGGCCAGTGCTGCTACCATTCATTCATTCATTCATTCATTCATTCATTCATTCATTCATTCATTCATTCATTCATTCATTCATTCATTCATTCATTCATTCATTCAATAGTCTGCCTTCCTAATTGAAATTCAAGGCAGATTACACAGTATAAGTAAATGCAATCAATAGTATGAGACATCTGATAAGCAGTCTAATATGACCAGGATTACACCAATCTGAAACCAAGATTAGAATATTAGACAGGATATATTAATACAGAAAACAATATTACATAAGTATAAAAACAATGCAGTGTGAGTAGGATAATAAATACAGCAAACAGACAATACATATTGTACACAGTGTTATAGTTCGCAGTCCCGTTCATACAAAGTCATTAATGGCATCGGTCCCTCATATCTGTGGGACCGCCTCTCCCTATATTCTGACATGGCATCTTCATTCATATGAACAAGGCCTTATGCAGGTGCCACTCGGCAAATAGACAAAATTAACAACTACACCTACATGGGCATTTTCTTTTGTGGCCCCCACCTCATGGAATGTCAAGCCTGAGGAAGTCAGGATAGCTCATAGCCTCCTGGCTTTCCACAAATTATGCAAAGCTGAATTATTCAAGGGGGCTTTTTACTGGAAATAGGGCTGCACTGTAAGGAAATGGTTCAGGGAAATGCTTGGGGTAAAGGGTTAAGAATGTTGCATTGTTTATTGGATGTCCCTGCCTATTCCTTGTATTATTCTGTGAAATCTGCCTTGACATCCATTGAGAAAGTTGGACAAATAAATAAATATAGCCCTCCTTCCTTTATAAAAATGCTCTCCTAAACAATTCTGTTTTACATACTTTGTGGAATGACTGAAGTGTGGGAGCCTTCCTTGACTCCTCAAGAAGCCATTCCATTCTTTTAATTCAGGTCTTTATTACCCTTCTATCACTTTGATCATCGTATGTAATGTTTGTTGAATTTTAATTTAATTTTTATTTATATTCCGCCCTCCCCACTTTCGCAGGCTCAGGGCGGATAACAAAATACAAATATAACATACCATTAAAAACTTTTAAAAACACTATGTCCTATCATATATGATGTCATCTATTTACATATAAATAATTAAAAAGCAGCACATAACATAGATGTAGTGTTTCGCACAGCAATTGCGTGTATGCCTATCTATTCACCAGTTTTCATTCAAGCAACCTAGTTTCAAATCCACAACTTTGTTGGACATAGGCTTGCCAGCCTCTAGGTGGTGACGATCTCCTAGAATTACAACTGGTCTCCAAGCTACAGAAATCAGTTCCCCTGGGAAAAATTGTTGCTTTTGAGGGTGGACTCTATGGAAATATACTCTACTGAGGCCCCTCCCCTCCCAACCCGCCCCTGCTCCAGGCTCCACCCCTCAGATCTCCTGGAATATCTCAACCTGGAGTTGGCAAGCCTAGTTAGACTGCCCCCTCACTCATTTTGCAATTTCACAGCAATATCTTGGCAGTGTTCTCTCTCTCTCTCTCTCTCTACATGTAGTACACCTCTGCAAAATTATCAGTGTTGAAGTTGTGTCTGGTTGTCTGGTGTGTGAGAATGTGGTTATGTTTATTGTACTTCCCCCATGTTCCTTTCCCCAAAGCAAAGAACTTGACAGTAATCATGAACAGAAGATGCATGCTTGTGCATTCTGCAAACAGATCACAAAATGTGTTGTAAAGGGGCAAAAAGACACATAATATTAGGAAGCAAAACACTAACAATGGCAATGTATTCATTTTTTTTTATTATTCATTAGATTTATAGTCCACTCTCCCCAAATGTGAGTGTGTGAGTGTGCTAGTATTAACACTGCTGGAGGAGCCAATTATATGTAACAGTATTTTCATCCTTATATTAGTCATGCTATGGGAGTTTGTGTTTGGGGTCACATGGCCCACCAACCCTGGCCTTACCTATGCCACTTGAGGGGGGCACCGGAGGCTCCCACACCTTCCTGGCCAGACTCTGTAGGGCGGGGGAGGGGAGAGACAAGGAGGATTTTTCAAAGTCCTGGGATTGGCCTTTGGCCCCATCAGTCAGCCTCAGGAAGGTGGGCCTAACCCTGGGAAAAGATAGAGCCTGGGGGAGGAGCAGGTATCCACCTAGGATGACCTCATAAAATGTGGGCCATCCTAGGACACTGGGGAGCAAAAGTCAGGCAGCATCCTGGACTCTAGAAGGCAGAAGGGCATTGGGTTGTTCTGGGGGGAAGAAAGGGTGCAAAGGTGCTATATACCCCTCCCCCCATTTCTGAAGTGCACCCTTGGATGGCCTGGAGGAAAGGACATCCTGGACAGCAAGCCTCCCTCAGGTTGCACCACACCATTGGCAGAGTCTGACAAAATGGTGGCCCATACTGGGACTGTGTCCCACCCTCCTCCTCATATCCCCATGCTGGCCAGCTGGACAGCTCATCTACTGCACCTAGCACTGACCAAATTACATTTTCTCCTGGCAGAAGCAAGACAGAACCCCCTCCCCTGCCAAATGAACCTTCTCAGATGGCTCCATTGGCAGCTGAGACCATGAATTTGGCCCAATTTGGGAAGTGGCTGATGGAGCAGCAGCAGAAGTTGCTGAGGGACGTGTTGGCCCAACAACAAGAAGCCCAAACTGCCATTTTCTGTGACCTCTGTCATGTCTGGGAGACCTCTCCCCTGACTTCAGGTCCTGAGGCACCAGGCCCCCTCCCTAAGGACCCTCCATTCACTTTTATGCACCTTGGACTGGACGATGATGTCAAAGTATATTTGAAAATATTTGAATGAATACTGTGGATATGGCACAATGGCCAAAGGACCAATGGTTCAAGGCTCAGTAGCCTTACAACCTGGGCCCCTATCTCACCAGCGGTGTTTAAGCAGCCCTGAGGGGCATCAGCTGACTACAATGTCCTCAAGGACAAGTATGAATTTTTAATGCATTTTCTATTGTCTTTTTCTTTTTAAATATTTTTTTTAAAAAAGGAGGGAGGAATATGGTTCTGGGTGGGGAGGGCCCAGAGGGGGCAGGAGAAGTTTGCCAACTTCTGGTGCCTGCAGTCTTCCAGCCTGATGTCTTTTTAGAGGCCCATCTGAGTACACTTGGGCCACACACAAGGAGACCACCAAAACCATAGCTAAGGTTTTGGACCATTTTTTTGGCTTTCCATCACTGTGGACGTGAGGGCCAATTGCTGATCCTGCCCAGTCTGTCAGAAGTCCTCATTCCAGCTCTGTTGCAGGCTCCACTGGGCCCCTTTCCCTGATCCCAACCCCTTTCCTTCTGGTAGCCACAGATTTTATGGGGCCCCTACTACGCACCGCTAGAGTTTTTCCATTTTGTGTTAGTGGCGGTGAACTGTGCCACCCAGTTCCCTGAGGTGATTTCCTCTGGATGATGCAAATGGTCAGGGTGGCCAAGGCCCTTCTGAATTCTTTTCCCAGGTGGGCCTGCTTTTGGAGATCCTGACAGACCAGGGGACATCCTTCAAGGCAGCCCTGATGCTCCACCTGTGCCAGACCCTGGGGATTTGCCAAATCTTTGTGTCTGCTTTCCACCTCCCAACAAATGGCCTGGTGGAATGCTTCAACCACACCCTGAATGGAGCCTTATGGAAGATGGACCCCACCTTTTCACCTTGCTTTGCAGGCTTTGATGAAGTTCAGCCTCTTCAAGCTTGTATACTGCTGACGACCATGGGGACTCTTAGACCTAGTGGAGTACCAGTGGGTGGCACTCCCCAAGACCCAGGCTTCTCCTGCAGATGAGTATGTGCAACAGTTAAAAGAATGCCTGGAGTGTTCCCCGGGACAGGCATTCTGCCACTTGGTGGCCACTCAGGAACAACAAAAATCTTTTAATGACTGGAGCACCCATACCCAGTCTTTCAGCCTGGGAGATAAGGTCTTGGTGCACCAGACAGCTTGCCTCAGGGACAATGGGGACCCCTGGCAAGGGCCCTATGAGGTGACTCAAGTGCTTGAGTCCCTCATGTATGAAGTGCTGTCTGTCCCACAAGAGCAGGCTTGAAAGACACTCTTCATAAACCTCTTAAATGGTATTAGTGAGACACCAAGGGTTGCTGTCTGGTGGATGATCCCCTTGACTTGCCTGGAGGGGACCTGTCTTGGACTGCTGAGCCCCAAAGGCAGCAGTGTCCAGAAAGATACGTAGCTGACCTCGAAGCAGAACACCTCTGGAGATGAGTCCCAAGGTTTTTCTTCTGCCAACCCGGGGAGATGTACCTGATCCAGCACATGATTCCCACTGAACTAGGACAAGTGCCTGTGCCTCATAGAGGCCCATTCCTGTAAGCAATGGGAGATGGTGGCCAAGGAGACTGATGAGATGCTCCAGTTGGGGGTGACTGGGCTATCTCATAGCACTTGGAGGAGTCCCATTTTCCTTGTGCCATTACCTGTCAGCACTTGATTTGACTAAGGAGTACTGGCAGGTGGCCATCAAACCTGAGGACAGTAAAAAGACCACCTTCATGACCCAAAAAAGGCTATTCCAATTCCAGAAGGTGCCTTTCAGCCTTCATGGGGCAGCCGCAACTTTCCAAAAACTGGTAGACCAAGTCTTGGTGGGGTGCCAATTGATGACATCATAATATTTTGCCCAGATTTGACATCCCACCTGCAATACCTGAAGGTGGTCCTGAAGGCGTTCTAGCGAGAGGAGCTAAAAGCCAACCCTAAGGAGAACCAGATTGGGTTTCAAGAGCTCCAATATTTGGGCTTTGTGGTAGGAGACAGATAATTGAGAGCCAGTTTGGTAGTAGTTAAGAGCAGCAGGATTCCCCACTCCTCCACTTGAAGCCAACTGGGTGACCTTAGGTCAGTAACAGCTCTTCTAGAACTCTCTCAGTCCCACCATTTTGAGTGGGTGTTAAGTTGTCCTGAAGGATGGTATATAAATCAAATGTTGTTATTATTATTATTAACTCTACCCCCCCCCCCCGAGAAGGTGGCATACCTGGCAAACACCCCCCGACGCACCTCTAAGAAACAAGTTGGCCGCTTCCTAGGCTTCCTGGGCTACTATGGTCTCTTTATCCCACACTTTGCAACCAAAGCTGCCCTGTTGACAGACTGCCTGAGAAAAGGGATGCCCAATTGGGTACAGTGGACCCTAGAATAGGGTGCTGCCTACCATGATCTTCAGACCGCCCTGACAAAGAACACTGCCTTGTGGAATCCCAACTTCAAACAACCCTTTATACTATATACAGATGCCTCCAATACCTGCCTTGGGGCAGTCCTGGTCCAGGAATGGGGAGGGCAGGAGGTACCCATCCTATTCTTCAGCTGGAAGCTACAGTCCCCAGAGAAGTACTACTCAATGAGACCCTGGCGGTCAAGTGGGCAGTGGGGATCCTGGAATATTACTTGAACAACAATCCCTTTGTGCTGGTGACAGACCATGCCCCATTGCAGAAGCTCCACCATATGAAAGGCCAGGGTCTTATGCTTGTACCTCTCTCTCCTTCCTTTCAGGTCCTCTATTTGATACTGGAATGGCCAATGACATATCAGTGTGGACTTCATGTCCCAACTGTTTGAGCTTGACCCCCTGCACACACACCTGTAACCACACCAAGAGGAGGGGGCATGCCTAGGGTTGCAGGGCCCTCCAACCCTGATCTTACCTCCACTACTCTGGGTGGGGGGGTTCTTCAGACAGCACCGGAGGCCTCCAGGGAGGCAAAACCCATGCCTTTCCTGGCTATGCTGGTTGCCACCATGCCAAAGAAAAAGCCAGAAATAATGTCAGAGGAGCCAGCTGGAGCAGGGAGCTCCAAGCACCATCACTGTGACTCAGCCAGCTTGGATGCATCACTACTGCAGGAGGAACCTTCCAACCTCTCTCCTGGGAGTAGCAGTTGCTAGTGGGTGCCCAGGACCACCTCAGGAGCAGCAACACCTCAAGCAGCAAGAGTGAGGCCATCTGGGAATGTGCAGGTGCAGGCTGTATAGCAGGGAGAGGGCTTGCCAGCCCTGCCCTACAGGCAGACTCTGTAGGGCCAAGGGGGCCAAGGCCAAGGAGGATTCCTCAGGGCCCCAGTATGGGCCTTTGAACTCATCAGTCAGCCTTAAGGGGGAGGGGAGGGCCAAACCCTGGGAAAGATCAGAGCCTGGGGGAGGAGCAGGGATCCACCCAGGATGACCTTATAAAAGATGGGCCATCCCAGGGCTCTGGAGAGGAAAAGCCAGGCAGCCTCCTGGAAGGCAGAAGGGCATCAGGCTGCTCTTGGGGGCGGGGGAGAGGGTGTGAGGGTGATATATAACCCCTCCTCCCCATTTCTGAAGCGCTCCCTTGGCCGGTGTGGAGGAAAAGGACATCTTGAAGAGTGAACCCCCTCAGGCTCTGATTCCCTATTGGTGAAGCCTGACAGTTTGCTAAGGTAAATTCAGAGTCACTCCTGAAATACAAGAAGTGAGAGCTAGTCAGAATCAGATAAAGAAAGCTGGAAGGCTAGTTTGGAGAATTGAGAGAAGAGGATTGTGTTATGGAAGCTGCACCACATGAACCATCTCCATTAGTGCTCCTGACATAATTTCAGTAGTTGAGACTGCCTAAAGCACTATGGTCTGGAAGAAAAGAAGACCCGCCATAGCAGTGACTATCTACATCCACTGATGAGGTTGCTTGGCAAGTGCTTCTGGGGGAGAGGCTATGTCCATTGGATGCTCTGTAGCCGCTAAAGGGCATCTGCAGCAGGAGGGCCATCTGAGGACTGGGATGAGGACTGTTATCAGCTTGTCCTCCACCAGCATCGCCAAGATTACAAAGAGCAGCACAAGCTTATCTGTAAATTATTGTAATTCTTTTGTTTAAAACTTAGTATACCAGTGTCAGATATCTTGGGTACCAATATTTGCTGAAAGGGTGCATGTGTAAATGAACCTAATAAACAACACAAGTAAGCATTAGGAAGATTCCGGCACTGCCAGTCATGCCAGTCTCTAGCACACCTATGCATGCAAGTGCAATTGACTGATGACTCATGGCACAATATCATGTGCAGTGGTCACCTGCTCATCGTGCATATTTAAAGTAAAACTGAGCCACAAAAATTTTGGCTTGTGCAGACAAAGCGTATTAAGCAAAAATCAGACTTGCCCAAGGACCTATTTCTTCCCATTTTTGCATCCACTAAATCATGTGCCAAAGCAGAATTGTACTGTGTAGAAATTTAATCCATGAAAGTGCAGTTTGAAAAAAATGCAAAAATTATAAACCATGGCTTCTGGGCAAGGAAAACATGAATTATAATTGAAAGTAGAAAGCCTAAAAATGGATTTTCACATTTGCCCAGAGGCATGTTTTTGCTACTGTCTAGGCATGTAGCTATTTTCTGACATCTATTGTTCAGCTTGTGGTACCCTCAGTCCCACCTCTGTCAGTCATTGATGCCTCTCTGTTTAGGTTGTAGGTTCTTTTCTTCCTTCAAGGGAGCTAGGGTGTAAGCAAAGGTTGGATTTTATTACACGGTCTGTTTTTGGGGCTGTGTATTCATCTGACAGAATCACTGAATAAAAGACTGTAGAAGACATTGCCCACAATATTTCTAGAAAATAATTATATACAAAGCAAGACCAACAGCTGTGCATTCCACCCTCTTTTCTATTCCAACACAAACTCTTTGTCCTTTAGCTTTAATTTTTCATAGCCCTGCCTTACCTTTCTGTCCCTAAGGGCTAAACTACACATTACATTTTCTAATGAGTCAGGTCTGGGAAACCAGGTCCTGATGTGGTTTCCTTGCAGTCACACAAACAGCTGTGGGGAACACCATTTAAAATCCTGCAGTGGCCCAATTCAGTTTGGGGTCGTGGCATTTGTGGAGCAGGGATTCTAGCCTCCCCTCTACACGATTTTCTCAAACCAGAACAAGCTGAGGTGTAAGCAGTTGGCCCAGCCTCCACCATTTTAATAGCAGTTTTATATATATGGCTGCTTGAGATATTAAAAATGTTCAGGCCTTTGGAGTTAAAATGGCTACTGTGTGGCCACCAGAGAGCCTCTAGAAGTTGCTAAATCCTGCCCAGGAGAACATGGCATGCATGGAATGCAGCACAGGAATGCGGAGTGGTTGAGAAGCGATTGGATTTACTATCTCTCCAGCCCCGCAGGTGCCCAGTGCAACAAAGGTCTCAGAGTCATCCCCACTTAATACATTCCTTTCCCAGTCCATGACTGAGGAGCTAGTCAAATGGCATTTATAAGTATATACAGTCATTCCTGGGAAAGAACATTCCCTCCCTAAAAGAACTTAGCTCTGGTGGACTTTATCAGCAAACTATCCCTTTTGTGCAGCGCTAGAACTTGTTTTACATTTGTATTCACACACCCCGGCAGCCACCGATCAACGTACTCAAGCCTTTTGTCTAACCCAGGAACTAACCGTTGGAGCCTTTGTTCTAACGGCTAGGTGGGCTCTTCCGCCTCAGGGCAATTTTACCTATAAAGGTAGAGTCCTAGCCCCATTCAAATTGAACACGTTTCTGGATCCACAAGTGCTGTTCCTTTAAGGCTTGCTCTGAGCCTCTTGCTCTCTTGGCTGAGGATGCTGGACATTTGAAGCTTCTCTCTCCTCACCGTGGACTGGACCCCTTCTCCAGGATAGGTAGATATACTTACTCCCTCTCTCTATTCCCAATTTCTGGCTACATTTCCTAGGCCTCTGTGTGTGTGTGTAATTATTTTCCCCCAAGTAACTTTGTGTGTATGTGCCTGAAGCCTTGTTCTTTAATAAAAGTTATTCCTTGATGTTAAGCACCAGACTCGCTTGTTCTGTTGGGAAAGGACTTGGTAAAAGCTGGTGATACGGTCCATGCGGTTACCGGCCTCTCAGCCATCCTCCTTGCGTGCTAATTCCTCCCACAAATTATTTATTGCAAGGAGACCACTTCCGGTAACAGAGGGGAGTTATTTTCTCAACTAACAAGTTGCATGTGTCTGGAATACTACACATGCACCTCCAAAATGGAGCAATTAACTTCCCTAGGGCTATTCCAGCTTAGGGAAATGGCAGGACGGGAAGAAACAGGAGCCCTAACATCACGGTCCCAAGCCAAATCAGACCCTGCAGACCTTTAAAATGTTATTCCCTGCAGCTGTATGGATGCAGAGAAATTGAATCAGAAAACATGACATGTAGTTTAGCCCTCAGAGACCCTTAGCTACAGAGAGCATATGGGAGCACTGTCCCTCAAAAATATACCCTGCTTCCTCTCTGAGCTCTCAGATTTAATTTTAAAAAGTAAGTATCTTGCCTATTTCGTTGTGAAGATATAAGGGGAAACAAGCAAGCAGTTTTTGTCCACATTGTCTGGGAAGGACAAAGTGAGGGAGAACTGCACGTTGTCTGGAGCTGTTAACCCCTTCCTGACTAAATTAATTCTCATCTGTTCTGTCTCCTAAACTTTTATCCTCAAGCTTTTTGTTTCTCTCTTGTTTGATGTGGTCCTTATTCATAACCACATTGATGAGTTGAATATTGGAAAGAAAACCATTTTCAGTAGAAATTAGCCTCATAAGTAGAGGGGGAGGAACAGAAAAGTGAATGCCCAGTTTTATGAAGCATGATATCTTATGAAATCATTAATTGCAAACCAACTTGCAGTACCTTCCCTGCTATAAAAAAAAAATGTCTGTATTCATGTGCAGCTTGTCTTTCATTTGCCTGTGAAGAACGACTGCCATGATCCTGTCTTCACCTTCCTCAAAATCTCGGATTAGGGTTAAAATATTTAAAAGGTTCTGTTAAGGAATGGACTTGCAAGTCCCTCCTATTCTTTCTAGTTGGCTCATGGGAGGTCTGGAAAGACCTGCTACGATGTAAACCCCTCTCCCCTACTGTGAGGTAGATTTTCCCTCCAAAATGGTTAAAATTTCTTGCTGTGGCTGGGCAGCCTCTGGTAGTGTGTCTCTGGGTGTTATTTAAACATCTTTTAGTCCCACACTTTAAGCTTATGTATTTATGCCTTATATCCCTGCTCAAATATTTGAAAGGGGAGAAGCAAGAGCCCACATCTTCTTTAAATGAAATGGCACTAGAGGCTGAGTAAAGTTCAAAAGGAAACAGCAGGTTTATTAAACAGGCAGAGCTGGTATATAGGTAGGCAGGGAAAGTAAAGCTGAGGTAAATTTTGACTGTAGAACAGAATACTTCATAAGCATCAGGCACAATAATTTTCTTAAAGCTTAGTTTCTGTAGTTACAGATCTTAAAAGTAAAAGGTTGGTAGTTTCAGGCTTATGTTACTTTAACAAGGTTTCTTCATAGATTTCATTTTACAGCTTAGGTGTTCTAACTTCACCACAACACTCTTTTCCTTTTATACCAGAACTATGGTCCTCCTCAGAGCCAAACCCCCTTTTTAGACACTGGCCAGGAATTATTTTTCTCCAAAAGACATAACCAAAAGACATTTGGCTGAAGGGGAGGTTCTTTTCACTACTCACTTCCTCCGCCAGCAACATACCCCAGCTCTATCTTGTCTGTGTAAATTAGTGCTAGCTTTCATACTTAAGTACTTTAATTAAACGTCTTCTTTAAGCCTAAAGCTATCCCACTTAAGGCAAAACATTTCGTTTCCCTCACAAAGAGGGTTTTGACCCTTCTTGTCAAACTCCAAACTTCAACTCTTTCATGTGAAAGTGTAATCTCTCTCTCCCCTTGTAAATCTTTCCCTTACAAAGAGGGTTCTGACTAGACATGGGCACGAACCAAAAAAATTTATCAAACCAGCAGATCGTGGTTTGGTGCGGACCACGATCCCGAATTCCCGAACAGCAACGACCATCTCCCGTCCTCGAACCGAACCCGGATCGTGGATCGTGGATCATGGAAAACGCAGCGGGGCATGCCACTGTTCCCAGCCCATGGCTATTTATAAGCATGGGTCCCATTCAGCAACACAGGAGGTCTGTGTTTGGCCGTCAGAGCTGCCTATCAGGGTTTGCAGGGATGAGATTGGAGTGCCCATGGCTACAGAACACCCCTTTCCCCCTCCCTCCCCTGGGTGTCTTATCCCAACTTGTGACTGCTTTGCTGCTCCGTGGTTGGAAGGAAGCCCTGCTGATCAAGGAAAGCTGGGCTTCCATTTGGGTTTCCAGGGCAACAGAAGGAGGGCAGACAGAGCTCAGGCATTCCCCTGGCTCCGTTGCCAGGGGAATAGATTGCTGGCGCCTGAGTGTCTGGATTCCCAAACCGAGCCTGAACGCCACGATCCAGGCCTCTCCCGACTGCTGGATTGTTGGCCGTGGACGATCACGATCCGCTGGGTCATGATCGTGCCATCGCTATTTTCGTGGGTTTTTGATGCTCATAATGCGGTTCATGCCCATCTCTAGTTCTGACCCTTCTTGTCAAACTCCAAACTTCAACTCTTTCCAACAATTCTGTCAGCACCAATTGTTACCTTCTCACAGGCCAATCACAGAGAGGGGGGAGCATCCTGTCAATCATTCTCCCTTCAGACAGTTTTTTAACCCTTTCCCTTCCAATCTCTGGGTGCTGCACTTAGTAAACCTTTTATTTAAAAGCCCATTCCGTCACACCTGCATCCATCCCAAGTCCATGCTCGGTGATGCCACCCTTCCCTCTCTCCCTAGGGATGCCAAAAACAAACTGGGTATCTCCAGCTACCACCAGTAACCCTGAGAATATCTCCTGCTACACTGAATCAGTCTCCTAATACTGTATCTGTGCTGCCATTTAAAACTAGGCTGAGCCTTAGTTGCCTGCACCTCCCACTACACTCCTACAAGCTAGTATGGGAGCAAATTCCTGTTGCAAACAGCAAATCTGTTGCAAATTCCTGATTTTGAGCTATCATGCTCCAGGGATGGCAAGCTTACTACACTTCAGATAGCAAACTGAATAGGCATGGCATGTTTCCAAAGATAAAGCTAAGAGCATTCAAAATATAAGGAAGTTTAATAAATGGATTAAAAAAATACATATGGTCTGTTTAAGCATTCAGGCTGAGCAAGGGTACAAAGGAAAAATGGAAAAAAAAAAACCCCTGACATTACTGGGCTATACCACAACATCATCAGAACCTACCTAGAGTCTAAACGTTTATGGCAATGCCCCCACCCCCACCCTTAGTGTATTCACACCCTTCCCTATAACATTACTGGTTATGGGCCTACACTCACAACAGTTTTTCTATGGAGTTAAATGTATTCTTCTGTGCTCCTTTACGGCCCTTCATGCATGGAACTTCTATGTAAAAGTGTAATCTCTCTCTCCCCTTGTAAATCTCTCTCTTCCTTGTAAACAGTGCAATCTCTCTCTCTTTTAAAACTATTCTTGAAGTAATTTGTATCTTGGCTTAACCCTTGGCTGTCACTCCAACTAAAATGAAATCTAAGTTCTTATAATTGTATTTCCTCAAATTCACTGTTACCTTTGTCTTTTTCATTTCCCACCCTCTGCCTCTATTACTTCCTTCAATATGGAAATTTAAATTGTAAGTTCATCATGGAAGGGACCTATACTTTGTTCTTCTAAAAAACATGTTACCCTGTAAAATACCATGTACATTCAGGGAACATGAACAAAACCACAATATATGTATATGTATATGTATATGTATATGTATATGTATGTGTATGTGTATGTGTATGTGTGTGTGTGTGTGTGTGTGTGTGTGTGTGTGTGTGTGTGTGTGTGTGTGTGTGTGTGAAAAGTTCACTAGGGTTGCTGATTTTCCTATAGGACTTGGCTTTCCTGTGTGTCTGGCAGGCTCCTGCCTGCTTGCACCCCCTTCTCTCTGATTGGTCAGCTGTGGAACTCTGTGTTCTGAGGTAAAAATCAGATAAAAGAAACTGCAGACAGTTGAAGAAAGACAGTACAATACTCCTGAATGGAGATAACATGCTTCGCTTTATTCAAACTCCTTTGTGAAGCTTGAGTACTATGCTATTATACTATAAAACCAACTCAAAAACAAAACATAAACCAAAATATGTTACATACCCATTAATCCAGTATTATAACTATAAGCTAGTACACACACACACACTATATATATATATATATATATATATATATATATATATATATATATATATATATATATATATATATATATATATATATATAGTGTGTGTGTGTGTGTGTGTGTGTCTATATACCCAGACACACACACACTATATATGTATATGTATATGTATAAGTGTATGCAGGCCTTTTTTTCAGCTGGAACGCGGTGGAACGGAGTTCTGGAACCTCTTGAAAATGGTCACATGGCTGGTGGCCCCGCCCCCTGATCTCCAGACAGAGGGGAGTTTAGATTGCCCTCCGCACCGCGCGGAGGGCAATCTAAACTCCCCTCTGTCTGGAGATCGGGGCGGGGCCACCGGCCATGTGACCATTTTCTCCAAGGGCAACCCACTGAGTTCCACCACCTCTTTTCCCAGAAAAAAAGCCCTGAGTGTATGCATACACTTCTGTGTATACATAGATTTCTGGGAATTCAAAAGTTTGTTCCCTACATTGTGATGCTTGAAAATTGTCCTAACATAAGGAAATTGCTTGGTTTTGGACTTTTCCCTAATGCACTACTATGGCTACTCACATTCTTCCTAATATATAACTAACTCATATTACTTAACGTGAAGCAGAACGCTCTGCTTTTCCCAAGTGTGCAGTCTTAAGCTACCATGAAAGCTTACTGTTGGATAGTCTGCCAGAGAGGAAAATTCTAGAAAAATAAATACAATAAATTCTGCTATATTTGTATTTTATTTCTTCTATTGTGTATTCCAAGCATATTTCATACTGCTGAATATCTGCATAATTATTAGGAGTCGTTAATTGCAAGTATATTTCCTACTGTAGTACATGGCATCTGCAGGAAAAAAAATCAGTTTTTAAGACATTTTTAAATGCATATTTGAAGTAATCCCCCCCATTTTACAGTATTTTAAACATGAGGTAAAAATAAAATAGAGTTGTTTTAATAAGGAAGCAAGACAGACACAGTTTCTCTCCCCCCCCCCTCATAATCAGGAACTAATAACATAATCAGGAACCACTCACAGCCATCTATACTATAAACACCTGTCCTTAAGAGAGTTTCACACAAGAGAATAAATTTTTTGTGTGGGAAATATAATATGCAAAAGCAAGACTTCCAGGAATATTGTGATGTAAACAGACTGTCTCTGAGCAGAACAATTGGTTTGTTCATGTTAGGTCTGCTTCATACATGTAGGAGAATGAGGTGGTAGAATGCTAAAGTGATAGAATGAACTGAACTAATTCACACTGCAGGAAGAGGATTCCATTATTGGATGTTGCATAAACAACTACAGTCAAACAGAAAAATAGCGCAGCAGGTAGAAATGTTTTCCTTCACTCTTTGTTTTTTTTATTTGTAAGGTGTTCTTTTTTAAAACATAGGGAGCATTCCAAAATGTAATTTTACGCTATCCTCCACCTGCTGTCTGAAGTGGTTTGGTCCATTCTGCCCACTATGGGCCTTTACTGCCTTACAGTAGTGCCACTTTATTGCTCTGTGTGTCTGAACTAGGAGATCTCATCCTCCTAGTGGGGGTGGAAAATCCCCCACTCCCAGCTTCCCCCCCCCCCCACTGCTTACTTGACCAGCAGGGGGGAAAGGTGAGAGGGTACGGGCCCAGGTGACAAAAAAATCTCCCAGGCAAGCATGCAGCAGGTATGCTTCTGGCGGGTTCAACAATGTCACTTTCTGAAGTAATGTCATTGCACCTGGTGGCAGGCATGCTCCCACACTTCACAGGGGCCAATTTTTGTCTCCACTGGGCTGAACTGGCCACGTGTGAAGAGCAGAAGCACGCCTGCTGCTGATGCAATGGCGTTACTTCCTGGAAGTGATGTTATCAAGTCAGTGCCAGGAGCACACGTGTGGGAAGAAGACTCCCAGTTAGTGCCAGGTATAACCCCTTCTGCTGGGAGGGTATAGAGAGCTGGTAACTCTAGTCTGAACCAGGCCTATTTTGTTTATAGCTACAATAAATACACTAATCACAAATTAAACATCCTTGTGAATTTACAGTTTATCTAAGGACTTTGCACAAAACTACATGTTACCTCAGCAAATCTCTATTTCTAAATATGTAACTTCCAAAGTAATTCAGAATAGGGGGATGAGGCATGAATCAATGGGTGGGAGGGGAGAGTTCTTAACTCTTCCCCATCCACCGATTCTCCAATGTAAACACCCCTCGTAGGATATATCCCCACTCCACCCCATGTGACTTATCTCCAGTCTTGGATCCTGAGGGAGATATGAGTTAAAACAGAAACACACCTTCCCACCCACAGCTTCCACCTGAAAATATCCCCAGCCCTCTACATTAGCATTATTAGGCAAATTTGTGTTGAGAAGCTTTAACTGAGGGAGGGACCTAGGAGCAATGGGCGCTGAATGCTTGTAGCTGAGTTATAGGAGAATCCTGTCCTGCTCTGAGTATCTGAGAATGATGTTGTTTGCATGTGTGCAAGCTCAAACAGAGATAATTTGCTTGGAGATTATTTCCTTCTCATTAATTTGATGCTACTACTAAAACAGAACAACTTAGCCAATGTAAGAGGAAGGATAGTTGTAACACCTATGCACTTTACTGCTCTATGAATCATAGGGTAAAAATTGCTTCTTTTAGATCTCTACAACCAGAAGAACCCAACTAGTTCTAAGAGACCCAAATAAATATACTTTTTTATTTTTAACAAAGTGCAAGTGCTGTAAGTGCAAGAACTTCTAACATTATATTACTACCGTTTCAAACATTACAGATTCTCCTATATATACCAATGCTATAAATACAGTGATAGAAAGTCACAATCCATCTATACATTCAAGAAACCTATTTGAATCCTAACACAAGGTAAGTATCCATGTCCAAAATTCAGAGTGATAGCAGCTTGTTTTTTCTTCTCCTTTACTGGCAGAACATTCCAGGAGGAAAGCAGAGGAGGCAAAATCTCCTGGGCAGTTGGCAAAGGGTGCGCCAGCCTTGGTTATATCCCGTTTCGTGTGGATTTTTCAAGCTGAATTATTTACTGCACATTCCTTCTTAACAAAATCCTAACAAGCATTGGTGAGTATCTTCCTATGGTCATACAGTAATTAGACCTTGGCCGATTGCAGACGGGCACAAATAAAGCGAGTGCTTTCGCTTTTCCAGCGACCTCACTCGTAAAAACCCGTAATGTCCTGTCCCTGCTTACCTCCGGTTCATGGCGCTGTGTTGCGCTCCAGAAGCGGACGGTGTGAACGCCGTATTGCGGGTTTGCACACTTCTGGACGCTTTGTCGCCGTGGAGAGGCCCTCCCCTTTCCCTCCTTCCTTTGCTGGCTGGCCAGCAACAATATTCCCTTAGGTTTTTTTTTAAAACCGGGCACCATTAGCGCAGTTGCACATTTGCACACATCGAACCTCGCAAATGCGCACAAATGCACAAATGCACAAAAGTTGACGCTGCATATTCTCATACCTGCACATTTGCGCATTTGCGCAAAACACATAATTTTTTTTTTAAACTGAAATGCGAACCAATGAAGGCCGCAACGTCAACTGTGACGGGGAGGAAACAACCAATCCCGGGTACCTCAGTTGGCCGTGCGAACATCCGGAAGCGGGATGGCACAGCACGCTGCGAGACAAAGCGGATGGAGACGAAACTGAACGTGTGGCCGGTAAGCGATTATTTCCGCAGAAAAACTGCAATTTCTGGCCATCTGGAATTGGCCCTTGTATCATCTATTGATGTATTGATCTTTTTATCATAGTCATCTTCTTTTTCACGTTTCTCTCCTCCCCACCTCTGGCCCCTTATTATCCAAGTAGCAGTTGACATTGCTTAGGAATGCATCACAGTGCTGCTTCAAAATGCTCCATCCTCATTCACAAACCAAAAGTCACCATGAAACCTCTTGTAGCCCAGGGGGATTCTACACAGAATGCCAAGACTTGACCCATATTCTTATGCTGGGCTTCAGTCCAATAGATTTCCTTATACTTCAACTGAAACCTTCTGTCTTTTCATTTTTAAAAAGCCTTCGGTTCCCATGATGCACAAATGAATCAGAGACTGTTGTTTCATAGATATTATGTCACAGCAATGAAAAATGATTTTGTGATGAACTTACAATCATGAAATGCTACTTTTTACAATAGCTGTTGACTGAGAAGTACAGTGTCCCTTATGAATACTGCTGCAAGTTTCCCATGGGGGTTTCTTATGCTATGATTAGAGTCATACTTCTGTTGTGGAAAATATGGCTGTCATGCAGTTTATGAGGACTGAGGTGTGCTGCAAAGGTCAAGAGACCTAAAATAACAACCAGTATTGGTGTGTGATGAACTTTCCTCCTCACCTCCTGCCACTCTCTCACTCTGCTCCCACTCCACTCCTACACAACCCACCATGAACACTCTCCTGAGCCAGCTTTTGTAGGGTTTCCTTTACCTGCCCCTGCCCTTCCTTCCAAGCTCCTTCCCTCTCCTGATGCTACCCAGCTGTGTCTGCCCTCAGGTGCTCCTTCCCTTTCACGAACTCCTGGCCTTCCTTGCCTCTCTAGCAGGGTGGGGTTAAATGCAAATGTATCCCAGCTGAGGCTTCCCCCTGTTCTTCCTTCTCCCTTAGTCTATCCTGCAGGACAGGGCTGGCAGGGCCTTTCCAGGTGATGCGCCTTGGCCGTCTCTGCCTCTGCTCATGAGGTGCCACCCAACCCCGGAAAACTGTCTGTTGAGGCAGCTGGGCAGTTGTCTCCCGAGGGTCTCCCATCCTCTTCTCCAGGTAAGTCCAGGGGCTGGGCTGTGGACCCTGGACACTTGGAACATCTAATCTGTCTTGTATGCCCATCAAACCACTCAGGTTGCCCTCTTCCTGGAAGCTGGTTCCCGAGGGAATCTCCAGAGCCCTCAGCATGAATAAAAATACCTTCTATCATTATTGACAAGCTGCTACACAAATTCAGCAGGTTCAGTTAATGATGACTGGAGTTCACTATTCATTATATGCTCTCAGATAATCTAGTTCCAATTTATTCCTACCAACAGGGACTGTAGAGCCCAATGCTTGTTGGAAATGGATCTATCTACTGCCGAGACACACTGAGGTCATGGAAAACCAAGGAAAACACATGAGTACTAGCCGAATACATAAAATCTGGCCAGCAACTTAAATTTAGCCACTGGATGCTTGATGGCAAATTTATATAGGTCTCGTAAAAATAGGTGTCTACAAATCCAACAATCAGATCCACCAACCCTTGACCAAATAGTCAAACTGGACTTAAAATTAAGTCAGTTTCTTCCTGAAACATTTTAACAAAGCCTGATAATCTATTTTGCATCTGAAAGTGAAACAAACAAACAAAACATTATTAACTTGACTCTCCAGCATCTGGTAACTACTTACTGACATTTTCATATCACTGTTTGTATTGTGCATGAAACATGAAGCATGGTGCATGAGACAAAGAACAGGACAGTGCCTGCAGTTTGTCTGTAATTACTCAGTCTGCGATACATAAATGACTTACTGCAAATGCCTAACCAATACAGGTAATTCTATTTTTGGAGAAAAACAGTATAGAAAAATCATGAATTTTCAGTTTCAGTTGAACAGCATGGGATTAGGGGGATCTTGGCTCACATTCTACCAGGTCAATAGTTCAAATGTCCCTTTGATCTCTGTGACAAACAGTAGTTTATACGATGTTGTGTATTCCTTTGAGCTGTCAATTTCAGTGAACCTTTTCCATGTCACGGGGAAGGTTTATAGCCTTTTCCCTGCTTCATTGGTCCCTGTTGTATTGACCATGAAGTGGTTTTTAATGCCCAAACACCAACATTTATCCAGTCTCTCAACAAAACAAACACTTAAATGGCTTTTAACCAGTTTTTCCCTTGGTCATATAACTGCTTCTCTAGTAGCAGGTCAGTACTACACCAATAGCTGAAATAGTTTTTAAAAAAATAAAAAATCAATGACTTTGCACAGCTATCTTCAGAGACAAATGAGAGTCTGAGCAATGTAGCCCTGCATACAATATGATAGAACACATTGTTTTGAAGACCCCTCCCTGCTGCTTGCATATAACATTGGTCACATTAACTACTAGATCATAATAAGACAAACATAAGCAACAACTTTATCCTTTAATAGAAAAGTTACAGAAAAAGGTGATTCAAAAAATTACTTTTGCGTCCTCTCTGGAATAAGACTCATATGATATCCTTAGGGAAGCCCTCCCTTACCTGCCCAATGTCAGATCTGGGGAAAGGACTTAGCCCACAATGCAAGTGTCTCTTAGGAGAGACAAAGTTGCTGCTTACTTGCCTTGGTAACAGCCACAGCAGAGACAAATTATGGTTTAGGAAGAAGACCATTTCCTTACAGTATAGCCGTCCTATCTGAGTAAAAAGTCCTCTTGACTAATACAGTTCTGTATAGTTTCTGGAAAGCCAGGAGAGTGGGAACTTTCCTGACATCTTCAAGTAGACTGTTCCATAAGGTGGGGCTACCAGAGAGAATGCACGTTTATGGGCAGCTGTGATTTTGCCCATGTGCAAAGTGGTACCTACAGAAGACCCTGTTCAGATAAGAGAAGCTGCTGTGGTGGGACATAGGGTGAAAAACAATCCTATAGATATGATGGGTCAAGGCTGTGAAGAACTTTGTATGTGATGGTCATTATCTTGAATTGAGCCGGGTAACTGATGGGCAGCCAATGGAATGACTGCAGAATGGAAGTAATATTCATGCTTCTCCTAGCCCCCAGTTAATAACTGAGCTGCAGACTTCTGCATCAACTGGAGTTTCTGGGTTAACTTAAAGGGGAGACCTATGTACAGTGCATTACAGTAGTCAAGTCTCAATGTTACCCTGGCATGGATTCAGGTGGCCAGATCAGCCATGTTGAAGTAGGGGACCATCTTCCATACTAATCTGAGTTTGTAGAAAGAGGGTTTTTTTGCACTGGATACAGTATAACCCCTAGGCTCTTAACTGAGTCTGTAAGGGTCGGACGAACTCCATTGAATGTGGGATACAACATCCTTCAAGAATTCTTACTTTCCAGCAAGCATCATTTCCATCTTTTTGGGTTCAGTTTCAATGTATTTGCTTTCAGCCACTTGACCACACCTGTTAGGCAGCAACTCAGCAGTAATTTGGGTGTCATCTGCATATTGACGGCATCCAGTTCCATAGCTCTGAATGAGTTCTTCTAAAGGCTTTACAATGTGGTCCAATAATGTGGAGGATAAGATTGCACTCTTTAGAACCCAGCAAGATAATTCCCACTCTGAAGATAGCTGGTTTCCAACAGCAACCTTTTGAGTCTGTTCCATGAGAAATGATTTAAGCCAGTCCAAGGCACATCTCTCGATACCCACTTCAGCCTCCAAACTCCTCAAAAAGATGGCATGGTCTACTGTATTGAAGGCTGCAGATAGGTCCAGGAGGAGCAACAAAAAAAGTATGGCATTTGTCTACATTCGGGTGGAGATCATCGACTAGAACCACCAGAGCTGTCTGCCTGGCCTGAATCCAGACTGAAAAGGGTCCAAAGCACCAGAGTTATCCCCAGAAGACCTGGAACTCGTCAGTTACTGCTCTTCCAATCACTTTGCCCAGAAAGGGTAGATTAGAGACTGGGCAATCATTAGCCATGTCATTTTTGTATAGGGATGGTTTTTTAATTAGTGAGTGGATAATTGTCTGTTTAAGTGGCTTAGGGAAAGGGCCCTGAATTAGTGATATAGGTCTCAAGGGCTCGTTTATGTGGTCATTACATGATTTTAGCAATCAAGATAGGCAACAATTCAATGCACAGACCTTCACAGATGCCAGGATCCTTTCAATATCCAGTATCTCTTATATTACAGATAGTATCCAGATCAGAGTGCATTCATGCTATTTTATCAACAAAAAACTTTGCAAAAGCATCACAGGTAAGTGTCTGTTCTTGAGACTGTAAAGGTTCTGATTTATGAGTTAGAAGGTGTCAAGATATCTTGAACAGTTAGGATGGTTTTGAACTAGCTGATGCAATGGTTACAGAGAAATAATGCTTCTTTACCACTCTAATTGCTATGTCATAGGTCTTCCAATGGGCTCTGAAGCATTTTCTATCAGTTTCAGGAAGAGTTTTCTGCCAGCGTCTTTCTATATGTCTTCTAGCCTTCTTTAGGTCACCCAGCTCTATAGCAAACCATTCCAAAGACTGGAGAGGTTGGCAAAGAGCAATGTTGTCAATAGCATGTGACCTTTCTGTTCCAAGGAAGGAAGGAAGGAAGGTAGGTAGGTAGGTAGGTAAGATTGGGCATGCCAAATATACACACATGCATGTGCATATGCTCTGAAAGATGTGATACTCTACTGTAGTGTAAAGGAAATAGGAGACTGAAACTTGCAGCCATGACATAAAGCTTGCATAAAGCCTGGGCACTGTGTAGACTGATGCCTGGTATATTGGCTGAACTGAGCTATATGATTGTTGAACCTATGGTGATTCATTTGTGTCATTGCTTTACTTAGGGTTGCAAGTTTTTATCTGGCACCTCTTGCTGTCAAAGATTGATGTGCACTTGCTTGTAACAGACAAGGCTTCATCCAGCAAATCTGCATCCTTATTGGAAGCTATTCCACACATTATGACAGTGCAATCCTAAGCAGAGTTACACTATGGTTGCCAGGCTGACCTGGGAACCAGAGGGAAGCCAAGAGGAGTGGGTATGGATATGGAGGTGGCTGTTGGTGACAGTGTGACATCACTTCCAGCAGAGGCTCGGAAGCCTATCTAGAAGTTGCTTGAAACGCTATGGTAAAACCATAGCATTTTCAGTGATCCACAGAGAGGTCTGGTGACACTTCCAGGAAAAATCCAGAAGTGATGTCAGTCCTCTCTAGGACTCGCCAAAAACTCTATGGTTTTATGATAACATTTCTGGCAATTCTTAGAGAGGGCTGACATCACTTCTAGGGTTTCCCTGGAATTAATGTCATGCCATAGGCCCAATGGCTATTATTTTATTTTATTTTTCACTTGCCGCTGCTCAGAGCAGTGGTAGGAAACAGAAGTTGGGGACTGGGGATCCCCTTGCTCCCACTGGGAGACTGCCAATCCCAAGTGACACCCTTCTAAGTCTACTGAAATTAATGGGCTTAGAAGAATGTAACTCTGTTAAGAAACACATTGTTAGATTGTTTAACTCGGGCTAAATCTGTGCACAGGGCCAGTTCTACTATGAGGCCAACTGAAGCAGTTGACTCAGATGGCAGCCTTTTTTCCTGCCCACCACTTTTGCTTTATTTGCCTGGCTACTACCTTTGCCTGGAAGCTAGAGTAGCCAATTCTCTTTTCCTCCTCTTTCTCCCAGCGTTCATTTGTTTGGTTTTCCCTCTCCAGAGAAACTGCTTGAAGCCACTTACAACATAAAATAAGCACAATTAAGATTTATACTAAAACTACCAACCCACATGAAGCTAACCTAGTCACAAAAAAGTCTTAGTTCAGTGGCCATAAAACAATCAACATATCGTGATAACACAAACCCACATAAAAGCAAGCTCAAATGCACATAGAGCAGACCATAAAACCATGGAAGGTATTAGATAATAGGGTTACCAGGTCCCTTTAACCTCCTGGCAGGGGTTGGTGGGATCTGACACTTACCGTATCAATCTTTTTGCGTGCACACTCCCGGCAGAAGTGATGACTTCACTTTCGGAACTGCCTGGCAGTGGGTGTGCTCCTGTCCTTGAGAGGGGCCAGTTTTCATCCCCGTGAAGGGCAGGAACATACCAGCTCTTGGTTGCAATGATGTCACTTCCAGAAGTGATGTCATCACACCTATGTAGAACGCACCCATTGTGCACTGGCCCAGGAAGTTTCTTGCCTCCTGGACCCATTCCCCAGAGCCTCCCTCCCCGCCAGGTAGATGAGTGGCAGCAGGTGGCAAAGGCTGGGAGCAGAGGATCCCCCCACACCATAAAGGGACCTGGCAACCCTATTAAATAGCCAGCTGAAAAGTGGAATAAAAATGGTGTGGAAAGCTGTTTGTCTTCCCAAATTTTCATGACATCCCAAAGCTGCCCAGGGCTTCCCAAATTTTCATGACATTCCATAAGCATGTGACAGTTCAGCCGTTGTTTATATTGCCTTGGCAACCTGCCCATTTCCTTGTTTGTTTAGGCAACCAACATGATGGCTGAACCTCTCACAAGAGAAAGGATGCTTGTGAGAGTTTGTGGAGCCATAAAGGGCCTGTGGTGCTTGCTGTGATATTTTAAAAGAAGGTTGGTGGACTGAGGACACAAGGGGAACTAGCTGCTGTGGCTTCTGAGCAGAAGTCAGATGGAAGCTGTGGGAGTGAGGCAGAGACAGGGCAGCCTCTGACAGCATAAGATCTCCAGCCAGCACTCTGTATATAAGACCACAGCCATAGTTGTTAAATGCCAATTGCCCAAGTGAGATGCCGAATGATGAAAATGTAGCATAACAGCTCATTTATTGTTTTATTTATTTAGTTGAAAGATTTATAGCCCACACCTTCTTTATAAATCTACATAAGGTGGCTGATGACTTTTCAATCAAAACAATCAAAACAGAACAAAGCAAACAAAACCCAGTGATCTGAAATAAATAGTGACTTACATGGTTATACTAGCCCTCCAAATTGCCAACATCCAGGGTCTTGTAATTTATATACTTTGCTTTCTTATCTGTAAAGTTGCTTTGGGCCCAAAGGGAGCTTGGGCTACGGCTGTTTGCGTGCCAGTTCTGAAAGCCAAGAACTAACCGAATAATTCCACATATGTGTGGGAATGTCAGAAGCATTTACACTGAGCCTTCAAGCTGTCCAAACTGAGTTTTCAATTTAGTCTGCAGCTTATCTTGCTCCTGTTTTTGGCAGGCAAAGATGTGAAGTTTACGATCCATCTTGGTAATGTTGGAAGCCATCCAAAGTATACAGTAGAATTATTATTTAGCTGTATAAACTTGATTGATTTTTTAAAGGTAGTTGAAGAGTTGTGATTGTGACTTTGCAAGTATTAAGGACAGCTCTTGAATACTGGTATAGAAATGTATGTGTCGCTTCTCCCTTGCTTTCCATCCCATTCGCATGGAGAGTTAAATGTTCCAACAGAGGTGGCCTCTTCTTTTTATGATCCCAGGTTCCCTTCCTGCTTAATAGCAACCACCTGTACTGCCACATCCAGAGAATACAGACCTAAATATTTATTGATTCTGACATACTTAAAAGCCAGCAAATGCGAAGACATGACCTTTGATACAATGGCTATTGAATTCCTCTGGGTGGTTCAGTCTGGAAAGATATATCATTTTGTGCAACCAAGGGTTCCCCTCTCTCTCCACTCCCTCTGCCTTTAGCTAGACTTATAGTTGATGCAAAGTTAATGAACCAAAATAAAACATAAATCAGTGATGAGTGCCAACCTGGATCGTTAATATTCCTCAGTTTCCATATTATTAGCTTAATTAACCTTTATTTAGAAACATGCATGTCATATTCAAAAGTAACAGCCTGGAAAAGTTACAGATAAGCAATTACTGAGGTACAGGGTGTTTCCAGGAAAGCTTTGGTTACACAAAGGAGCTTTTAGGATGCTCTTGTATGCCAGGTGGAGGACATCGTTCACACCAAAAAATTGCATACTGCTGACATGGTGAGTTCATGATGACATAAAAAACAACATTTGGATTTAACTAGGATTTTATTTATAGATGATATGTCTCATAATATTTTCTGGATTCTTTAAATTGTAAGCTGCTCTTAACAGGGGCATCCTGCGAACCATCACTTAAGTTGCAAGGAAAATCCTTCCAGGCTCCAAACTCAGCCAGCATCAGTGAGGAGAGGTGTGAAGCCTCATCTCCCTACAATTAGCTAAGGGACTAGTTAATGTTAATGAGAGCCGCTGTCTATGATCCACCCAACCAATGATGGGCCAGTTTGGAGACAACCCATCATTGTTAGATGCCCCAGGGTGCTTGCCAGTTATCCCTGCCTATTCTATAGCTGTACCCATCCTGCCAAGTCCTAGTTTTAATCTAACCAGCCAAAGGGCTAACCTAACATTAAAGCAAATGTGCCCCCCCCCAACTAATGTGGAACAAACAAAAAAGGGTCTCTTCTGTCCACCTTGAAGTCCCCCCTCCCCTGAATCCTGCTTAGTCCCTCGTGTGACCAGGCAATCCCATATTATTCAATAGCTTGCTGAAAAAGCCTTCATGGAGGAGGTACAGTTTTTCTATACAGCTGTTCTACAACCACCTTCCTATTGGCTGGGTTCATGAAGAAACAGCCCAAATCCACTGACCTGATCAATGTCCATGTTTCATTCAAAATTGGGACGAGGACAACAGCATCTATTTCTGAGATCCAAAAAACTGGTAATATCCTCTTTACAAGTGATTAAAATGCCACCAGACCCATCCCTTCCTGCCATCTCTGAGGCAGGGCTTACAAGTATCATCTGACCATTGATTTCATGGAAGTGTTAGGGGGTTTGTAACTGTCCAACAAACCTAACCCTGTAGACAGTGTTTAGAGAAGCAGAGTGAATGCTTCATGGTTCTGATCACCATAATTGAAGTTGGAAAAGAATGTTCTGCCTGGTGAGAATGGCTGATGATCTCACAATGATTTTGCCTTCTAATGTAGAATGTGACTTAGGTTAATACCTTGTGGTTTGTTTCTTCTTCCTTAAGTGCCAATGACAACTTTTAGGCAGTAGACAGAGCATTAATATCAGAGGGAAGGTAACATGGTGCCCCCGGATCTCAAAAGCTAAGCAGGCTTGGTACTTGGATGGGGGAATCACCAGAAAGACTCTGCAGAGGAAGGTAATGGCCAACTACCTCTCCTTCTTGTTTGCCTTGAAAATCCCTTGCTGGGGTTCCCCTAAGCTGGTTTCAATTTGACAGACATATATATGTAGAGTGTTAATAGAATTTATATCAGTGATTTTGTTTTATTGGTGCTGTACTCAAAGTACCATTGTGGAAAGGTGGTTTGAAAATGTTATAAATGTTCAACGGTTTGATCCTAAGCAAATGCACTCTTCTAAGCCCATAAAAGGGTGTGACTTTGCTTAAGATTACACTACATACATATCCTTGTTTTCTGTTACCATGGACAGCCAAAAAGACAAATAAGTGAGTACTAGATCAAATCAAGCCTGAATCCTCCCTAGAAGCTAAAATGACAAAACTGAGGCTATCATACTTTGGTCACATCATGAGAAGACAAGATTCTCTGGAAAAGTCAATAATGCTAGGAAAAGTGGAAGGCAGCAGGAAAAGAAGAAGACCTAACACGAGGTGGCTTGACTCAATAAAAGAAGCCACGTCCTCCAGTTTGCAGGATCTGAGTAGGTCTGTTAGAGAGAGAACGTTTTGGAGGTCTTTCATTCATAGGGTCGCCATAGGTCGAAAATGACTTGACGGCATATAACACACACACACACACACACACACAGACACACATGTCCTTGTTTTCTATTATCTATGCTACAGCACTGTTGCAATATGTATATATGTGATGTAAAGAAAGATCATTTCGATGTTTAAAGGAATAGATTTATCAAAAAAAGCCTAGAATTACAAACACTTTCATTGTTTTTGTAACGTACAGTCCAGTCCCATCAGGCTCTACCTTGCTTCATGTAAGTAAACTAGCAATTACTCTCTTGCTGTTAACATGAGATATAAGGCATGAGAGGAGAGGTATAGCATTACCAGTTGTATTACCAAGGCAAGTAGGACACACAAGGTAAAGAGACTGGAAGAGGAGATGAAATTAGAAATGATCTTCAAATATCTTAACGCGGCCGTTTCAGCCCCAAACTCTCTACTTGCAGTTGTTTCTTTCACGTGATTTCCTGTTTCCATGTCCCAGGTTTTTTCCTATAAGTTGTATGCATCTTTCAATATTATTTGTTCATCATTCTGTGTATATTAATCACTATGTAAATGGTGTACATTGCAACATATATGGCATATCATTTGCATATACAAACTAATTCATTTATGTTACTCATATTCTACTTTTCTCACTGAGACTCAAGGCAGATTATACAGTGCGAATCAATATGATAAATGACTTAGACATTTCATCACAATGTAATAGGGTATGGATTGCAGAAATTGATTACAAACAGAAATCCTATACAGAGCTGAAACAGAACTGAAATAAAGCATAAGCAATGAGACAGGGCATATTAAATGATGCAGAAGCTATCCAGTAGGTACACAGGTACACAGCCCTTGCCTTTAATAAAGTATCTGTCTGACCCATTTCCTTACAGTACAGCCCTTGTGTTAAAAGCCCAGTCCTGAATAATTCAGTTTTGCATTGTTTGCGGAGAGTCAGAAGAGTGGGAGCTCTCCACACTTCATCAGGCAGGCCATTCCATAAAGTGAGGGAGAATGCATATGTATGAGCAATTGTTGATTTTGCTGTTCAGATGAGCCAAGCAGCTGTGCTGGAACATAGAGAGAGGGGTAGTCCCATAAATATGAGGATTCAAGGCCATGGAGGGCTTTGTATGTGATAGCCAGCACTTTAATTGAACCTGGTGACTGTCTGATGGGCAGCCAATGGAGTGACTGTAGAATAGGAGTAATATGCGTGCTCCGCCTAGCTCCTGATAATAATTAAGCTGAAGCATTCTGCGCCAACTGGAGTCTCTGAGTTGACTTTGTGAAGTGTTCACAATATAAATAAATCTACAAAACCAACAGCAAAAAGCAGAGAACAAAAACCATTGACAAAATATGAATAGAAAGTTATTTCTTTAATGTATTATTTTATACCTTAATGCAGTGTGGGGGTTTGAGTGTGTCAGTGAAGCTGAGAGCAACACTGCCAGGAGCACAGGCTTGGTCAAGAGTCTAAACTATTGGAAGAGTCACTCAAGGTGGAATGGTCAAAGCTGCGACATCAGACTAAGATGCATCCACCCCCTTCAAGAATCAATGGTCACATCAACAGAAGAGAACTGAATGTTCCAATGGTGATGGGAGTGGAAGAATCCTTGAAGGTTAGCTACTGGGCAGCAGCAGTAGTGGAAGGTGACACTGGCAGAGGATCTCTCACAGACAATGGCAGTGTCACTTCAACTAACCCTGGTTAGTACTGCAAAGCAGAAGAAGGCAATGGTAAACCACTTCTGCTAATCTCTTACCTTGAAAACCCTATGACGAGACAGTCCAAAATGAAAAAAAGATACAGTGCTGGAAGATAGGACCCCCAGGTCAGAAGGCATGCAATTGGCTACTGGGGAAGAGCTGAGGACAAGTACGGATAGTGCTATTCTTAATGATGGGACTGGATTAAACCAAAAGGATATCCAGTTACAGACGTGAATAGATGCAAAAGGAATGTCCAAAGCTTTGCGACACACATAATAAAAACATGGAACATGAGAAGTATGAAAACAGGTAAGCTAAAAATTGTAAAACAAGAAATGGAACGTTTAAACATTGCAGTCCTGGGTGTGAGTGAACTAATGTGGACCGACTCAGGACATATTCAGTCAGAAAATCACACAGTGTTTTACTGTGGAAATGAACTCAAAAGAAACAGTGTTGCTCTAATAGTGAGGCAAGACATAGCACAAGCAGTCAAGAGCTACAACGCAAAGTCTGACCAAGTAATATCAATCAGACTTCAGGGAAAGCCTGTTAACATAACCATCATTCAAGTTTATGCTCCAACTATGGCTGCTGAAGAGGAAGAAATAGAAAACTTTTACACAAGTGTCCAAGAAGAAATTGACCACACACCTAAACAAGATATGCTGATAATCATAGGCGATTGGAATGCAAAAATAGGTGATAAAGCAGAATCAAACATAGTTGGAAAATTTGGATTAGGATCACGAAATGAAGCAAGAGTGCGGCTCATAGAATTTTGTGAAGCCAACAACCTGTTCATTACTAATACATGCTTCAGGCAACCAAAAAGACGATTGTATACGTGGAAATCACCAGGTGACCAATACAGAAACCAAATAGATTGCATAATTGGAAGCAGTAGATGGAGAAGCTCTATTCTCTCAGCTAAAACAAGACCAGGAGCTGATTGCGATACAGATCACGAGTTGTTAATATCAAAAATTAGAATAAAGCTGAAGAGAAACACTAAAAGAATCATAGTGCCAAAATACAATCTAAATAATATTCCTGAAGAATTTAAAGACCAGGTAAGGAACAGATTTGCAATACTAAGTTTAATTGATCATGAGCCAGAAGAACTATGGGCTGAAACCAGAGATATTATCAAGGAGGAATGTACAAAGACTATCCCTGTAGCCAAAAGAAAGGAGAAGCCTAAATGGATGTCTGAGGAAACTCTTAAAATTGCTAAAGATAGACGAGAAGCAAAAACAAAAGGCAACAGAAATAGGGTCAAATCTCTAAATGCAGCTTTTCAGTGACTTGCACGCAGAGACAAAGAAATCTATTATAATAACCAGTGCAATGAAACAGAAGAGAACAAAAAAGGAAGAACAAGAGATTTGTTCCAAAAGATCCAAGAAATCAAAGGGAAATTCAAGCCACGGCTTGGGATGCTAAAAGATCAATATGGAAATACAGTATCTGATCAGGACAAAATAAAGGAAAGATGGAAGCAACACACTGAGGAACTATACAAAAGAGATGGAAGGATGACAGATACTTTTGACGAAGATTCTTTTGATGAAGAACCAGAAATCCTAGAAAGTGAAGTAAAAGCTGCACTCCAAGCAACTGAGAGAAACAAAGCACCTGAAGCAGATGGAATACCATTAGAGCTATTTCAAGCCACAGAAATGGAGTCCACCAGAATCTTAACAAGAATATGTCAACAAATATGGAAAACAAAACAATGGCCCACCGACTGGAAACGCTCAGTCTACATTCCAATCCCCCAAAAAGGGGATGCCAAGGAGGTGCAGTAACTATTGGAAAATTGCGTTAATTTCTCATGCAAGCAAAGTGATGCTCAAAATTATACAGTAAAGACTCTTACCATATATGGAATGAGAAGTGCCAGATGTTCAACCTGGATTCAGAAAAGGAAGAGGCACCAGAGATCACATTGCAAATTTACAATGGCTAATGGAACACACCAGGGAATTTCATAAGAAAATCAGCCTGTGTTTTATAGATTACAGCAAAACTTTTGACTGTGCAGATCATGAAACGCTATGGAGAGTCTTAAAAGAAATGGGAGTTCCACAACATCTGATTGTTTTGATGCACAATCTGTACTCCGGACAAGAGGCTACTGTCAGAACAGAATATGAGGAAACAATGGTTTCAAATTGGGTAAGGTGTCAGACAAGGATTATCTCCCTACCTGTTCAACCTCTATGCGGAGTATATCATAAGGAAAGCTGGATTAGATCTAGAAGAAGGTGGAGTGAAAATTGGTGGGAGGAACAATTTGAGATATGCATATGACACCACATTACTAGCAGAAAATAGTGAAGACTTGAAACGACTACTGATGAAGGTTAAAGGGGAAAGCGCCAAAGCAGGATTACAACTGAACATCAAGAAGACAAAAGTAATGACTACCGAGGAACTACACAATTTTAAAGTTGACAATGAAGAAATTGAAGTTGTTCAAGATTTTCTATTCCTTGGCTCAATCATCAACCAAAAGGGAGACTGCAATGAAGAAATCAGAAGAAGACTGAGACTTAAAGATAAAGGTGTCTCTCTGGGGACCAAGATCAAGATAATCCAAACTATGGTATTCCCCATTGCCATGTATGGATGTGAAAGTTGGATGGTAAAGAAAGCTGACAGGAAAAAAATTGATTTATTTGAAATGTGGTGCTGGAGGAGAGTTTTGCAGATACCATGGACAGCCAAAAAGACAAATAAGTGGGTACTAGATCAAATCAAGCCTGAATTCTCCCTAGAAGCTAAAATGACAAGACTAAAGCTATCGTACTTTGGTCACATCATGAGAAGACAAGATTCTCTGGAAAAGTCAATAATACTAGGAAAAGTGGAAGGTAGCAGGAAAAGAGGAAGACCTAAAACAAGGTGGCTTGACTCAATAAAAGAAGCCACGTCCTCCAGTTTGCAGGATCTGAGTAGGTCTGTTAGAGAGAGAATGTTTTGGAGGTCTTTCATTCATAGGGTCGCCATAGGTCAGAAATGACTTGACAGCACATAACACGAACGAAGCTATTCAAGGTTGCTCATAACCAGGGCCTCTCAGAGGTCAAGAAAGGGCCTGGCTGTTTCCATTTTTGAGGCTCCCAGTATATTAAATAATGAAGAAGTGCCAAAACAATGTTACAAAAATTGTGGTGTATTTTAAATATTTAAATTTAATGGAGATAAAACAGAAGTCTTAATTTGAAACCCTCCATGAATGTGAGACCTTGGCCAAATGGCCCTCCTGCCCCTACTCCCCGTGATAAGACCTTTCATTTAGTTACCTAGGTAACATTTTCAATAGTTTAGGACAACTGTGCTATTGGATCTTCATGTTTGTAAATTAATGTCAGATCTGCAACATTCCTCCATCTGTTCAAAAGAAAGATTTAAAAATTTCCAGACCTCTTCAATGTCTGTATTTCTGCATTTTGTTTCTGCATGAAAAAATAAATAAACGGTTCCTTTGTATACAACTAAATTGCAAAACTGGGGAAATAACAGTGGGTTGGATCTCACAGAGGATTTCCCTGAATAGAAGTTTTTCACACTAACTTTCCTCTTTCACTGCACCTCTAACTCCCCCATCATGCTATTCATGGGCACTCCCCTGTCCCCAGAAGCTGCTATTTGGGAAGCATTTGCGGCTGCGATAATAGAGGGGAGGCAAAGAAGTTCAAGTCCACTAATGGAAATTTCTTCAATCAGCGAAAATGTTTCAAAGGATCCATATCTATTGAAATGAACAGGCTTAGATAGCAGTAACTCTGCAAAGAATTGCACAGCTAGTAACATTCTTCAACCAAGATGTTTGTTTGTTAATATATCAAACTATGTAATTATTTTATTTTACTTCTTCTATATACTATAGTGTGGTCCTCTCAGTGGCTGGATCTCCAGTCCTTCTTTGCACTGCAAACTGATTGTGCTTGTAATCTATGAAGAAATCTTTCCTGAGGAAAGTTGCCCTGGAAAAGCAAATGCTAATGTTAACTTCTTGTCTGTTGACTGGCTTTTATCTTCGCCTCTTGGAATAGCTGGCCACCACTGAGCAGATACTAGTGCAGCTTCTCCCCCAATGAATCAGTGGCGCTGATGTAGCATTCCAACTCATTTCTGCCATCAGATAAGAATCACCTCCCATGTGTAGATCATACAGTTACCATCAGTGACTGAGTCAGCAACAAAACTCCCAAGGCAGTCATCAATCAAGAGAGGTCTGACTGTGTTACTGGAAAAAACATATCATGCTCTTTTGAAATAAAATTATTGCTACTTCCCCAAAAGGTGTACACAGCTTAATCCGTATTAAATGTGTCTAATGGCCTTTGCAACAGATTGCTACCTGAGCAGAATCTTACACCTATTTTTAATTATGCTTTTCACAAGGATAACTCGTAGGTGTAAGTGGTACATCTCAAAGACTGTAAACCCACCCTAGAAGCTGCCAAATGCAAACCACGGGCAAATCCACACATACTGGCACAGCGCTAAACAGGCAGTGTCAGAGCATCTTTCTGGCATGTTTTATGACATCATCGCACCATGATAGCGGCATCATGGCGCGATGACGTCAGAAAACGCTCCAGAAATACGCTCTCACTTCGCCTGTTAAGCGCTGTGCCGTTAAGTGTGGATTCTGCCCACTTCTGGGTGGCCAGCTATCAGTGCCATCCTAAGAAGAGTTACACTCTTCTAACACACTGACTTCAATGAACCTAGAGGGCATAAGTCTGTTAGGATTGCACATTTTTGATTGGTTGCTCCTTTGTGTGAACCGAACCCTTATGTCCACCCCATTTTCTGTTTCTGAAACTTGATGTGTTTGTTTTTAAGGAGCTGGGTCCAGGTATCCCAAACTCAGTTCAGGTTCCCCATTGCCACACACCAGCTGCAGGGAATTAATTTTTAAAAGAAAAGGAGACCTCATTTGGGTTAGGAACACCACCACTGAGGGAGGAAGGGCTCCTACCTCCCTTTGCAACATTTTCCTTCACAGAATTCTCCATGAAGTCTCCAGAATTCTTCATGTGGAGCAGCAAAAATGGGGAAAGAATTCCCACCCATAGCTGTTTAGTATGAGGAAACCTGTTCAGGCAGGAGCCCATCCTCCCCTTCCCTCACAATGGTATTCCATGTTAGAGCGAGTGTTAAACAACGCTGCGGAATTAAACGCCGAGCTGGTTAGAGAGGCAAAAGCTTTATTTGAGGAAGTTACATACTTGAGGGAAAGGGGGAGAGATAGATCCTAGCTATCTGACTACATCTTGCAGAGAGACAGAAGAAGTGTGGCAGGAGAGAGAAGAAGCAGGATATTGCCCTGTTTATCCCAATAGGAGACAAGACAAGGAAATGACCCCCAGGAAACAAGAGAGGTGCTACTCTCACTGTCCTAACTAAGTGATCCTTGCTGCCCCCTGCATGATAGGCTCTTCTTACTTCTTGCTGCTGCAGTACACCAGACATCGTTATTTCTAACATTCCAAACATAAAGCAGTTTTTCTTTATTTTTCAAAAGCCATCCCTGTAGCTGCTGTGTGGCTGCAGGGAACCTTAGAAAGAATCTTTTTTTTATATTAAGAAAAGGAAAATTCAGAATTCCTCTCTGGCTGTTTGCATGCATGACATATGATAATGCAAGAGAGAACAGGGTAGTCAACATTTCTGAAATATTAATTACTGTGACATTGTGAGAGGTCATCCAACCCGGTTATATCTATGGTCATGCAAGGCTGGCATGTTCTACAAAGCTGCAAGTCAGTACAAAGTGACATGACATTTCAGGTTCCTTGCATTCTTTCACATGGCAGCACAGACATAATACAGTATAAAAAAATCACCATGTAAGGCTTCCTATGACAGGTACCTTATACAGACGCTGAGGAAATTCTTGTGCCGTAACTGACATTCTGAGTCTTTGGCACACAAAGATATGTTCCATGTTAGTGCAAACCTGAAAATTATATTGCCCTATTTTGTGATATACCATGTAATCTAAGGGGAAACAAATCTTAAATGTCAGTTAGGCAAAGAACCCGTGATGCAAATGGCAAAGCATACCAGCTTTCAGTTGAGCAGATAGGAGAAAGGCAGCAGCTAGAGAGGGAACCCAGAGAAGCAAGGGTTAAACTGTCTCAGAGTGTGGTCTGCCACAGCGTTTAGTTTTATTCATTCATTTATTTGATTTTTATACCTCTTCTCTTCAATTAAGTGCTGGAAGCATTTCACAACAATTACTTCGATTAAAACCAATACAAAATATAATATATTCAATAAAATCATAATAAAACAACATAGTACAAATACTTAAAACTGCTCTAGTCTTAACCCTAGACTATGAAACCCTGCAGATAACATAAAACTACAGGTAGATATAATATATAGCAATAAGCTCTGCTTCACAGTAGAATATTAAATACCAAAAGCACGCTGGAAACTCTGCCTTACAGAGTTTCCAAAACATCAACAAATCCCGCTGGGCACGAGTGCCTTTCAACATTTGCACAATGTCCAAAGATGTAGCCAGCAATGGGTTAAGCAGGTCTACAAATAAAGTCCAGCATAAAACTAGGAACTGGGCTTTTGCAAAGGAACTGAGCTAGCGGAGTATACTACACAGATAACTGCTGCCTATTGATGCCTGTAGCTATGCAGTTCCTGTTTATTCTTTCTCTTATTCTGCTGTTCTCAGCATGCTGTTGAGCCTTGCAGCCTGGCAAATTATTTGATTCCATTGGTTTTTTTCTTCCTGTTGTTTTTTGTGATACAGCTACACAAGGGTAACTGGTTCTGATGGGCTACTGAACTGGCCAGGTTGTAGAGAACACAGAAGGGAGCATATCTACTTTGAAGTAACTCCCGATTTATTCAAAGGGGGTTCATCTCAGGAATGAGATTTGTGGTATACTGTGTAAACTAAGAAGAAGAAAAAATTATCAGTATCAGATGGACAAAGAATCTGTGGTGCAAATGTTCTTAGGATTGCTGGAGCTTATGGTACTTAGCAGGGGTCATTTCGTAGAAAAAGAGCTGGAGGGACTCATTAGCATAACTCATTAGCATATGCCACACCTCTTGCCATCACTGGAAGTGTGTCATTAGTATAACTTATTTGTATATGCCACACCCACTGACATCACCTATCCTGGCTGTTTTGGACCCAATCCTGGCCATTCAGGGCTGAAATTGGGCCCAAAATGGCAAAAAGGGGCTGAAAATGGCTGGGGAAAGGCCCCAAATTGCCAAGATTGCACCGCTGATGAGCGGGAGAGTGATCCACCACCCATCAGATGCCCAATCCAGGTCATTTCGGCCCCAATCCAAGCTGAAATGGGTCCAAAATGGCCGAGAGTCAGGTGTGCGGGGCCACCTGCCATATGACCTCTTTGGGGAACTGCTGGAACTGCGTTCCTGTGCGTTCCCCCTCGAAATGAGCCCTGGTACTTAGAAATGCCTGGACAAGCTGGGAACTAACACAGGCTGACCGGCCTACCAACTGTGGAATGTGGGATGAAGAGACTTCAGGACAGCCAGCTCTCTAATACATGCCCAATACTACAATATACCTTAAACTGGATTAACTAAAGTGAAAGATTTGGCTGCTGGACATAGTAGTGGAAGCAACCTTGATATATTTTGAGTGTAGAAGATCTGGAGTCAAATTCTCTTGCTATGAAGCATTCTGTACATATTCTGTAGTGTGGGGTGGGGGGTGGGGGAGAAAATGTCTTGTTATTTAGTATGCAGCTTGTTCCAGTTTACTTCTACCTTGGATTTGTTTCTAATCTTGGCTTTTAAATGCTTTGCAATATTGAACACTGTGTTGTAGGTGTGCAGCATCTACATAATTATTTATGTGAGCCAGGGGACTCACTCTACCACAGTTTGAAGATCTACAGTACTTTTAACTGTGTTTTCAAATGGAAGTGATATGAGCCCTTTGCGTACCTGTACTTTGCTGGTTGACATGAGTAGATTGATTACTTGATCAACTGACTGATTTTTTTTAAATCCTGGTTTGTCCAGGACAGCTGTTGTCTGCTTTAATGTCTTTAATGAGACTGGGAAATAGCAATGAAAGAAGTTGTCACAAAGCATGTGGCTCAGGGTATGAGACACTCTCATCCTTGGGGAATGCAAGTGGATCTCTGTTTTGTTTTATGTAACACATCTGTTCACCCTGTGCATTTTGCATGAATATTCTTTCTGCAAGGAACACAGAAAGTAGTATTTCTTGGAACCAGCACTTTTTAATGATCTAGACACAGTTCTTGTTTTTGTTACTGGGGTTAGCCCACAGTAGATTGTGTAGATTTCAGAGGATGTGGTGGTGGGGTGATTTTCACTGCTTCTTACCCTTCCATAGGAGACCTCCCATCCCCCAGGAGCAGAATTCTGGGTGCAATTTGGGCTGCAATGGGAGGGGGAAATCTGCAAAAATTTCTCCTCTTCTGCCTACAGAAATCTATACAAGACTCAAACTAGTGACAATAGGCCTCTGTTCATAAGAAAATTAGGAATGAAAGTCCCCAAATTAAGGGAATTCTAACTGATAGGTTGGAAATGAAAATGGAGTCAAAGGTATTTTGAAGCCAAATAGAATGATGCCACTTTAGTTGGCTCTGAGTGGGTGTTAAGTCATCCTGAATGGCAGTATATAAATCAAATGTTTTTGTTATTGGCATTTCCCCATCCCATTTCTTTATTGTTCTGAGTATTCTCCCATGCATTCTGCCCCTCCTTAATTCCAGTAAGAGAATTTCTGAAATTTTCCTTGAATGAGAACAGGCCTTCAATTCCTTCATTTCAATTACATCTCCCCCAAATTCTGTATTATTGATGTACACGTTCACAGTGATAAAACAGTTAAAAATCCATCTCAAAGTGGTCATGTTCAGACAAAGCATGTGCTATAATTTTCCTTTAAAATACAGATGGTGGGAGTGCATGATCAAATTCACTGCCATGCCCAAAATTTTCTGCCTGTGAAAAACGTGGGCCTGTTTCCCACAACTTGCTGGACTTGTGCTATCCTTTGCCATGTATGCACTCTACCATGTCCATTAACATTGGTAAGTTGGGTGCTTCACACTGAATGCGTGACCATGCAGGAGCCCAATCCATTCAATTCCTTCTCCTCAAAAAAAGAGGAGGGAGATCATGTGAGCCCAATACAAATCAATGGTTGTCAGGAACTCCTGGTGTGTAAGTGATGTTAATACCAGACTGGTACATTGTGCAGAATGAACCAGGGAGAAGTTTTCTTTATAATATATTCAACGTTTTTTGTGGAGAAAAATTCAAACGTGATAACTCTGAAATAATACAATATTCTGCTGTGTGCCTTTTCTCAATATATACTTACCATTAGGAGGCAGGAATTAGACTGCATCTACTAGTTAAATTTCTGATGGAAAACGTTACTTACTGTTAGACCACAGTTTGATTTGTTTGTGGCACCAAGAGATGTGACAAACATAATGGATCTCCATCCATCTTCAAAAAGCAAAGTGTGCACATACACAGCCTTGATTTGTTTTGAGGCCACACAGTTGGAAGATTTAACTCTTTGCTCTCTATTCAGTTTCAGTTTCACTACTGCAAAAATAGAATTACTTACAACCATGGAAAACTGTGCCCTAGAGAACAAAATAATACATATAATAAACTGTGAACTGGACTATCATCCTGCTTTCTTTATAAAAGTGCTGTGCATTATACTACAGCCTTAGTTACAGTAACCAGGTTTCTTTACCCTCGTGGTGGGAGGGGGAGGACCTGGCACTTACCTGTTGGAGGTCCTTGTGTGAGCGCATGAGGTGTGCCCATGCTCCTGGTGTGGTGCAATGATGTCACTTCTGGGAGTGATGTCATTGCACAGGCCCCAGGACTGCTCCTGGGCTTCATGCCAGACTGATTTGGACACCCAAATGGGCCAAATTGGCATGGAGCAAAGCCCAGGACCACTTCCAGCATGGTGTGATGATGTCATTTCTGGGACTGATGTCATCACATAGGCCCCAGGAGTGCTCCCAGGCTTTGTGCCATTCCAATTTGGACCCCCAAGTGGGCTGAATCAGCCTGGAGCAAAGTCTGGGAGTGCTCCTGGGGTCTACACAATGACATCACTCCTGGGAACGTTGTCATTGTGCCGTGCTGGGAGTATGCCCTGGGAGACCCATTCCTGCTCCTTTTCCTCCACTGGCAAGGTGAATGGTGGCAGGGGGGCGAGGCTGGGAGCAGGGGATCCCCTGCCCCCATTGGGGGACCAGCAACTCTAGCTCTAGTTCTTTTATAGAAATGCCCTCCTGAACAATTCTGTTTTACGCAGTATGCAGAAGTGTGGGGGCCTTCTTGACCTCTTCATATAGGGCATTCTATAAAAAAAGAGTCACGAGAGAGAAAGCACATGTATGGACAGCTGTTGATCTTACCCATTGGCAGGGTGGCACTTTCAGTAATAATTGATTTGGTTACGATTCAGTGACTCTGTGGGTTGTGTGCCTGCATGCACAGGTGTATATGTGTCAGCTGTTTCTGACTTCCCATATTACAGGATTAAGAAATGTGCTTGTTTAGACAAGCTCCTTTCACCACACATTCATTTGAGTCTAGCTGGAGGATTTGTACAGTTCATGTGTAAAATCTGTTGGTTACAGTATCTCTGGTACTATAACCTGAGGCAAAATGTGCAGGCAGCCTTGTTAAAAAAAAGCAACTTTTAAACAAAACCTGTCACTTGGGTGCCATTTTCAGTTTTATAGGCTTTACCCATATTGCCGATTTCACCCCATTCCTAGTGAAATTGATAGGAAATTGATTTCCCTGGAAGCAGGACCCAGAATAAGTCAAAAACAGGTTCATTTAAATCTGGTACAGTGCCAGTGGGAAAGACACATTAGAATGCAGTAAATGTATATGGCTGTTATCTGTGTGGAGCTGATGACTGCTAGACTACATTGTCCTTCCTGATTTACAGATCTCAGATCAGATAATGACATTTACTTTATTCTATCAGCATAGCGATTATGGAAAGCCTGGAGACAGAAAACTGGTTTTAAGAGAGTTGAAAGCGTCATAATAGAAACATTGTTTGCTGTGGTTTAGTTAGTATACACACTTATTTCTTTTACCCCATTGCTGTTTCTGGTCAGCTATTTTAGGTTTTGAAACACATTAAAATACATTCACCATATTGTAGAAGAAACAATCTGTCTATCATGCCATCTTTATCCTCTGAAGAAAACCAACAACTATCTCTGACCTTAGAGCATAAATCAGAGCAAGACAACAGCTCCATAGGAGCACTTATCTCTACTTGTGTTGATTCAGTATTAAGAAAAGGGGGGTGGGGGATGTCATGATATTAATGTTCCTTCCTTCCTCATATTTTTATCCTGTTTTTCCAAAACCTGAGGTGGGGAGGGGCCATGGTTCAGAGGTAAAACATTTGCTTTGCATGCAGAAGGTTTCAAGTTCAGTCCCTGGCATCTCCAGTTAAAAGGACCAGTTAGAAGGTTATGTGAAAACCTATGCCTGGGACCCTGCAAAGCCCTTGCCTGTCAGTGCAGAGGTAATGCAGACCACAGTCATAAATTAATGGTCAGACCCAGTTTAAAGCAGCCTCATGTGTCTTCAAGGGTCGCAATATCTATAAAATACAAGGCACTGAAAAAGCATTGCATAAATAAAATTGCAAACATATAAACAACAGCAGCATTGTAAATTACTGTTATGTCCTACTTCCTTCACCATCAGCCACCAAATGCATCTTACATTCCTGAAGACCATAAGAGAAGTGGACCTTCCCTAGAAAACTTTTCTATAGCCCCAAGCCAACCACAGTGAAGGGCCAGCTTCTTGCCAAGTCTGAATGCAGGAAGTTGTTGCGGACCAACCAAGCCCAACAGAGCAAAGAGACACAAAGGACTCTTCTGAGGAAGAGGCAGCCAGCGAACCTGACCCAGACCCATGGTCAGTGGCAAAGGTACTGCAGGAGGAAGCGGTCTCTGAGGGATCAGACATAGCTCCACAGCCAGGTCCCAGCACATCGGCCCCTCAGCTTCCCAGCGCTGGGCCGGCCACAGAGAGCCAGGCACTGGTCAGCTCTCTCCCCTTGTCACCAGAGCCTTGGGAATGCTGTTGGAGGAGGGCAAGGAGAGACCCTGAGGTAAGAGGGCGCAGTGCCAAGCTAGTAGCACAACATCGGCCCAGCATCAACAGTGATAAAGAGTGCTTGCAGGAACAGTACGGAGACAGCTGGCAGGAGCATCATGCAGCAAAGGGGCTGAGTAGTGTGAGGCTTAAAAGCAGCACAGAAAGGAGTGACTGTGTGGAAGCAATGTGTCCGCTAACTCCTGACCTAGCTGCTTGTGTCTGGAACCAATTTCCTCGTCTTTGACCTCAGCCTGTTATTGAAAACCTGATTCTGGAATATCCCTTTGGATTTGAAGCTGTGAGTGTTGCCTATCCCATGCCTGAACCTTGGAACCATATGCATCCAGCTCTGACACTCGGAAACTACCCCTGTCCACCAGCTGTATGAGTCAGGAATTGGGACAGCAATAGCAACAGGTGAAGCAGGATCCCTGAAGAGAATCTAAGCTGCCAGAAGAGCACATAAGTGGAGAGGCTGAGGAATGCAGTTTCCAGGCTGTGTGGGATGCAAAGATTAAAACCAGAACATTGAATTAAGTCACAAAGCTAATGGGAAGCCATGCTGGAGAAAACTTAGCCATGTTCTCATTGGTGCTGAGTTGAAAGAAGTGTGCATTTCATAAATATTCCCCTCACATAACCACTCTCTGCAAAATTTGTTCAATGATTTTTCACTAGAGGGATGATGTCCCCGTTGCTGAGGCAACTGGGTCAGTGTTCCCTTGCCCTAACCAGTCATGCATAGCCAGCCAATCAGAACATGATAAGCAGCCAAATGCATAACACACTGAAGATAATGCAGTATCCAACCAAACCTGGATGTCGTCCATTTACACTGCATTTCTCTCTATGGGATGCACATCCATATTCTGCTCCGACTAGTTCTGTATAAGTGTGTTCAACCAGAGCTGGATTGAGGTAACATTTTACTGTACCTCCTGGAGGATGATAAATACTCAGTGTAGTATTGCATGATAGGAAGTGTTGGACTGGTTGCTGGGGCACTGGGGACATGTCCTGATCACATCCAGAGTGATAGAAATGGGAGAGCTTTGTGTGACTTTTATGGCATTGCCTCACAACCAAATCTGACTGGCTAAATGATGTCATGACCTCATCAAGTTCACTACATGATCAAATTCACTACATGGGATCATGCATGAAGAAAGAATCTCTAAATTTAGTGAAAGAGCAGCGAGCTTTCATGGCAGAATGGTGATTCAAATCCCAAATCCTAGCCTCACTTTCTAAGCACTAAGCCACATTGGCTCTCAGTGCTATTCACAACACTAATTTAAATTTGCCACACACACACGGTGCCATATGTGAATATCAGACACATTCTGTTGAGGATGGAATGCTCAAGTTCTTTCCTAGGAGATTCATCCCATGTTGGAAGTTTGTGATTCCCAAGGATAGACACAGATGTAAAATTTTCCAGTTTGTCTTTCTCCTTCCATAATTCTGACAAGATGTATAGGATAATTCTGAAGTCTTTTACATGCTGCCTACACTCTTAAAAGTTATATCAGGAGAAAAAGTCCCACAAAAAATTAACAGTGAAATCCTGCACAAAGCTACTCCAGGCTAAATCTATCATCATCAACAACAGCAGCAGCAGCAGCACTTATATACCACTTTTCTAGGCAGTTTAGTGCCCCACTCAGAGCAGTGAACAATGCCAGTGTATTATTATCCCTACAATACAACTGGGGACCTGGGGCTAAGAGGAGTGGTTTACCCAAGGCCACTTGCTGAGCTCATAACAGTAATACTTGTATCACACCTATTGAAGTCAATAGGCTGCAATCTTAAACAGAATCACACTCTTCTAAGCCAATTCAATTCAATAGTTTTAGAAAGGTGTGATTCTACACAGAATTGTACCATAAGTGTTGTAGTTAGCATCACAAAGGCAGGATACTAGCTCATCTAAGGAGAAACCTAGAACTGACTAGTAGAAGCTGGGCATGGGGGAGGGGCTCAACCTCAGCTGTAGTCCTCTATGAAAATGTGCTCTATTTATGTAATATCAGAAATGATATGGAATTTTTTCTATTATGACTAATGGCATTTTATTCATGGAAAAGGATGGGAGGGAAGGTGTGATACAAATATTACAGGTTTGTACTGGACTCAGAGAAAGGATACTTGGGCCCTGAAGCTGACATTATATAATTAAAGAATAAACCAATCTGGGCAAAACATTTTGTTTTTACCCAACCAAAACCTAAATCCCTATTCAATTTTATCAGTTTTTTTTTAACCTCAAGCAACTGACATTCACTCCTTCCTATATATGAGTGGGCATCATCACTTCAAAAGTGGTGTAAAGGAGGTCTCATAAACAAGAAACAAGAATTGTGATTTAAGAGATTAGTTGGAAGTGATAGTTACAAAACAGAATCTTTGCAATTTATTATTGGCTGATTTTAGAAACTAAGCAGTGAACTAATTTACATTTTTTCTTCTCACACTTGCCTGAGGGTGAAAAGAATTACATAAAGCCTGTGTCATCCTACTTGTTAGGACCTTGGGTAAACAGTGGGAGACAAAAGATAAAGCCAGGCTCTCCTGTTAGTTGTCTCGTGTGATGGATGAGTCAGAAGCCTTTGGTTAGCAGGATGTGCAAAAGGAAAAAAACACTGAGTTAAATGGAAGGGGGGGTGAAAGCAGAAGAGATGGTGATGAAATTCAATCAAATAGTATTTGAGGATGAAAAGACAGGACATAATTATGCCTGGGAGCAGAACAAATAGTTGAAAGGTTTTTCCAGAATTTAGAGACTTCTGACAACATTGCTACCCAGGCTTTCTTCCCTGAAGGTTTTGGTCTCAACAGATGCTTCCTACAAAGTGTTCAGTGGAATATATTGTTGCTGTGGCACCAGTATGAGAAACGAACATTCAGACATTGATATTCCTAAGCAATAGCCTGACAGATTATTTTGAAGGGGAAAATAATAGAAGGTCCAACAACTTTACCACATGAAATTTAATTGGAGGAAAGAAAAGGAGTAGAAGTAGACTAGAAGTAGCCACTTCACACACAGTACTCTCCTCTATCTCCTTGTCAACAAAAGCACATATCTTGTAGTGTATGTATCTTTTTCACAATCAGGGCCGGATCAACAGGGGGGCAGGGGGGTAGTTGCAGCTGCCAGCCCCGGGAGCGCGCGGGTGGCAGGACGGGGCACACGGCAAGCCGGCAGCCCCCTGTCCTGCGGGGCAGGTGAATGGTGTGGGCGGCCTCCCAGCCACTTGTGCTGCCGCCGCCAGTTCCGCAGTGCGCCGGGACAGCTGGCTTGCCGTGAGGCACCATGCGCTGCCCCGCATGATGACATCATTTCCGTGACGTCATCACACAGCACTGGGAGCACGTGTGTGCTCTGCGTGCATGCAAGTGGCCAGACTTCAGTTGCCCTGGGAGCCGGCAACTGTAGATCCAGCCCTGTTCACAATGGATATCTGTCACATTCCCAGCATTTGTACCTGAAAAAGACAGCTATTCAGTCATTCATTCATACATACATACATTTTAGTCTCTTCATTGGAAAAATTATCCTCATATGTGAGAACTAGAGGCAAGAGACTAATTTGAGCTACTGTTGGAATAGATTATGGCATATTAAGGTCAAGCAGTTAGTTTCTTAACCTCATCTGAGCTTTGACCAGGCAATACCAGCCAGATTTGGGCTGAAGTGGGTGGCCTGCAAAAAAACCAAAACAAGCCACTCAGATGGCTTTACATCTGGTTATACATTTCTTAGGGTTTACAAACCCATGCTGGAAGCAACCCTTTTGGTTTGGGAAGCAACAGATAGAATCACAAACTATGGACAGATATGAAGTTTTAAGAAGGATTTCTAAAATACTATTGGGACATGTCTCAGTTACCTCTATAAGAAGGCACATTGGTGAGGACTGACTCATGTCCATTTCCTGTTGAAATATTAAGAAACCCTTTTTAAAAAGGAGAGAAAAATAGAAGTTCAAACAGTTCATAAACCCTTGGGATTAGCCTTCCCCTTTAATCATTTAATGACTGCATCAGGGGTGGTGATGTGATTCTGAGTAGACATGGGCATGAACGGAAAAATCCCCGAACAAGCTGTTCATTGTTCTTTGCCATCCGTGAACAATGAACAACGAACAGTAACGAACATGAAAACATGTTCGTTGTTTGTTATTTGTGGCCCTTTAAAGATCTCTTTAAACGATCAGATGGCAGGTGGCCTGCCAGCTGATAGTTTAAAGGGCCCTTTCCTGCCACATGCAAGGGGCAGGGCCCTTTAAACACCCCTTTAAACTGTCCTTCCCAATGTCCAATACCCACCAAATTTGCGGGGACATTGTCCTCCGAACCCCCCCCCCCAAGTTTCAGAGAGATTGCACCCCAGGAAAGGCATGATCCATGGGTCCCCCCTTTGCTGTCATTTTCTCTTCACAGTGGCAAAAACAGGACTCTCTGCTGGAAGTACTTTGAAGGATTAAAGCTGGAAGGAAAGCCAGAAGGAGTTCAGACAGAGTTCAGTCCCTGCCTCCATTGCCAGGGAAATTGATTGAATGGCGCCAGGATGTCTGGCTTGACGAATGGCTGACAAAGGCATTGAACAAGGCTTGCAACGACCACTTGTTCGTTTAGAATGGGGCCTCATGAACGGCTTGTTCGCAAACAGACAAACGGGCTGTTCATGGTTTTTTCCCGTTTGTAATGCTGTTTGTGCCCATGTCTAATTCTGAGGCTAACAGTGCTGTCTTAAGCAGAGTTACAGCATTTCAAATCAGTTGGGTGGAAGCCTTCCTCCAGCTGACGGAGCTTTCTGCCAATTTAAGTGGCTGTTTTATTGGAGGAAGAGCCACTTAGGTTGCAGTAAAGCTCCTTATGCTGGAGCAAGCCTCTTTGGAATGAAGGACGGCTTCGAATTTATGCCAAAAGCAAAAATGGGTTATTATAAATATCAAGATAAATAAACTTTGCTCAATAGAATGGTAAGATAGGGATTGGATCTATCCCATTGACTTCAATGGACTTAGAGGGATGTAACTTGATTTAGGATAGCACTGCAAGAATATCAGTTTCTCTTTTTCATTGCATACTATTTTCTGACACAAAGATGAATACTCTTGCCAGAAACAATGTATGGGATGTAGTGAGGGAGCAGCCAAGTGACTATGTAATTAGAATTGTCAAGTTCCTGCTGTGGAGCAGAGGATCTCCAGTCACCAGAAGACCCTTTCTGCCACAACTCAGCTGGGCAGCAGGATCACCAGCATCCTGACATACCAATATCACTTCCAGCATGATTAAAAGGAACATCAACAATGCTCTAGCATTCAGTCAAAACTCTGTGGTTAAATGCACTGACGTAACTCGTGGTCATGTTGAGAGTGACATCAGCATATCAGCTACAACATCCTTACATTGTTGGCAAGTCCCTCTCTCCAAGCCATAAACCTCCTTATGTGTATTTTACTTACGGTATTCATCCTGGGAAGCTGTTTAAGAAGCAAAACAGACACTCATTTTCATTTGTGCATTACAGGTTGCAAAATGTTTCTGACACAGGAATTAATAGATATGCCAGAAAAAGTAACATGTGAAACAAGTCACAGATGATATGTTAATGAAGGATCTGCTTGCCAGCCAAACTAAGTTTTTTGGCACATTGTATGTCTCTGTAATATTGACAGAAACATTAGTCTTTTGACACTGTTTTGGTGCAACTGTTACTGGCATCTCACCTTCAACGGATAGGTGCTGGCACAGCAAGTTTTAGGGCCAGTCATGAAGAAAACCTGGTAAACTGCAGCCTGCAAGGTCCCTGATGGATTTAACAGCATTCGATCTCAGTCTTTGCTTCTTTCTATGTTCTTACAGTTCTGAAGACTTTGTCGCCAGGCACGTCTCCAGGCATGTGTTGGGAAAGTAAATATAAGAAACAGCAGCCCTACATCTTCAAAAATTTGGAAGCAATTTTATTCTGATTGTGGCATATTAATTGCATATATTATGATGGAATGGTCTGCTCCCTCATCAGATATTTGTGTGTGCTGGTTTAGTCTCATGGTGTGGCGTCCCTGCAGGTTGGTGTTGTTTCTTAGTCAGAATTATAGACTGCATGAGCTCCCTTGTCTTGAAACCAGTTGCTCCCATCCCTGTATCTTCTTGATAATAAATGGATGTTGTTTTGAACACACTTGTCTCTGCTGTGAGTACCCTATTCCTGATTTACAACTGAAAAGGAACTTCACACAGATTGTAAATGTAATGAAACTTGCAAAAACAGTGCACTTACAGTGCAAAAACTTTTTTTATTTTCAGTCAGTTTTAAGATGCTGGTTGCAGCAGGTCTGGTAGGGACATATGGACATATGGTAGAATTATTTTGTTCACATCTGGGTAATCTGGATTGCTTTTGCTTTACTTTACAAGCCTCTGAATGAAATGAAAGGCTGTATGCAGTAGTCTGGTTTATGTAACTTTGAAAAGCACTTGTATCTAGAGAAATAAGGTGTATGGGACCCACCATCGATCAGAGAAGCGGGAGCATGTTCTTCAACACCTTGCTTTCTAGGATTTCAAACGGCTAGAAAACTACTGTGGTGGATTCACTTTAGGGTTCTAGAGCTTGCTCTCCAGTACTTATGCAGAGTCAAGGCTACTAGGGATGCATTACTGTTGCAAGGTGCCCTCATGTCTGTGCATTCCCAGGCAGGAGTAAAGTCTTACTCCTTCACAAGAAGCACTCATTACAAAAGTATAATTCAAGTTAAGAACACTACAAAACCCAGTAATATTGGTTTTTCCTCCATTTCCTCCATTTCTACTATGATAAATTTTGACCCAATTTTCTGTGTGCTATCTCCTAGCAGTTTAATGTAGGGAATAAGCAGTTTAGGGGACAAGATGGAACTTTGTGGCACCCTGGCTAAGCAATCTGAAAGGCTATGGTCACCCATACTGAAAGTCACAGAGAGGTCCAAGCCAACAGGGAAACACTCCCTTGTCACTGGCTCCAATCATCTATCAGGGTGAACAAGGTAATAGTACCATGACCAAGATGGAGCTCAGATTGAAAATGATCTAGATCAGTGGTTCTTAATGTTATGTATTTTATACCCTCTGCCAAAGACTCTGGATTCTGCCATGATAGCAACAACCCCCCCCCCCCCCACTTTTTCTAAGAAAGATATTAATATGTTGTGATGGTCAGGACCAGTTCCAGCTCTGCCTCTCCTGAGGAACATGCAATAAGAACGTATGGAATTCTGGGACTTGTAAGAGTTGAAAATCCCTTAGAGCAGTTGATTGGTAGCAGGAGATATAGCTGGCTGTTGTTGACACCTGGTAATATTGTCACCATCCACTGTTATAAGAGTATGGGTTTATAAGTTCACCTCTTAAAAACAATGTATCTATGTGTTTGAATAATTTGCTTCTGGGTTATATATCATATATAAAAGCTTTCCCCCCCCCCCCATTTCAACCTTGGCTGGCTTGAAATTGTTGGCTGAGGGATAATAACACACAAGAACATCAAGCATTCTGGTCATGACCAATGGGCCTAATTAACTAATTGGTGGCAGCATATAGAGGAAGTAAACACCAAGTTTCATTCCCCCCAATAGCCCTTGGCAATAGCTGAGTGAAGGGTAGTGAATATAGGGAACTGGCTGCCTGTCTGGTGAAATCCCTGGGAAAAGGAGACTCTGTGTGGATCCGGGTTAGGGCTCTCTGACCAATAATTAGGGACTAGATGGTGTCCTGAGAAATTTAACTAAGGCCCTGATATAAGTCAAATGTGGAGACATAAGTTCAAAGTAAGCAGGCCACATACACCAGGCCCATGGGTAAATTGGCAACATTAAGGTAGCTGTCAATCCTCCCATATAAGGAGATATACTAGGCCTAAAGGTAAATTAGCAACATTGGGATAACTGTTCCTTTTCCCATACAAGGAGATAGTTGTGCTGTAACATTTCTATTGGTTCCCTGTTCCCATTCTTTTTGTTGCAAAAAGATATAAAAATTATGATGTGATTTGCTCTGTGCTTCTGTGGCAGGAGACTCCCAGAGCCTGTGTACATTAAATAAAGCTTTCTGGTCTCAAGGAACAAAGTGGCTGTTTCTAGTTTCAGCCCACCAGGGATAGCCCAGCTTGCCTCAAAGAATAGTTTCTCAGAACAGTGGATGGTGTATTGTGACTGTCCTGAACTGCCTGTACAGCTCAGAACCTGAAAAGGAAGGTTGAAAGTAGGTGGTAGTGGGACTGGGGTCACACAGGTATTCTGATATTATATGACAAAGTTTACGGTAAATTTTGAGAACATAAAAATTACAGAAGCACAATGGATAATCTCTGACAGATAAAGCAAGCAGGAAGCAGCACATTAAAGACATTTGCTAGTATGCAGAAGGGACAGAGGATTAAAAGAAACCCCAAGTGTCCAAGGTTACTATCATACCAAAAGTTCATAGATGGATAATCGGGGGCAGGTAGAGTCAGAAGGAGAAGGTACATCATGCTTGCAAGGGATATGGTGACTGAAGGAAAGCAAATTCTTAGTAATTATTATTAAAGCTCTAAGTCCAACCTAGACTACTTCTGTGTATCATGAGTTAATAATAACCATTGATCTAGGTAATCTGTCTCATTCAGGATTTTCTGCATAGCCAACACTCTCAAGAATACTGCCTCCCCCCACAAAATAGCAGGTTTAATACTGGCTAATAATTACTCAGCTCAATTGACACCCCCTTTAAATAATTACTATAAACAAGAGGTTTATACGGTCCTTATTTGGCCAGTAACCCTAACAGGTGTGTTGTAGTCAGCTTGATGGGTCACAAACTGTGCAACTGTGGTGGATCATAAATTGTGCAATGTATGCACACAGTATAACAACAACACCAATGTGATCCTGTAAGAATGGAGGGGTATTGCAAATCATTTGCATTGCTTTGGTTATGCCTCTCAATAGACTAGTATCTGAGAATATCATTCTAGAGCTTTATACCAAAGAATTCAGGGGGGAAATTAAGCCCCCTTTAGGAATTAAGCTTCATTCCTAGCAAAGAAATAAAAAGGATTAACACATTTGCTGAAATGTAGCCAGCCAAATGCACATGAATGTGAATGCTGATGGAAATACAAGAAAATTTTAAGCAACTTTGACATGCTTTAACAGTATGAAAAATTAGCAAGGAGGCAGGCTTTACTGCCTCTGTTTGAATCAAAAGAGGCATGATGAATGCAATGGCCAAGAGTTTTTAAATAAATGTTTTAAAACTGATTATCCTGGAATAATACAATTATTATCCATGCTTGTGGAAAATGGCTGCTACTGATAAGCGGGAGAATTTTATTTCCTAGTTCAGAATTGTTCTAAGGGCATTCACTTAAGAGGTAATAAAAACATGCCATCATGACTCTTCCCTCAGCACATAGGTGCAAATCAGAAGAAGACTGCATTAAGTTAGACAGTATCTAAGGGTATATTCACCTATTCAGGAAATTGGGTAAAATGGTATCGGAGAACACACACAGCTTGTTCCACAGTACACTTTCCTGGAATTCACCTTCTGTGTCCAAATCAGAAGCTGTATATATGCTTAGCATTTCAGTGGACTTTGAAGGGTTTTTCCAGCATGTTAGCGGAAATATATATTAGGATAAGCAATTATTTGTGCTGTACTGTTTCTAGGGGTGTCAAGTACCTGAAAAAAATGTTCTGTCCCTTTAATAAAGGCTTAATAGGATGTTGTTTACCAGGTGATGTTATTTACCTCCAGGCCATGAAAAGCTTCAGCTGCCTATTTTCACACATTGACCTCTATTAAAGGGACAGCACATTTTTACCAGGCCTGTTGTCAACCCTAAGACTATCTCAGATATCCCAGATGGGTCAGAATGGAATGATAGTGCAAGTTTTTAAATGATTTTCATTCCTGAGACAATTAAGTTGATATAGATGTCATTCCTACAATTCAGAAAGAATAGAAAATGTCAACATGACAAGTGTATAGTTGATAATTGTATGTTGCACAATCTTTTCTTGCTATGTCTCCTCTAGTAATTTCCTGTGGGTAAACTACCGCAGGGTGGGTACTGGCTGGTAGACTGGAGGAAATGAGATAAAACATTGCTTTTGCAATTAATATAATGGCATATTCATTTGGAAGGTAGGTAAGGTAAAGGTAGTCCCCTGTGCAAGCACTGTCATTACTGACCCATGGTGGACATCGCATCATGTTTTCTTGGCAGACTTTTTGTTACGTGGTGATTTGCCATTGGCTTCCCCAGTCATCTACACTTTACCCCCAGGAAACTGTGTACTCATTTTACCGACCTCGGAAGGATAGAAGGCTGAGTCAGACTTGAGCTGGTTACTTGAACCTGGCTTCCACCAGGATCGAACTCAGGTCATGAACAGAGCTTGGGTTGCACTACAGGGCTCCTTCATTTGGAAAGTATTGCTAATTAAAATAACTAATATTTTATCTATCATGTGGGATGTGGAAATGGCTTTTGTGGGATATACAGCAAAATCTGCTCAATAGTATTAGTGGTGGTTGAGGCAAGCCACTGTGACATAATAATACCATTGTGGCAAACTTCTGCTGCCCTCTCATTATAATTCATAATGCAGACATTGTACATATTCCTTCACTTCAAATAACACTGAATAGTTTTTATTCAATTTAAGTGCATATGGTATCTGTGGATGAAAAAAACTCCCTTCCCTTATCTGACAGCTCCATGCTCCACCATTTCGTTAGATGACCACATGGTGCAAGGATCATACACATCACAGCATAACAATACACAAATAAGAATTGTCATAATGATTGCTTCAAAGCAGCAGCTTCTCCAATTAACAGTCAGCCCAAATAGGAAGCACCTCACAGAAAAGCTATCCATAGTCTCGAGGGTTTATAGAGACTGTTGAAGTGTGATGGTTGTTAGTCTCCCCTTGCTGATCCCACTTGTATGTTTAGACAAGCAATGATCAACATGGGGATTGCTACAATCAATGTGCGATTTGCAGCTGACCAGCATGTATCAACCCCTGCAATCTCCCTAGAAAATGGATATTAGGAAACATCCTAAAGGTCCATCTGCTCCAGTATTAAAGGTCCATCTACTCCTGCATTCTCACTCTGATGGTAGCCAGAGAGTTCCCAAAGGAACCTTACAACCAATAATGATTATTATTCAATTCTCTTGCTTATCTCCAACATCTGGCAATCTACAGTATTGTACCTCTGGATAGGGAATTCTTACTTGCAGCATTGTATCAGCTCTGAGGGACATTGACAGATTGGTCTTCCATTCATTCATCTATCTTTTAAAAACAAGTATATTCTTTGCAAGTGACTATGGTTGTCAGTCTTTGTCCATTGCTGCGCTCCTATGCCTTTAACAACTTGCTGAAATGCACACATTTTCCACAACAAAAAAATATTCACTGCTAATTTATTCCCTTCAGGGCAGTAGTTAAAGACTGTGATGCCTTGCCCGAAACAAAGAACTAGTAATCTTGCTGTTGGAGGCTGTCACAGGATCCTGTATCAATGGATTCCAGAAGCTGAGTATGAACTGTGTGAAGAAGTCCTCCCTTTCATCTGTCCACACCACAGCCTAAATAAAGTGTACAGTTCTAACATTTTGAGACAATTTAATCTCTTTCTCTCCTTTTACTGCTCTCAGTTTTATAAACTTCTGTTATGGTTCCTCAAATAATCATAAATTATTCCAAACTAAAAAGCCTCTCTTCCTTTCTTTGTAAAGATGTTCCTCTATTCCCTAAATTCTTGTTATCTGAGGTGTAGTCTACACATGCAGCAAAATGAGGTGGTAGAATTCTGATAGCATGTGCATACCAGAGATTAAGGTTCTAGCATATCCTTTGGACGCTGCACTGATTTTCCACTTACAAGGAATTATTAATGGGGATGTAATTTTAAACATATAAGTGGTGCAGTTCTTTCCGCCACCTCATCCCACTGCCACCTTCTTACCACCCCTTTCTAGTGAATGCGAAGACCAGATCTGAAGTAGCAGCAAGAAAAGTAATGATTTTTGGCATAATGATTTGAATAATTACTGATATTCCTTATAATATGGGCTTTCTGCTGAAGTGGAGACAGAGAGGTCCTTGTTTCTTGGATCCCACTGATCTAACAACTTATATCTACTTCCCAAGTCAGGAAGAGAGCCACAGACATGACATTGTGAGAGATGATTTGGACCACAGGTGAACTAAGTAAGCCATATAAGGTCTGATGTTAATCTTCAACAATTTCCCTGCCAAAGTACTAAGTTATGATTCTCATGTGCACTTGATAGCTCAACTTTCAACCTAATATAAAGATGTGCTGTGCTGAGGGCTATAACCAGCCTTCCTTGCTAGATGGGCCTGCCATACTCCCAAGCCAGATTTCAAAGGGAACAGTGATTCCCTCATTATCAGTGGAAACCTTTATAAAGCTTCTGTTAGGCTTAATTGTCTCAGTTGGCTTTCAGTTTTTATGAATTCTAAGCCTCAGAAATCTGCATGTTGGATTCTCCTGCTTATATTAAACACATTCCTTAAATAAATATGTGCTTAATTTACCCCTTACCCCAGTAAGAATGATGGTTCTTGAGTGATGCACCCTGAATCAGGAAGAATCTGAGTGGGCAGAAGCAGGGGGCTCAGGCAATGCACTGTCACTTGGGGAGGGTGGCGGCGGCAGAGTGCCGTGACAGCAGTCAGGATACTGAACTGATTAGGAGTAATAATAGTTGTATTAAGAGAAATAACAAACCGGATAGGAAAGAGAAGAAACAATGCTAGGGGCCTTGCTAGTTAAGAGAGTTCTACAGTTTTCAGAAGAAAGGGATTCTCCTGAGAATAGCATTCTGCAGACAAACAAGGAGAAAACTCCTTATTAGAAAGAATGTACTCCCCTTCAGGGCTTTTTTTCTGTGAAAAAGGTGGTTGAACTCAGTGGCATAGCGTGGGTTGCCAGCACCAGGGGAACTCCTGGTAAGAGGTGGTGCCCCTGGGACCACATGTATGCATGCAAAGGTCCTGGGACCGTGCAATGATGTCACTTCCGGGAAGCGCTCCCTCGATTCAGGCCCGCTCGACTCCCCACCCCTTACCTGGTTGCTTGGTGGTTGCCACTGGAGTGGCATTGCTCAGAGGTGGCTGCTGCGGTGTGCAACCATGGCAGCGCTCGGCAGCGGCCTGGAGCCAGTTGGCTCCTCTGCTGCTGCCCTGCCTCCTGCTGCACTGCCTCCTCCACCGCTCCGTGGCCCCGTGGGTGATGGGGAGGGCCGGAGCCACCACTGACCGCGGGGCCAATGTAAATGGGGGTGGGGGTGAGTGGGTGGGGGTGTAGGGCTGTTTTTGATGGTGTTTAAAGGGCCCCACTGCTGTTTGCAAGCAGTGGCAGGGCCCTTTAAACTAAGCTCCAAAGCTTTCTGAGGCATTCCGAATGCTTCAGAAAGCTTTGATTTGGGATTTCCAAATCTGAGCCAGCATGCTGGCCCAGATCCGGAAATCCCGAATCTTTACGGATCAGGTCCGATTCGGGAGTTTTCCCCGAATTGGATATCTGAACCATACACCCCTAGTAGCATCTGCTAGAGCGTATTAGGGACTTTAAAAATGATTAGAGAAATGTGTGGGAGAAAGGTATATTCACATTTATTATAGCATAAGAGTTAACTGGATACTCCACGTATAGGGAAGTATACCACTTGAACTCACAGCAGGACAACCCAGGCTAGATCTCGGAAGCTAAGTAGGTGATCCCTCCAGGCTTGTTTCACAGAGGCAGTTAATGGCAAACCACCTCTGCGCATCTCTTGCCTTGAAAACCTTGCAGGTTTGCTATTTATTTTGTTTTGTTTGCACTATTTATAGTCAGCCTTTCTCACTGAGACTCAAGGCACATTTCACAGTGTAAGTCAATACAATCAACAGAATGGGCATTCAATAAACAATACAATAGGGAATGCATTGCAGAAATTTTAAAACAACCAGAAGTTGGATACAGTGCTGAAAGTGTTAAGAAACAAGAATCTAACTTCCTTAACATTTATACCAGGGTAATAATGTGGAGCAGACTTGATGGGGGATGGGGGTGGAATACAGCTTGAGTTTCAGGAACTGAAAGCAGACACCTTCAACCTCCACCCTCTCCAGGTGCCAGCCCCAAATCTTCAGGAATTTCCCTACCTGGAGCTGGCAACCCTAAAGCACATGAGCCAGCGGAGGCCAGGGCGCACCATGTAGCCTACTGCCCGCCCACACTCAGCCGCCTGTCCATTGCCACCGCCACTGCCTCTGGCTCCCGTAGCCACTTCAGAGAGGATGCTCAGCTGCCCACCCACCGCTGCTGCCTCCTCCAGCTCCCAGTGCCAAGACAGAGAGCCTGCTTGGTGAGCCCCGCAGAGAGGCCGTGCTGGCGCCTGCCCACTGCTGCTGCCTCCTCCGGCTCCCAGCGCTGAGAGGTGCCGGAACTGCATTCCACTGCGTTCCAGCTGTAAAAGAGCCCTGCTCCCCCCACTGTCCTGTCTGACTAAAGCTTGCTGATCCCCACAGGATCTTCTTCTGTTTGTATACAAGATGTTGCTATTCTCCAGTGGAGGAGGGGGAACCAACCATTATGTTATTAACCATCTACTTTAAAAATAAGCTCTTATTCTTTTAGTGGAAGCTGTCATGTCAGAAATTTAAAAGTCTGAGGTTTCCCCACAAAATATTCTTCAGTGGGGCAAACCTTGGTGAAACAGTGCATCTCAATGGCCCTGCCCTAGCTGGGCTGCAGTTGTGAAAAACACAAAGTACTGCAAATTATTAGCAAGGGATTGAAGACAAAATAGGAAGTATCATAATGCTATTATATAAAAAGGTTGGTGTCACCACATCCGGAATGCTGTGGCCAATGGTGATTGCCCAACATTAAAAAGAATACAATGAAGGTGGAGAAGATGTACAAAATGCCCATAAAATGTTGACTGGGATTAAGGGCACCTACCAGTATAGCTACTCATCACTAAGAATAGAAATACAGCACTTGAGACGACTCCTCTCTGCCATTTGAAAAAGGCTCTTCCTAGCCACAGATTTGCTGCCATTGTTTATCAGGTGCAGATCAGATGGCTGGGGAAGATTCCATTTCAAAAGGAAAAATGAATAGCACAGCGCTGGAAAATGACCAGAGGGCCTTTAAAAATCTAGTACTCCATTATCTCTCCTATGATAATAGCAGATAGATATCTGGAACTTGTCAAGTTGCAATAGATGTGTAATTTTATGAAAGCTATTCCAGCACATTTAAAGTGCAATCTGGACTTAGATCTTAATAATTTTGTATATGATTACATTGCTCATATCTTGAATGCAGCTAAAGTAGCACAATTGCATGATTCATTCTGTTCATTTTGATAGCAGATACCTCCTCCCCCCATGGATGGCTATGTTGAACCTCTTCCTATGCTACAAGTGGGGGACCTGTGAGGCTTGTAGGAGGGGATCCTGTACTTTCCTCCCTCTGTCGCTGGGCTTCCCACTAGCCAGCGAGCCCACATGCCTACAGTATAGCCCACCAACAGCTGCCTGACTCACATGGTGTGTGGGGGGGAGGGGGTTTCAGCAGCAACACCAGAAGCTCTAGATTCCCCCCACTCCTCTCCCATCTACCTGTCAGCTTGCCCACCTAGCTCATGTGGCAGTGAAGGCTGTGGCTAACCCTCTTCCCCCTCCACCTACCCACCTGCCCACCTGGCTTAGACAGCAGCTCCCTCCTCCTCCACTCACTTCTAGTGCACAGAAATGCTCCTTTATGATGTCTTTCCTCTGTTCAGAGTAGGGGGATTTAAAACTTCTCTCCATTTTTTTACTTATCACAATTTTCTGCAAACCTGGTGGGTTCTCAGGAACAAGGAAGTAAGTTCGGTTGAACTGATACTTATGTCTGAGTAAACATGTTTAGAATCAGTCTTATTAATTAAAAATCATTTTTAAAAGAGTGTAAGCATGCTCTGTGTTGCATCCTCACAGCAGTGTTTCTCCATGTGGTTCTGATTCCACTGTGAATGCCTCTACATTCAGAGTATCAGGGTTTTGTTGTTGTTGTTGCATTTTTCTTGCCTCAGCTGCCCACAGCCACCATTCTGTACCCCACCCCACCCCCACTACTGGAGGGTTTTTTTCAGACTTGTTGAAAAATAATTGCTATAAAAATGGAGTGGTGCACCAGGGAAAATTGTAGACATGGGAGGGGGGAGGTTACATAAAGAAAAAAGTGTGAATGTGGGTTGGACCTTCAAAAATTCTTCTCTTCCTAATCGTATGGCATGCAAATAGACAAGAACTGTGAACTTTATGGAGAGATCATACTAAACTAGGGTTAGGAAAGATTGGACTGAAGCAGGACCCGCCCCCTGCAATGGATAATTAGAGGATGGTGCTGTGTGGAAACTCCCAATACAGAGCTCCAATTCTGTAGCAAAGGTGATATGAAGCAAATGACTGTCTAAGGGTTGCATTCAAAGATTTTTTCCCATCAGCTGAGATTTTTGTGGATTCTCCCCTTCTGCTTCAGACTCCTACTTTGCTCTCATAGTGCTCTTGAGGTTCCCTGATTCCCCTGAAGCACAGTGTTGGGGAACTAAGTGGAGGAGAAGTGGGAAGATTCTGTTTGGCAAGCAGAAGTACTCCCTATGGGCAGAAAACCACCTGGGGGTGTTAGGGTTGCCAGGTCCCCTTATCCTCCCAGCAGGGGGGGACAGAATCACAGAGTTGGAAGGGGCCATACAGACTTTCTAGTCCAACCCCCTGCCCAATGCAGGATGAGCCTAAAGCATCTCTGACAATTATTCATCCAGCCTCTTCTTGAAAACTGCCATTGAAGGGGAGCTCACCACCTCCCTAGGCAGCTGATTCGACCTTTGAACTACTCTGACCATGAAAAAGTTTTTCCTAATATCCAGCCGGTACCTTTGTGCATGTAGTTTTATCCCATTGCTTCGCATCCTACCCTCTGCTGCCAACTGGAACAGCTCTTTGCCCTCCTCCAAATGACAGCCTTTCAAATATTTAAAGAGAGCAATCATGTCCCCCCTCAACCTCCTCTTCTCCAAACTAAACATTCCCAAGGCCCTCAGCCTTTCCTCGTAGGGCTCAGTCTCCAGACCCCTGATCATTCTTGTCGCTCTCCTCTGCACCCTCTCGATTTTGTCCACATTCTTTTTGAAGTGAGGCCTCCAGAACTGCACACAATACTCCAGGTGTGGCCTGACCAAGGCAGTATAGAGAGGGGCTATGACCACCTGCGATTTCAATGCAATGGCCCTTCTGATTCAACCCAAGACTGAGTTTGCCTTGCCTGAGTTTGACACTTGGCACTTACCTGTATCTTTTTCTCATGCACATTCAAAGTGTGTGCATGCTCTTGGCCTGGCACAGTGATGTCACTTCTGGGAGTGATGTCATTATGCAGACCCTGGAAGTGCTCCCAGGCTTTGTGCTGGGCTGATTTGGGCCCCCAAACGGGCCGAATCAGCCCGGTGGAGAGTCTGGGAGCACTCTTGGGAACTGCATGATAACATCACTCCTGTCACACCTCACGAGGGCTGTTCCTGCAGCTTTCCTCTCTCCTGTCAGGTGAGCAGTGACAGGGGGAGGAGATTAGGAGCAGGGGATTCCCCACCCCACGGGGGGAATGGCAACCCTATTGAGCACAAACCATGATCTAGATTTAAAATAACTCCTTTTTTGATTATCAGCTCACCCAAATGGCCACAAGTATACATAGTACCAGGGTCTTGGTGCTATTATGAAATTAACTAGATGCAATGTATGTACAGCCCAGTACCATGAAAACGGAAAAATCTAAAGGCATTCAATAAAAACCTGGAAGTCTGTGCAGTGAAAATAAGTCACACTGAATTAATTGCCTCAAACATGTAGAAGCTAGCAATCTGGAGCGAGTGAACAGAACAAGGAAACAGGGTGTTTTGTCTGGGAGAAAGCTGGTGATGCAGCTTGTGCTTGGTTTGCTTGGTTTCCCTCCTTTCCCTAGGTCTGCTAGGGTCTGCTGAGTGAATAGAGGCTTGTGTTGGCTGGCGTTTATTTTCTCTCTCTTCCATGGGTCTGTTAAGGTCTGCTGAGTGAGCAGAGCCTAATAGGCATTACTGAAACTTGGTGGGATGAGACACACAATTGGAATATTAGGACTGCAGGGTACAAGTTGTTTAAAAGGGATAGGCCAATAAGGAAAGGTGGAAGAGTAGCACTATATGTCAAGGATGTATATACTTGTGAGGAAATACCTGAATCTGATCATGAAAGGTCAGTTGAGAGCCTCTTGGTTAAAATAAAAGGAGACAGAAAGGAGATAGTAATAATAGTGATATTATGGTGTGGATCTGTTAGAGACTACCAGGTCATGTGGATGATATAGTTACAAATTTTCAAAGAGATGTAACATAGTCATCATGAAAGATTTCAGTCACCCTGACATCTGCTGGAAGTCAAATTCTGCTATAAACATAAGGTCTAATAAATTCCTGACTTGTCTTGCTGATAAATTCATCTTCCAGAAAGTAGAGAAGGGAAACAAGAGGGTCTGTTATCGTGGACTTTATCCTCACCAACGGGTAAGAACTAGTTGATGATATGAAAGTAGTAGGCACCCTGAGTAGTAGTAACCATGTAATTTTGGAGTAAGATCATGGGTGAGGGAAAAAACTGAACATAGACACGTAAGTTGGATTTTAGTAAAGCTAATTTTAATAAGCTCAAAGTCATGCTGGGGAGAATCCCATAGTCAGAAAAACTAAGGGAGAAAGGAGTACAAGATGAGTAGGGATTTCTTAAAAGTGAGATAGTGGTGGTACAATCACAAACTATTCCAATGAGATAGAAAAATAGGAGGAAGCTTAAGAAGCCATGGTGGCTCCATAAACAGCTTTCAAAAGATCTGAAAATTTAAAAAGAAAGAACTTAAGAAATGGAAGGAGGTCTGTATAACCAAGAATGAATATAAACAACTTGCCAGTGCTTGTAGAGAGAGTGTTAGTAAGGATAAAGCTCAATATGAGCTTAGGCTAGCAAGAGATGCTAAACACAACAAAAAAGGGTTATTTGGTTACGTTTGGAGCAGGAAAAAGAATAAGGAAGTGTTAGGCCCACTGGAGGAAGTGAGATTTCAATAGTTGATAAAGAGAGGGCAGAACTGCTCAATTCCTCCTTTGCCTTGGTCTTCACTCGCAAGGGGAACTGTGCAAAAAAGGAAAAAATGGAAGTGCAGCCTAGGATAGACATGGGGGTGGTATGTAAACACGTCGCTTTTTAAAATGAAACCAAGTCCTCAGGACCAGATGAATGGCACCTTAGGGTGCTACAGGAACTTCCTGGTGTAATTGCAGAGTCTCTGCCTACCGTCTTTGGGAATTCTTGGAGTACAGGTGAGTGCTAGAAGACTGGAGGCAGGCAAATGTTGTCCCCATTTTCAAGGAAAAGGAGGAACCAGGTAATTATCAACTCATCAGTCCTTGAGCATTTAGAAAAGACATCTTTGATTACTAAGAGCCAGCATGAGTTCCTCAAGAACAAGTCATGTCAAACTAACCTTATCTCCTTTTTTTGAGAGAATTACTACTTTGGGGGATCAGGACAGAGTTTATCTTGATTTCAGTAAGGCTCTTGATAAGGTTCCACATGATATTCTGGTTGATGAGTTGGCAACATGTGGTTTGGATCCTATTACAATTAGATGGATTTGTAACTAGTTGACAGATCATACCCAAAGAGTGCTGATAAATGGTTCTTCATCTTCTTGGAGAGGAGCGAGAAGTGGAGTGCCTCAGGGATCTGTCCTGACCCCTTTGTTGTTCAACATCTTTTTAAACGACTTAGATAAAGGCATAGAAGAGATGCTCATTACATTGACAGATGATACTAAATTGGGAGGGGTTGCAAACACAGTAGAAGACAGAAGCAAGATTCAACGTGATCTTGACAGGCTGGAAAACTGGGCTAAAACTAACAAAATGAATTTCAACAGAGATAAATGTAAAGTTCTGCATTTGGGAAGGAAAAATCAAAGGCATAGTTATAGGAGACTTGTCTAGGCAATAGTATGTGTGAAAAAGATCTAGGGGTCTTAGTAGACCATTCACATAACACAGTGTGATGCTGTAGCTTAAAAGGCAAATGCAATTTTACCTTGATCATGTTAGAAATAACAATGTCTGGTGTACTGCAGCAGCAAGAAGTAAGAAGAGCCTACCATGCAGGGGGCAGCAAGGATCACTTAGTTAGGACAGTGAGAGTAGCACCTCTCTTGTTTCCTGGGGGTCATTTCCTTGTCTTGTCTCCTATTGGGCTAAACAGGGCAATATCCTGCTTCTTCTCTCTCCTGCCACATTTCTTCTCTGTCTCTGCAAGATGTAGTCAGATAGCTAGGATCTATCTCTCCCTTTCCCTCAAGTATGTAACTTCCTCAAATAAAGCTTTTGCCTCTCTGACCAGCTCGGCGTTTAATTCCGCAGCGTAGTTTAACACTCGCTCTAACAGGGTAATGGGCCACAGAGGCAATTAACGCAAGCTGAAGTTAAGAGAGAGCAATAAAAGTTCTGCCGTAGCCGGAGACTTCCGGTTTGGGATTCATGGAGGTCTAACGCAGCTCCATTTGCGGAGCTGACCGGACTGCCGTTTTAACCGGCCGGAGGGGTGAAAATAACCCGCGGCCGACTGCTCTCAGGCGGGGAGCAGGCAAAGAACGCTCAAGACCCTAGGGTGAGCTAGATCTCGGATGAGGGGGGGCTCTACTCAAGGAGTCTCCCCCCCAATCCTTGAGGTCCCACCTTGCGACGGGTCGGCTATAATCTCTGCGGCAGTTCTGGGGCCAATTCGGCTGGCATAAGACCTACATACCCAAGCTTCGATCGGGGAGGGAAGTCGAGAGGAGAATTTAAGATCGAAACAGCGATTACAACCCGAGAAAGTTGAAGAGAAGGTAAAGATCGCTATCTCTTGAAACGGGACAGATTGATAAAAACAGAGAGGAAAGAAAGTAGATTTTTAAACTGCAACAGACTAGTGAAAAGGAGGTGAAGACTCGGCAGGAGTTGTATTTTAAAAGAGACTAAATGTAAAGAAGTTATTGCAAAAATCGGACTATTGTTTTGAATACCTGTGGTTTTGGAGCTGTGGGAAAAAGACACCATCGCGAGACCTGCTGTGGGAAGACGGGAGACAGGAAGTGCGTAACAACAATAGAGTGGCTGGAGGGAAGCGGCCCTTGCCGACGGACAGGAAGTAGGGAATCGCCATTTTTGAAAAGGGAAGGGTCGCGGCTTCAGCGGAAGAGGAAGTAGGCCATCTTGGATTACAATAACATAGAGAAACCATAGAGAAAAGACGCCCGACATTTTGGATACAAAAAATTAATTTTGGCAAAGATTGGGACATTTGAAAAAAAGGAAAACGTTTAAACATACGCCACGGAGCTAAGGAAGAGAGCAGATTCGTGGGAGCGAGCTAAAGCAAGCCCCACGATGTCGAAAAAAGAGTGGCAATCGGCAATAGAAAATTTGGACAAAAAGCTTATAGACATGATGAAAGAACTTAAGGACACGAAATTGGAGCTTATTAAAGAGGTCAAAGAAGTTACACAGACAGTAAAGTCGGAGCTGTCAGAAGTGAAAAAAGGCGTGGAAACGATTAGTAGTGAATTACAAGGAACGCAGCAGAGAGTTAAAACAGTAGAAGACGCGATGGAGAATTTAATAGAAACGCAACAAACAGAGATGAGACTGGTGAAGGGGAGGATGTCAGTTGCAGAAACTAAACACATGGAGAAGCAGCTTCGTTTTCGTGGTCTGCCAGAAGTGGAAGGGAAGTCAGCGCAAGAACAGATGACTGAGGTGTTGGCTGATTACCTGGGGAAGGAGGAGGAGGAAATTGTGGCTATCCTAGATGTGGCGTACCGTGTGAACTCGAGAATTGCAACCCAGAGGAAACTACCAAGGGATGTGATTGTGCAGTTTACAACTAGAAACATGAAAGAGAGGATTGTGACAAAACAATTTCAAGATCCATTGGAGATTGATGGCAAGACGATTATCATAATGAAGGAACTGCCCAGATCAGTGTTACTGGACAGGAAAAAATATAGAGTGCTAATTCAAACTTTGAAGGACATGAATATCAGATACAGATGGGAGTTACCGGAAGGAGTGTCCTTTGAGTTTGGAGGGGCAAAAAAACGCATTAGATCTGAGCGGGAGATGGAGAGATTTATCAAGGACAATGAAAAAGACTTACCAACAAAACCATGAATATGGAGTGTAATGTATCATCTTGGAATGTAAATGGACTAAACTCACCGAATAAGAGGAAAAATATTTTTCATTGGCTACTAAAACAAAAATGTGATATTGTTTGTTTGCAGGAGACCCATATTAGAAAACAGGATGTAAAATATTTAAAATCTGGAAAATTGGGCAAAGAATTTGTAGCAGCCTCTAACAAGAAAAAAAGAGGAGTGGTGTTGTACATAAAAGAGGAGCTGCAGCCAAAATTTGTTATGAGAGATGTGGAAGCTAGATTTGTAGCGGTGGAATGTAATTGGAATTTAAAGAGAGTGTTGGTAGTCGGACTTTATGCACCTAACGGTGCAAAGGAAAGCTTCTTTGAGGATTTAAGGAAGCATTTAGACGATCTTGTATATGACCAGATAATTCTTGCTGGAGATTTTAATGGAGTGACAGATTTGGAACTAGATAAAAAGACTACAACAGCACAAAAGAAAAGAGGACTATTGCCAAAGCTTTTTTTTGAGTTGATTCAACAAGAGACTCTCGAAGATGTATGGAGGAGAGAATATCCTAAAACCAAACAGTTTACTTTTTATTCTGCAAGGCATCTTACATTATCAAGAATTGATATGATCTGGGCCTCAAAAGACTTAGCGTTATGGACTAAGGAGGTAGAAATAATGCCGATGGTAGGCTCAGATCACAATCCAATTATGTGGAAATTTGGAAAAAGGAGAAAAAGGAAAGCCTGGAGAATAAATGAGGACTTGCTACAGGAAAGTGAAAATATGGAAATATTGAGAAGAGAGACAAAGTTTTTTATACAATATAACGTGAATAAAGAAGTACCAACCAGTAAAGTTTGGGACGCGTACAAGGCGGTTGTAAGGGGCATACTAATGGACTTAAATGGCAGAGCAAGGAAAAAGAAAGAGGAGAAAAGACAAGAGATTGAGGAGAAAATAAAGGCCAAAGAAATACAGTTAAAAAAGAGACCAGGGAAAAAGAAAATACATCAGGAAATTAAAATTCTTCAAGAACAGTTAACAGCAATGAGTAATAAAGAATTGGAGTGGAACCTTAAAAGACTGAATCAAAAAGCTTTTGAGGGTGCTAATAAACCTGGGAAATATTTGGCATGGCAATTGAAGAAGAAAAGGGAAAAGAAAATAATAAATAAAATCTGTGAAGAAAATAAAACGTACCTGGAGCAGACTACCATTAGTAGAGCCTTTTATAAATTTTATGCTAAGCTGTATAATAAAAAAGAAGTAACCAAAGAATCAATAACATCATATTTGGAGAAAACCAAACTTCCAGAGATCTCGGAAGCTTGGAGAAATAAGTTGAATAGTGAAGTAACTGATGAGGAAATAAGTAAGGCAATACAATCTGCAAATCTAGGAAAGGCGCCAGGGCCAGATGGACTTACGGCTAAATTTTATAAGACAATGGCCAACGAACTGGCACCATTCCTAAAAGAGGTGATGAACGGAGTTTTTAGGGATCAAAGAATTCCAGACACTTGGAGCGAAGCGAATATATCATTGATCCCAAAAGAGGGCCAAGATTTGACTAACGTGAAAAATTACAGACCTATATCACTACTTAACAATGATTATACAATTTTTACGAAGATATTGGCGGAGAGACTGAAGGGGTGGCTCTCGGAAGTCATAGAGGAGGAACAAGCAGGCTTTTTGCCAGACAGACAAATAAGAGACAATTTAAGGACAGTGATCAATGCTATTGAATATTATGATAAGCGTTGTGACAAAGAGGTTGGTTTCTTCTTTGTAGACGCTGAAAAAGCGTTTGACAATTTAAACTGGGATTTTTTGTTTGCCACTATGGAAAAGCTACAATTGGGAGAAAGATTCATCAGAGCAATTAAAGAAATTTATAGAGACCAGACTGCAGCAATTGTAGTGAATGATGAACTGACCAAGAAATTGACGATTAGTAAAGGAACAAGACAAGGTTGCCCGTTATCTCCATTGTTGTTCATTTTAGTATTGGAGATTCTGATGATACAAATACGACAAGACGAGGAAATACGAGGAATAAAAATAAAGGACTATTCATACAAGGTTAGAGCATTTGCAGATGACATAATGTTAATTGTAGAAGATCCATTGGAGAACATGCTAAAAGTGATAGACAAGATCAAGGAGTTTGGTGACTTGGCAGGTTTCTTCATTAACAAAAAGAAGTCAAAGATATTATGTAAAAACATGACTAAGCAGAAACAACAATTGTTAATGGAAACAACGGACTGTGAAGTAACTAGTAAGGTGAAATATTTGGGAGTTGAGCTGACTGCAAAAAATATAGATTTGTTCAAGAATAATTATGAAAAATTATGGACTCAGATAGAGAGAGACTTGATCAAATGGAATAGACTGAATTTGTCATGGTTGGGCAGGATTGCAGCAGTTAAGATGAATGTGTTACCAAGAGTAATGTTTTTGCTACAGACAATACCAATCATCAGAGACTCTAAACAATTTGAAAAATGGCAGAGGAAAATATCAGATTTTGTTTGGGCAGGCAAGAAGCCTCGAGTGAAAGTAAAAGTTCTACAAGATGCAAAGGAAAGAGGCGGAATGCAACTGCCCAACTTGAGACTTTACTATGATGCAATCTGCCTAGTTTGGTTAAAAGAGTGGATGACATTAAAGAATAAGAAACTATTAGCCCTAGAGGGATATAAAAAATTTTTTGGATGGCACGCATACCTATGGCATGACAAAGTAAAGGTCAACTCGATGTTCCTGCATCATTTTGTAAGGAGAAGTTTATATACAATCTGGAAGAAGTACAGAATTTACCTACAAGAAGGAACCCCTTTGTGGGTGGTTCCATACGAGGTGATAGATCCGAGAGCTGTTGATAATGAACAACAATGTTTAACGTACAAAGAAATAACTAAAACTGAAGTGTCTAAACTTAGAATAAAGACGCAAGAGGAACTATCACCGAACTACGATTGGTTCCAGTATAGACAGATCAGAGATTTGTATAACTCGGACTCTGTAAAGGGAGGTATACGAACAGAGAATTCGGAACTAGAGCAGACCCTTTTTAAAGAGGACAAGAAAAGAATATCCAAGGTATACCAAGTACTGTTGAAATGGTATACCGAGGATGAGACAGTTAAAACACAAATGGTGAAATGGGCTATAAATTTTAATAAAGAAATAACAATGGAGGCATGGGAATACTTGTGGAAGACTACAATGAAGACAACGACATGTATTAATATTAAAGAGAACATTTTCAAAATGATCTATCGTTGGTACATGACACCAAAGAAGATTGCGCTAGGAAACTTGAACACTTCTAATAAATGCTGGAAATGTAGAAAGCATGAGGGCTCCCTCTATCATATGTGGTGGTCGTGTGAGGTAGCTAGGCAGTTCTGGGGGGAAATAATAAGAGAAATGAGTGAAATTTTACAGTTTCAAATAAATAAGAACCCAGAACTCCTGCTGCTAAACTTGGGAATGGAGGGAATCCCAGCCCACCATAGGACGTTGATATTTTATATGACTGCAGCAGCTAGACTTTTGTATGCGCAGAAATGGAAAGTACAAGAAGTGCCAACTATTGAAGATTGGATCTACAAATTGCTGTATATGGCTGAAATGGACAAGATGACAAGAAAACTGAGAGATCTGGACTCAGGGCAGTTTAACACAGACTGGGAGAAGCTGAAACAATATCTGGAGAAGAAGTGGGAGGTGGGAGGAAAACTGTGGCAGTTTGAGAACTACTGAAGTACAATAAAAGTATAAAAGAGAGGGGTGACTTTACCGGGGGAGGAAGAGAAATGTGAATTTATAAGCAGTTAGATTAATTAATTGATTGAGATATATATAGATATGTAAAGGTTAATTGATAGAATATTGATAGAGAATAATTAACGGTTTAAACATGAGGATTGAGTAATTAACAATATTTTTTTTACTTGATAAGACTTATATGCACCAAACTGAATGTATAGAAGAGTTAAAATGACTGACTATGTGATGAGTTATATAGAAATACTATAAAAAGAAGAAATGATTAATATAGAGAGAACAAATCAAATTGTTTGATTTAAATGTGGGAAATTTTTATGGTTTATGACATACAGAAATATTCAAAACTGGAAAATGGGATAAATTGTTTATCTAAAGAAGTATAGTTTGGATGTTTAGTAAGTAAAAGAGTTAAAGATGTACTGCTTAATATAATGGAGAATATATATTTGTTTTAGATAGAGGAAATTAATAGAAGTAAGGGAAAAGGGACAGAGGGTGGGAAAGCTGTTGGAAGTCAACAAAAGGGGGGGAAAGGGAGGGGGTTAGAAACGAAAAATTAGGGGAAAATTGAATGTAATGTAATGTAAAAATATTAATGTTCTAACCCAATAAAAATTTTACAAAAAAAAAAAAAAAGTTCTGCCGTAGCCGCAGGCTAAAGCACAGAGGGCAGACAATAGAGGAAAGATGGCTGACTCCTACAGTGCACAGCAGGGGTTCCAGATCGACCGACTAGGCGACGGGAGGAACTATGATCTTTGGGCAGAAAGAATAAAAGCCCATCTTATTCAACTGGACGTCTGGTCTGCAGTAACAGATGAAAAACCAACTGGAGATCCTCAGAGGGAAGCCAAATGGGTCAAGCAAGACAATAAGGCAAGATCTATTATCATTAATGCTTTAAGTGATAAACAATTGATAAGAGTAATTCATGAGCCCACTTCTAGACAAATGTGGACGTCTCTTCTAGAAATAAACTGTCAAGAATCAATTAAAACTAAAATTTTGCTAATGAGGCAATTGTATCGGATTGAGATGAAGCCACAGGAAAAACTAAAAGATCATATTGCAAATTTCATGGAATTAACACAGAAATTAAGATCCCTTGGAAAGGAGATCCAGGATGAGGATCTAGCTATAATTTTGCTGTCTAGTCTTCCTCAATCTTATGCAAGCATTGTACATGTTTTGGAAATGAGAGAAAATTTAAGCTTAAACTATGTACTTGCAAGACTGCAAGAGGAAAGTTTTAGCAAACTGGATCATATAAGTGAGCCAAGAGAGCTAGCTTTAAGAGTCAGTTCAAGAAGGGATTTCTCCTGCAGCGTCTGCAGAAAGAAAGGACATTTAAAGGAAGACTGTTGGTTTCGTGATTCACAGAGAGTAATCAAGCCGCCACGAGGGATGGGAACAAAAGGCTTTAGGAATGCTAATGCAGCCATTAAGTCACCTAATGCCGATGGTCAAAGGAAAAGCAGATCTGATAAGAATTGTTTAAATGTTGGTAAAAATGATCAAAGCATATGCAAATGGGCAATTGACAGTGCGTGTACTAACCATCTTTGCAACAACGAGAAGTTTTTTTATGAGATGAAAGAAAGCCACGACAAATTGTATACGGCAAATGGAGAGGCTTTAACAGCTCGGGGACAAGGGACCATATCTGCATGTTGTGCGCTACCCAGTGGCCAAACTAGAGAAGTGCAGATCACTGATTGTCTATACGTACCTGAAGTTAAATCTAATTTAATATCGGTTTCTGCAATGGCCAAAAGAGGAATTGAGACTGTATTCAAAGGAGAGAAATGTTTTATTAGCAATGAAGGTGAATTAATTGCACAAGGCACATTAGAGGATGGCCTGTATATGCTGGATTGCTCTGAAGGCGCAGTGAATTTAATTGAAAAGTGCACTCACAAGAATTGTACTAGTCTTATCCATAGAAGGCTTGGACACGCTAATATGGATTATATATATCAGCTTGAAAGGCAGAATCTGACTAATGATTTGCAAATGAGAAAATGTCCTGATGCAGAGAAATGTGTTTGCTGTATTCAAGCCAAAGGCACAAGACCTTCTTTCACCAAACAGAGTGAGAAGCAGACGACAAGACCACTGGAGCTGATTCACAGTGATGTCTGTGGACCCATGGGAACAGAAACACCCAGTGGAAGTAAGTACTTTCTGACTTTTACTGATGATTTTTCAAGATTTACTGTGATTTACCTGCTCAAGGAAAAGAGCCAAGTACTGGAAAAATTCAAGATGTACCTAGCAATGGTGCAGAACAGATTCCAGAGAAAACCAATGGCTATCCGCACAGACAATGGAGGCGAGTACGCGGGGAAGGAGATGACAAGCTTCCTAGCAGCTGAAGGAATAGAGCATCACCTGACCGTGCCATACACCCCCGAACTCAACGGGATAGCAGAGAGGAAAAATCGTTCTCTCACAGAAATGTGCAGGAGCATGCTGCAAGAAGCACAGCTACCTCAAAAATATTGGGGAGAAGCTATCAACACTGCTGCCTATCTGCAGAACATGCTACCTACAAAGGGTGCAAGCAGCACACCATTTGAACTGTGGTACAACCGCAAGCCCAATGTAAGGCATCTGAGAGTGTTTGGATCAAAAGCCTACACTTATGTTCCGAAGGAAAAGAGGTCTAAGATGGATCCCAGAACAGAAGCAGGCATATTTGTTGGATATGCACTGGGATGCAAGGGATATCGAATCCTCAACCCAGAGACAGACACGGTGAAGATCCGCCATGTGGTGCACATTGATGAAGAAGAAAAGGCAAGCAAGCCTGACACCAGAGAGTCTACACCAAAGGAAGCTGATGCAGCATAGCAGCCAGAAATTGTGCAACTCTGGGACCTGACTGAGACGCAAGAGACACCTGCAGAGCCCACAGAAAGAGAAGGGGAAGCAGAGCCAAGTGTCAGACGCTCAGACAGAACAAACAAAGGAGTTCCACCACTGAAATTCTCTTACCTGGCAAAAACAGAAACTGTACCAGAACCTTCTAGCTGGGAAGACTATGATGAAACCTTCGCACCAGTAGTGAAACACACTTCAGTAAGAACACTACTGAGCATAGCAGCCGCAAGGAAGATGCATGTGGAGCATCTGGATGTGAAAACTGCGTTTCTCCATGGAGAGCTGGAAGAAGACGTGTATATGACACAGCCTCCTGGATTTGAACAGTCCAAAGACAGAGGACTTGTATGCAAACTGCAGAAGAGCATTTATGGACTAAAACAGGCTGCAAGAGCCTGGAAACAGAAACTGAATCAAATGCTCATCAAAGAAGGATTCAAGCAAGGCGGGGCAGAACGCTGCCTGTACTCAAGAAAGAAAGACAACAAATGGACTTTTATTCTGATTTTTGTAGATGATATTCTTCTTTGTTATGAAGATCAACAAGATTGTGATGAAATAATTCAGCACCTGAACCAAGAGGTTGAAGTAAAGCGTCTTGGAAATGTCAGCTTTTACCTTGGAGTTCAAATAGAGCGAGAGGAAGATGGAAGCTATCTTCTCAATCAAAAGCAAAAGATCATGGATTTCCTAGACTACATGGACATGAAAGATGGAAAACCAATATGTACTCCAATGGAAACAGATTTCCTGAAACAAAATGGAAACAATGAACCTCTGAGAAACATCAAAGTATACAGAGAAGCAAATGGAAAATTGCTCTACATAAGTACAGTGACCAAACCTGACATAGCAGCAGCAGTTGGAATACTGTGCAGGAAAAATGCATCACCAAGTGTGAATGACTGGCAAGCAGTCAAAAGACTGGCAAGATACCTGAGAGGTACTGCACAACTGAAGCTCAAGCTACCAGCAAGTGACAATCCCAGACTAGTGGGATTCATGGACGCTGACTGGGCAGAAGACATCACAGACAGAAAGTCTACCAGTGGACGAGTATTCTTTTATGGTGGAGGAGCAATCAGTTGGACAAGCAGAAAGCAAGACCTAGTAGCGGTATCAACTACAGAAGCTGAATACATATCAGCAGCAGAAGCATGCCAAGAACTCAAGTGGATTCTACAACTATTAGAAGACTTTGGGATAAATGAACCCAAACCTATACAACTCTTTGAAGATAATCAATCTTGCATAAAGCTTGCAAATACAGAAAGAATTGGATCAAGAACCAAGCACATTGACATAAAGAATCACATTGTGAGAGATATGCAAGAAGAAGGGCTTGTTGAGCTACAGTACTGCCCTACAGAAGAAATAATAGCAGACATCCTCACCAAGCCACTTGCCAAAGAGAAATTTCAAAGTCTACGAGAAAGACTGAACTTTGTGGACTTTGTACACTAGACATTGAGAAGGGGTGTTAGAAATAACAATGTCTGGTGTACTGCAGCAGCAAGAAGTAAGAAGAGCCTACCATGCAGGGGGCAGCAAGGATCACTTAGTTAGGACAGTGAGAGTACCACCTCTCTTGTTTCCTGGGGGTCATTTCCTTGTCTTGTCTCCTATTGGGCTAAACAGGGCAATATCCTGCTTCTTCTCTCTCCTGCCACATTTCTTCTCTGTCTCTGCAAGATGTAGTCAGATAGCTAGGATCTATCTCTCCCTTTCCCTCAAGTATGTAACTTCCTCAAATAAAGCTTTTGCCTCTCTGACCAGCTCGGCGTTTAATTCCGCAGCGTAGTTTAACACTCGCTCTAACAGATCAACAGGTGTATAGCGTCTAGCTCACATGAGATGATGGTATCACTTTACTCTGCTCTGGTTAGACATTTGGAGGACTGTCTTCAGTTTTGGGCACCACAGTTTAAGAAGGGAGTTGACAAGCTGGAACAAGTCCAAAGGAGGGCAACAAAGATGTTGAGGGGCCTGGGGACCAAGTCTTAAGAGGAAAGATTGAAGGAGCTGGAGAGGAGGTGACTGAGAGGTGATATAATAACTCTCTTCAAGTATTTGAATGGCTGTCACAGAGGATGGAATAGAGTTATTTTCTGTTGCCCCAAAGCCAGGATTGGACCAGAAAAAATGAGTTCAAATTAAAGCAGACGAGTTTTCTGCTAAATATTAGGAAGAACTTCCTGACAGTTGGAGTGGTTCCTTGGTGGAAAAGGCTTCCTCGCGAGGTGGTGGGCTCTCCTTCCTTGGAGATATTTAAGAAGAGGTCGTCATCTGACAGCAATGATGATTCTGTGACTTAAATGGACACAGATCAGAAGAGGGAGTGCATGAAAAGATAAGCCAGTGCTTGGGTCTCCTGACCAGATTGGCCAGAGATCTTGGAGGTTTTTTTTGCCTTCCTCTGGGCATACAGCAGGGGTCACTGAGGGAGCTGAGAGGGTGGGGGAGATACATATGAATTTCCTGTGGTGTCCAGGGGGGTGGACTAGATGATCATTGGTGTCCCTTCCATATCAATGTTTCTAAGGATGACATATTCTGTGTAGTTCCATGATTATATTCTCAGATAAAGTGAGGTTGTAATTTGAATTGGAGCTGGTGTAGGTGGTAGGCTTCTTAACCTTTCTACTTGTGATTTGTTTTTTCTGAAAATGCTCCTTGTTTTGAGGTCCACAGAAGAAAAATATGGGTACCTGAAAACTAAACCTAAGAGGTAGTTCTACACCTAAGCCTTACTCTTAAATAAATGTGTATAGGATTGCAGCCTAGGATGAATGAAAGCAGCCAAGTCCATAATAAACACTCTTTCAGAGACAAATTGTAGAAAAAAGAAAGGACATTTAGGTATTGAGATTCATCAGGACACAGAGATTTCTTCCTATAAGAATATTACAGGTGGAAAAAAATCTACCAGAGCTCAGAGGATCTAATGCCTTTTAATGTCTCTTTGCAGAAAGGCAAAAAACAAAACCTGATTGCAGATTCACTAGAAAGAATGGATTTATGGTGCTCACATGTCTGTATTCAAAAAGGGTAATCCAATGTTAATATAACCATCTAACATTTCCATTGATCTTAGTCAATGGTTGTTGAAGACAGGATTGCTAAAGTAGGGTATACTTGCTGAAAATAGACTGTATGAAAATAACTGAGACTTTTAATAAAACTGAACAAGTTAGTTTCAGGCCAAATAGAAGAACACACAGCACAGCTACAGATCCAGTCCCAATGAGAACATGTATAAAACTGCAAATAATATTTCAGCAGTGCTAAAATATGATAGACAAGAGTAAAGAAAAAACTGCCAAAAGTGTTCATGTTAAAAAGCAGCAGCAGCAGAGATTTCCCTTGTCTTGTCGACACCAGCAGTAAGGACACCTAGTGGTGAAGAGAGCAATAACAGGCTAGTCCTTAAGACAATATGTATTATTATACATATAAAACTACATAATAAAATGATTTGAAAGAACTTGTGTTGCAAAATGGTATAAGAAATTAGAGTCTATGATTCCAAAAGAAACATATGCTAACAAATCTATCTGAGAATTCTAAATACTTTAAAAAAAATTCGCGTCCTGGATTTTGGGGTCTGGTTTAGTGTTGCAAATTACAGTAAGTATGGAATTAGCAACTTGTAACACTTCTCAGTCATTTCTAAGAAGGCCAGTGACAGACTATAGAGAAAACCCAACAGCCAGAATGTTTTACAGGCACTGTGTCAGACTCAGGATGGGGCAGAGAGCCTGCACAAAAGCAGGAAATGTACTTTCAGTGGGTTTGTATGAACAATCGTTAACAGGTGAAAGCACTATCTAAGGAAGGATTCTCACATTCCACTACCATGCAAAACTATTTATTTATATTTATTTTTAAAGCATGTACCCTCCTTTCTGGCATAGAAAGGTATTTAATACATTAAAACTGTGATTATGCATGCTCAACCATATATGCAGCGCACACATGTGAACTGATAATTTCTGGTAATAAAGTTGCTAGTAAACCATCCAGCTTTCTGTACCATAATATTGGTATGTTTGAAACAACTGGTGTGCATGTGTTCATGAATGTGTCTATTTGTACAATATATGTACCATGTACCACAAATACATATGCACATTTAACTCCACCCTGAATGTATACTTTCTGACAGAACACCTGGGTTTGCTTACTTACAGTGCCATCCTAAGAACACTTTTCTAGAAGTAAGCCACATTGAACAGACTCGAGTAGGATTCTGAGCAGATCTGCTTAGGATTCCACTGTTCATTGTCCAACACAAGGGCATCTTAATAATAATAAAAAAAATGAATTGCACTTTCACAGTGGGGAGGTGTTATGAACATGTTAAAACTAAGTTAAACATCATGGATTTAATAAACACTGAAATCAGGAATTAAATCAGACTGTGATTGTTGAATCACCTTTCGACTAAGGTGAAAATTAATGCTCTGTTGAGTATTTGGAACAATCCTGAACATGTGGTATTTTACTGTTTTCACTGTGTCTGCCTGGTCTTTTCTATAAGAAGCTTGGCAGTAAAAGTGAAATTTACAAGACAGATGAATTCTTGTAAATGTCAGCATATTGTTGGTTTCCAAGAACTGGGGTTACTAAATGGATGATGTCCATGCCTAACTAGGAAGGAGAGCAATCTGAGGGGAAAGCCACATGCTCACGCAAATGTGTAATGAAACAGTAATGGGTTTCTGTCATAAAAAACAGCTTTGGAAAGTGTGATTTTGAGCAGAGAAGCAGCAGTATTTTATTTAATCATTTATATCCTTTCTCCCCAGTGGAGACCCAAAGCGATTTACATCATTATCCCTTCCTCTGTTTTTATCGTCATCACAACTCTGTGAGGTAGATTGGCCTGAGAATGTGTGCCTAGCTCAAGGTCACCGAGCAAGCTTCCATGGTAAAATGAGGATTTGAGACTGGGTCTCTTAGAGCCAAGCTACAAGTGATGCCCGACACAGGTTGGACAATCGTCAGCTTCCCTCAAGTTTTGATGGGAAATGTAGGCATCCTTGTTTTACAGCTTGGCTCTCCATTACGGCTGCAAGACCAAGATGCCTACATTTCCCATCAAAACTTGAGGGAAGCTGATGAGTTTCCAACCTGTGTCAGGCATCACTTGTAGCTTAGCTCTGAGATCCTACTTTAACACTCTAGCCATTACATTGCATGCATGCACGTGTTGTGTCTACTTGCTGCTTTTTGCACCAACTCTACCCAATCCTGTTAGCTTTACCCTCCCATGTTCTAGATGTATATTTATAAATAATGCATTTGGATTTCCATGTGGGAGAAAAAACTGTGCTGTGTGGTGCTGAACACAAGGCTTAACCAGTCCCCTCACATTTAAAACTGCTGCTTCTCAAAGCTGCTTTTCAGGACAAAAACTGGGAGCTTCCAACATGCATTTACATGCAAACCTTGTTTGTCCCAGTAATGTGGTTATGATTCACAGAGCATTTTTCAAGGATCAGAAGGGTGGGTGGATGCGAGGGCAGTAACTTGACCAGTATCATGTTGCTTTTCACATGCACTTTTGCAAATTCTTTTCTCAGAAAAGGGGGGGGGGGGTTAGCAGACAAATTCCACTTGTATGTCAAAGGAACCACAGCCTTTTTCATTGTAAGGAGCACTCACAGAGGGGCTGAAGAAAAGGAAGCCTCTCCTCATTACTCTTTTCCCTCTCATTAATATAGTAATTTTATTCATTCATTCAGGTATTAAAATCAAAAGCCATAATGGGCAACACCGCAGCAGAATCACTTAAAAATCCTTTTAGAGCATGCAGAAATTTTAGTTCCCCTTCCCCCCCCCCCGGATTATACCAGTTTGATTTTATGATTTTTTAAAAATATGCTACTTAAAAAGACAAATGCACAGTCTTTCCATAGAGCATTAGGTGTGCAAAATCTTTCAGATCACTCTTTCCCATTAGAGTATATTGCACTCCTTTAATTTTTAAGAGGAATAGCAGGACTAATTGTTGCATTTGCACTCTCCACTGCATACATCAACATTTGTAAAAATGACTCGAAGCCTGTTCTCATGATGACTACAGTGTGGCATGTGCACTTTGCGGTCATGTGATGATATCCTTTATTTCATCTTGCTGTTTCTGATGCCAGGTACTTAATTCCTTCAGAGTGGAATGGCTGGCTGGCTGTTGTGTTCCGAGTACTGTTCCATTGGCAATGAGCAACCCCCCCTCCCCCGTCTATGCCTTTCCATTAACTTCTTTCTAGCATAAAAAGTATATTTCTAGTATATCTACATCCCAACAGTAAAATGGTACAGTAGTTAAATCTTCTGGACATTCTGAAATGTGGAGAGACTCATTATTTTTATTTCTATTTTTATTTTTACTTCGTTTATACCCTGCTTTTCTCCGCAATGGGGACATGAAGTGGCTTACTTCATTCTTCTCTCCTCCCCCTCTCACAACAACCTTGTGAGGTAGGTTAGGCTAAGAGTACGTAGCTAGCTCAAGTACACCCAATATTTATTTATTTATTTATACTCCACCTTTCTCACTGAGACTCAAGACAGATGACTGAAAAGATGGGTGATTGCAAAGACAAAATACAGCTAACTGGAGGAATTTTTACTTTTTAAAAGTGGACATCAAAGGATGTGCCCTGGGCTGGTTTAAATCATTTCTTATGGAATGGCATCAAACAGTTGCCATCAGAGATCAGCTATCTCCAGAATGGGAACTATCTTGTGGGGTTCTGCAGGGCGCAATCTTATCTCCCATGTTATTCAACTTTTACATAAAACCTTTAGGAGAACTCATTCGCAGCTGCATATTGTCACCAATATGCAGATGACACCCAACTCTATATCTCGCTATTTGGGTCCCCACAGGATGCAGTAGAAATCTCAGATCGCTGCCTGACAGCCATGGGGAAATGGCTGAAAAATAACAAATTGAAATTGAACCCAGACAAGACTGAGGTGATTCCTGTTGGGAAGGCAGAAATGTTTAAAGACATTGTACTCCCCACTTTCGATGGAGTTCGTCTGACACTTGTAGACTCGGTTAAGAGTCTAGGGGTTATCCTGGATCCAGTACTACTACTAGAAAAACAAATTCAGGCAGCAGCAAAATGCTTATTAAATCTCACTCTAGCCTGGAAGATGGCTTCTTACCTCTACACGGCTGACCTGGCCACTTGGATCCATGCTAAGGTAACGTCAAGACTTGACTTTTGTAATACACCATCCAAATTAACTAGAAGACTCCAATTGGTGCAAAATGCTGCAGCATGACTGCTATCAGGAGTGAGCAGGAGCATGAACATCACTCCCATCCTACAGTCACTCCATTGGTTACCTATCAGTTACCATGCTCAATTCAAGGTATTGGTTATTACGTACAAAGCTCTTCACGGCCTTAGTCCGGCATACCTACATGACTGCCTCTCTCCCTATGTCCCTCCACAGCAGCTTCTGAACAAGGTGTCTTGCAGGTGCCAGCCTGCACATGGGCAAAATCAACAGCAGCCCGCACACAGGCTTTTTCTGTGGTGGCCCCTATCCTATGGAATGGCCTGCCTGAGGAGGTCAAGAGAGCCCCCCACTCTCCTGGCTTTCTGCAAACGATACAAAACCGAATGATTCAAAAAGGCTTTTTACTCAGATAGGAGGGAAGTATTGTAGGGGGGGGGGTCTCAGATACTGCTAATGAGTTAGGGACCATAGACTTCACCACTATGTTGCCTTGCATATTATCTGTTGCTTTGAATATGTACTCCTCTATACTACCTGTTCTTTATGTTATCCAATGTCAGTCCTAGAAATAATTATGTTCTGTTTCAGCAGTTCTTCAACTCTGTATTGGATCCTTGCTAATGCTATGTCTTTGTAAAATTCTGTGATGCTGTTTATGGAAATGTCCTTGATGCTGTATGGAAATGACCTTAACACTGATTGTACTAATCTCACACTATGTAATTCACCTTGAGTCTCAGTGAGAAAGACGGTCTATAAATGACATAAATAAATAAATTAAAAAAATAAAACAGGGCAGTTTTCACTTATCTTTAAAATAGTGTGATACTCACAGAAGGCTGCTGGCTTCCTTGCGTGATTTTGACGCCATCTGTTTACAAAATGCCACAAAAACGCCATCATCTCTGCCTGCCTATGGATGGCGTCAAAAATTGTGCGAGGAAGCTGGCAGCCTTCTGTGAGTATTGCGCTATTTTAAAGACGTGTGAACAGCGCTGTTCTTGTCAGAGGTGATCTTACTGTTGGATTTGATGGACATGTAAATTGCATTTTTTTTCTTTATGGGGAAAATGCCATAAAATAAGAATTCAGTCTGTAGTGGCATGTTGATGTTTGTGTTGACAGGCTTTTGCTTACCTGCAGCCATTTGTTTTGATTCCCTGTTGCTGTGGTGGGTTTGCTATGGTTTGGGTGCTTTGAAATTTATTTTGGTGGGAGGACACACACATGGCCTGCTCTAGTAGTGTTCTCCAAACTATAGCGCCTTGCTGTGGAGTCGCCCAGGATCTTGAAAATGGAGACGTCACTGTAGCAGAACAGCATATTCAGCCTTGCGGCAAAGGGGTTAGTTTGGATCTAGAAGACTGGAAGATAATACAGTTTGGGAGGCAGGAAAGTTTTGTGATGTTTACTGATGAATATTTATTCACCTGTGCCTCAAGTATTTAATTTTGATCCTCTCTTTATGTTAATGCCTGACTGTTGTTCATGTAGAAAAGAATGAAAATGTGACAGACACACAGATGCAATTGTGAAAAGGCATTCTGGCCAAAGGCCGTTGGCATTACAGATCTATGGTGGCCCATGCCCTATGGAACGGTCTGCCTGAGGAGGTCAAGAGAGCCCTCACTCTCCTGGCTTTCCGCAACTGATGCAAAACCGAACTATTCAAAAAGGCTTTTTACTCAGATAGGAATATTGTAGGGAGGGGCTCACAAATGCTTCACCAATGAATTATGGACCATAGAATTCACCACTATGTTGCCTTACATATTATCTGCTGCTCATATATGTACTCCTATACTACCTGTGCTTCTGTTATCTAATGTCAGTCCTAGAATTGATTATGTTCTGTTTCAGCAATTATTCAACTCTGTACTGGATCCTTTCTAATGTTGCGTCTTTATAAAATCGTATGACGTTGTGGAAATGTCCTTGACACTGTATAGAAGTGTCCTTGACACTTTATGGCAATATCCTCTATACTGATTGTACTAATCTCATGCTATGTAATCCGCCTTGAGTCTCAGAAAGAAAGACAGACTATAAATGATATAAATAAATAAGTAAGAGTCACCAGAGATGGCTCGTAAATTGGCCATTGCCATCTAGAACCCGCTGCTTAGTCCAGGATTCCCGCTAGGCCCCTGTCTCCAGTGTAGATGCCTCCAGACGAAACTTTGGCAAGCCGCTCGCGCTGCCCAGGAAAGAGAAAGAGCGGCAGCGGCGGCTCCCTTCGGCCTGTATAAGGCAACCGAGACAATTACAAGGAACAGCAGAAGGTGGAACTGCCGCTGGTAGGCGGGGCGCTGCTTTCTGAAAGGCACTCCCTGAGTCCAATGGGGCACTGGGATGCCCCCAAGGGGGGAGGCCGAAACCAATGAGGAGCTAGAGAGGAGTTTCTGGGCTGAGGGAGGCGGGCGGCGAATCTGGTGTTTTCTCTCCCCCTCCCTCTCTGCTTAGCCGGCGGCTGAGACGGACTGAGCCAGCTCTCGCCTGCGCTGAGGAAAGAGGGCCGGGAGTGCGCCCTGACCGGCCAGCCAGTTTGGAGAGGCGTTTGAGAGCGGAGGTCTCGGACGGGGCCAATGCAGGGGACCTTTCGCGGGAGGCAGCCCGACTCCGCGGATGGGGCGTGTGAAGAAGGTGGGAGCGGAAGAGCGGGTGGCCCCCGCGCTGGGGTGGCTGCCCCCGGGGCGTGTGTGGCGTGGGGTTTGGAGGGTGGACGGGGCGCGCTCGGGAGGAGGGGAGGGGGCTCTGCTGCGCTGTACTCCGCTCCCCTCAGCGAGGGGGAGAGGGAGCGAGCCTCGCCGGGCGCCCAGACTGAGACTTGGAGGCAGCCGGGAAGGCTTCAGAGCCCTCGGCAACTCTTCGTGGGGTGGGGGCGCCCTCCTGAGGGGGAGGAAGGGGGCGCTTTTGTCTTTATTCGGAGAGGGGGGCGAGCAGGAGGGGAGTCTCCGGGCGGGGTTGCTGGGAGCAGACGGAGCCCCGCTTGACAGGCTGTGTCTGTGGCTGAGCGTCAGTTTGCCAGCGAGGGTCAAGGTGGAAAGTTGGAGGTGATTCTTTTGGGGGGCGAACAGGGGCCGGCGAGGGGAGTCGGGGGGGGTTGCCGCCTTGCCTGCCTCGCCTGCCTCGGGAATGTCTGAATGGGCTCCCTCAGTGGGTGGAAATGGCCGGGGGGGGGAGGGGGAGGTAGGAATTCGCGTCCCTCCGACTTAGACTTGCATAGCTTTATGCTTGATTTACTGACGCGAGGCATCACTTTTAAAAACCTGCGGGTTAAATTATTTCGTTAGGGTTTTTTCACCCTGTAGGGGAGGAATTTAAGCTCGACGGCTGATACAGTTGGATTGCACATGTGTCTTAAACTGGCTTATCAAGTTTTCTTTGTAACTTTAAAAAGAATGATGAACTCTTGGCGTGTGTATTAATTTCTGGAATTTCTGTGTGTGTGTGTGTGTGTGAGAGAGAGAGAGAGAGAGAAGTAAGTCTCATTCAGGAAGGAAGAAAAGGAGAGAATCCCTCACCTTTCTTGCATCTGAGAACAGACTGAAGTGCATCATTTGGGAACAAGTGGATGCATTTATTGTCTGGCCTAAATAAACAATTTTTCAGAAAGAAAGGGAAATGATTTTGTTTTGTTAGAAGTGTATAGGTGGCTCCCTGCTTCTGCACCCACCACCTTTTTAATGTAAAGAATAGCCACCAGTTCATTTAAAAACTTTTTCTTTGTTGGAACCTTGGTGTGCTGTGTTAAGATAAAATGCACAGGGTGGTGTCATTGGTTTGATGGAATGATTTTATGTTCCTTAATACATTTTTGCACAACTTTCATTAGAAAGAATTTCTACTCTTGTTACGTAGCTAGCTCCAGCCTAGCTTTGACAAAAGACCACTCTGAAGTTGATAATTATCAGATGCATCTATTTACATATAAAGTGAGTTTGAAAGCTGCATTATTAATATTTGATGGAGGATCATTTGGAATTCTGGGAGTCTTTGACTGTATCACTGCAGGGTGTTTGTAGAGTAAAACATTTATTTGTATTCATTGTAAAGACTCATGTAAATTGTCCTTTACCCAATTCTTGCAAGCAATTCTCATTTCTAAATGTTAACACTAGATGGCTTTCTTGTATCATTTAGAAAACACAGCATTTCTAAACTGTCTTCTGACTTTATTAGATTAGCATGTGCATTTTTATTATAAAATTTTACCATTTTATCTGTTACTTCTGTTTTATTTGTTACAAAGTCAATTGATCAAACAAAATTTAAGACCTTCCCTTCCTGCCTGTCTGTTTTGATATTCTGTTTACCAAAATACTATCTTTGTTTTCATGTATGCTTGGTATTCCTATAATTCTATGTTAATCAGATGATCAGAAAAAACTTTAGCCTTTTTTTTAAACAAAGAGGACTGGATTGTATCAATTGAGGGCCATGTAATAATTGGATATATGTATCAAGTAGTCCAAATACATATTGAGATTGTTTCATATATTCTGTTTTTGGATTGGTCTGGTATAACTTTTACTGTAATAACATTCTCTTTTGCTTGTTGTCATAAATTGTGCTGGCCAAAATACCATTTAATTCATGCTTCATTTGCTTACAAAGTTAATAAAGTTGTATTTTGCATATTGTTTATGGAAATGTCCTTGATACTGTATGGAAATGTACTTGATACGGATTGCACTAATCTCATACTGTGTAATCTGCCTTGAGTCTCAGTGAGAAAGGTGGACTATAAATGACATAAATAAAAAGTAAATAGTATAAAAATGAGCGAAGAGCATCAGTTTGGCCAGTGTATGCATGTCTGCTGAAGGCAAAGATGGTGGGGGAGATGTGCCTTGTACTAAGTGACCGGTGCAAATGGTGTTGGCACCCAGTTATCTCAATTTTTATATGAGCAGAGTATGAGTAATGGCTTAACCTGTTTAGTTGTGTTTGGTTCCTTTATTTCTGCTTAATTTATGTTTTGGAGGATAAAAATATTTGCTTCCAAAGACACATTTCCCCCAAGACTGCAGCTGCAATAATAGGATTAACATGTAAGGATGCTGCATTTGGATTTGGAAGGGATTGTGGACTCAACTCATCTCAGCAGCAGTGCAGGATTCTGTAGAATGTGGAGGCTTTTCCCACCCTGTTTTCTGAACTGTAGCTGGTGGAAGAAAACATGAGATGTGTGATAAATTAAAGCAAATGTCTAACATTACCTATTAAGACTGATAAATCATTGTGCAGCATTATGGATATTTAAACTTCAATTAGCCTTCAAAACAGTTGGCTTATAATTCATGTAATGCTCATTTAAATTAAACATAATCCTGGCAAAGTCTCTATATTCATGAACTGATGGAAGTTCTCTTGGTAGCTGTCTTTTATTGTTTTGAGGCTGATATGAAAGAAGAGGAGGAATGAGATAATGGATTGATGCTGTTTTGGTCACATTTTACAGGTGGTCTAAGCCATAATTATCTTGATGTGAGACACTTCCATCTTCCATTGCTTCTAATGCCCTGAGCCCAAAAAGTATTTCACTGGAAGAAAGTTTTGTTGATTTTAATGACATATTTACTAGGAAGTGTCATTATTGACCTTAATTACTTTCAAGTGCAGAGCTATACCCTGATCTGAGTAAATATTTGTTTTTGGCTTGTTTATTCAGACTATTCAAGTTGTTTCTTTCCCAGTAATATTAGGGAATGGCCTTGTAGTTTCTTATTTCTCACACATGAGAGGAGAGTTTGACAACAATTGTATTTGTCTTGAAATGCGTGTACAAATAAGAGATGTAGATTGTCACTGCTGCTGTTGCTTGCTATTTCCCACATTAGTCAATTATGCCCTTGAATGAAATAAATGTTGACAACTTAAAATGAAATTGTCATGATAGATGGTACTTTCTCTGTTTGATTCAGTTTCCGTTTAAAATGTACTTATGTATCTCCTTAGACCTAACCAGAATTTACTGTGCAACCTGGCTATTCAGTAGACATCATTACATTAAGTCTAAGTGATTACATTCTGTGTGTAAATGCTACTTTTTTTGCTGTACATTGCAAAAGTATTTTAGTACATTTTTATGCATAAAATTTAGTTATACTTGTTCATTAAATTTACCTGAATTTTGACCAGTGGTAGGCAAGGACTTTATATGAATACTTTGTTCGACTACTGTAGAAGAGATTCAGAATGGTGGATTACATTTGTATGTTACTAATTTATTTTAAATTATTTATGGCCCACTTTTTGCTTTCCTGTGACACTGACGCAACAACAGCATCCCAGTGATGGGATAATTGCAGGAACAGTTGTATAAATAAAACTCTGCTGTTATTGTTATTCCAAACCACTCAATAACAAGACATATGGGACACAGGCATTCCAAGACAGGCATTTCAAAGCATGCTGCAGATGCATCCAGGCGATTGTCTCAGAGCTGAAGAGCTGCTATCAGTTGCTGTTTTTTAAACCAAATGCTCTTACTCCATAATACTGGGCAGATATGTACACCTGCTCTTTTCATGGATTAATTACCATTATAGTGATAAGGCTCTTAAGGTAGGAAGTGGGGTATTTATTTAGATTTTTTTCTGTATTTCCAGGGGAACCTGCCCAAGGCAGCTTACAAAATTAAAAGTATTAATTGAAACTAGCATAAAAAACCTAGCAACAGCATAGAACGTAATATAGAACGTAGCTGCTTAAAATGAATAACTGTTTTCAGGCTTAAGCTACACTATAAAAATGGTGTTAAAAGATCAACTCCTTAATTAAAAGCCTGGGTAAGCAGAAGTGTTTTGGCTTGGTGCCTAAAATAGAGCAGTGTAGGTGCCAGGTGAAACTCAAGGGTAAGGACATTATATAGATAAGGTGCCATTACTGAAAAAAAAAAACTATTTCTCTTGTTGATCCCTCACCTCTGATAGCAGTGGTACAGAGAGCAGGGCTTCAGAGGAAAAATTTAACTGGCTATTCTGAATTTCTGTAATGGAGTAATTTAAAGCACAGTATGGGGACAGGACTGCTGAAACCCACAAAAGCATCTCCCTGTCCTCAGTTGTTTCTCTCCCATGAGGCTATTGTCCAGTGTCAGGGGATGGTAGTTTGGGGAAGGTTAATATGGATGTGAGAGAAAGATTCAGTAAACTCTTCCTGTTTGTTTGTTTATATCCCTCTTTTTCTTTGGCGTGGCTAGAGTGGCAGACTAGGATCTGGGTGACCCAGATTCAATTCCCTGCTCTGCCATGGAAACTCACTGGGTGACCTTGGGTCAGTGACAGACTCTCAGCCTAATCCACCTCACGGGGTTAGTTGTGGGGGGGAAATGGAGGAGAAAATGGTGTAAGCTGTTTGGGGTCCCAGTTGGGGGGAAAGGTGGGGTATAAATGAAATAAAATAAGTAAAATAAAAATAAATGGGGACGCAAAGCACCTTACAACACCATGTTAACTCTCCTCCATTTTCCCCTCAGAATAACAACCCTGTGCTGTAGATTAGACTAGGAGAAAGTAAGTGACTGGGCCACTGCCACCCAGTGACAGTAAAGCAATATTCCATCATACTTCTATGAAAACTCTCTTTGTTCTTTAAACATCAGTAAAGAGAAGTGCTCCCCAAACAAACAGTTGGATGATACAGTTCTGGTATGATTTAAAGTAGATGATAGGAGTGTACTGATTGCAGCTGAATACCCAAAGTATGTGAGTTGAATAGACGAAGTGGCAGAGGCTACTATCAGTTGCAAGCAACAGGCCCAGGAGTGAATATGGTAGCATAAGGGAAAGGATGGCAGAGCTATTTCTGAGAAGCTAGAAAGGAAGAAGAGGAGAGAAAGATCATAAAGGGCAGAAGCCACCAGTAGAGATGGCTGGCCTACAACCCAGTTTCAGAGACTTTGTGACCCACTTTTGGGTTCTGATCCACAGGTTGGCAAACACTGCTACAGGGGAAAGGAGCAAAGAAGTGTGTGAAAGCTGGTTGGCTAGGTAGGATGTAGAATATGTAACCAATAGAGAAGAACTTGCATTGATCTTAAACTTGAAAACAGGAGACTTGCATATGCACACTCCTGTAATACATGCATTAATTGTCTAGTAATGCTGTTGCTAGCCTCTTTCCACTTTAGAGTGAAAACTATAACATTTTTACATTGGGACTGTAATTAAAGAAATGCAGAAATTATGCCCAAAGCTAATGGTTTTTCTTTAAAATAGTAAAAGAAAATTTCTAGAACATGGATTTAGGTATTGCTTCAAGCAACTGTGATTGCAGTGGAAGTGCATTGCTTCACCTTGTCTCTGTCGAATAAGTATTTTGGAATCTTGACCAGTGGACTGTTGTATATTATTAATCCTACCAGTTTTAGGGAAAATTCTTTTTGCATTCAGGGTTGTAGATTCTAAAGAGACAACGATCTCTTAACAGTGAAATCCAAGTTACTCCAGTCTAAGCCCATTAATTTCAATGGATTTAGACTGGTGGTTCAGGTCCGCCAGCCAAGTTTACTTGGCCTAGACTGGTTCCAACCCCTCGGCATCCTGGTATTTAAACTTCAATTAGCCTTCAAAACAGGTATATCGAAAGATATTGGAGGACCAGTGGTCTTTGGTGTACAACAGATCCATCACAACAACGTTGCATCCATGTGTAGAAAAGGGACTCTTCCTTTAAATGGCTCCTCTGTTGATGTAACAAACATAACAAACCAAGATACAAAATCAATTCCAGGGCCAACAAGCTGCTGATAAAATCAAAATCCAAGTAGAAGTTGAAAAGAAAACTGATGACTTAGAAATTAGAGTTAGTTCCCAGCGAATGTAATAAGAACACACATGCATTTGCTCTTAAATATTAAAGGAGGCAGTTTAAAGCTACTTTTTGGTTTTCCATGCACTGAACAGATACTACTTATTCTGCAGCCTCTCCCCCCTTCTTTCATATACTATCATATTATTAGTTGCTAGACGGCTCCCCCCACTTCATTTTTGTTGCAAAGGGCAAGGGCAAAGTGAGAATATGAGAAGCTAGAAAGCTTAACTTGTGTACACCACATAATAAATATTTATTTTGAATGTATTTGTCGTAGCCTTGGTCTTACCTTCCTGGCAGGTGAACTTTTCTCTCATGCACATGCTCCTGCTGGGTGCAATGATTTTACTTAAGTAAGTGATGTTCTTGTACCTGGCAGGCGTGTGCCTGCTGCACGCTAGCCCAACTCCAACTCCATTTTCTGTGTTGTGAATGATAGTGATGATGCTGGGATTGCACCAGCCCAATAGTGATTGTGCTAAAAACCATCTCCTTGTGGCCCTGAAACACTCCTGTTCCTTCAGTTTCCCTTCCCTTCCTGAGAGTTGTAATACTACAATGCAACTCTTGAAAGACAAGAGAAAAGGCCCTTTAAGGGGGTGGGGGGAATGTGCTTTTTTTCAAAGCAGAACTTAGCTTCAACACCCCCCCTCCCCCAAACAATCAAGGATTGTCTACATGGACATGTCTTTCCCCAGCCACTCTGCAGATTGCCCCTGTGAAATGATTTTAAATCACTTTTTTTCCATCTTGGGGGGAAAGCACAAGGAATGAGATGAATTGTGTTCAGAATGAGCATGATGCCATGTGGATGTTCCCCTTTGAAGTGTGGGCTTCCTGCTTTTCCCCATGTGGCAAGAGCATAGAAATACCTGGATTTCGAAGAGAGATTAAATACTTCCTGGAAACATAACCAAATCACTCCAACTGCAACATAGTTCCTATATTTTGTTAAAGGGAATGATGAAGTGTAACTGTTTTATATTAACAGGTACTTTGAACTCAAAGAGAGTAATGAAATACTAAATCAAAAAGAGCCCAGTAGCACCTTTAAGACTAACCAACTTTATTGTAACATAAGCTTTCGAGAATCACAGTTCTCTTTGTCAGATGCATGGAGGGCAAGAAGAAACTGGTCAGATATATAGGTGGAGAGGGGAGGGAGGAGTAGATGCAAACAGTAGCTTCTGATATGGAGATCAGTTTGCTTCTGTTAAGGAAGTCAGTTACCTCTGATACTGAGATATCCATTCATAGTCTCTATTCAATCCCAGCCTGACTGAGTCAAATTTACATACTCAGCAGCTTCCCGTTGGATTTTGTTTTTGAAAGGTTTCTGTTGAACTACAGTGACCTTTAAGTCCTTGATGGAATGTCCTGGTAGATTGAAGTGTTCTCCCACTGGTTTCTGGATGTTGCCATTTTTAATGTCAGATTTGTGTCCATTTATTCTTTTGCGCAGAGATTGGCTGGTTTTGTCCAATGTACAGAGCAGATGGACATTGTTGGCACATGAGGGCATATATCACATTGGAGGATGAGCAGTTGTAAGAGCCGGAGACAGTGTAGTTGACGCCATTGGGTCCTGTAATTGTATTTCCTGGGTAGATATAAGGGCAGAGCTGGCATCTGGGTCTGTTGCAGGGCCTGGTACCTGTGCTGGTGACTCTGCTAGCCGATTCATGATTGTAAGTGAGAAGTCGTTTCAGGTTGGGGGGCTGTCTGTAGGCAAGGAGAGGTCTTCCACCCAGGGCTTCTGAGAGAGAGGCATCATTTTCCAAGATGGGTTGTAGATCACTGATGATACATTGGATGGGTTTGAGCTGGGAGCTATAGGTGACAACCAGTGGTGTTCTGTTGTTAGTTCCTTTAGGTTTGTCCTGGAGCAGACTGTTTCTGGGTACTAGTCTGGCCCTGTTGATTCGTTTCCTCACTTCATTTGGTGGGTACTGTAGTCCCAAAAATGCTTGTTGTAAATCTCTTAAGTGGGAGTCCCGATCAAGAGCACCGATGCTGTAATTCGTACAAGTAGGATGACATGAACACAGTTCAGTGCAGCATCCGGGGCGAAAGGATTTGGGGTATTTGTTTGTCAGGAGCGAACAGACATAGCAGCTGCTTGCGGTCTGTAGTGATGAGGAAGGTCCGGCCGTAGAGGTGATCGTGGAACTTCTTTATGCCTGATATGATGGCCAGGGCTTCCTTGTCTATCTGGGCATAGCTGCGCTCCGCAGCTGACAGTGTCCTAGAGAAGTAGGTGATAGGCACTTCTCGCCCGTTGGTCATCCTGTGGCTGAGGACAGCCCCAGTGCCATATGGTGAGGCATTGCAGGCAAGAACAAGCGGCTTCCTTTCATCATAGTGTGTTAGGACACTCCCAGATGACAGCAGGTCTTTTACTGCTTCTAATGCTGTGGGTTCTTTTCGGCCCCAGACCCGGGGGGCAGAGGAATCGAGGAGTTGGTGCAGCGGTTCTGCGACTGATGCTTTGTGCGGTAAGAAGGTGTAGTAGAAGTTGAGAAGACCCAGGAATGATTGCAGTTCCTTCTTTGATCCAGGAGGTGGTATGCTGCGGATAGCCTGGACCTCAGCTGGTGTGGGACGGATGCCGGCTGCGTCGATGAGGAACCCCAGGAACTCCACTTGTGGAACCCCAAACTGGCATTTTTCTCGCTTTGTAGTTTGCTGAGGACAGTTCGGAGGCGCTCAGTAAGTTCGCTGCCGGAGCCTCATGCAATCAAGACATGATCAAAATATGGGATGATGCCTGGGATTCCCTGGAGAAGACCTTCCATGATGCTCTGGAAGATCCCTGGTGCCACGTTGACCCCGAACTGCAGCCTTTGAACGCACCCCTATGCGTCATAATTGTTTGGGCTTCTGCTGTGGCATCGTCCACAAGTAGCTGCTGGTAAGCTTGGGCAAGTTCAAGTTTTTCTAAGACCTTACCCCCCTGGAGAAACACCAGGAGATGGCTCACGACAGGCACTGGGTAGTCATGTCGCTGCAGGGCTTTGTTCACTGTGCATTTATAGTCCGCACAAATTCTGACTACTCCATTTGGCTTGAGCGGCGTTACTATAGGAGTTCCTCATTTTGCGTGGGAAACCGGCTCCAGGACTCCTTGCTTGATCAGATGGTCCAGTTCCTCATCTATTTTAGGCTTGAGTTTGAACGGGACCTGGTGAGGCTTAAGGCGGATGGGCGCCATGGCTGGGTTGAGGTCAAAAGATATTGGAGGACCAGTGTATGTTCCTAGGGAGCCATCAAAGACCTCTGGAAACTCACTGCACATGGATACAACGTTGTTGTGATGGATCTGTTGTACACCAGAGACCAGGATGCCGAGGGGTTGGAACCAGTCTAGGCCAAGTAAACTTGGCTGGCGGCCCTGAACCACCACCTGCTGCAGCGGGCCAGCAGTCTCTGTACTTAATTTGGAATGTGCTGATGCCCACTACATGCACTCAGCAACCCTGAAAGTCTTTAAGCAGTAGGTCTACTGGTTCGAGGCGACAGTGGGATGCCTTGGGGTAGACCCTCCGGAGTGTGTGAGAGGAGATGATGAACAGCGCAGATCCGGAGTCGACCTCCATCTCACAGGGCACATCTTGGATTCTCACCATCACACTTATTTTTTCGCACGTTGGTGGCTGTAATGCAAGGACAGATGAGTCACGGGTTTGTACTACCTTGGCGCCACGTAGCTCAAGCATGTGGCAATCATTCTTGCAGCTGTGTGCACAAGGGGTCCCCTGAAATGCTTGTGGCTCTTCTCGTTTCTTACTGGCAACCTTGGTCTGCAGCACCTCTTCATCTTCAGATGAGAAGACATCCCCAGTGCGCCCCTGGTGGACGAGCTTGGACTTGTGGGACTGCGGTGGAGTGTGTGACTGCCGGACCTCTTTTGCAAACTGTTCTGCAGCTTTAGTGGCGATGACCTCGTCGTATGCAGTCTTGAAGATCAGATATTTCTTGGCAGACAGATGCCTCTGGAGCTTTTCATCCCAGAGACCTCATACCAGTCTGTCTCGAAGTGCCATCTCAAGGTTGGGGAAATTGCATAGTCTGGCTGCTTCTCAGAGTGCTGTGATGAATGCCGCTATGGACTCGCCTTCTGCTTGGTCTCTCTTATAGAACATATGCCTGCTTGCTATCTCTGAAGGCTGTGGTTAGAAGTGTTCTCTGAGCTTGTTTTTGATTGTGTCGAATGCTGTACTTTGCAACAGGGCGGGCACCACTAGAGCCCGGGCAATGTCAAATGTGGACCGCCCACAGATGCTGAAGAACATCGCTCTCGCGAGATCTGTGTCTTTTACTTTGTTCACTTCAGGGTAGAACTCAAACCGTGTGATGTAGGACTCCCAGTCCTCAGCATTGGAGTCGGAATGACTTCAATTGGCCCTTGGTAGCCATGTCTACCCACTGGGTACGGAGTGAATGGGTGCCAGGTGGTTGAGGCAACAATTCCTCCCCAGCAAGTGATTCTGCTCTGCTTCTTGGCACTGCCTACCCAAACTTAGTAGTTTAGTTCCGGTCTTGGGGCTGTGTACCCAAGCACCTGTTAGTGATTTTGCTCTGATTGTGGGGCTGCATACCCATTCCAAAATCCCATCCTTGACGCCAGTGTTAAGTAGTGGGTTCAGACTCTGAAGTGATTTCAACAAGCTCTTTATTCAGCAGGAACATCTCTGAAACACAGGCAGCAAGCTGCAGGTATTTATACACAACTTCAACCCCCAAACCACGGCCCAGCTTTGTTAACACCCTATAAGAATCACCTAACTAGAAGCCCTTGTTTGCATCAGCTATATGCATTGTATCTTATTTACAGCATAGCAATTGGTCTTTATTGTGCTGTTATGATTGGCTGCTGCCAGCACTAACAACCAATGACAATGCAGACTTCAGGAGCTTTGTTTGTGATAGAAGCTCAACCAATATATAACAATTAACTTGTCCAATTGCTTTCATTTATGTTTAAGACACTGGTGATGAGCTTAGATTTTCTGCAGTAAAATAAAAATGTTGTAAAATTGTTCCAGTGACTGAAGAGAACAGCATTATTTATGAAGCAAGATCTGACTGCATAAATGTTTAGCATGTGTCTGAACATATAACATATCCACTGAAATAATTTTGAAATTTAATTGGAGAACATTTGATTCTTAAATGAGACCCATGGCAAGATTTTGTTGTTGACACTTTAGAAGAAATGAGTATCTACTTTAGAAGTGATATCAAAATTGAATCAAGGACACTGACTTCAATGCACTTAGAAGATTGTTGATTCTGTTTAGAATTGCACTGTCCATTACTCGGTTTAGTGGAATTCCCTTACGAAGGAGATTAGTTTGACCTAGGCTTAACAGGTTTGCCCCATTGCTTGCCAATTGCTGGTGATCAGTGGGAGGGCAAACCCACTGGTGATCACCTGTCATTGGCAGGCAACCTGGGAAAGTGTGCACCAGGAGCACTCCCAGCGGGGCACAATAACATCACTTCCTAAAGCCATGTCATTGCTCTGGCCGCAAGCATGTTCCCGCTCCTTGCTGGGCTGAATTGGCTCTGTGTGAAGTGTGGGAGCACGCCTGTGGCTGGCATGAGCACTTTCCGGAAGTGACGTCATCATGCCTTGTCAGGAGTGCGGCACACACTTTGCACATGCACAGAAAGATGATTCCCTGTAAATTTCTGTTCCCCCGCACTATCCTGCAGGGAGGTTTTAGGGACCTGGGAACCGTAGTCTGATCCCTTTATCAATGTCTTCTGCTAGTGGGTGAAGACCTTTTTTTGTTTGTTTGAAGGTTCCTTATTGACCCTCCTTACTATTTGTTTATAATTATTGTTCTCTGTGTTTGCATGTGTACTGTTTTAAAAGTTGTTTTTAAATGTTTTTAACTGCTTCCTTGAGGGCCCTAAATGGGTGGAAAGGTGGGATAAAAATATTTTAAATAATGTATTCAATATGACTTACCTGAAGTCTCCTGTGTATTGCTTGCCACACGTGCAATTTCAGTGTGAGTTGCATGCAAGACAGTTGCAATTTCAATATGTGTTACATGCAAGATTACAGCTTTTATTGATGAGCTTTTGAATTATACCATTAATATACCAACAGCTAATGACAGTTGGTTTTACAGATATTCCAGACACTAGTTTTTAAGAGAGTTTTTTTTAGTATGGACATTAGGGATATTACAAGAGGGGACCCATCTTAAGAAGGAAGAGTTTATATAGAAAAAGGTTTTTGTAAAAAGTTGGTTCCACTTTTTGGTATACTGGAACACCACAGTGGTTCCAGAAAATGTAAAATGGAAAGTTCTTATTACAATTTGAATTTTTATGTCTTTTAAAGATGGTTTTTCCTTTTTGTTTCTGAAAAATTGTTTTGGATCTTTGGAGTGTTGGTGTCTCTGTAATTTGTTTGCAAAGCAGACTTTTGGATGGGTTGTTGTCTTCCTCAGTTCTTGTTGTTTATGATATTTCTCTTAAACATTTTTTAAAAATAGGAGATATATAAGGAGAGATATAAGGACTCAGGGGAGGGGAAATCCCATTTCTCCACTCCTTACCACCACCTTTAGCTTACCCTCCATTTCTTGCCTACTCTCTTACCTCCAGGGTTGCCAGGTCCCATGGGGGCTGAATGAGGGACAGGGGGTAGCGGAGGGGACAGGCACTTACCCCACACCTCCTGATTTTTAGAGAATTGGCCCCCAGCATCACCCTTCACTTTGGCTTCATGCTCAAAATGATGCCATTTTCTAGTGATGTGAGAACAAGTGTGCCCATTTCAGCTACGTGCCTCCTGGCTGAAGTTCATGCTGTCAGCTGGTTTCCCATGCCTCCCCCTTCCACCAGCCAAGTGAACAATGGTGGGGGAATGGGGGCCAGAGGCCTTTCCTCCACTGTGGCAAGGGAGCAGGAAGTTTGTGTCCCTCCCTGTCTGGTGCTGGTGGCTGTGTTTTTTTTCTGTAAAGGAACTAGTATTTTCCTGCAAACCTGGGGATTTCTCTGGCATTGCAGGTCCCTTTAAGGCTGGCTCTGTTATGAGGCGGAGGTGCAGCCCTTGGTTATTTGATATAGGGATGCTAATGTGTGGTGCTGTTATCATTTACTTCCATTAATATGCATGTTTTATGTAAGACCCTTGAATATTTGCTGCTGATGCAAAATGTTTATTACCAGCCTAAATATTACAGGGATTAATGGAACCTCTCTAATAACAGATGTTTTTAAAAATAACATCACAAATTGATGGGGGGAGTGTTTTTAGCATTCATTTGATTTGAGAAAGTTGGGGATAGCTGATCAGCTGTTGATTGTGTATTTTTATCACAAGTTGTAGCAGTTGGAGAGTTATTCTGTCTCCTTTGTATCCAACAAAAGCAGTGTAATGCTTGAACAGCCAGATCAAGGTCATTTACAGTTCCAACTGTGCACACTACAGATTTTTATTCTGCCCTGCATAATAAAGTAAGAGTTTGCTGAAAGAAAGGGCATCTACAGGATTGTTTTTGTGCATTCTTAACTATATTTTCATAAATGTTCAGTTTGATTTTTTTTGGCAATACTACTTTTTGTTTGTGCTTAATGTAGTAATAATCTATTACCTTTATAAATACTCATACGTTGCAGCCCACTGGAAAAGCATCTTTGTGTAACACTGAGATACATTGGGCCAATGTGAGTGACTTTCGCACCTTATGTGTGATGAAGAACAAGAACGGGGGGCAGGGAGTAGCATACCTTGGCTCCCCTGATACCTGGCAAGGGGTGTCAATATGTTGCCATATTATCTAACTTGGCATATGAATAATAATAATATGTCAGGCACATGGAAACCAGCCAATGCTAGAGACTGGACCGGAACCTTGGGTGGATGTCAAGATATGGCATGTTCCCCAGCATTCTTAGGACGTGTATTGTCTGAAGTGGCTCTGTGTGTTATAATCTCACTATAAAATGGCGCAGACAGAACATTGTGAATGAGTGAATAGTTGCTTGCTGGGCAATTGCAGTTTTCCAGCAATCTTCTGCCTGCCTCTTCCAAAACTGCTGCTGTCATTTTCTCATACTTCATGTGCAGGCATCTTCTTTGCCTCAAAGGGGAAGAAAGATTGAAAACACAACCTTACTCTGGACAGGAAAAGAATATCCGGCTGTGATTGTCGTGTCTGTGAGGAGGAGAAGGATCAGTAGTGGAGGCAGCAATGGTTGCAAGAACTATATTTACTGCAACACATAGACAACTAACTGAACAGGGCAGAACCAGGCCCCTACAACTCTAACCTCTACTCCAGCTATGGTTACAAGACTTGGGCCTCTCCTTTCTGGAGGGCTTCTGGAAGTTATCCTTAAAGCAAGAGTATCCATATACCACAGTGATCACTTTCTTCTGTGGCATGCACCATATATTCTGCCCTTTGGCAAGTCAATTGACTGGTTTCCTCCTGTCAAAAACTCAAATGGTTCACACAGTCAGGGGGGCTTTTGCAAAGGACCACATACTCCAAAATTTGGTAGTTTCCACCAGTTCCAGTCAGAGCTTAGTAATGACATAAGAAGATGATGCTCTGCAGCTGTACCATACCCAAAGACCATTGTACCAGCTCCCTCTTGAGAACCAAAACTGAGTTCAAATAAGCTTAATTGGATGGAATATTTGGATCGTCTGTCCTCCCACCATAACAATTTCAGACTTGGACCTGGGTAGATAACAAGGCTGGACATAACCCTGGAAATGAGCTCATTTAGAATTAACAAGCATACTCATGATATATTGACTCATGTCAAGCAGGACTGAACTTTCAATATGTAGGCCAGAGCAGGCCTGTTTCTTCGCACCCCCTACCTTTTGTTTTGCCTGGGGTAATTAGTCCCACTGAAACTTGATCCCGTGAGCCTTTGGAAAGTCACAGCCAAAGTAGCTGAATTGGCAGAAGTAGCTATGCAGAGTGAGAGATACTTTGATCAGTGCCGTGTGTGTGTGTGTGTGTGTGTGTGTTACATTAAAGCTGCTATCTGTTTCTTTTGGGGAATGCATAGAGGTACTGGTATACCTCTAGTATGGCATTGCTTTGGGAAAACAGCAAAGGAAATATTTTTCCATCCCAGCACTGCAGACCTCTTTGAAATGCTTCGTAAATGAAACTGATTATTTTAAACACGTTTCAGGTTTGGCATGAATTTGACTTTGTAAATAAAGTTGGCTTTGAATTTGATAAGGGGTTATAGAATAATCCTAAACATGTCTACTTAGAGATAAGTCCCAGTTTATTCATTGGGTTTACTTCCAGGAAAGTGTTTTTAGAGCTGGAGCTGCAAAAACACGTTAATTTTAGCACCCCCCCAAACTTATTTCACTACCCCCACACCAATGTCTGATTCTTACAGCCCAAACAATTGGCGAAATGGTTTTGCAGATTTTGCTATAACCCAGTGCAATGAAACAGCAGACAGCCTTAAAATGTCCTAGAAAGCTAGCCACAATGAAAAAGCTTAATGGTTGTTTTTGGAACCTGTCAAAGAAGTATGCTTGAATACTTTACTAGCAAGTACATTCTAGAGTTAGAGGGCCCTACACAATCCTACAATGGTTATGAATTTTCAGCCTTCAGGTGCTCCCTGAAATATTCAGGTACTAGATGATGCCAAAGTGCTAAGATCATAAACTAACCAGAAGCATTGGCACAAATTAGATGGACTATGTTCTCATCTCCACCCCCAACAGCCCATCAAGAACATTTTACACCAGAGGCCTCTAAACAATAATCAAGAACAGTCCTAAGAAAATTAGACAGCTATTGACTGTTGTTTTCACTGTCTTCTAGCTGCAGTAAGGACATGACTGGTGCCGATGAATGGGACCAAGACTCTTGTCCTGTACACAGGAAGTCTCAGGGTTTTGCTTGTACTGCATCATTCTTCTCAGCCCTGGTGCCAGGGTTACTGGCACCTGAGACCATCTTCGCGCACGCGCCTCAGGACTATGTGATGACATCACATGATGGTGTCATCACACAGTGATGTCAGGGCCATTGGCCAGCGGGTGGCTGGGGCGGCTCGAGGAGGCTGCCCTGGCCGCCTGCCGTCCCTGGCCTGAGGCTGCTGCACCCACCCCCGGCACCCCCTCCAGCACCCCTTCCGGCCCTGCGGTGCCCGCAGCCCCCGCCTCACCGCCTCAACGGTAGCGCCAGCCCTGATTCTTCTTCTTCATATATGCTTTTTCTGAAACAAGATATCATATTGCAATATCTGTTCCATTTCTTATCATGCTGGTGATGTAGATGAAACAAATTTTCTACTTTTGTTGCCACATGGAGAGTTTGCTGTTGAGTTTCCTGTCTGTAAACAAAAGTAATCTGTTAGCATAATGGGATTTTTTTATTTACAGGATGCTTGCTGTATGAAAGGAAGGAAAGGTTCTTTTACAGAGATCAGTTCATTGTGTTCAGGCTATTGATGACTAAATTGACTTTAGAATACTTTGCGGAAATTAGCTGCAGGCAGGTGCATCTATTTTGAGTATGATCTGAGGAAGTCCTTAACTATTTGCACTATTGGAAGATGTCAGAGCTAGTATAGCTCTTAATTTTTCCTGTTTTAATTTATCAGGGAAGTTAAACAACTAATTAAACTTAGACTAACTTCAAAATGGACTAAATTAAGAATTTAAAATAAAGAGGCATGGCAGTTTTAAATATAAGGCAAAACAAAGCCTGAAAATGTGCCCCTGTTTAGGTGATATCTCAGTAGCTATAAATTAGGAGATAAGATTAATTAGCCAAGGCTACAGGAGGGAAGGGGCTGAAAAGTTTTGAAATGTTCAGTTTTAAAAAAACACTTTGTAGTGATCTTAGGGTTTTCCACTCTTTTAAGAATCTTCCACACTTTAATTTATCATCTGCACACTTTGCTGCCTTGATCTTTTATTTGATTCTACACCATTTATGAAAAATGAACTAGTTCTGCTTCTAGTACAAATACTTGTGGCATCTCCTACTAGGGTTACCAGGTGCCCGCCAGTGGCGGGCAAGCTCCCGGGGATTTGCCCCCTTATCCGGCGATTGCTGAGCGATTGGTGGGAGGGGGCAAACTCCTGGAGCGTGCCTGCCACTGCTATGCACCTCAGGAGTGCCCACCATGTGCGTGCTCCCACCCCTCATGCTGGCCGCTGGGAGCATCCCTGTTCTCCAATTTGGAGTGCGCGTGTGGGTAAGTTCCAGGCCCCTGTCCTCCTGCTGAGAGGATAGAGGGACCTGGCAACCCTATCTCCTACCTATTTCCTGCTACTGTGAAAACCACATATTTGTTTCTTCCTTTGGCTTCCTGGTTTTTAACCACCTTCTAGTCTATGAGACACTTACCTCACAATTACTAAATTTTCTTAGATTTTTTTCTTTAAGTTTTCTTCCCCTTTTATAAAGTTCATTAAAATAAATAATAAAGGCCTTTAAATGTGGTCATAACAATTTATAACCAGAGGGCAAGGTAAAACTTAATGCTTGTTAAAACCTGTAGTTTGGCACCTTCTCCTTTTGTAAAAGTTGTAGCTTTATGAGGTGTGATTGCCAAATTTCATCATGCAAAAGAATTATAATATTTCTGGCATGATGGTTCAGGGGATGTAAAAGGCATATTTGAAGATCTTTAAGACTGCTGTTGTAAGTAAAATGATGTGGTGCATTAAAAAAAATAGGGTTGCCAGGAGCCAAAGTGGGAATTTGGGGGCGGGCAGTGAGGTACTTACCTTCTGCGCTCCTCCATTGTGCCAAAAAAATCATTTTCCAGTATGACAGAGGAGCTGTAGGGTGTGCTGAAGCCCAGTTCAGTAAATTGCCTGTTTTGGAGGCGATTTTTACTGAATTGAGCTCCAGCAGACACCAACAGCTCCTCTGTCACTAGCACATCAGGGGAGCACAGGAGTTCATGCACACGCTTCTTTCCTCCCTGCCTCCCCACCCCCACCAACAAGGTGAACAGGGCCAGGAGCCAGCAAGTAGGGGAGGGGGAATGGCAAGTCTAAAAATAACACTATTGATTAGAAAATGAGGCTCATTTAAAGAACTAACTGATGCTTGTGAAACTGTGGATGGTCATTTTTTTGGCAAAGTTGATTATTGCTGTGAAAGCAATAATCAATTTGGGGTTTTTTTTGTGACCACTTACTGTGTAACCTTGAACTACTTCAATTTCAGCATAACATTTTTTTTTGTAACTCTTATATACTGACCAAATAGAATAGTATTTCATGCTGGCTGAACACAACGTCTGATTATCACCATCTGGTCATCAAATTTTTCCCTGCAGCACAGAAAACAAATGACATTTTATTCAAAACTGAACTTCTATGCTGTAGTCTATATGAAAAGTAGAGATTTATTTCTGACAAAATCTATACAAATCAGTAGCATAACAGGTTAATATGGAGTGGTTTATGTTTAAAATGGATTTAATTTTATTTATAGCCTGTAAATGAGATTAGAACATTATATATAAGTATATGGTATCAGTGATTGACTGACTCTTTCAGTGATGGAAATACTGAAATTATTAGAGCACTTCCTAAAGAGCTGGAGCTTTGGAAATCAAGACACCCTGATTACTTGGAAAAAAATTGAAACCAGTACATCTGTACATGTCTCTCTCAAAATAGGAGACTCAAATTATATCACCAAATATAATACAGGTGAAGAGGATGCATATTTGGCATTGAACTGTAACTGAAATGATTTTATGGAATGGATCTCTTGCTCTTCTTCCTTTCCCCTGAAGCCTCTGAAAAGCTGCTCCTGAGATTTGGGGAAAATGTAGGATGTAGACTGGAGAACTGAAGTTTAAAGGGAAATCAACAGAAATTGTCTTTTTTCCCCATATATGCAAGCTGTTCCACAAAAGGCATGTTCTAGCCTTACTGTAGGCTCAGCACTGCGTTCCGAAGGTTCCTCAGTCTTCAGGAGTGGTTTTGGGAGTGTAGACGTCTTCAAGGGCAGGGAGAAGTCTTTGAACCTGTTCCCTCCCTTGATAGTTGGATCCAACCCTTGGGGGATACGAGCCACAATAGGAGGAAAGTCAAAACAATATCCCCCTGGTGCCAGAAGAGACTTCTTATAGACTTGAACAGTTGAATTTAGGAGATGGGAACACTGCCAGGGATGAAGTAGGTTTCATCAAGCTGCAGTAAGAAGTGGACAAGGATTCAGGCACCCACTGAACCAGAGTAGATCCTAACTAAAGAGACTGTGCTTATGGAGTTTCTTGCCCCACCCCACACAGTTCATTACTATACATGTTTTCATTCAGTATTTTCTGTGTTTTAAAATTTTAAAGGTTTCCTGTGGACACCCTGTATATTTGGATTCTGAGGCTAAGCACCATTCTTAGATTTGGTACTCTCTATAAGGGCTGCTTTTTGGAAAACTATAAATTAAACGCAATAGTGCAGGATTATGCAGGACTGAATTCATGCATACAAATAGTATGATTGAGGCTGCAGGATAAATTTAACAAATACTTGTGCTAGATAAAGGGCACTTCACACATAAAAAAATATCTCTTATGTGAAATGTTTGTAATTAAGGATTATTCCAAGAAATTAAGGAGAGAATTGCAAATTTCATCAAGATGTGTTTCTGAAGTGTGGTGTGAAAAGCATTTATAGTTGGCTTTAGCAAAACCTGTTCAATGAGCACTGTCTTTACAAAAAGAAGATGTTTCTTGGGGAGGGAGAGAATATATATATAGGAAAAACAGGGGAAAAAGTAAAATGACAGAAAGGAACACAGAATAAGGTGCCAAAAATGATCCTGTTAAAATAAAGTAAGCAGACTTGCTTAGTTAGAAAAGGTGATAATTAATGTGGCAATCCACAAATAATATTTCCTTGAGAAGGCCTTAGCTTGTTTACTTGAACACCATTGTTCTGAAGTGATAATGTAAATTACAGAACAATTCTAAGCCCTATATCCAAAGGGTTTAGGATGGTGACTAAACCCTGAGCTGGCATATTCTGGAGATATGCTGTCTCCAAGCCCTGCTGGCACCAGGTCAGTGGAATGTTAGCCCCCTCTGGATACATAACGGTAATGTGGGTCCTGGATTTGCTTCATCACCCAACCAGATACCTTAAGGTCCACGTGAAATGGTCTAGTTGGTGTGTTTCTGTGAGGGAGGAGAGATATCTCTGTGACCCTCAATATGGGGCATATCCCATCACTCACCTGGTGAAGGATATACCACCTTTCCACACATGTGAATGTGTGTAGCAGAGTACACAGTGAAGTCCAGTGAGAAGAAATATAATTTAAGATAAGTTTGTTTAGTTAAGGAAGAGTTTCATTTAAGAACTATTTACAATAATATATACAACAAACTGAGAGAGACACATATTCATCACTTATACAGGAGAGAGATAGAGACAGTTTCACCAACAGACATGTTACAACTGACACAGACAGAACAGAATCTTCACTCACAGTAGCGGGGGCTACTTCAGGAGCTACAGATAAAGAAACTATACAAAGTATCAAGCTCTTCAGTCTGCAAGCACCCTGCACATTCAAATGAGATCACAGTGCTGTATTCCTACAGTTTCAGCCTCTAGGACTTGGCTGTGGATGGCTGCTGTAACCTGGCAGTTGGTAGGAAGGGCAGAGTGAAGCCCAGGTGGCATGGCTGCACAGCAACCTATGGCACTGGCAATGTGGGCTGGCTGGTTGAGTGAGGTAGGGAGCGATGTATGAGAAGGGAGGATGATCTGGTGTAGTCCTTAAGTTTGGGTCAGGCAGGTCGAGACAACCTTCAATGGCAACAGCCCGTCTGGAATTTTTGTTGTAACTTAAATAGCCAGTCTGCACCTGCATGCTCTTCAAGGTTCATGTCAATGAAAAAATAAGGTGCCCCCTCTTAATTTACCTCAAGTACTGTTGCAGTTTAGGATAGTGACTAAATTTACAGCATGTGACAGCACTCAAAAGTACACTACACGGACTTCTTTCTCAGGGTTGCCACCCTCCAGGTGGGGGCTGGCGAGCTGGAATCACAACTGATCAGGCTATAGAGATCGCTGGAGAAAATGGCTGCTTTGGAAGGTGGGATTTATGGCATAATATCCTGATGAGGCCCCTCCCCAAACTCCACTTTTCTCAGGCTCCACCCTCAGATCTCCAGGAATTTCCCAACCTGGAGATGGCAGTCCTAATCCTTAGGTAGGACAGTCCTAGTTCAGATGATAGGGCACACAACATATAACTCTGGCCTATGGTTGCCAACTCTGAGCTGTGAAAATCCTGGGATTCAGTCACAGAGGCTATGGAAGGTGGAATTCAGGGAAGAGGAGGGTGCTTAGGGATTTGATGCTATAGAGTCCACCCTTCGAAGCTGCCATTTTCTCCAAAAGAACTGATCTCTGTAGTTTGGAGATCTATTGTAATTCTGGGTTAATGGACCATTGGATACTCATGGTGAAGGGTCCTTCTCCTCTGAGGAATGGAGGACATCTTGATGGGTGATTCCTACCTCCATTCAGGGAGGCAGGAACAAGTTTTCTATTTCCTGTCTTCCTAGTGGGAGTCACCCTTTCTTTCAGTTTCGGCAACTCAGAGAGCAGTTATAGCATCCTAACTATGAATATGACTCTCTAGAATTGAATAACAAGGAGAAAGATGAGTAACAACATGTTAAGGGGAAACAACAGGACAGGAAGTGAATTTGTCAGGCAGTCAGAGTGAAATGTTAATGAGTTCGGGAGGGACAAGATATCCTCCTTTCCTCATGGTGAGTATCCAATGGTCCATTCTCCCTCTGAGGCGGAGGATATCTTGATGGGACATTCCATAGTAGTGTCCTTATTTTCTGGGTGGGTCATTGTCATCTGGTCGTAAGATATGTTGTAATACTCTTCTACCAAATGCTGCATAGTTGAGTTGCAAGTGTTCAACTTACAGTGTTTAACAAAGTTAAATACAGAAGACCAAGTAGCTGCCATTGCAAATCTTTTAACTGTAAGATTTCTGGCAAATGCTATGTTGGTTGTCTAGTTTTTGAATTTTGTGTGCTTCAATGATGCATGCCTTGAAGGTTACTGCTAATGGCCAATTTAGACATCCTCATTTGTTTATTCGGTGAAGGTACAGAGATAAATAAAGAAGTAGTTTTCCAGATTTGCTCTGTTCTATAAATAAGTGCTTTTAGTGTAAGTCTTACGTCCAGAGTACGCCACGTTTCTTCTTTGGGATGAAAAGTATTTAGTCAACTAATAGTAGACATAATTCCAATGATCTGTGGGAGAGATCACTTTTGAAATGAAGGTAGGATCTGTTCTCAGGACCACTTTATCCTTGTCAAAGATACATAGCTCTAGCTAATTAGCAGGGCACCCAGTTCTAATACCCTTCTTGCAGATGTAACTGTGGTAAGGAAGAAAGTCCTCAGCCACTTAAGAGGAATTTCCTTGATAGGCTCGAAGGGGTGTCTGGTGAGAGCAGACAGAACTGTATGCAATTTCCAAACCAGAAATTGGTGAACCTGTGGCAGCTCCTTCAGAGTATCACAGTAGAGGGAGCTATGTATGTGAGGTGTTTGGACAGAATCAGACCCTGGTAGCATGGCAGCACTGTTGTTAAGACTGTAACCTGGCATCTTAAGGTTGAGGCTCTGAGACTGCTTGCATGACTGACTTGCAGGAAGGATAGAATGGATCTGGTTTGGGATCATGACCTTAACCCCTTTTTCTTCTGCATCTCCAATGAAAGTTTTCCATGATGCATTATATATCCTGTTAGCGGACTGTCTGCTAGAGGCCAGTAGCATATTGGTTACTTCCTGAGAATAGCCTAGCTGAGAGAGGTAATCCTGCTCACTCTCCATGCGGTTAAATGTAGCTATTCGGGGTGTGGATGCCGAACTAGGCATTGCTGGAGCATATTGGGAAATGTAGGAAGAGTCAGTGGTAGAAGTGTTGACAGCTATTGAAGAAAGGAGAACTTTGCCCCTTTTCTCCTCTTTTGTTTGCCTTGGCAATCGAACCTTAGCTGTGGCTATCTGACAAAATCCAATAATTAGAGGAATTCAAGTAGGTCAGATAGAGCATAAGGTGGCACTCTATGCTGATGATATGGTATTGTACCTATCATCCCCAGATCAGTCATTAGTTGAATTACAATCTATTTTACACCCGTTTGGGATTATTTCAGGTTTTAAAGGGTAAATTCGAATAAATTTGAATTGTATCCTGCTTACTTAACAGATTATACTGCTGCTAGAATCTGTTCTTTGTATCCATATAAATGGGTTATGCAATTTTGGCGCCATTTAGGCATAAATATACCAATTGATCTAGCAGATTTAATGAAATGTAATTTTACAGCTATTATGGAATCAACCTTTGTTCAGATAGAATGTTGGAGTAAGCTACATTTTACCTGGGCAGATAAAACTATGATACTGAAAAGTTTTATATTACCTAAGTATGTATTTCTGTTCAGGATGCTTCCTGTTGCTTTGCCTTGCAAGGTTATTCAGAAATGGCAAAAGATTTTTAATAATTTTTTTTGTGGAATAATAAGACCATTAGAGTAAAATCTCATGTCCTGAGCTAACTGGCAACAAAAGGAGGATTGGGTGTTAGTGATTTATTTTTATATTATCAGGCTTTGGTTTTAAGTAATGTTATGGAATTATTAACCAGACAGATACAGGGCAATGCGTATAGTATAGAGAGTGCTTAAGTTTACACTTATACTTCACCAGATATTTGTTGAATGGATGCAAAGCACTGACCATCTATAAATGCTGCTGGAGTATTGACCTTGCACTGGGGGATCTTCTAGTGCTGCTCCACATCTGGACAGACTGGTGTCCATGGAAACCTGTTCCATTACTGGAATGCAGTATTGCTTTCCTTGTAGAAGGTTGGTCATCCTTGTCCACCATATGAGGCTGGTTTTTTTATACTGTGAAGGGGACTTGAATGGAAAGATTTTTCTTGTTCATAATTTGTAGTTGGAATGGTTTCAGAAGTCTGTAAGGGTCTTGTATGTAGTCAACCCCACTGAATGGCATCAATACTTGGAATCAGTTTGCAAATGTCATCGATGAATACTTGGCTTCATCATGATCGCTTGTGACATCTCCTTTCTCTTCTTTGCCACTGTTTCGGTTAGGAAGAGACAATTGTGTGCTGTGTCTAATAGAGCTCCCAGATGTTCTAGTCAGTATTTGGATTATAAGGAACTTCTCTGCAAGTTGATCAGGAACTTTAAGCTTGTAGGCATTCAGAGCTTGACCCGATTAGCAAGTTATCCAGATAAGGTTGTACATGAATGCTTTTTCTCCCTTAGCTTGTCACTGGGTTGATCAAATTCTTTGTGAAGGCCCTTCGTGCTGTGGAGAGTCCGAATGGAAGTGCTCTGGACTATAGATGGAGCCCCCTTGCGCAGAAATGGAGGAGTCTTCTGTGTCTGGAAAAGATTGGAATGTGGAGATACGCTTCCATTAGATCTAGCACAGTAAGGTGTGAAGGTCGGCCCCGAGATCCATGAACAACAGGCACTAGGAGCTGAACCTGGGACCTTTTGTCTGGACTATAGATGGAGCCCCCTTGCGCAGAAATGGAGGAGTCTTCTGTGTCTGGAAAAGATTGGAATGTGGAGATATGCTTCCATTAGATCTAGCACAGTAAGATGTGAAGGTCGGCCCTGAGATCCATGAACAACAGGCACTAGGAGCTGAACCTGGGACCTTTTGTATGCAAGGCAGGTGGTCTGCCACTGACCTATGGACCCTCCATTAGTAGGGATTCTGTGATAGATCTCATCATCTTCCATCTGAGATGCCTCAGTTTGATGAATGTGTTGAATATATTAAGTCTAGTATTACCCTACAATCTCTGTTCTTTTTGGACTGTGAAGAATATGGAGTATTCCCCTTGTCCCAGGGGAATGGAGGCACGAGAAAGCAGGGGTGCACTTACCTGTAACAAGAGAGCTGTCTATTTGGACTGAAGAATTCAGAGTCTCTATGAAGTCACAGCAACAGCCACTATGGTACACTATGGTACACACACCTGTGTGTATCTGAAAAGGTAAACTAAACTAAAAAAAAACTCATAGCAAATAAATGTTAGTTCTTAGGGAGCCACTGGGCTTTTATCTTATCCTACAAGGATGCAATTTGTAAGAAATAATCAATGGCCACAGTTCATAGCACTTTGGCCCATAATCTTTATGCTGCAGGATAAGGTTAAACACATTTCATGTTCCCTTCAAGGGGCTGGTAGAGAGGTCATCATGATGACTTGTTGATCAGTAGCTTAAAGGAAAAATTGCTATGGTTCCCACATAGGCTAACAGTTTATTGCATTTGCTATCTACAGAGAGTGAAATAGAGATGAAGTGCTATTTAATCTGCAGATTCTCGACCACAATAGTGTGTCCTCTTTGTTTCATATCCAAAAATATCCAGCTTTTCCCCATGCAGTTATAAACATGTGTTTGGAATCCTGTTTTGTAGAAGGGAAAGGCTGCTGTGGGATATGGGGGGTAGATAATTTCTAACAGCAAAGGGCAGAGGAGAAAAGAATTACGTGTCTCTCCCTGATTTTCTATTCCACGTCCCTCCCCCAGGGAAAAGTAGCTCTATTTTTGTTACAATTGTATGTCTATAACCTGTAGTTTTGCTCTGATGTACCATAAGAATTTGTTGTCATGCAATACTAATTTGGTTGGTTTGTCAGTATAAGTCAACTATGACTTGACAGTACTTTCCACCACCACTGCTGAACTGCCAGTTGACTATTGTTATCTTCTATTTCCAATTGCTTTAGTAGCACAGTCTGCAAAATCTGATTGTAGTTTCTTACCTTCTAAAAATATTTTTGTGAGTATGTGGTCTTCAGATCAGATTTCAGTAAACAACTTTTTAATTTTAAAGAGTTCTCTTAAGTTTTGGAAGTAACATAAGATTTGCTTAGAAATTATTTTACTCATTAGGATTTAGAAGCTGATTCCTTTTCCAGCAGCCATTCATTTAGAATTTCTATGGTTATAGTGGCCTTTGATTTGTTTCCAAACAATTGATTTTATGTGAAGCAGATAAGCTGATGTCATGGTCCAGTCCTTCCTCTTGCTTATGCTAATTATTAGATTGCGTTTGGCAGTTGTAGCTTTGTCTGGAGAGACTCTGAGTATAGATTATACAGCAGCTGTATGCTACTCAGCTAACTCTTGCAAGCAATTTATAGCACTCTATATTTAGAAAGTTAATCCTGGGTCTATTTTATGTATGATTCAGTTTGAGATGTAGAGAATGTGTGCTATATGTTCTACAACCATGACTTTTTATATCAATGCTTGTATAAAGCCTGCGTGCATACAACTTTCTTCTCATTATTGGGAACTCTTTTATAGGGTGCATATATCTCTGTTCAGATTCTGAACATGTTCTGAACATGTGGGGGTCTGTAGTAAGCACAGCACATGCAATCTCATTCTCTTTGCATAGTTAAAAGTCCCACACACAGGGCTTTTACAGTGAATGGTTGAGATAGTTAATGTCTAAAAGCAAGCAGGTTGTGTATTATATGTGAGATTATGAAGAAGACAATAACACTTAAAACTACTCTGCTTATCCATACGTTTGTTTGCCTTTTATTCATTTCTTTTAAAATGGCATGACAGAATCCCTGGATCCTTTAGATCTTCTTCCCATAGCATTCTCCAGTTTCATTGTAATTAGTTTCCATAAGTTTTAATAATAATTTAATTAAGCTGCTTGCCAGTTGGGCAATGAGTTTTACTCAATGTCCTATAACTTTCCATATATAGGGAACATTTTAAATAAACTCATCTGGTATATTTGCCAGTTTTTTAGTTTGCCTGCCTTACTAGGCTCTGTATACTAGGCAATGCATATATCTAAATAATTTTAAGAATTTCTCATTGTATAATTTTCTATCAATAAGTTCCGGCCAGCCTGATACGAGGGACTCTTCCATGGCTCTGACCCTTGGCTTGTTCCCCCGTTATAGTCAATCCACCTTCATCAGGCTGGATGTTAAAAGGGGGAGGGGAGTTTCAGACTATGATCTTGAGACCTCCTGAATGTCTTTTCATACAGGAGCAGACAGATGGTCTCAAGATGAACTTTTTTTCTTCCTCCCTTTTCTTTAGACTTCCAGCTTCATAAAAAGTTCAGGAAAACTCAAATAACATGCATTGGTTTGTATCATTTTGGTTTATCTTAATAAAGGGTGTTACATGGATTTTGTTTTGGGATGTAAATGTACCAAACAAGTTGTACCAATTTGATCAAGGTAAAAGATGTATAACTCAAGACTTCTACAGTAATTCTTTTCCTTGTTTGTGTCCTCCTAGTTGTGTGTGGAGGGAGGGAAAGAATCATTTGTTATTTTCCAAAGGGTTTTTTTTTTGTTTTGTTTTGTGCATGATATAGTCTTTGTAGTACTGTAGATGTTACTACTGTCTCAATGGATGTATTTTTTCCTCAATGAAAAAAGATCTCTCTCTCTTTTTTCAGTGGGGTGGATCCACCAATCCTCCAAGAAACCTAAGGATCCTTCCTCCAACTTAAGTGACCCTTCCTCCAATGGAAGAGTCACTTGTGGGATGAAGGCTTCAAACATGAACCAAAAGGAAATACATAAATAAACTTTGCTTAGTGAAGTGATAGGATAGGTGTATACAGGGGCATTAAAACATACTTTGTTATGGCGGCAGCAGCCCGCAGAGTGGAAATGGCATCCATGCAACTAGCACATTGCTACAGTCGACTGTCTCCAACATTTTGGGCCCCCAACCCATGGCCCTGAAACTTTCCTGTCCCCTAACTTTCCTTCTCCACATGTGGTAGGAAGCTGTCCTGTGCCATTTTGAAAGTGTAATTTAGCTCCATCTCCCACCCCCATACTGGAACAGAGGGAATGTCCACATCGATACTTCCCTACAGCCACCTTATAGACAGGTTTAAATATGATTGTTTTTAATCTTATTTAAAAAGGAAAGCCTGAGGAATGCCATGTAATGCTTGTAATGAACATGAGATCATGTCTTGTAGATGTTCCCTTCGAAAGCAAATACTTCCTGCTTTCCATTTGGGGTGGGGGGTGGGATCTACATGTTGAAGCAATCTAAATCTTTATATAACTGATCACTGTGTAATAATTTAATGGTGTTCTAATATGAAGATTTTAGGATAAAATGTTCATCAGCATATTAGGAATAAACATTGTAATTGCTAATGCTATAGTATTCATTTATTTAAATATCTATTTCAGCCCTCAACCCCAAAGGCCCTTTGGAAGGCTTCCAATATTAATTTAAATATAGCAAAACAGCAGTAAAGGAAAATTAATTAAAACAATTGCCAGTAACAAATTAGCTGTCTACAATAAATTAATAAATCATATGGAAAGAGTTAAAATCAAGATAAAAGAAATTTTTTTGTGTGGGTCAGAAGGAGAAGTTTAAAAATATCCCCTAAGCAACCAGAAGTATGAAAATAAATATTATGATCTAGTTCTCAGAGCTCAAAAGACTAGATGCCAGGAGAATGGGGCATTCCCATAACTGAGATCTCTCTATAGAGAAGGCTTTTTCCAGGAAAATCCTAAGCAGAGTTACTCCAGTCTAAGTGCATTGACTTCAATTGGCTTAGACTGGAGTAACAGTGTTTAGAATTTTACTGTTAATGGTATAAGATAGGCTCTGGTATAATTCTTAGTTCTAACACACAAAAGTAGTGAGAACAAAAATAAACTCATACTATGAGCTACAGGACAGGGGTGAGATATATTCTGCAATGTAATAATGTTTTACTAATTGCTGCCCAAAGTAAAGGCTCATGACCACTCAGTGTTTTAAAAAAAATCTATTCGATTATAGTCTAAAAAAGAACCAATAAATATTGCAGCTTGCTGAAATAAAAGGTAATTTATTTATATGTTTCAGTAATTTTAAAAGATGTGCATCATATTGGCTTGGAAATTTTCTTATGTTTCAGAGCTACAACTGATAGTGACTGTGCTGTAGACTCAGTTTAGATTCTGTATTTGACATTTTGCACGCAAAAGGTGTTGACAGATTTCTTCTCTCTCTTTTGGTACACAGATTCATGGAATAAAAGTGAGTGGATATCAGACTTGTTTTTGATCTGAAGAAATAAAACACAGAGTCAGAAATGACTTCCAACAAAATATCTTCTGGAACCTGAAAGGTTTAAAAAAAATATGTCTCATGGTTCTTTTTGGTCATTTTACAGTTAATGGAAATGTTCCATCAGCAGCACTTGTTTTGAACATAAGGCTTGGTACTCTTTTCTTATTGTGTGGATATGAATGATCAGAAGTCTTCACAGGAAGAAAAGCAGAAACTCAGCAGAGCCTCCTCAAAGTTCAAGGAATCTGAAAGAAGCATGCAGTCTGATGACTACTTTGCCAGAAAATTTAAAGCTGTCAATGGTAACATGGGTCCTCCTCTTCCTTTAAGTGCAACAAGCAAAGGTGAAAATAACAGTCCTGCTAATGGTACCCCAGCTATGCCTAAAATGGGTGTCCGAGCCAGAGTATCTGAATGGCCACCTAAAAAAGATTGTGTCAAGGAACTAAACAAAGCTACATGGGATAGTAGGCCTCAAACCAGTTACGAGAGTGTTGTATCAGTAAATGGTGACCAGAGTGAAGGACAGCAAAAAGAAACTCTTGATTTAGAATTTGCAGAGTCCAGGTATGCATTAGAAGACATATCTGTCCATTCTCCACATAGAGGGCTTCACCCAATAAGGCAAAGAAGCAACAGTGATGTTACAATTAGTGATATTGATACAGAGGATGTACTGGATCAGAATGCTGTCAACCCAAATACAGGCGCATCACTTCATCGGGAATATGGAAGCACTTCGTCAATTGACCGACAAGGCTTGTCTGGAGAGAATTTTTTTGCAATGCTACGAGGCTACAGAGTGGAAAACTTTGAACACAAAACACGTGTGCCATTTGGATTTTCTGAATTTTTTCACTGTGACACAGCAATTTCTCCAAGTCTCCATGCTGCAGCACAGATTTCCAGAGGAGAATTTGTCAGAATTTCTGGACTGGACTATATGGATAGTGCCCTGCTTATTGGTAGAGATCGGGACAAACCTTTCAAATGGCGGTTGAAGACTGAAGCTGCAGAAACGTCTCTTTTTAGAAAACTGAGAACTGCTAGAAGTGAACATGAAACTCTTAAATTCTCGTCTGAATTAGAGGATAAGGGGCTTGAGAAGAATGTTCATCCTTGGCATTGTCAGAAATGTTTTGCACATTATGATGTTCAGAGCATTTTGTTTAACATTAATGATGCAATGGTTACTAGGATAACTGTGGGGAAAAGAAAAAATATAACCACTGGAGCTTCAGCTGCATCACAAACTCCAATGGCAGCAGGCCAAATTGGAAGCTGTGAATCTCCTTTGGGAAGTAAAGAGGATCTCAATTCTAAAGAGAACCTAGATGCTGATGAAGGTGATGGAAAAAGTAATGACCTAGTATTGAGTTGTTCTTATTTCCGTAATGAAACTGGTGGAGAAGGTGATAGGCGGATTGCGCTCTCTAGGGCAAACTCAACATCTTTTTCTTCAGGCGAAAGTTGCTCCTTTGAGTCTTCACTAAGTTCTCATTGCACAAATGCTGGTGTTTCTGTACTAGAGGTACCTAGGGAGAATCAGCCAATTCACAGGGAGAAAGTAAAACGGTATATCATCGAACACATTGATCTTGGTGCATATTACTATAGAAAGTTCTTTTATGGCAAAGGTAAGAGAAACTTTTTACAACCTTTTTCACTGCTGATGGTTTCTGAATGGTTACCAAACTTATGGATAACTCAGTGGGAAGTGAAAATGTCAGATGTAAAATATCGTCTAATATCCTGATGGTGTGACGGCACACACGTGTATGCACACACATACATGTTCTCTCTTTCTCTCTCTCTCTCTCATATACAGTATACATACAGAATGCATTTGCTAATGTAACCGTTTTAAATTTGTTAATATGTTGTTCTTCTGAGTGTGATGAAAGCCCCAACCTATCTAGCTATTTTATTTGAATAATTCAGATTTGCTATTGATTGTGTTTCTCTGTCCAGCAAGGCAAAATGGTTTACAATGATGTCACTACTGAAATCTGTGTCCGTCCTCCAGCTAACATATAAGGGAATTAGAAGCATATGATATTCTGGTTGTAGGGTTGCCAGATCCCCCTGTCCTCCCAGCGGGAGGTGGAGGACCTTTTATTTACCTCCCCCTCTTCTTCTTCGTGTGCGCACTCCCAGCCTGTGCAATGATGTCACTTCCAGGAAATGATGGCATCACGTCGGCTACAGCTGCGCCCGGGAGCACTCCTGCGCTTCGAAGTGGGCCAAATCAAGCCCAAATCAAGATGGATTTGGGCCAGTTCGGCCTGAATTGAGCCTCTGCAGAGCATGAGAGCACTGCAGCACTTTGCAGCAGCCCGATCTGGCCTGAATCCAGCCCGATTTGGGGCCAGATCAGGCTGCTGAGGAGTGTGGGAGTGCCTCTGTGCTCTGTAGAGGGCCGATCTGGCCCAATTTGCGCTCAATCCAGCCAGAATTGTCCTGGATTAGCCCACTGCAGAGCGCAGGAGTGCTACCATGCTCCGCAATGGCCCAATTCGGGCTGGATTGGTCCCACGGGAGTGCATAGCACTGCCTGGGAGTGTGCCCTGGGAGGTGCATTCCTCCCCCGTTGGCCAGATAAGTGGGGGTGGAGGATGGGAGTGGGGGATCCCCTGCCCCCAGTGAGGGACTGGCAACCCTATGTAGTTGTGATATCATCACAGAGATGAATGAAATGTATATTAAAACCCCCCATCAATTGTTGTATCTGTTAAGGTGTCATAAATACGATAATCTGTTATACAAAAAAGCCAACCAATTTTTATCAAAGATAATGTTACAATGAGGATTGTGTAGAATGTTTTGTTTTCTTTCTGTGACTTCTCCTTAATATCATATATGGTTAAAACTGTACTAGCTGAAGCAGGAGGCCATTACTGTTCCAGATGTTTTTCTTTCTAAGATCTGTCAAGATTTTTTACATGTCAGTTTGCTATGTTCAGCAGCCTTGACCTGGATGGCCCAGGTAACCCACTCTCATCAGGTATTGGAAGTGAAGCAGGTCAGCACTGGCTATTACATGGATGGGAGGAAGTCCAGGGTTGCTACAGAGAGGCAGGCAATGGCAAACCACCCTACAAGGTTGGTATAAGTCAGTTGCAACTTGATGGCTCTTTACACACACATATGTTCAGCAGCTTGCATTTTGCTAGGATCCCAGCAGTGAGTACCTGTCATGTTTCTGTTAGGGATCCTGTATGCTGGAATCATTCAGATTTCCTGGCTGCTAGATGTTGCATGGTGAGGGGTAGAAAGACACCTGTTTGCCATGAATGACTAGATAAGTGGCAGTGCTTCTGGTATTGCAATAGTGTGCCTACATAGAAGAGCCCTGATAGGGAAAGAGTGCTTTGAAAAAGAGTTCTATTGAACTCCTGTTGAGTGATCTTTGAATGCAGTTGTCTGTGCATGGAGATGAAGTATCATGCTACAAATAACAAAAATATCTGTTACCATTTGAGTTCTGACATGCACCTGTGGTGATCGGTGCTTTTAATTGTTAGGAACAGAGGAGGGGTTGAAGGCACAAGAGTAGGAGGAAACGAAAATTATCACTATCGAAATCTAGAAGGACTACTAGGAAAGCTGTATTATTGTCTACTTGGAATTCTACTAAGAGGTCTACTTGGAATTCTACTGAGGTTTATTTAGTAAGGCTTACTGTCAGGAAAGCATTCTTAGAATTGCACTCTGTCAAGATTTTCAAATGTCATTTGTGGGCCACTGTAACTATAAGTAATGCTAACAAATAACTATTATTTATAAACTGAATTAACCTGGACTAGGAACTGTGTAGAATCCTTGACAAAGATTTACAATTTAACAAAACAAGACAGAAGACACGGGCAGCCCAATCCTAACCCCCCAGGCAGCGTCATCGCTTGTGCGTCGGTGTAAATGGGGCAGTGCTGCACGGCTCCCTATGGATTTTTGCAGGATAGTCCTGCCGGCGCCTAAGCGTGGCCAGGCGAGATGCAGCAGCCCCTAGGAGGGCCCCGCCCACCATTCCCAGAACAATCCTGCTCACACCAGCCAATGGCCACACCCCTCCCCTGACATTCAGGTGAGGGGCAACCAGCAGCGCAGCCAATAGGGAGGGCCAGGCTGGTGGCTGCAGCTTGGTGCACCTGCACATATCCTCCACCGCTGCCACCACCAAAAGAAAAAGGTTCCCCCTCCCTGAAAAGTAGGGCCAGATAGTAGGGAGCTGATCTCTGTTGCCTGGAGATCAGTCGTAATTCTGAGAGATCTCCAGCTACCACCTGGAGACTAGCAACCTCAAGTAGTCCCCAGGTTCTGGAGAAGCAGGTGGGGGGGAGGCGGGGCCATCAATGAGTGACAGGAACACCCATTGGGAACCATGTGGGAGGCTGGGAGGCCGTTTGGAAATGAGGGGAATGAAAAGCTCGCTCAGACTTGCTGCTGCGCAACTTGCACACATCACTGCATCTCTTCAAAGCAAGAACGGGGGCTGGATCTTGACAGCCATGTCCCAGTACTGGGGAGATGCCCCCCCCCAGAGTGAACTGACAGACCCTCCCCATGCCAAGTCCATCCCTGCTTCCGCAAACACATCCCCCACCTCCTGGCAGCAGCTTTCCACCTGCAGCAACCATCTTCCTGGCTTATCAGATGCCAGTAGCTCAGATTATCAGAGAATGAAAGTCCTCAGTGCCTCCCCCCTCCCCGCAGACACTCATGGGCCACAGTTCAATTCCCACCACTCTGCCTGAAGTTACATTGAGGGGAGGAAGGGGGCAGAGAGGCTGGACAGGGTGCCGCTTGATACATTTGTGGGGATGTGTGAGTGGACATGTGTGACAGGGTGTTGAGAGAGGGGCTAATGACAATGTCAGCCAGGCATGCAAACACAGAAGTTTGTTGTTTTTCAACACGTTTTATTGAACTGGGAAAAGTGCCACTGTCCCTTGGTAGCCAATGCATTTTGAGCAGCCCTCATTCTGCGCTCCCAGGAGTGGGGCAGAGATGCTGACTGCCTTGAGATACTGCTTCCTGGGCTGGATCTGAATGACACTCGCAGAGGATTGGGGTGGGGTGGGGGCTGAAGCAGACATGCTTGGTTGTCTCCCGGACAACGTGCCTGCCAGGGAAAGACACAGATGTGTAGTAAGTAACTCAGCCAAGCCAAAGCCCACACTCCAACATCTGAGAAGATGCACATAGTAGAGAGCAGCAGTGGGAGCTCCACAGGTGCAGCTGGTGACCAGCTGATGCAAGACCTCTGGCGAGGAAGTGCTCTGCCTTGGGGTGATTTTACCTTTAAGGGAGAAAGTGAGCAGGTAGTTACAAACACCTGGTTAAGAGTAGTTTTCTGTGCATTTGCCTCTGGGGCAGGCAGGGGCTGCCGCCACTGTCCTCTCCCCCGCCAAGGGCTAGCGGTCAGGTGAGTTCAGGTGATGGGGCAGCCAGCACAAATCAGTGAGCCGGCTTAGCCACCACCCCATCTCCTTACCGGTAAGTGCTACCTCGCTCCTTATTGAGATGGAACTTCAGAGTCAGATAACCTGCAAGGAAACATGAGTGGTTATTGTTAGTTAGCCAGACATTCTGGACTTTGCCCTTCTTCCCTTGAGCAAATGCAAAGTTCTCCCACTTTTCTTGCAAAGTCCCCAAAGTGTACTCAGTGCCCGCCACCGTGCGTACACTCCCGCCTTGTGCTCAAAGTACCCACAGCAGAGGGGCAGAGCCTTTGGTCATGTGCTCACTTACCTGAGGTCATAAGCTGCGCAGCTGGACGTTTTGAAGGGTGCGTGAGAAGGTGATTGGCTGTGGGGAGGGGAGCTTATCCACCCTGGAAGCGGATGCGGATTGGCCCCCGTGATAGTTCCCATCCTATGCTCCTTCAGGCCGTGAGGGTGGGGTGGGGCGCTCGGAGAGGGGGCCGAGTTTTCCCTGGCAATGGGCCTCTATGGGCTACACCACCTTTTCCTGTGGTGTAGCTCTTTTGCGCCACTGTGGGCGTTCCCATGCCTGGCTGGGCTTAGGGATCGAACTGACTCCGGCTCCGCCCTCTGCCCCGCCCCCTCCTGTGCTGGCACGGGGGTCTGCACCGCTTCTCCGCCTCTGTCCGCCCGTGAAGCATTCCCGCTGGTGGTGGCCCGGAGGCGGTAGCATGCCTCGTGCCACCACTGGCGGAAGGGCGTTTGGAGCCACTTACGCCCACGTCAGCCTTGGTTTTCTTCCTATTCACTCCCCCCCCCCCTTTCTTAGGTTTGGGCTGAAAGAGAAGGAAAAATAAATGGAAAAAATAATCTATAGGAGGCAGTTACTGGTTTATTAGGAACGTTAGCTGCTCATGGAAGCAAGAAAAGAGACATGTGATTGCAAATAAATACCAGGAATTAGTGATACCTGTTTCTCTGGAGTAAGTGAGGTAAAATTAGGATTGCCAACTTCGTTTTTGGGAATTTCAGGAGACTTGGGGTCTGTGCCTGGGGACAGCAGTAATTGTGGTGGGAACTCTGGGGGAATGTGATGCTGCATCATGTAATATCAGATCCCAACCAAAAGTTAACTCCTTCAACTCTTCCCCTTCCTATGAGATTGTTTCTTCCCACCAAAATTTAAATTTAAATTTCCCACTTCATATCACTACCACCCCACCTCTTCCTCTTACTTACATCACTTGTAGTCTTCAGTATGCATGTGTTGCATATGTTATCTTAACCCTTTGATCCTAAATATATGTGCTGGCATAACTGGTTGCTCTCTAATTACATTCCACTCAACCTAAAAACCTCTTAAAATCCTCTTCAGATTTTTATGAGTATTAAGGGGAAAAAGACTTTTATGAAGATCCTGCCAACATCAGTCCAATCCCTTTCTCACCCCAACTGTCTTCTGACCTTTAGTACTTTTATAGCCAAGAATCAGTTATTTCTATCATATAGCACCCACTATAGCCACTGTAGTGCTTCTATTTCTCCTCACCTGTATGGCATACCATACAGTTTCCCCTCTGAAGCTTCAATTTCCTGCAGGGAAGTAGATTTCTACAGACTAGAGATCAGTTGTAATTTCATGAGAATTTCAAGTCCCACCTGGAGGTTGGTAATTCTCTTTGAAATTGAACTGAGAGGGAGACACAACCAGTAGAGGGAAGATAGGACACAAGTAGACTGAAAGTTCAGGAAACTTAGTACAGGATAAAATAAAGAATCATAGCATTAGCTTCAGAGTATGACCACACCTCCACAGGCCTCTCTCTGGATCCCTTGCTACCCTTTATTTGGACCCGTTTCCCTAATGATGCTGCCTGCCTGACCAGGCATTTCCCCGCCCCATCCCGGGCTTCTTTGGTGTGCTTTGGCTGCAGCTGGGTTGGGCAGCAGCTCTGCAGCATGAGGATGGGTGAGGTGCCAGCTGATGACATCATCAGCCAGCATGCCTCTCCCTGCATCTGGGGAATGCTGCTGGCTTGCTTGCTGCATCTAGCCTCTGTTCCCAGCATCCTGAGGCAGCCTAACTTGACCTTCACCTTCTGTGGGGTGATCAGAAGGTCAAAGGGCCCCAACAGAGGCATTCTGGGCTGTTGCTGCTGCCCTGCAGGCTTTGGGGTGGGAGGGAGGAGACAGTCTAGGGTGGTCCTTTACAAAGGTAGACAAGAAGGGAAAGGGTCATGTAGATTAACCACAAACATAAAAATGGTAAACAGTGAACAATCTAAAGATGTGACACAGAGGATTAGGAGAAGAAAAAGTAGAAATGGGAGAAATAAATACAAATGGAAGAAATGTAATAATCAAAATGGGGATCAAAAAGAGAGGGAAAAGAAAATTGAATAGGAGTGGGTGGTTGAAAAGGCAGAGTTAATGTAAAATAGCCATTTAGTGAAAGAACAGTGAGTGCTTAATCTGGGCTTATGCTTACATCTATTTCTAAAAGGAGACAAGATAGCAGTGACACCCCCCTCCCAAAGAAGAAAAAAATACAGGGGACAGTATAAGGGCACAGCAGAATCAACAATTGGAGTAGAGAACTCTTCAAGTATTTAGGGAGAAAGAGAACAGGGAAATTTCAAAACAATTTCAAGCTTGGAAGAAGCTGTCAACAAACCTAAGGGAAAATAATGCATAAACAAGGGGTGATCAGAAGAGGATATTATAAGTGCCAGGGCTTTAATAGATGATTTTTGAAAAAGATGGAAGCACCCTAGGCCTTTTCTTTGTTGAGTAGCAGACAAAATAATTTTCTTTTTTGTCCCATTAGCGTCATTGGCAAAGTGGCTTCTCATAACTATATGTAGTATTCAGCTAGTACCTGTTTAAACCTGAAACAAAATTGCAGTTAGTGTTGCTGAACTTAATTGGATATTGTTATTGATATATCATCTAACTGGATACTTCTGGTATTGATGATGAGTAACACTCCATTTTACAGATATAGAGGGCATTTAAATTATCAGAAGTTAGTATGGTCTGGATTAAATGCTTATCTGCTTGACAGAAAAGGGATCATGTAGTCCTTTATTAAGAAACTAAATACAGCCATGCCATCTCAAGATCCCTTATTGTTTAAAAAAGTTCACTTTCTGTGAAAAATGAGCACTTGTCTAATTCAGTGATTCTATTACTATTGCCGAATTGAAGCTAGTATCTCTGAAACATTAGAAAAGCAGTGTTTCCTGTTTCTCATATGGAAATGGAAATCTGTACATCCCTAAAACAAATAAAAAAGTAACACAAGATTAAAGCCGATATAAAACATGTGCTGCATAATGGGTAGGAGAGTCAGATGAAGGAACCAAAAGTATTGGGAGAGGCCACTTGTTCTGCCAACAAAAATGTTTAAGCCACAAAATATAGTTTGGAAGAGTAGACAAGAAAAGTACCTGAAAATGACATATGGCTATAGCTGAACAAAGACATGTTTTACAAAGATGATAGCAGATTGAAGTAGGGGAAAGCTGTAGAAAAATATGTAAAAACAGGTACTAGATGTGCTCTGTAGTCAGTTTTAGAGGGAAATTAAAGGAAAAGAGGGTAAGTTACCACCACAACCTTCAATTTACTCCAGTTAGAAACACCATGAAAATGTTTGGACAGTAGTCAGCATGAATAGTAAAGAGTCCAGTAGCACCTTTAAGACTAACCAACTTTACTGTAGCATAAGCTTTCGAGAACCACAGTTCTCTTTGTCAGATGCATGGAGGGTAAGAAGAAACTGGTCAGATACATATAGGTGGTGAGGGGAGGGGGGAGTAGATGCAAATCAGTTTGCTTCTGATGAGATCAATTTGCTTCTGTTAATGAAATCAGTTACTTCTGATAATGAATAATTTAACACCTCCTTTCATTGTTTGCTCATAGTAAGTTACATAGTTTGAAAGATTAAAGTTTGCTTTTGCTTAAAAAGATAAATACAAAATATAAGTTTGTAAAGGTATGCAGTCTCTGATTTGTCCTTCTTAGGTCTTTGTTTCTTGTTTTTCACTGTGGGTATTTTTCCTTGTTTTGTTGGCTTTTCTGGTTATCATCTGTTACTTGTTTTCCATCTTTTGTAGGTTAATTAGTAATTTGGGATAACATTGTCAGGTGGGTTTACAGCATGGAAGGGGCCCTGGGAAATCTTGGGAGAACAGAAAGGAGGAGGAGGGAGGCTTTTCATCCCCCAAGATCTGCTGAGGGCACTGGAAGAGCAGCTCAGCCCAGCCTCTGGCAGGGTGATAAAGCAGCCTTGCAGGGCCCTTTATCCAGTGGCTTTCTCCAGCAGCTCCTGTTGTGCAATCTGCAGTCCTCCCTGTAGAGGTGGGCAGTACTTGCATAGGTGCTATAGTAGCATCTGCAGCTATTCTTTCTGCTTCTAAGCCCGTTCTGACTCAGCCCAAAGAGGAACAGAAGTCTGTCTTTGGGGGTAAGAGTGTCAGAGGAGTCTGGACTCTGGAGCTTACCACAGGGCTGCAGGGGCTGTTTGAGGGTCTGGAGGAAGAGCCTGATCTTGGTGCTGATTTTCCTGCACAACTTAGCAGCCCTTCAGCCATCTCTACCCTTTCTCCCTTTGCCATCTCCTTTGCCATCCATTCTCTTCCATGGAGCCTTTCTGAGGAGGAGGCTCACACACACACTGCAGGAGTCAGACATCCTGGTTGTGTAATATGCTCTGTTGCTTAGAGGATGTATGTTTTGCCAAGTGCTAGCTCTGTAGGACAAGGATCAGTCATGGGAGAGACTTGGGTTCTCTCAATACGACAAGGCTCACCAGCCATCTGAAGACACACCACCATGTGGTGCTTCTTCAGTGAGAGAGGTGCTGGGTGAATTACTAGTTACCATGCAGCCCTAATTCAGCACAGAGGGGAATTTGTTCACTATACCCTCTTGCTCTCTTCCTGCCAGGTCTCCGGCAAAGACGTATCTCATAGAGATGTTGATGTTGGTACCAGTATGTCCAGGGTGGGAGAGGGCAGGCAGAAGAAGGCAGCAGCAAAGAATGTTGCCTTATTGGAAAGCTGATCACTCCAGATAGCAGGCCATTTTCCATAGCTGAGGATGTTGTGTTCCACAGGCTGCTCTACCATGTCATACCCTGGTATACAATCCCTGCTTACACAATGATGAGCAGGACTCATCTTTAGGACTGCCAGGAAGCATATGAAGGCACAGCCGTCCCATGGTTGTGAGAGACTGCTAAGCTCATATCCAACATATGGGCCAGCTCTCAGTCACAGCAAGAGTACCTGTCACTGATTGCACTGATGGCAAGTGGAGGGCATGGGGAAGGGACAGCTGGCAGGGTGAGGGAGGCCTCTTGGCTGGCTACTCCCAGGTTTTACTTCATGTCTAGTTCATAGACTAGGAGCATAAGGCAGTCAACCCTCTAGCACCATGCAGGGAGTAGTTAGGGAGGGAAGTTTACAGAAGCTTCATGATGACTGATGGAGGTGCATATATCAGGACAGTGGCAAAGACTTCGAGTGTAAAATGAATTTATTGCACAGCCCACCTCCTTCACAGTGATGAAAGAAGCCCTAGGATCGGGTTCTGCAGAGAATCCTAGCTGGGACACTGCCGTCCATGAATTTCTGCTCCAGTCCTGCCAAAGTATCACGGGTCAGTTCTTACGCAGTGTGAAGGGTAGGCTTTTACTGCAGGAGAAGCGCAGCATTGCCCCCTCACTGATGGTACCACCTGCTGCAACTCCACATATGATTGAGCATCTGGTAGAGCAGAAGAGTGCACTGCAAAAAGTGGCCTTAGAGACCAAAAATGGGGTGGGGGGAAGTGTGCTGAACCAACATCAGTGGCTGACTCACCCAAATTGGGTTTGTCCTTAAGGACTTTGCTGAGGTACTCTGCTGTGACTTCTAAGTTCTGGGCTAAGTAATTGCCTTGAAGCATGTGCTCCAGAAGACGATAGACTGTTGCTGACCCAGAGGTGGCCACCTTGGGACAAAGGTGTTGTAAAGGGGCATCAAGTGCTGGCCACAGCCTCTCACCCAGAAAAAGGTCTATGAGCTGGCGACCATGTATGCCATGAATATCAAGGGTAGCATTTCCCTTCAAAACAATGCTTTCAGGGACTGGAGAGACACATCTCTCAATATGGTTTCAGGTAGCCATTTTGGTCTGTAGTAGAAGAGCAAGATTTGTTTCCAGTGGCATCTTAAAGACCCACTAGATTTCCAGGGTATGAACTTTTCAGAGTTAGTTGGTATCTGACAAAAGGAGCTCTAACTCTCCAAAGCTCATGCCTTCGAAATCTAGTTCTTCTTTAAGGTGCTACTGGACCTGAATCTCTCAGTATGTGAAGGACTTGATCAAAGGGCAAATAGTGGAACAAGTAGAAGGGTACAGAACCCTCTGTAGGAATCACACGACACAGGGTTGAAGATCTGAACACCGGTCTGCCCCACTGGGCAGTGGTTGTTTATTTAAGCATAGCCTGTGCATTCTTGCATAATCCCCAGGAACAATGAATAAGGAAAGAGATGTCTGTCTTTGCTGACATCCGGTTAACCAGTTACTAGCAGAAACAGGAAAACTGCACGTAGCAGAAAGACACTTTGCATTGTTAAGCATTTATGAGTATTAGCAGAATGTCCTTTGGTCAAGGTAGGTGTGCCTAAACATTGACCTACATCCCACTCTTTTTTCTTTTAAGTCTAGAAGCAGTAAGCCATGTACAACAAGCATTCTTGCTCGCTATCAACCTCCAGATCGGATGTGTACGCTTTAAGCTGTTTCGCTAGCATTCTTGCTTGAGTAGACATGAGGGGGAAAAGACTGGGCTGCGTTGTACATTTTCGTAAAGCCATCTGAGTGAGGGCTGGAAGGCATTGTATAAAGCAACACAAGACAATGAGACAGGTGCAGAATAACAGGCCATACTGAATCAATAAGCCTATCCATCCAGTGGGCAACCACGACCATAAGGCCGCCCACCAAGAGGGTAAGAGGTCCTGCTTAATATCAGCAGCAAGGTTATGTAAATTGTTCAACTGAACAGATATTTTTTGTGAGTTATCAGATATATTAAAACAACACATATTCTTAACAGATTCACAACCTTGATGGTGCAACAACAGCAAATAATCAATGGCAGCGCGATTGTCCAGAACAGCACGGCGGAGCTCTATGAGCTCAGCATTCAGGGCGGCAATTGCAATAGAAGTTGCATTTATTGTCTTTGCCAGGCTGCAAGCTATTTTGCTAAGAGTTCGATGGTTCACAATGGTGAGCGCTGGAACGCCGACAAGAGAGGGTGCAAGGGCCACGGCCTCTGCATCGCTTAGGAGATTCACTGTAGAGTCACAGCTGGAATCTAGCGTTGTGGCTCGGCGTCTTCGATTGGGGGTTAACAAATCTTGTTTGGTGGGGAATACAACAGTAAGATGATTTAAGCAACAAATAGTATCAGACAAATTGGCAGAAATATAGTTGAAGGTTCGGGAGCCACAAGAGAAAAACCATCCATGGGGCAAAATAGTATAAGCATAGGTAAAAGTTACATTTTCAACAGTGGAACAATTAATAGCATTTGGGCCAACTGACAAACAGTGAGGCTTGTTTGGATTGGTTGAGCAATTCACAATGCGTGCACACGTAGTCTGATTAGCAGAGCCATTAGAAGCTATAAAAGGAGTATATAAAGATAAAGCGTTAGGGGGCAGCTGATATCCAGTCTGACCCCAATCATGGGCTTGGCTATACTTCATCTGAGAACCTGAAATAAAGGCACCAAGCCCTGAATCATCGAGAAATAAGGACAGTGGGGTACAAACAGGAATAAGGCAGGAGGCTAACAGCATATGCATGTCAGCAGATTCCGCAAGGCAAAAGGTCGAAGCGTTGACTTGCCAGGCTAGCCGCTCCCACAGGTTATAATCTAAATGGTCATGCAGGAGGGTTGCTCTCCCGGGAGGAAGAAAACAGCACAGCACACAAAGAATGAGAAGTGAATTGGCAGTTATAACCGCAAAGATGGCAGCACACAGATTCTCGGGTGTCTCTGTCTGATTGTTGGCCTGCAGGACGTGTTGTGCTTTGCTGGTCGTCTGCTTGACAGTTCCCCATGTGATCAGTGGGGCCCGCGGCACCCTCGGCCCCTTTGGGAGGGGGTGAAACAGTTGCTGAGCTTGCTCCAGGCTGCCCTTTTCCATCTCAGCCACCGGGTTGCTTGTCACTTGATGCCACGCCATGTGCAGGCCGCACGCACTTTGCAGGAACCCACAAAGGACCTGTAGGGGTAAGAACAGAAGCAAAACCTCGACCCCAGGTTATTAAGGGAACAGGACCCAACCACGTCCGGTCAGGCAGGGCTCGGTAGAGCACCAACAGCTGCGGAAGCTGTGGTCGCTCCCGGAAGTGTCTATCATAGGGAGAAGAAAGCATGGTTCCTGGGGTTTGAGAGAAATTTAATTGATTCAAAGTAAAAAGAACTTTATGGACTTGCTGTGTAATATTTGCTAAATTGGGGGTTCTATATTTCCCGTTTTAATTGTTTGTGCAACAGGGTTTTGAAGGAACGATTAGCCCTTTCAACAATAGCTTGGCCAGTGGAGTTACAGGGAATGCCATGAGAAAGACAAATATTCCATTGATCACAAAATTGTTGAAAGGTAGAAGAACTGTAAGCAGCGCCATTATCTGTTTTTAACCGCTGCGGATGGCCTAAAACAGTGATGGCAGCTAGGAGATGTGAAATAACATGAAAAGTAGTTTCCCCCCTCTGGGGAGTGGCCCACAGTACTCCAGAAAAGGTATCGATAGATACATGAACAAACTTCCATGGGGAGAGGTCAGGAACATGAGTGACATCCATTTGCCAAAGCTTATTGGGCCCTAGGCCATGAGGATTGACCCCCCCCCCTTTCAGGGATATGTGAGAAACCTGCACAGTGAGAGCAAGCAGACACGATGGCTTGGGCTTCTGACAGAGGAATATTAAATAACTGAGCGAGGCCCTTGGCATTTTGGTGAAAAAAGTGATGACTGGAGATGGGATCAGAAAACAGAGAATGGACCGCTTTATCAGCACGGGCATTGCCTTTCGCTAAAGGTCCAGGCAATGAGGTGTGACTGCGGATGTGGGCAACATAAAAGGCATGAGAACGTTGTTCAAGGAGAGCTTTCAAAGTAAGAAACAGAGCCATAAGATTAGAATCGATACGTGGTGCCAGATAAGCACCGGGAAGGCAGCTAATTAGCTTGCAAACGTAGTGTGAATCAGAGATAAGATTGAAAGGTTGATGAGCAAAGGTGTGAAATGCGAGGATAGCCGCAGCAAGCTCGGCTCACTGGGGAGAGGCCTGGTTTGCAGAATATTTAGTAATCCAGTGACCATTGCTCTGATAAACAATGTCCCCTCGGGAGCGGCCACCATTGGAAAAAACTGTGACCGCTGCGTGTACAGGATGAGGAGACTGAAGAGATTGAAGGAAAATTGGTGCTGATTGCAGGAGAGAAAAGCGGTGATCTTTGGGCAAATGAAAGAGGATTTCTCCCACAAAGTCAGCAAGAGCAATTTGAAACGGTAGAGAGGTACGCAGAAGGTGATTGAAATTTTTAGGAAAAGGCATAGTGATAGACAGCAAATCATGACCAGTGCGTACAACAGTACGCTCTCGTGCCATGGCACAGAGATCGGCCGTGGCATGAGGATACGGAAGGACATTTTGGTGAGAGCCATGAGAAAGACACAATCATTCTACAAGAAAGACTTGCTCATGATGCAGCATTCCCAAAACTCCAGTGGGCGTTTGGGGAGTGGGAAGGAGGAAGAGGCGGAGGCCAGCAAGCCCCGCGGGGATCCTATTGACACTCTGCTGAGCTAAAATCTCATTTACCTTTTGTAAAGCTGCCTGGGCTTGCAGGGGAACAGTAATAAGATCACTGGGATGTTTCACAGTAGTTAGTAAGGAAAACAATGGACTCAAAAGACTGGTAGGTAAAGAAAAATAAGGTTGCACCCAATTAAGGGTGCCTAGGAGTTGCTGCAAGGCAACAAGGGTAAGCAGAGACAGAAACTTTAAACAAGGATCCACCGGAGCAGCAAAGGAGTGAAGCATCCGATGCCCAAGATAGGTATAAGGCTCCACAACTTGCACCTTTTCGGGGACCACAATGAGGCCATAAGGTTGGAGAGACTGAATAAGGTCTCCCAACCACCCTGGTGGAATCTGGGGCGCAGCCACCAGGATGTCATCCATAAAATGGTAGACAAGAGCCTGTGGATGCTTTTCCCGAAAAGGGCGTAACGCCCGGTCAACAAAATGGGTGACATTTTCAGCTGCACTGTTCATGTTTGCTTCTCTGGAATGTTCAGTAGCTGGCCCTTCCTGAAGGTCCACTTGCCAGTCTTCAGGTTCCCAACCTTGCCTTTTGAAAGTGAGTAAAGTGTGTGGTGCTTTATTCTCCCAGCCTTCTTCCTTCTCAGAGTCAGGGTGGAGAAGAATGGGAACCTCTGACCCTTTTCTCACTATGACCATAATTTGGGTCATAATCTATGTCACGAGAGCACAGTTTGTACCTTGAACACTGGTGTCGGTCCATGTTTGCAGTTATCATGTGGCTGTGCTGTGGCTGTCTTGCTGCTATACAACTTGTTTCTTCTGTTTGAAGTTCTCTAGTTTGTGCGATGGCCACTTTGGAAGGTTTAGTTACCTTATAGAAGTTTTACAGTTTGAGTCTTTTGTAGTATGGAGCCAACACATTATTGGTATGCACTACCTGTGTAAGTATTGCAGTTCATATGTTTGGGAGTTCAGTTCAGGATTGCTTAATGAGTTACTCAAAAGCTCTGAACCCACTTTATTTTATTTTATTTATATTTCAATTTATATACCACCCGTCCTCAGGGGCTCTGGGCAGTGAACAAGTTAAAATCAATAAAAACAAGAAGACAACATTACTAAAATCAACATACAAAACAATAATGAAATAAATTAACCAAGTGCAATGGTGGTGAGAACCCCCCTACCCCAAAGGTGGGAGGCCGACATGGCACCGCCCCCTTCAACCACCGAACACCTGGCGGAACAGCTCTGTCTTACAGGCCTGGTGGAACGATAATATGTCCCGCTGGGCCCGAGTCTCCATTGACAGAGCGTTCCACCAGGCTGGGGGCAGGACTGAGAAGGCCCTGGCCCTGGTTGAAGTGAGACAGGCTTCCTTAGGGCTGCGGACCACCAGTAAACATTCATCCACTGATCAAAGCGGTCTCCAGGGAACATACAGGGAGAGGCGGTTCCAAAGATATGCCAGTCCCAACCCACTCAGGGCTTTAAAGGTAAGAACCAGTACCTTGAACCTGATTCGGAATTCAACCGGAAGCCAGTGCAGCTGGCGCAGGACAGGTGTGATATGTGACTGGTAAGATATACCAGTCAGGACCTGCGCCGCCGCATTCTGGACCAGTTGTAGTTTCCAGATCAGGCCCAGGGGTAGCCCAGCGTAGAGTGAGTTACAGTAATCTAGCCCGGAGGTGACGGTTGCATGGGTCACTGTAGCCAGGTCCTGGGGCATCAGGTAGGGGGCAAGTTGCCTGATCTGACAAAGATGGAAAAATGCAGACTTGGCAACCGCCGTGGCCTGGGCCTCCATCGACAGGGAGGCATCCAGAAGCACACCCAGACTCTTCACCACTGGCAAAGTTGCCAGTGGTGTCCCATCCAGGGCAGGGAGCTGGATCCTAACACCTGGCAGCCCCCGTCCCAGCTGCAGGACCTCCGTCTTCACCTGGTTCAGTTTCAGCCTGCTCTGTTTCAACCATACCGTCACAGCCTCCAGAACTCTGGCCAGATTGTCTGGGGCCATGTCTGGCTGGCCGTCCATCAACAGAAAAAGCTGGGTGTCATCCGTGTACTGATGACAGCCCAGCCCAAACCTCCGCACCAACTGGGTGAGGGGGCGCATGTAGATGTTATATAACATCAGGGAGAGTATCGCCCCTTGGGGAACCCCGCACACCAAAGGGTGACGGGGCAATAGATCTCCCCCGAGCGCCACCCTCTGTCCCCGACCCTGGAGAAAGGAGACCAGCCACTGTAAAGCTGTCCCCCTAATCCCCACGTTGGCGAGGCGGCTGGTCAACAAATCATAGTCGACCGTGTCAAACGCTGCTGTGAGATCGAGTAACACAAGCAGCGCCGACCCGCCTCGATCCAGATGCCTGCGAAGGTCATCTGTGAGGGCAACCAAGGCCGTCTCCGTCCCAGGGCCAGGACGGAAGCCAGACTGGAATGGGTCCAGGAATACAGCATCGTTCAGGAATTCCTGCAGTTGTACCGCCACCGTCCGCTCAATCACCTTGCCCAGGAATGGGAGGTTCGACACTGGGCGGTAACTGGACAGGTCGGTGGGGTCCAAAGATGTTTTTTTCAGGAGGGGCCACACCACTGCCTCCTTTAACGCTCCTGGAAAAACCCCAGAGCTCAGGGAGATGTTAACAATGGCCTCCAAATGATCCTGTAGCCCCTCCGAGCTGGCCTTCACCAGCCAGGATGGGCAGGGGTCCAAAGGACAGGTGGTTGGCCTCATCCCCTGCAGGATCCTGTCAACTTCGTCCTGGGAGAGCAGCCTGAAATGATCTAATATAGACCCAGAAGACGGCCAAGGGGTCTCCAGTTCCCTTACTGTATCAACAGTGGGCAGCAGGCCACGGCAAAGGGACAAGATTTTGCCTGCAAAATAGCTCGCAAAAGCCTCGCAGCCAATAGTCGAATTAAGAATTTGGTGGTCTCCCTGAGAGAGGGAGACCAAGGACCAAACTGTTCGAAATAATTGAGCCGGGCGTGAGCTAGCGGACACAATGGAAGCAGCAAAGAAATCCCTCTTTGCTGCTTTCACTGCCACCTCATAGGCTTTCATAAACGTCCTATAAGATGTTCTTGCCTCTTTGTTGTGCCCCCGCCTCCACACTTGCTCTAGCCGTCTCAGAGACTGCTTCATCTGGCGAAGCTCCTCGGTGAACCAAGGAGCTACCTGTTTGCGGGCTCGGAGAGGACGCCAGGGGACAATAATGTCAATGGCTTCGGAAAGTCGGCTATGCCAATCATCCAACAGCTCATCTAACGTATTGCCAGGGGGCATTGGATCCTGCAGAGCCACCTGGAAACCAATTGGATCTATAAGTCTCCACAGGCGAGCGTAAATCCGCTCACCATCCACCCAGGAAAGGAGCGGCATGCTCAGATGAGCCTTCAGAACAAAGTGATCGGACCATGGCACTGCATCATAGGCATCCAGGACCACCATCATCCCTGCCCCAAAAATCAAATCCAGTGTGTGACCTGTTTGATGTGTGGGAGCCGAAATAAACTGGGAGAGTCCTAGGGCCGCCATGGAGGACACCAGGTCAATTGCCTGTGTGGAGGCGTCGTCGTCAGCAGGGACGTTGAAATCCCCGAGAACCAAAAGTCTCGAGAATTCCAAGGCCCAGCTGGCCACTGTCTCCAACAGACCAGACAGGGAAGATGCAGGTGCAGTAGGCGGTCGGTACACCATGCATATTGCCAACCTCTCCTTGGTATTCAATGCTAGGCCCACACAATCAATGCCAGTAATTTTTGGGGTGGGGAGTGGTCTGAAGGAGAAAGACTCCCGAATGAGCAAAGCCACGCCTCCCCCGACCATTTGTCCGGGACTGGTGGAGGACCGTATAACCGGGGGGGGGGGCTAGTTCTTTCAAAGCGACTATCTCGCCCTCCCTCACCCAGGTCTCGGTCACGCAAGCCAGGTCCACATTCAATGCTGCAAGATACTCTTGCAGCATTTTGGTCTTATTATTTATGGACCTGGCATTGCACAGCGCCAGTATTGGAGAGTGGTTTAATATCCTAGCCCCACAACAAGTATATCTTGGGATGGGACACAGATTGGAAGGGCTATCAAACATGCATAAAACCCCCAATACCCTACCAAATTAACAACATAAACAATACATATAGACTACAATAACTAACACACATAGTATAAAAACAACGAACAGCAGCAAGGCAAGCAGTCCCCTAGCAGCCAACTTGTAGGCTGGAGCAGCAAGGGGCGGGGCCAGGCAGATGGAAAGCCCAGCCCTTGATGGAAGAAGCTCCCTTGGCAGCAGCAACAGCAGCAGTGCAGGCAGACCTCTGGCAATAACAGCCTTTGTAGGCTGGAGCAGCAAGGGGCGGAGCCAGGCAGATGGAAAAGCTCAGCCCTTGATGGAAGAAGCTCCCTTGGCAGCAGCAACAGCAGCAGTGCAGGCAGACCTCTGGCAACAACAGCCTTTGTAGGCTAGAGCAGCAAGGGGTGGGGCCGGGAAGGCTTGTAGGAAGGGTGGGCAAAAATCTAATGAATTAAATTAATTAAATTAAAAGGTTCCCAATCCAACATTAGGCAGCTGCTGCAGCCACTGTGAGGGTGCTCCCTCTGAGGCACTCTGATGATACAGGCTGCAGTCCATGGTGAAAGGATGAGTTACTGCCCAAAGCAACTATTCCTCTCCAATTTCTGAGGCTGATGATAGCTCTGTATTTCTGTAACATCTGTCTCTTTGCATGTGTTCTTGATATCTATGTCTCAACATCTATGAGGAAAACTCACCTGTAATTTATATAGCAAGAGGCTGTCTGCATTAAAACAGAGTACAGTACTACAGTTAGAAGTCATAATAACAATTACTCTGGCTACTTTAGCTTTTTGGATTAGACTGTAGTTCAAGGACCTTAGTAAAATAAAGAACCAGTTGAGTTATGAAGGTTCATTCATTCAAGGACTCTCATACTGGGACTACCAGGAGAAATTTTTAAAAATAATCCATTCTTTAAAACACACACACACAACAGAAAAGGGTGTGGGGGGGAAGTGCCATATTTCTCATCTTGGTGCTGGTGTGGGCGACAAAGGAATTGACAAGGGGCGAATGAACATGCAAGGTGAATCAGATTTTTTTTTTGTGAAAACACATCTATGCACCATCGTTAGCAAAGCTTGTTTTTGCCTCTTCTCCAGGCTCATCCATGAAAAAGGGGTGTCATGGGGAAAAGGGCCAAAGTTTGTGCAACTCCATTGGGCCAACTATATGGAAGTCAGATGGAGGGGAGTCCTGACCAGTTGTACCAGATGCTTATCTCATCCAAAAATCTTGCCTTCTGTAGGTTAACTAGGGCCTTTAAAGTCATGGCTGGCCATCTGCCAAATTTCTCAGTGAAAACGCCAAGCTGCAGTTTGAAATGCCACTTCTGTTTTTCTATATGCTTCCCGAGACTTTATTTTTGGACTAGCAAACAATGGGCTCTAGAAAACCTCGTACCCTGGCTACATGCTCAGCCCTCCACACTGAGGCTCTCACTGCTCGGGCCAGTGTCTGTGGCTCGGAGAGTGACGGTGTGGCGCAGCTGGCTGTTCTTTTGGCCACTGCCACCCCTGGTGTGGCCTGCACTGTCCCAGGTGCTGCGTAGGCTGGCAGCTGAAGCCCCAGAGGGACTGGCGTGACTCTGGTGGCGCTTGGGCCAGCACGATTTCTCCATGTACTTGGGCCAGAGGACGAGGCCCAGGAGGGACCGGCGTGGCTCCGCTGGCTGCTCTGGCAGTGTCCCGTGCTTGGGTGTCTTCTCCCTGTTCCCCAGCTGAGTTCGTGAGTACGAACTTTGTCTCTGGGCTCTCGCAGCCAGGTAAGTCTGTTGCCAATGACACACTTTTTATCCCATGAGTGTGCCTATATCTTAGGATGGTTTTCTTTCTGACTTCTAGGCGACCTTGGTGTGGAATGGACTGCTTAGCTGTAAATGCCCCCCTTTTCTGTTCCTAATTTTTGTAGTTTTTGTGATTTTGCCCTTCCAGAGCTGCTGTAACATAGTGGTTAAGTGGTTGGGGTGTAAATCAGCATTCTGCTGGGTTGAATCCCACTACTGTCATGAGCTCAGCCGGTAGCCTTGGGTAAACCACTCCTCTCAGCCCAGCTCCCCAGCTGTATTGTGGGGATAATAATAAACTGGCTTTGTCCACCGCTCTGTGTGGGGCACTAATCTGTTTAGAAGAGTGGTATATAAATGCAGTTGTTGTTGTTGCCATAGATGTTTGTGCTCTGGTGAATTGGTGAAAGAGGTCTTATTTCCTCCTGGGATCTATCATAACAGTTAAGGGCCCCCTTTTTATTATGGTGAACTTTCATACCATGAACCTGGCTGAAAGACTTCACCCTGGTGACTAGGAAATATTGCTGCCCCTCCATTGCTTTGCAAAATAATACTTTTCTGCACTGCAGCACTAGCTTCAGCAAGCAGAGACTGTGAAGTCCAGCCACCTCTCCACATGCAACAAACCATTTACATTGCAACATGAGCTTGCCTCAATTAAAAAATGCTCCTATTTCACTGCAATTCAATCAGAAGGGCAGGTTGTCACCTCACTAGACAAACAACTAGACTACTTTTAGTCACAGTTACTAAGGTAAGGTAAAGGTAGACCCCTATGCAAGCACCGAGTTGTTACCGACCCATGGGGGAAAAGTTTGGTGTAAAAAAAAAAAAGTCCATTCCAGAGAACTGGTTGCAATTTTCCTACCTTTTTCCACAATGCAAAGAGAAAGGCCGGGGGCATCTTATTCAAGGTGCTGTAAAATCAGACCCCTTTGTCCAATTCACTTGAAATGTCGGGAGTTCTTAGAGAGGTTGGACTAGATTGCCATGGTGGGAAACAGTCCTCTCATGAAAAGCTGCCGTTTTCCATGGATGGAAAACAATGGGCAGACATCCTATCTGATCTTAATGAAAACTGAAATGGAACCCAACGAGCCTTCATAATGCAACATTTCTGAGATTTCTTAAAACTGACATACCTTCTCTTTCTTAAATTATGACTTTTTTTCTTAGTGCACATCTCTAAAAGTTAGTTTCCCTCATTCAGTGGCACTCTAGCAGGGCATGCAGGTATAAGCTGGTATAAGTTTCAGAGACTCCTGTCTGTGGGGCAAAGTAACTGGGTTGCAATTTGAACATGGTTGAAAATGGAGCACAACTTGCTCCGTGCAATAGAATTATTGAGTACAAGTTTAACTCTCCCACACTAGTCTCCAGAATGCATGCCTTCACTTTCACCCATGAGTGAGTGCTGCCATTCCCTGGAGGGTGGGGGGTGGACCAATGATACATGAAGGGCAAAACCTCCCTATTACCCCAGACATTGGGTAACCCAGATTGCACAGAAAGGAACCTCATGAGGGAAGCAATATCCATCCTTTGTTTTCTGAAAGCAGCTGCAGGATTGCAGAGAAGAGACAGCATGTTTCTGTTGATTTCCTTTGCACTGGAAAGGAAATTAAAGTAACTATGATAACTGCATTAGAACAGTATATCCTTGGTGTAACTCAGCCAAATTATTGATTCCCAGTAATGAATAGTGTATGTTCTGGCTAGTGCTCTCAGGTGATATGGAAGCTAGGTAACTGTGGGTAGCAGCAACTCTTATGAGCTCCAGCCCTTCAAAAGATGGGGAGGCCAATTCTGTCCTCTTCCTGTGAAGTGGAGAGTCCCTGCCTCCATTCCTAGGAAACTATCCAAACAAAACAATGTTTGTTATCCAGCTGACATGAGAAGGGTTCACCCTCTGTTCTTAAAAAGGACTTGTTGACCCCTTGGAGTACCCTCTCAGACCCGCAGGGGTCCCAGGACAATATTTTGAAAATCATTGGTGTGGTACCATATGGAAGGGAAGGGGATTGCCTGAGCCTCCTGTTCCCCACCGCTGCTCAACAGGCCTGTGGGGAGAAATGGAATGGTTGCACTGATGCACAGCATCACTTCTGATGCAAAACTGGAAGTAAGTCATCATATCATTTTGATGCTCTATGGTTTAACCATAGAATTTTGGGGTGAATCATAGAGCGGTGCCCCATGCAGTGATGGCATTTCCAGTTTTATGCTGGAAACTGAAGTTGTGCATTGATGAGCTACCAAAGAGCTTGTTCTCACCACTTAAATTCTCCCGCCAGGGTGCCATCTAGGTCTGTCAACCCTAGCAGTGAATCCTGTTGTAGAAAAATCTGTGTCATTGACTCACAATGATTAAATGTGTGCTTGATCTTTAATGACAGAATGTTTTCATTCCTCACAATGACATTTGCCCTGTGACCCCAGTGCACCAGTAACATACTCTCAAATAGTGGTTACCAAACCTTTTTGGGCTACCGCCCTCTTGATTCCATAAATTCAGCCTCAGTGCCCCATGCCCTAGATTATTAAAAAGCATTATTTAGAAAGTGGTTTGCATAGCCCACTAAGGAAAATAATAGCAGTAACATTCAAAACATTAACAATTAATTGCACATTTCTTCAAAATCCAAAACTGAAGTCATTTAGCAAGAATCTTAGATACCATATTTAATAACTACTTCTCTGTTCAGTAACTTCTTAATGTGATGGATGGGCTTGATGAAGTGATACCAGTTTCTCAATGTCTGATTTTCACCAAATTTCAACAACAATGCAGAGGCAGAAACTTGAAGCAAGGAAGGTGTTTCGCTTTAGGCTCTAGCCTGGTCAGTCATAAATAAATGAACAACGCACTTGGAGGAATCTAACTCTTAACCCTTTCCTCTTAACACCTCCTAGTTAATCCCTAGGGGGCTGTACTGCTCACTTTGGTAACTGCTACTCTAGAATAATTCACAGCTTAAATGTTAGTAGTATTGAAATGTGTAATACTTGTGAGAAGAGAAGTGATTTTTAGCCTTCTGCATTTTTGTAATATGGTATTTTCAACTAAAATACAACAGGTCTAAGTTGAACATATGTCTGGATTTGAACAGATTAATTTGTATTCTTAGGTGTGATATCCTGCCACCTTATCAAACATAATGAAAGAAGATGACAAACAAGGAGAGTGTCTCATTTCCGCCACTAAAATATATCTGAAGAACAAGTGGGGATCTTGTAGTTTAATGCTTCATTGTTGTATTGTCCTCTTTATGCTCTACAGAACATCAAAACTACTTTGGAACAGATGAAAATTTAGGACCAGTAGCAGTCAGCATCCGAAGGGAGAAGTTTGAAGATGCAAAGGAGAAAGAAGGTTCACAATTCAACTACCGTGTAGTATTCAGAACAAGCGAGGTAGGGCTCCTTCCCCATGCAGGAACTTGAATGGAGAAACACATTGTGTGAGCTATCTAATTATGGGTGTGGCTGGCGAGCATTTCTTATGATTTGTGGTAACTGGAAAAAGTGCCAATGCAGTTATAAAAACTGCTGCTGGCCTGACCATATCCTTTCTCCACATGAGCCCATGTCTGAAGACAGGATGGTATTGCTCATAGGTACACATAAAGTGCTATACAAACAGCCATTGAATTCAATCCATAGAATGGGTTATATTAAAACCTGAAATGGAAGTGATGCTTTAAACTACTAAAGACTATAAATGAGAGTGCAGTGGGTTAAATGAGAAAACAGAACTCTGGGATAATTCCCTTGTTTTGCTTAGCAGTGAATGATCATCTATACTCTATCTTGGTCCTAAAGACAGAAAAAAATAGGTGATATTTTTATTCTGTTACCAAGTGTGATGAGTTCTAACAGAGCCAGCCACACAGTGGCTGGAGCCAGCCATATGATGGCTGCCACAACTTACTTTCAATAACATAGTGAAGGTCCTTGTGCTATAGTGGCAGCTGCTGTCAAAGCAATTATTTTAAAAATTGCACTGCCAATCAAATCTCCAGTGGCCAATCAGAAGCCTTGCTGGGCAAAAGATCCACCTAGCTCCACCCATAGTCTATGAACACTTGGTGGGAACAAAAAAAGCTGTTGGTGGGTTCCATGGCACTCATGGGTACCATGTTGGGGATCCCTGCAATAAGCATTGTAATAGGATTAGGACTGTGGAAATCTGAAACCAAGCAAAAATCTGAAAAAGAGCTGAAACTAAGTTGAAATGAAGCTTAAATATCAACAAGACATCTTAAAACAATGGAGTTCTTCCTTGCCTCATTTTTCACTGTTACTTTTCTTCCCACCCACCCACCCTTCACTTCCTCCCCTCCCCCACTCTTCCCTTTTCCTCTTTTGCCCTTACCCAGCCTTTCTTTTTTACACTTTTGCCCTCTCCCACTAAGTCTTTCCCAGTTACCCCATTACTGTGCCTTCCCTTTTCATGTTACTCTGCCTCCTCCAACCTTTTCCTCCTCTGTTTTCCCACTCAGCCTATTACTGCTGCTTCTCTTCCTGGTTTTCCAGCACTTCCAGAGCTGGGCTGCTGCCAGCTCCTCCTCCAGCACCAAAGGCCTCTGTGTCCTCCTTCCAATCAGCTTCACTGTCGGTGGGGCTGAGAGAGTGTGTTTTGTTTCTGCAAAGTCCTCCTCCTCCTTGCTGTTGTTGCTCCCATACGCTCTTTGTCCTTTCCCTGAGCAGAGGCTACTCTGAAATTCTCTCCAGAGCTCCAGCCGACCTGTGTGCCTAACTCCATCTTTGCTGCCTCAGCAGCAACTGCCCCCTTCAATATGGCAGTGCCTGTGCAGGCACAAAGAGTGGTATTGTATTTTGGGTTTTTTTTAAAGCCCCTCTTGCCCCCCCCCTACATTTTTAGATGTTTCTGCAAGGCTGGAGTGAATCCTAAGTTTGTAGGGTAATGCTACTTGTGAGTAAGTCGCCCGTATTCTCAGATATAAGTATCTACTTATCAAGGCCACTTGGCTATTAAAATATAAGATGGTAAGTCTGTCGATAGCTATTAGCCACTATAGTTAAATGAAACTTACATTTTCAGAGATGCTATGTCTCTAAATCCAGTTGCCAGGCAGGGAAATGGCAGGAGGGTTATTACCTTAATACTGGGCTTATGGGCTTTCTCTAAGCATCTGCTTGGCTATTAGGTGAATCAGGATGCTGATTCACTGGGGCTGTTTTATATTCACTAAGCTTAGATCAGTTGCTATTTCCATTTGTCTTTATGCCTCTGTAACTTATGTACAAATACTTTCTCAAGCCTGTAATCAATAGCTGTTCATTTAATTGTGCATATAATTTTCATATTGTCTGACACCTTTTAGAACGTCAGTGGTTTGATATTCACACTTAATTATGTTTTGCCTAGCAGTAGCTTAAAAGACTTAATGAATGGGCTGATAAAAGGAATTGGATGGTTCAAGCAAAATATACTGGATTTCTTTTCTAGCTGCTTTTAGTTTCAGAAATTCATTTCCCTCACTTATAAAGTACTAAGTAGGGAATGCTGGAAGGAACATGAGCACTCTTCAATGCAGAAGCAGCAAGCAGTCAGAAGATGACTACAAATGCATGACAAAAAAAGCGCTATGGAAATGTGAGCAACTTTGCAAGGGCGTATGAAATTAGAATTTTGGGGAGAAAACCAGAAATGGAAGGAGGGGGCTGATAATTGCTTTGTCCTGTTAGCAAACATTAAAACCTTTTACATGACAGATTTATCTTCAGTGTTGTTTTAATACGTACTTGAAAACCCCACTTGAACAATGTTCATTGCAGAACAATAGGATGCTATTTTATTGCATAAAACAAACAGGATTTTAAAATTTTAGTTTCAGTTTTTTACTGTAATTATTGCATACCTTATGATTTTACTATACAATAACTTGATACAAAAGTGAGGGGAGATGGGGAAAAGGTGTTTACAACACCGTTTTCGACAATGTCTGAAAAGTTAAAGGATATGTTGTTTCCTTGTTTATGCACTACCAATTATTTGTTTGGTAATATATTAATTTAGTTACTAAAGCTAGATTGCAGACACAATTAAACAATGTATTGTCGAAGGCTTTCACGGCCGGAGAACGATGGTTGTTGTGGGTTTTCCAGGCTGTATTGCCGTGGTCTTGGCATTGTAGTTCCTGACATTTCGCCAGCAGCTGGCGAAACGTCAGAAACTACAATGCCAAGACCACAGCAATACAGCCCGGAAAACCCACAACAACCAACAATTAAACAAGTCTTTTTAAGAAGGGGTGAGTTCTATTTTTTCCCAGTTTGTCGCACTAACCATTGTAGTAGCTGTACATTAGGGTTGCTAGGGTCTTGGGGCCCAAAGTGGAGCACTTACCTCCCTCATGCATGTGCTTCCATGCTCCCCCATCATCCCAGAAAATGATATCATTTTACAGTGACTGAAAAGCCATGGGGTGCGCTGTAGCCAAGCTTGTAAAAATTGCCTCCAAATGGACAATTTTTACTGAGCTCAGCTTCAGTGTGCCCTGCAGCTCCTCCATTGCAAATGTTCCCCCACCGTGCCTCCCCTCCCACCAGCCAGGTGAGCTAGTCTGTGGAGGCAGCTGGTTAGGGCAACAGGATAGCAAGCTTACTCTAAGCACAGTTCAAACGCAGTATCAGAAATGTCTATCAATCCTTTAAAATATTGTAGTAGAATTATCTTAGAATCCGGTGATATATTACTACATAATGTATCACTAATGATAATGTATTTTGAGAAAAAGTGATTTCAGTAGCTAGGTCACTCAGTGAACAAGTACAAGTTGTAGAAAATTTGAAAAACAGTATAAATCCAAACATAGAATCATAGAGCTGGAACGGGCCTTGCAGATCATTTAGTCCAACTCTCTGCCCAATGTAGGAGCAGCCTAAAGCATCCCCGACAATTATCCATCCAGCTGCTATTTGAAGAATGCCAGTGAGCGGGGAACCCACCATATCCCTAGGCAGCCAATGTAACATTGCTAAAACAAAGCACAAGTAATTAAACATGACATCTTTAATGACACAGAAACTACCCAGTAGGAGCATATCTTCATCAACAGACAGTACCCAGAGCACAATGCAGAGCACAATGATGTAATCCTCTTCTTAGATGTTTGCTTCTCCTCCCAATTTGGTATCATCAGCAAATTTAATGAGTAGCCCGTTTACCCCTTCATCCAGATCACTGATAAAAATATTGTAAAGTACCAGGCTCAAAACCGAGCCCTGTGGCACCCCACTGGACACCTCCCTCCAATTTGATGAAAAGCTATTGACCACCACTCTTTGGGTGCGGTCCTCTAACCAGTTCCCTATCCTCTGAACTGTCCTATAGTGCAGACCGCAGTCTTCCAGTTTACCCATTAGAATGTCATGGGGAATCTTATCAAAAGCTTTACTGAAATTCAGGTAAATCATGTCGACAGAGTTCCCATGATCCAGTAAGCTCGTCACTCAATCAAAGAATGAAACCAGGTTGGTCTGACAAGATCTGTTGGGGACAAAACCATGTTGACTTCCCCGGATCGTTAAGCGGTCCTTCAGATGCTTACAGATCGCTCCCTTTAAAATCTGCTCTAATATCTTCCCAGCAACAGAAGTCAGACTGACCAGCCTGTAGTTTCCCGGGTCATCCTTTCTTAAAGATTGGGATAACATTAGCTCTTCTACAATCCTGTGGCACATCCCCAGTCCTCCAGGAGGCCTTGAAGATGATGGACGGAGGCTCAGCAAGTTATTTAGAAAGTTCTTTGAGCACTCTTGGGTGCACACCATCTGGTCCAGGAAATTTGTACTCGTCCAGTGCAGCCAGGTGCATCTCCACAACCTCTCTGTCAATGTCAACTAGCCACCCAGGTGTCCTGTCATGTCTTCTACCATCTCTAGATGGGCTCGAGTGCTTCAGGGAGAAAACAGAGGAAAAAAAGTCATTAAGCCTGTCTGCTTTTTCTCTGTCCTCTATCAGAGTTTCTCCTTCCACTCGCAACAGCGGTCCAATTGCCTCTACCTTACGTTTGCTTCTCACATATCTGTAGAAGTTTTTCTTATTGTGGCAAGCCTCTCTGACCAGACCCAGCTCATACTGAGGTTTGGGTTCTCTGATGGCTGATCTGCAGTACCTAGTAAATCTCATATATTCCTTTTTAGAGATCTGTCCTCTCCATTTCCTGAACATTTCCTTTTTCTCCATTAGCTTATTCTGGAGCTCTCTGTTCATCCACATCAGTTTCTTGGAGCCCTTACCATGTTTCCTTCTTGCTTGGAATAGTGAGGACTTGAGCTTGCAAAAGTTCATGGTTGGGAAGAGCCCACCCTTCACTCACTTCTTTCCCTTCCAGCACACTCCCCCATGGAATGACTCTCATCAAGCTTCTGAGTTCATTGAAGTCGGCCCTACAAAAATCTAACCTATGAGTCTGACTATGAACTTCCTTGGCCCCCCATGGCAACTGGAATTCAAGGAGGACATGGTCACTTCCCCCTAAGGTCCCCACCACCTTTACCCCATCTACGAATTCTTCCCTGTTGGTTAATATTAAGTCTAGTATGGCCAAGCCCCTTGTAGCTTCCTCCACCATTTGAAAAAGGAAGTTATCTGCCAGGCAGGTCAGGAAGTTGTGTGATTCTTGTGGCTTTGGTGAGCTTGTCTCCCAGCACACATTGGGGAAATTGAAGTCGCCTGTAATTATAAGGTCCTGATGTCTGGATACTCTACCAATCTGTTCAAGGAGGGCAGCATCCATTTCCTCTCCCTGGTCAGGAGGTCTGTAGCAGACTCCAACAACAATACCCTTTGTCCTTCCTCCCCTTATTTCCACCCATATACTTTCCACTGGGCTGTCAACCACATTCTCCAGAACTTGCTGACAATCAAGCCCTCTCCTCACATACAATGCCACTCCCCCTCCTCTTCTACCCTTCCAGTTTTTCTTGAACAACTCGTACCCATCCACTACCAAATTCCAGTCATGGGAATCATCCCACCAAGTCTCAGTAATTCCTACTATATCGTAGCCCTCTGTTTGCAAGAGAAGCTCAAGCGCATCCTCCTTATTACCCATACTTCGGGCATTGGTATATAGGCACTTGTAGCCTTGTACCTTTGGTTGATCTGTCCTACCCAGGTGGGCCCCCACTGTTATCACTTCTTCATTGAAATCCCCATGTTGATTGTCCCCTTCCCCTTGCGGCATCAGTTTAAAGCTCTCCTGATGAAGCTCTCCTGGTTCTTTCCAAACATTTTCTTCCCTGACCTTGAGAGGTGAAGCCCATCATGTGCTAGAAGGCCGTCTCTAAGAAAATTGATCCCGTGTTCCCAGAACCCAAAGCGCTCCTGCTGGCACCACCACCTCAGCCAACAATTCACCTTGAGTATGGTCTGCTCCCTTTGAATTCCTCTTCCTTTGACAGGAAAGATAGAAGAGAATACAACCTGTGCCCCTCACTGTCTTCAACTGCCTTCCAAGACCTTCATAGTTCTCTTTAATTCTTGCAATGGTATTCACGGTCGTGTCATTCGTTCCCACATGACTAGCATAAATGGGTACTGATCAGTCAGTCTGATCAGTTTCGGCAGTCGGTCTGTAATATCCTGAGTTCTGGCTCCCGGCAAGCAACACATCTCTCGGAGTAGGGGATCTGGCCTGGACACATGACCCCTGAGCAGAGAGTCCCTGATGACCACCACCTTCCATTTTCTTCCACTTCTGTGTGGCCCTATAACCTCTTCACTCCCTCCTCCAGATTTTTGTGGTTCTCCTTCCACTCTCGTCTCCATCACCATCTCAAGCACCTCAAAACGATTCTTGAGCTCCAGTGGACCAGAGCGTTGCCTTAGTCCACATCTTGCGGTTTGTATTGCAGAACTGAGAGGAGACTCAGAAGGGAGATCGACTCTTCCTTCTTCTCTTGGACTTATTTCTTCGTGTTTGTGCAGAGCCCCCAGGCTCTTCTCAATAACCCCCCCCTTCCTTGATTTCCTGAAGGGTGGTGATCCTCTCCTCCATGCTCTGAATCTTCTCCTCCAAAAGCCTGACCAGCTTACACTTCTGACAAGTGAAGTCCGTTGTCTCTTCCAGGAAGAAAACAAACATGGCACACTCCATGCAGGTGACTGGAAAAAGGGCCTTCTGTTGACATCATCGCCTTCCAAGTATATTCCAAGAGTACTCTTCTAGCTGCAGATCCCTTTCCTTCTCCTTTTCAGAGCCCAGATGGCTGTGATGTGCCTCTGGTGAGGAGGAGCCTAATTCAATTCAAGGCTCACTCAGTAGAGGGTGCGGCCAGCAGTTAGCCCCAGGCAAAACAGACACTCTCCAATTAGTAACAATCCCCCTCTGCAGTCAGCTCCAACTCAGGCAAAAAAGACAAACAGAAACACTTACTCCAACTGGCACCACTTTACAGCAGGCTCTACACACTCACACAGCCCCAAACACTGTCCTCCCACACAGTAACCTCAGCAAATTCCCCCCAGCAGTTAAGGGAACAGAAAAAGACTCACCACTCTAGCAGCTCCCTTCCCTGCTCCTTCTCAGAGCCCAGATGGCCCAAGAAGATTAAGAAGAAGTTAAAATTCAACAAGACCTGAATACTCTGGAGAAGTGGGCAGTTGTGAACAGGATGCAATTCAACATAGACAAGTGCAGAGTATTACATATGGGCCACAAAAATGTGAAGCACAAATACAGGATAGGGGATACACTTCTGGGTAGTAGTGTATGCGAAAGAGATCTTGGAGTAAGAGCGGACTGTAAACTAAATATGAGCAGTTCGTGTGATGCGGTGGCAAAAAAGGCAAACTCAGTCTTGGGTTATCAAAAAGAGTCCAGTAGCACCTTTAAGACTAACCAACTTTACTGTAGCATAAGCTTTCGAGAATCACAGTTCTCTTCGTCAGATGCATGGAGGGCAAGAAGAAACTGGTCAGATATATAGGTGGAGAGGGGAGGGAGGAGTAGATGCAAACAGTAGCTTCTGATATGGAGATCAGTTTACTTCTGTTAAGGAAGTCAGTTACTTCTGATAATGAGAGCAGATGGACATTGTTGGCACATGAGGGCATATATCACATTGGAGGATGAGCAGTTGTAAGAGCCAGAGACAGTGTATATCTACCCAATGCTCTGTACATTGGACAAACCAGCCAACCTCTGCGCAAAAGAATAAATGGACACAAATCTGACATTAAAAATGGCAACATCCAGAAACCAGTGGGAGAACACTTCAATCTACCAGGACATTCCATCAAGGACTTAAAGGTCACTGTAGTTCAACAGAAACCTTTCAAAAACAAAATCCAAGGGGAAGCTGCTGAATTGGAATTCATATGCAAATTTGACTCAGTCAAGCTGGGATTGAATAGAGTCTATGAATGGTTATCTCATTATCAGAAGTAACTGACTTCCTTAACAGAAGCAAACTTGATTTTGCTACTACAAACTAACACGGCTAACTCCTCTGCATCTCAGTCTTGGTTTGTATCAAAAGGGCCATTGCATCGAAATTGTAGGAGGTCATAGTCCCTCTCTATACTGCCTTGGTCAGGCCGCACCTGGAGTACTGTGTGCAGTTCTGGAGGCTTCACTTCAAAAAGGATGTGGACAATATCGAGAGGGTGCAGAAGAGAGCGATGAGAATGATCAAGGGTCTGGAGAGTGAGCCCTATGAGGAAAGGCTGAGGGGTCTTGGGAATATTTCATTTGGAGAAGAGGAGATTGAGGGGGGACATGATTGCTCTCTTTAAATATTTGAAAGGCTGTCATTTGGAGGACAGCAAGGAGCTGTTCCAGTTGGAAGCAGAGGATAGGACTCGAAGTACTTGGTTTAAATTACATGCAGAAAGGTACCGGCTGGATATTAGGAAAAACTTTTTCACCGCCAGAGTAGTTCAGAGGTGGAATCAGCTGCCTAGAGAGGTGGTGAGCTCTCCTTCACTGGCAGTTTTCAAGAAGAGGCTGGATGAATATTTGTCAGTGATGCTTTAGGCTCATCTTGCATTGGGCAGGGGATTGGACTAGAAAGTCTATATGGCCCCTTCCAACTCTGTGATTCTGTGAATTCTAGTTGGAAAAAAAAACTTGTTATCCCATACATATGAAACCAGACACCTTGGTTAATTTCCCTGGTTAATGTGGGCACCTACACTTCCAGGTCATTACTTTGTTTTAAATCATTATTTTCTGTGTGAGAAGAAAAGTGGGAAGAAATAGGAAGTAGCAGCTGCTTAACAGGATGGCTGTATACAACCATAGAATTAAAGACACATTTCCCCAGACAGTTTTATTATATAATCATCTACTTTATATGAGACTTGCTCTGGGGACATGGAAATCAGTATGTAAAACCTTGTATATGGAAGCGCTCTTGCTGAAAGTATGTCACCAATGAGTGATGGAAGGGCTAAAATGAAGTAGAGAGTATTAGTTAATTCAGTGTGGTCTTTGATTTAGATTGTAAAATCACTTTCTTATTCTTGCTCTTTTAAACGTGTCTATATTTATTTATCCCGATGGCGCAGAGTGGTAAGCTGCACTACTGCAGCCCAAGCTCTGCTCACGACCTGAGTTCAATTCTGGTGGAAGCCAGGTTCAGAAAGCCGGCTCAAGGGTTCCATCCTTCCAAGGTTGGTAAAATCAGTACCCAGTTTCCTGGGGGTAAAGTGTAGATGACTGGGGAAGGCAATGGCAAACCACCCCGTAACAAAAGTCTGTCAAGAAAACGTTGTGATGCGATGTCCCCCATGGATCAGTAATGACTTGGTGCTTGCACAGGGGACTACCTTTACCTTTTTATCTTTAACTAAATCTTTAGTTTAGTTATATTTGCACAACACCACAATGAATTAAGCATGTGTGTCTCCCTTTCACTTACTGAAGACTGTGTTAGTGCTAGAACTAGAGACGGGCACGAAACAAACCACGGAACAAAATTCCAAACGGAACAGCTGGTTTGTTTCCAAAGAAACACATTCCGCAGGTCTGCGTTTTTATGGAACGAACACCTTTTCCTACCATTCCTTTCCATTGCTGGTTCAGGAAGCCAGACACTTCACGCCATTCAATCCATCGCCCAGGCAACGGTGGCAGTCTTTTGGTTGCCCTAATCTGAGGCCTGCACGCTTGATTGGCAGCTGTCCCTGTGAACTAGAGAGCTCCCACTCTGGCCCATCCAGCCAGGAAAAGGGCTAGCCCCTCAAAGTAGCTTCCAGCAGACACTCCAGTTTTTGCTACTACTAAGAGAAAATGACAGGAAAGGGAGGGACCCATGGCTCATGCCTTTCCCGGGGTTCAATCTCTCTGAAACTTGGGAGGTCTTTAGAGGACAGAGAGGACTATGTCCCTTGCAAATTTGGTGTGTATTGGACATTGGGAAGGTCAGTTTGTAGCCCCTCAAAGTAGCTTCCAGCAGACACTCCAGTTTTTGCCACTGTGAAGAGAAAATGGCAGGAAAGGGAGGGACCCATGGCTCATGCCTTTCCCGGGGTTCAATCTCTCTGGAACTTGGGAGGTCTTTAGAGGACAGAGAGGACTATGTCCCTTGCAAATTTGGTGTGTATTGGACATTGGGAAGGTCAGTTTGTAGCCCCTCAAAGTAGCTTCCAGCAGACACTCCAGTTTTTGCCACTGTGAAGAGAAAATGGCAGGAAAGGGAGGGACCCATGGCTCATGCCTTTCCCGGGGTTCAATCTCTCTGAAACTTGGGAGGTCTTTAGAGGACAGAGAGGACTATGTCCCTTGCAAATTTGGTGTGTATTGGACATTGGGAAGGTCAGTTTGTAGCCCCTCAAAGTAGCTTCCAGCAGACACTCCAGTTTTTGCCACTGTGAAGAGAAAATGGCAGGAAAGGGAGGGACCCATGGCTCATGCCTTTCCCGGGGTTCAATCTCTCTGGAACTTGGGAGGTCTTTAGAGGACAGAGAGGACTATGTCCCTTGCAAATTTGGTGTGTATCGGACATTGGGAAGGTCAGTTTGTAGCCCCTCAAAGTAGCTTCCAGCAGACACTCCAGTTTTTGCCACTGTGAAGAGAAAATGGCAGGAAAGGGAGGGACGCATGGATCATGCCTTTCCCGGGGTTCAGTCTCTCTGAAACTTTGGGGGTCTTTAGAGGACAGTGAGGACTAGGTCACCTGCAAATTTGGTGGGTATTGGACATTGGGAACATCTTGTTTAGTTTGGCTATGAGTGTGAAGGTGCCCATTTTGGGCTCCCTCGAACCTTGAACTGGTTTAGAACCTGCTCAAGTTTGGCTAATTCGTGGTTCGTGTTCTGTGAAAATGAATGGACCATGAACCACGAACTATGTGGTTCATTTTTTCCCCCGTTCTGTGCTCATGTCTAGTTAGAACTATAAATATTCAGGCTTTAACTTTTCTTGTAGCTTACAACATTGAGAGGAGCAATTTTAGAAGATGCCATTCCATCGACTGCTAGACATGGCACAGCACGAGGCCTGCCTCTTAAAGAAGTATTGGAATATGTAATACCAGAATTGAGCATTCAGTGCCTGAGGCAAGCTTCCAACTCACCCAAAGTTTCTGAACAGCTGCTTAAACTGGATGAACAGGGGGTAAGTAGTATATTGCAGTGTGTGTACTTATGTAATCATGTGAGGTCTTACTGAAATGTTTTGTTGTCATGAACTCAACAAACCAGAACATGAAGATTTGAGAGGATTTTCAAATCAATTACCTATAGTACCTTAATTAAGTTTTCTAGAAATGTTAACAGAAACAATATTTAACTTCTCAGCATCAAGATAACTTTTATCTATTTGCGTATTCATATTACAGTAGAATATTAGTTTAGTAATCAATTTCCAGTTTAGAATAGCACTATATGAAGAACTGCAGATATATAGCATATCCACAGATTGCACATACAAGATGGGCATAAACTCATTGGTGTTTCAACTAGAAGAAACGTAGGAATTGAGGAAATTTTTCTCTTTTAATTAGCACAGTTTATCTACATCTGGGGTGACAGCACAAGTCTGGCAACCAATGGGAGACTCACTTCCAAAGTGGGTCCTTTCTAGAAATATAATAATGTCATTTCTGGTCACCGGAAGCATTGGAACACTGGCATCTGCTTCCCATTCTCCTCTTATTTTCTCTCACCTCACAGCTGAGTGGTGGCAGGAAGGAAATATGGCAACCATATTCTCAGCAGTAACCTTCTTAGTTATGTGAACTTTTTGACAGTACCAATTAGATGTCAGATTTTGAGCTATCGAATAACACTGAATGAATAATTAATTCAGAATAAATGGTGATGAGATTATCCAGTCCCAATTATCCAGTCCCATAAGGCAAATTTGCTGTTCTGAAAAAATTAAAAGGAATATGTACTTATATGAAATACACCTTTTGGTTTAGTCTACCTGTATAAGCAAAAATTAAGTAAAACAACTACTTACCTTTTTAAAAATAAGTTAGCAGCATGTATCAAAAAAGCTTTGAAATAGTTGAAATGACAAGATCCCAGTTAGAGATGCAGAATTTGCAGAAATTTTGATCCAGTATGTGTGTGTGTGTGTGTGTGTGTGTGAGAGAGAGAGAGAAAATTTGGAGTAAAATTGAAATATATGCTATAATTATTTTCCTACAAAACCCAATCTTATTTTGCTGCTTTAGCAACATAAAACAAAAGATTGTAAATATACAAAAGAAGTTATATTATTTGGGAAAAAATACAATCCCAGTAGGACTATCAGCATATTTGAATATCAAGTTAAATTTTAGTGCTGTATTATAATAATAGACAGTACAGCATATTCATTGTTGTCCAGATTATCCACATTTAAACAATAAATCTGTCTTTGAATATGTCTACAGTCTGCACAGGAGTTCTCATTATCTAAAGCTGTACATTGTCTTATATGCATTTTCTTCATTCCGTACATTTTAGGAAAGTAAAACCTTAGAAACATAGAACTTGAAGGAACCTCAATGGTCATCTAGTCCAACACTCTACCCAGTGCAGAAACCCTTCCTGTAACCCCTGCTCTATGCCCAGAGGAAAACAAAAAGCCTCTAGGATACCTGGGCTACCTGGTAGAAAATTATTTCCTGGCCCCAGAGTGGCTGTCGGCATTATCCTGGACATATAAGAAAGGGTTATGAGAACCTATGTAGGGGTGTCTGATTCGGGATTCCAACTTGGAAAAAATCCCAAATTGGGTCCGATTCGGAAAGATTCAGGATTCCTGAATCAGTCCCAGCATTGATGGCCCGATTAGGAAATACCGAATCAAATCTTTCCAAAGTGATTCAGATTGCTTCGGAAAGCTTTGAGTCAAGTGGGAGCAGCCCGCAGCACTTTTCTGGCTGTTTGCATTTGCTTTCAAACACCCTGCTGCTTTCTTCACCCATCTTGGGAAAAAAGCCACGAGACAGTGGGGCAGGAAGTTTAAAACTTCCGTGTACTTTCAATACTTTACGGAGCATATCAACACAATCTAAACACCTGAATCCTGCTTTGGGATTTGGGTTATTATGGATTATTTTTCCATTTCAGGTAAACCTGAAGTGGGAAACCAGAATATTTTTTGGCTGCACACTCCTAAACTTATGCTCAAGCCTATGCTAGAACCATACATGCCCTCCCTCTCTCAGTCTGCATACATTTATATTAAGTCATAGAATCATCACTGCTGTCAGGTTTCCATCTAGCTTCCTCTTAAATAGCTCCAAGGAAGGAGAGCCCACCACTTCCCAAGGAATCCTGTACCACTGAGGAACCACTCTGTCAGGAAGTTCTTCCTAATGTTTACCTGTAACTCTTTTGTTTTAATTTTAACCCTTTGATTCTGGTCCAACCCTCTGGGGCAACTCCATTCCATCTTCTAAATGACAGCCCTTCAAATACAGCTCTCCTCCAGGCTAAACATACTCAGCTGTTTCAACCTTTCCTCACAGGATTTGGTCTCCAGACCCCACACTATCCTTGTTGCCCTCCTTTGGACAGGTTCCAGCTTGTTAATATCCTTCTTATACTGTATTTCAACTGAGATTTAAAAAGAGCAGGGTAAAGTGATACCATCACTTCACATGATCTGGACACTATACTTATGTTGATAAAGCCTAAAATCACATTTGCCTTTTTAGCTGCTCATCACACTGCTGACTCATGTTCAGTGTATGATGTACTAAGACCCCTAGATCTTTTTCACATGGATCACTACCAAGTCAATTCCAAAATTACATGGTCACTACTAGAGGTGGGTACGATCCCCCCCAAAATACCGATCAAGCCGTTCGTGGATCCGGGCCGCTGCCAAACCCAGGTCACCGATTCTAACCGATCAAGTCCCGTTTCCGATCCAGAATCAGGAATCGGAGAGGCCAAAGCGGGAGGCGCACCACTGTTTCCAGCGATATAGGAATGGTGGTTGGTGGCAGCGGCCGCCAGGCCCGGTGGGCACGGGGAGGCGCCGATGAGCCGCCTCCCCTCAGGGAGGGAGGGGACGTTCACACACACACACACACACACATTTAGAGCAGGGGGGGAGTTTTTAACCCGACAACGAGCCGCCTCCCCTCAGGGAGGAGACATTCACACCAGGGCCGGATCTACGGTTGCCAGCGCCCAGGGCAACCGTAGTCAGGCTCTTGTGCGTGCGCGCTCCTGGGTCGCCCCCCCCACCCATGCAGCAAGCCGGGTGTCCCGGTGCGCTGCAGAGCTGGCGGCAGCGCGAGTAGCTCGGAGGCTGCCCGCGCCATTCACCTGCCCCGCAAGACAAGGGGCAGCTGGCTTGCCCGTGCGCCCTTTGTCCTGGGGAAAGGTGAACGGCGCAGGCGGCCTCCCAGCCTCCCATGCTGCCTTTTGCCTTTCCCCAGGACAAAGGGCGGCTGGCTTGCCTGCGCGCCCCTTGTCCTGGGGAAAGACGAACGGCGCGGGCGGCCTCCCAGCCACCCGTACTGCCTTTTGCCTTTCCCCAGGACAAGGGGCGGCTGGCTTGCCTGCGCGCCCCTTGTCCTGGGGAAAGACGAACGGCGCGGACAGCCTCCCAGCCACCTGCGCTGCCTTTTGCTTTTCCCGCAAGCCGGCCACCCGTTGTCCTGCGGGAAAGGCAAAAGGCAGCACGGGTGGCTGGGAGGCCGCCCACACCATTCAACTTTATCCAGGTGCGCTCCTGGGGCTGGCAACTGTGCCCAGCGCCCCCTCTTTGGCGGCGCTGGGGGCAGACTACCCCCCTGCCCCCCGTCGATCCAGCCCTGATTCACACACACACACACACACATACACACACACACACAGAGCAGAGGGGGGGATCTATCCCTGCCTCTCCAAATAGAGAAAGACACCCCGTCAACATGTTTCAGCCAGCTTTTAAAAAAAAGCAGGGACAGAATCCTCCGTTCCTCCCCACCCAATTTTAAAAGAAAGCAACCAGTCTTCAAAAAGCATATTTTAAACACACACAGAACAGTGAATGAGGTTTTCCCACAAAATACAGTGTTTTAAAAGCAGGTTAAAAACAGAGTGACAGACAGAAAAACACCCATTCCTCCTACAAAGCCCTGTTTTTTTAAAAAGCAAAAAACCTTTGTGTCCATGGCTTCAGAACACCCCCTTCCCCCTCCCTCCCCTGGGTTGCTGCTCTGTGGTTGGAAGGAAGCCTGCTAATCAAGGAAATCTGGGCTTCCATTCGGTTTTCCAGGGTGACAGAAGGAGGGCAAACACAGCTCAGGCATTCCCCTGGCTCCGTTGCTAGGGGAATAGATTATTGGCGCCTGAGTGTCTGGCTCTCCGATTAGATCACGATGGTCCCTCCGATCAAGCCCCTCCCCGAAATGCTGGATCAGTCACCGTGGACGGAACCGATTAGCTGAGTCCCGATGGCTCAAACGCCATTATTGGTTTTTTTTTTCACATCGTGATTCCGATCGTGCCCATCTCTAGTCACTACTACCCGGGGTGCCCACAACTTTCATCTCATCAACCACTTCTTCCTTGTTGCTGAGAATCAAGTCCAAGATAGCAGACCTCCTTGTTTCCTTCTCTACCTTCTGGACGATGAAGTTGTCAGCAAGAGAAATCAGGAATTTACATATTTGGCAGAGTTTGACTTCCAGAAGATATCAGGGTATCTGATATCTCCCATGACCCCTATGTCCCATTTCTTTGAAAATGTTGTAATCTGATCTAGGAGTGTATCATCCAAGTCCTTTGCCTGGCTCTGTGGTCTATAGCAGACCACCACCATAATATCACTATTATTTTTTTCTCCAGTGGTCCTAGGAATGGATCAGTCCTCACATTTGGGATGTAGCTCCTCCTCTCCGAGGTAGGGTCAGTTGACATGCACATCATATTGAACATCATATTTCACATCGTATTTCACTTCAGTGTTAAGGACAATCGGTATAACACACATTATGGCCAATAAACAACTACAGTGGAGCCGGATGCTCATGTACAAAATGATACACTGGCTATAGTGTGATCGCCAGTATGGGTAACTGTGTCCTGCTCACTTAGCTGGCTAAGAGGTAATTCTGATTTTCCTATATATTGCAGACATTGCTAATATTAGTCATATTTGGAGTTAGAAGAAATCTCATGTCGTGTGATTTTTTCCATTGAATCAGGTTCTATATTTCACTTTCTGTTTCTGCTAGTGGGAAACACCCTTCTTCTTCAATTTGTTTGTTACATAGGAAAGGAGTACGGGCTATTTTGAGGAGCTTTATTACTTGGCTTCTCTGCCTCTTTATTCTCTTTTATCTTAGTTTCCAAATCTTCTAAATCTTTTTCAAGTTTCTGTTTTCACTCTTCCTGCTGTTACAAACCAGCCACTTACCTGGTAATGGTGGGGAACCTCCCGGTGATGAACTCTACCTATACCCTCAGTGGAGCGGGAAGGGGGAACAGCACATAGAAGTAACTTCCTGTTTTCACACAATGAGTGATATGAATTTCTAAGAATTTCAAAAAATTCTTACTATTTTACCATAAAGATTTTTGAAATTCCTAGAACATCATGACATCACTTCCTGTTTTGAAACAGGAAGTGACTTTCAAAAAGTCTCTGCCCCCTAACAGTCCTGAAGGTAGCCAGCCAAAGGCTAGCATCCATACCCCTACCCACATCTTGTCATCTCAGCTAAGGTAATGGCCCCATAGCATCCTGAGGACAAGCCTTCAGATGGCTATATGTTTTCCATGGACAAAAAGACACATTAGATTGACTTTAAAAGGAAAGAGAAAAATTGGTGTGTATGTCAAAATAACTACCTCTGTTGTAGTGTTGGACATGTTAAAATAAAGTGGCAGGGGAGATACCTTGATCACAAAGAAGTTTTTCCTATGATGAGGCTTATCCATTGCACTGGTAGCATGCTGCCCCTGTGACTTCCTCAAATGTAGGAAACTCAGTTGCATAATTTGCGGTAGAGGGGGACTGCATTTGTTCTGTAAAAAAAGAGAAGTGTTTCCAAGGGATAACACAACAATGTGAATCTCCCCCTGATTAATCCATAGTTTTGATTTTGTACTTTTCAGTATGTTTAATATATGAATTATCCCAACCTTCTACTTTCTAGACTTTTATGAGCTTTTAAAAAGGAAACGTACTTATTATAATAGGAACAAAGTACAGCTATAAAAGCTTTTTAATGACAAGAACTTTCCCTTTGGCTGTCTTTCCCCCCTTAACTTATTTATCTTATTTCAGCTGAGTTTTCAGCACAAGATTGGGATTCTATACTGCAAAGGAGGCCAAAGCACGGAGGAAGAGATGTATAACAATGAGACAGCAGGACCTGCTTTTGAAGAATTCCTTGATCTTCTCGGTCAGAGAGTACGGCTGAAAGGCTTTAATAAATATAGAGCTCAGCTAGATAATAAAAGTAAGTTTGAGTACCGCCCCCCCGCCAAAGTAGCAAAGGAAGAATCGGTGCACTTAGGACAGTCTGGACTTCCTCCAGGCTGGGTGCGTACTCTCTCTGTACTGAGGGACATAAGAAGACTACAGAGGTAGTATCAATATTGGACTCCTTTTGTTCTTCTCCTGAGCTATGTCTGTGATATACCAGGCATTGATTTTCTGCTAAGGAAAGGAGACAGGTTGCCTACATTCAGACATCATGTTTTAATTGTTGTTTTTAATGCTTTTTCTGTGTGTGTTTTGGCTGGGTTTTATTTAATTGTTTTAACTATGTGCTTTTGTTTTATTTTAACGGGTTTTTAAGGATGGCTTTTATTATGTATTTTTTAATCTATTAGCCACCCTGGTGGCCTTTGTGAAGGCAGAATGGTGGGGTATAAATTTTGTAAATAAATATAAATCATGAAAAACTATAGTTTATAAGTCATGATTTCATTAAACTCTGGATTACTGTGATGTCTGAATGCATGCAGCTGAACATACTATGGGTTTTTTGATGTTACTAAGTTGGAACTGTAAACCATGATTTGTGCCTAGCTTGTTAACTGTAGCTTGTTGCGATTTCTGAATGCAGAAATTCTACTTTGCTTTGTAACTCCACCACTCTCAGCTTCTTACTTGTAGAACTGGAAGTAGAGAGTAACAGAGGACTTCACTGCTCTAGCTAAATGCATCTATATATGGCGCATTATCAGAACACTCCCTCCCTTCTCTGCCTCCTGTTCACACCCACCCACTGGTGATTACTCACCAAGCAGGAATGTGCTTTAGAGAAGGCAGACTCTCCAGAAGGGGGAGGAAGACTATTTAAAAAAATTTTTTAACAGTAGAGGTTTAGGAATCCAGTGAAACTGCTAGACAGAAGAACTATATACATAGCAATGCTTTATCATCAGTCTGGCAATGTGAGAGAGCTCTGGATAACATCCAGGGATTCTACTCGGAGGCAGGAAAGGTGGCAAGCAGTAGACTAATTGGGATTTTATGGACAAATTGTGGTCTTCTATGTACATCTGGTAAACTAGTCAGGCTTTGTACAATAAACTCTGGTTTAAACAAACACTGCAGTGTAACATCTGAAGTAGTCAAAGAGGCCAGATGTAGTAACTACAGGAAGCTCCTAGTTCCTTGATTGGAAAAGAAATGAATGTTCAGGGTGTCTGCTATGCATGCATTAGTGCTGTGGTTAAACATACCTGCAGCTAATTTTTAGCTCCCACAGAAGACCAGTAGAGAGACTGTCTAATTATAATACAAATTAGGATATACGAGCCGAGGAGGGTTTCTTGTAACATTAGACAGATTTATTAGGCTCAGTTTTGAATTGAAGTCATATTTTCTAGAACTGAAAAAGAAACAGTGTGACTGAATTTGCGTACTGTATTTATATTTTTGCTGATCCACTTACAATATTTATTTTCAGCTGATTCAACTGGAACGCATTCCCTCTATACTACCTACAAAGATTATGAAATAATGTTTCATGTCTCGACTATGCTTCCATATATGCCTAGTAATAGGCAACAGGTATGTCTCCTTAAACCGGTTTTTGGAGTATGATCTTTTAGGTCAAGTTTTTGTATGTGTAATGCTTCTGGTTGATTGTTATGAATAGTTCTTAAGAACTGCGATTATGATTTAATTCAATCATTATATTCAACAATACAATATTTCTGGAAAGTTAAACATTTTTGTTTGAAATCAACTTAATGTAGACTCATAATTTATAAGCATGTGAAGATGCAGGAGGGTATATTTTCATTTTTTCAGCCATTATAGTGTAATCTTTAATTACACTATATGTGGGATGGCTTTTATGCAGATAGAAAAGACTGTGATATGCAGAAAATACAATTAATGTGTGAAAATGTGCATCAATATACTAGTTCAGAATACCTCAAAACATTAAGGATGGCTAAAGATTATAAAGCATTAGAGGTTTTACAAAAACCTGGAATATAATCATGAATGAATGAAGTTAATGGGATTTTGCCATTGGCTTCAATGGGGTTAGGGTTACTGTTTCTGTAAGATTAACCCTGTCTTTACCTGTACTTGCAAAGATAGAATGTTAAAAAAATGAGATAAAATCTTTGGCAGAGATGTGTTTTATAGATAACATTTTATATATATATATATTATACATATTTATATATGATAAACATACTCAGTTCAGAGCTCTGCAGCCACTCGACCACACCTAAGTTCCTGTGTATGAAAAGAGTCACTTAACTGAAGTATTTTTTAAAAACTGAAGTACTTAAAAAAATATAAAGATATTAAAATATTTTGGGTGAGAATCCAAAATATGCCCAGATATGCTTATGAATAGAAAGGCCATCCACAAATTAGATTACTGATGACAATGCAAAATTTTGAATGGTAGTATGTCTTCAAAGAAGGAACAAAGATATTAGTTTGTGAGAAACTTTATATATATTCAAGCCATTTCGTAGAAAAAGAGCTGCAGGAACTCATTAGCATAACTCATTAGCATATGCCACACCCCTTGCCATCACTGGAAGTGTGTCTTTAGCATAATTGATTTGCATATGCCACACCTCCTGACATCACCTATCCTGGATGTTTTGGACCCAATCCTGGCCACCCAGGGCCAAAATTTGGCCTAAAATGGCAACAAGGGGCTGAAAAGGGGCCCAAAATGGTCAGGATCGGGTCGCTGCTTAGCAGGAGAGTGATCCACCACCTGTCAGAGGCCCGATCCTGGCCGTTTCGGGACCAATCCTGGCTGTTTTGGGCCAGATCCTGGCCATTTTGGGCCCAAATTGGGCCCCAAATGGCCGAAAATCAGGTGGGTGGGGCCACCTGACATGTGACCTCTTGGGTGAACTGCGGGAACTGTGTTCTGGCGCGTTCCTCCTCAAAATGAGCCCTGCATTCAAGGAAAAATCAGTCTTTTCTTGCGTACAACTTGAGATGGTGTCAAAAAAGAGCTAGAAATGTCATTTTGCTTTACTTTTTGTGCATCTTTACTGCTTTTAACTCCCAGTAAAGTTGTATAAAAACTAAAATAGTTTTTGTAATGGCAACATATCAGTTGACTTTTAAATGGAAGATGATGACAAACTGTCACTAATATTCATGAAGTTGGAATGATTTTATTTATATTCTTTCCACCTGTCTTTCTGTACTGTTGTTTGATGAATAAAAAGCAAAAGAAAGTACTAATAACAGAAGCTACTGATAACAAACTGCTTTTTGATGAAAATTTAGTAATGTTTAAAGCAGTGCTAGAAAAAAGACAAATGTCTTCCATATTTCATTATCTTATATACTAATGGCCAAGTGACCTAGATCCGTGGATACTTAAATCTGGCTATTGGATCTATGAATTAGATGAGACAGATCTTCCTACACACCTGAAAAGTTCTCCAAGTTTGCTGAAAAATCTGAACTATAAAGTGGAGAGTTTTAAAAAAGTGATAAAAGAAGTGCCTGTAACTTTAACTAGATGCCCTCAGTGGCTGTTGCTAGGCAACCATAACAGTTCACCCAATATTCCAGGCTTGGTTTCTGTCAGTAAAAGGTGGGGTAGGGGTCAGCGCCATTTCCAGGGCTGTTTTGACCTTTGAGGGCTATCCCCAGAAGCTAATTAATACCACATGACTTACATGATTCTTCCAGGCCTTGGTGCTTGCTACTGTTTAGCACCAGCCCCCACCCCAAGCCGGTATAGTGTAGTGTTTAGAGTTCCAGATAGGATCTGGGAGACCCAGGTTTGAATCTCCACTGTGCTGTGGAAGTTCACTGAGTGACTTGATCCAGTCACATACTCTCAGGGTTGTTGTTGTGAGGATAATACAGAGGCCAGGGGAATGATGTAAGCTGTTTCGGGTCCCCATTGTGGAGAAAAGTATTATATAAATGACATAAAATAGTAAATAAAGATGAACATTGGAGGGACAGATAAAAGGTAAGTTGTTTTATGGGTTTGAAGGAGAGAAAGGCGTAGGGAAAGGTGAGCCTATGGAGGCTCTCAGGAGCAAGGAAAGAGGAAACAGTGTGGAGAAGAGGATACAGGGAACAGTAAAGTGCCTCTCAAAAATCCTTGTAGATCCCTACCATGCAACTGAGCCTGGCTTACCTGGCACCATGTAACTGGGCCATAGAGGAGAGACTGCTGGGGGGGGGTGGGCAAAGGTGGGTGGGAAGGAGAAAAAGAAGCAGGGAAAGGGTTAGAGGCTATGGGGGGACAAGGAAGGAAAAAACATGTGGCGGGCGAGGGAAAAATGAGATGCCCTCCACAAGTCCTTGCAGGACCAATTATAGATATATAGCAATTATTTCATAAATATATGAAAGTAGTCATACTTCAGATTGCCAGAGTAATTGCCTGTGTAGTTCATTCATTGATTTTTTTTCTTGAACAATTTGTATCTTGCTCTACAGCCAGAAGCTCTTCGGGCAGCATAAGAAATATAAAACATATTACAATCCTACAGCAAAAACTATTTAGAACACTAGAAGCATAAATGCCAATCAAAATAAATTCTATACAGCTCCCCACAGCACATATGAAAGCATATATACATGAAGCAGCCAAGCTAAACAAACAGAACAAATGAAATACAAGAGTAATAGAGGAATGACTTCAAAAATAACATATAAATGAACTATGTAACTAAGCCAAAACAGTAATGAAATGACATAAAAAACCATGATCAACAGAAAATCCCAGTAAGTAAGAAAGTCTTTACCGGGCACTAGGAGCGCATCTGGTGTCAGGCAGACAGCTTGGTGGAACTCATTCCAAAATTGAGGTGCCACAGCTGAGAAGTCCATGCTTTTAGCTGCTGTCACTTTTGTTTCTGCTACCAGGCTTGTCAAGCAGATCTTAATTGCCAGACAGCATAAAATAAACCTTTCCCTTGAGGCTCATAGGAAGGTCAACATCACAGATGCAGTTTCAAACCCTTTATAATCTTCTGAGATCTGCTGCAACTCTTAAAGATAATTGGTGGGATACAGTGATGGTCATGGATCTTCTCCTCTTTCCCCTCACCTCAGAAGCCATTTCCAACCCTGGGAAAATTGATTCCTGGCTTGCTGGAACCCATGTGGATAATAGCCAAGTGAATAAGTGAGGTGGGGAGGAGGAAGACAGCGAAATAGTTCCCTCTGCTATCAGCTGAATTATACTGACAGAAGAGGAGAGGAGAAGAAATTTCACCCCCTTTTGCCTTGCTGCAGCCCAAAACTGTTACTTCATACCTCATGACCACAGGAATAAAGTTTCCTGGTGATTCCTAACTTTGGAATGAGCTCCCTCATGCCAACTTTCCTGGAGTTGTTTCAGGGGCAAGGAAAAGTGGAAAGATTGGCTTGTGCAAAGATCACAACTCGCTGGATCCTACCTAATAAATTAAACATTTGAAAGTTGTTGCCAATGTCCTTATCACATAGCTACAGTTTTCTTCAAAAGTTTTGTTTCTTTTATTAATACATGATATGTAGAATACACTGGAAAAACATTTCAGAAGCCATAATCTATCTGTGGATGGTTTAAATTGTAAATTTTATTTGCTATGGAAAATAAGGCATATGCTTGGATAAGCTTGATCTTAAGTAAATCCTTTTGGTTAGAAATTACAGGTGTTTACAATAAATAGTGACTTTACTTGATGTTGAATGTTTTGTCTTTGTCTTCGCTTTGCTAATCTGTGAGTACAGGAAATAACCTTTTGCCTGGATGCACCTTTTCTAGAATTGTATAATGTCTGTCACCCTCTCCTTTGCATTTGCTCAGTCACACATACTGCTACTCCTTTTTCTTCCTTTATGCCTGTATCATTTCCCAATATTTCCTTACGTCTTCCCCTCTAGAGAAACTAAAGGTTGGTTTATCCTCAAAATATTTCAGCTCTAATTCCATTATTTTCCCAGTCATAATCACACCCTTCCAGAATGTTTTAGTAAACTCATCAGTCTTCGTATCTTAGATACTTTTGGTATTTTAGCAATAATATCACACTATTTTCCATGGCTTTCTTGGGATAAAAATAATGCAGCAGTTTTCCAAATTCAAATACTATTGAGATATGAAGACCCACCACTTAATTTTTTTAAAATGATAATGGCTATCAGCAGTACTTGCACAGCATGGACACTTCTCCATAAAATGTAATAAGCACTCTCAAGTAACCAACACTTAGCCAGCCTTAATGTGTAGAAGGAATCGCTAACGAATATTTAGTTCCTCTTTTTGTTGCTATCTAGTTGCTGAAATCTGTACTGTAGACTGTTTCCACATTTCTTGTTGAAAGAATCCACATAAAATAACAAACTTTTCCCTCTGAAGCTCACACAAGCTCAACATCACAAATGTAGAACAGCAGGATTTGAGTCCAGTGGCACCTTAAGAGACTAACAAGGTTTTCAGAGTGTAAGCTTTTGAGAGTCAAAGCTCCCTTCTTCAGACATGAATAGGAGCTCTGACTCTCAAAAGTTTAAACTCTGAAAACCTTGTTGGTCTCTAAGTTGCCACTGGACTCAAACCCTGCTGTTCTCCTGCAGAGACCAACAGAGCTACCCACCTAAAACTGTCACAATTGTAGTTACTGATGTCCTCAATGACGAGCTTACCAGCTCCTCAGTATAGAAATACTGCTTTGCCTATAAGGCTCATCTTATTTCATTCTCTCACCCAAGTAATGGGAACTTCCTATCATAGGCTGCATTCAGACATCAAAACAAACCTCTGCTTTATCTGTTTACAACTTTGTTGTCATGCTTGTGCACTCTCTTCTGTCTTCCCCTCTCTCCAGTTTTCATGCACAGAGCCCAAGCTAAGGCTTGCGGATTTCAGATTCACAATCCCAAGAGGAAGCAAGCTCTGTTTTGCCCCACACCTGCATTTGGATAGGATGGATAGGATGGCAAATTGGAGCTTGATTCAATGCTCTCATGAATCATGCTTGGGACACAAAGGGAGGTGGAGTGGGCAGGAGGGAACACAAGAGTAACCTGTGTTTGGACAGAGGTGTGTTGTGATGTCTGAATGTTGCAGTATATTCAAATGACATCTACAAGCCTAGAGTTGTTGCACTGAAGTAAAGGTTATACATCCATCCACCTAGTATGGTACTGGCCAAAGTACTTAGTCACTTACTACGAACAGACCTGTGGAAAATGTGTTTATTACAGGCTTAATGTCTAGAAATGAGCAGCTGAAGCTTTTCATGGCATGGAGGTAAATAGCATCTCCTGGTAATTAAGCATCTATTAAAGAGACAGGACATTATTTTTCTCCAGGAAGTTGGTAACCTATTATGATGAGCATTATCTCTAGTGGGCAAGAACAGAGCATTTGTTAGAAGCCAGTTTCCTGTGAGCCAGAAACAGGCCACACCAGAACTGTTTGTTGCTTTTTCTAGGAAATAACTACGCCCTGCTTGGTCACTGATCAGGACATCCCTCTAGTTTTAGAGCCAGCAGGAGATCCAAACACTCAGGTAATTTTTCACACTGGCTGCAATGTAGAATGGGGAGCCTTCATTCAGTGTTCTGATCAGAACAGAGAGGGCTACCCACTCTGGTGTGGCCAGTACCACCTCCTTGTATTGGCTTTCCTTACAAATCATACTTAAAGGCTTTCCCTGTTGAACCTTTACCCTTAGAAACACCCTTTTCACATCATTTCCTTGCAAGTTTTCCCTTCATGCTCACACATTTGCTGCTTTTGTTTTCTTTAATCAGACCTGATTAATACAAATCTGTTTTCCAAATCTACTTTTATCTGATTTAATTAAAAGCAAATTATTATCTTAATAGTAGGGTAAACCACTGTGGCAATTTTGGGAATATGTCCAATTTTAATCAGGTCTGATTGAAATATGTGGCAATTTTATGTATAAATATTAACAAGTTTGAATTCAAACTTCTTATAAAACCACTTGTTTTATGGCTAAACTAAAATAAGTTTGACAGTTTCCTCATGATGTTTATTCATATTCCACTACTAAATAACAACGACAACAACGACAACATTCTATTTATATACCACCCTTCATGACAACTTAATGCCCACTCAGAGCGGTTTACAAAGTATGTTATTATTATCCCCACAACAATCACCCTGTGAGGTGGGTGGGGCTGAGAGAGCTCCTAGAACCTGTGACTGACCCAAGCTCACCCAGCTGGCTTCAAATGGAAGAGCGGGGAATCAAACCCGGTTCTCCACATTAGAGTCCCACGCTCTTAACTACTACACCAAACTGGCTCTCAGTTTGAGGAAAGATGGTATGGTTATCAGAAGACAGCATTGTTGCTTTAGCTTTCCAAATCCAATTTATTACAGCAAAAGCCAGCAATATAAAACAATACGATTACAAGCAATAAATTGTTGCTTTAGCTTGAATAAATGATTGTGGTTCACCAAAAAATAGATACATTACTATGGTATTAGATTAGTCAATAAGGATCAGTGTACCTTGGGATTATTCTGTGGCAAGCAGCTGAGAAACAGAATAAAAACCTCATTATCATTTGGTAAATTTGGATACCAGTAAATCCAATTTCAAATGACTGCAGACAGAGGAGGTAGTGTTTGAATGTGCCACATTTTAAGGGACAAACATGTAAAGATGCAAGTTAAAGGCTAGTTTAGATTGAACATATTCAGTACAGGTTTCTAAAAATATGATAGATTCTAATGCTCTAACATTTTCTTAACTAAGAGCTGGCATGGTATAGTGGATAAAGTGTTGGATTAGGATCTTGGGAGACCTGATTTCAAATCCCCAATTCTAGTATAGAAGCTCACTGGATTACCTTGGGGTCATTGTATTATTTAGTCTAACATACCTCACGGGGAGTGATGGCTGTGAGAAAGTGGAGGAGGGGAGAGTGAAGATGTGAACCACTTTCGGTCCCCAGTGGGAGAAAAGCAAGATACAAATAAATGCAAATGCATTCACTAGACACTCTTTTTTTAGAGAGTTGAGGTCTCATTAACCTAATAAAATATTATATCAGTATTTATGAATTCATTTTAATATATTTAGAGTGTGACCTTAAGATATTTACAGTGCAATCCTAAGTAGAGATGGGCACGAACCAAAATACAAACCAAAATTCATGATGAACCAGGTTGGTTCGTGGTTCATGAACCAGCAGTTCATCAGATCCCATTTCTGATGAACCACCATGAACTTTAGGCTGGTTCATTTGGTTCATTTTTTGGTTCATCACTGCAGACAGCCTGGTGCCAATCAATCAGTTTCCTAGGCAACAGGGGATGGACTTCCTGCGGACTTCCTGCTGACCTGGAAGTGGCCTTCTGCTGACCTGGATGTGGCATTTTCACAAACCAAACAAACCGGTTCGTGAACTGGGGGCAGGTTCATGAAAGTTCATGGTTCGTGGTTCATGAAATTTGACGAACCATGAACCACATGGTTCTTTTTTTTCTGGTTCGTGCCCATCTTTAATCCTAAACTGAGTTACACTATTCTAAATCCATTGAAGTCAGTTATCTTAGAAGGATATGACTTTGCTTAGGATTCACTGTTAGTTGGAAATCAGGTCTGTGGAAATCAGTGGAGAAGATCCAGCTACTCTTCCACTGGAAGAAGAGCCACTCATAAAAGAAGAAGACTCCTTATGCTGGAGGAAAGCTTCAAACTTTTCTGAGCAGAGTGGCTGGGTACTCCCTAGTAGATCTTACTTCTGCATGCCTGTGTTTAACACAGAGGTGAACTTAGTAACGTTACGGTCTTGCTGACAAAGTGTAGGAAAACAACCCAAACCTCTCCTATTTATTAAACTTAAAATTTCTGTTGTTTTTACTTAAATGTTGCATTATGGCTCAAAAGATGAATGTATAGCTTAAGCATATCTGTAATGGGGAGATGATAACAAAGATATATTCAAGGGAAAATATGGGTGATACATTTGTTAGAAAATAAAGTGGTATAGAATGCAACAAACACCCAGGCTCTGTTCAGATATAACAACAAAAATGGTTTGCCCTTAAAGAAGGCAGTTCCCAGTAATTCTAAGCCTTAGAATTTTTTGGTTTGCATATTTGTTGACATTTCATCCTGATTTTGAATTCTGGTTTGTAGGCAATTTTGTCTGAATTAAATATCATGGCAAAATGCGGTTTGTTGGGATTGCAGATGTTCTCAATGTTTTCTTCAGTATTATTTATTTAATTGAACTATTCTTCATAGTCCTTTCATAAATAAAGCTCGGAGGAGTTCTGTCTGAGTAGAGAAGGAAGAGTATACGAGCCTGAAGATATCCAGAGTTTATTCATGCAGTGACAAACTGTGGTTTTGTCATTATGTCTGAATAGAACCTTGCTTTCTCAGTTTGTTTAATTTCTAAACCAGTATGTTTTTCCTTCTCTAGAAGTATTTTTTTCTTTTCCTTTTTCTCTTTTCAGTTTTATTACATTTTAAAGTTCTACCGAGATCATCTTCCATGTTGCTGTTCATCAACAATGTAACTCTTCTTTCCTGTTACACTTTTAACTGCATGTTTATGATCATGCTTGGACCATTACTGGTTTGCTGTCTTAATGTTATGTGGACCTTTATGATACTGATTATAATCCTTAAGATAGTGTTATGTTGAATTTATTTTAAAATGTTGGAAATAACTCAGACCTCATCTAGTTTGGTAAGATTTTTAACAAATGCATTCCCAAGTTTTTAAAAGAATATTTTACTAATTTATTCAGTAAGTTAAATTTAAGGTAACAAACAGAAAAGACCAAATATTGTTTAAAAATATTTTCTTGCACACAGCTTGCATTCATTCACACAGTGAAGATCCTTGTGCTGCAGTGACAGTTGCTGCCAAAGCAGTACTTTTAAAAATCTGCCCAACCAATCAGTAGCCTTGCTGGGCAAAAGACCATCCTGGACATGCCCACTCCCTAAAAATATTTGGCAGGCACCAGGAAAAGTATCAGTGGACACCACATTGGAGCCCCCAACTTTAAGAGTTAAAACCAGCAATTGAGCCTAGGCAGCCAATGCAGAGTTTCCAGGACTTAGATTAATATGCTGGAAGTGGTCTTATTCAAATGATGGCTCCCATGTTCCAAACCAAATGTAGTTTCCATGCTGTCTTTAAGGGCAGGTCCACATATACTGTGTTGCAGTAATTCAGGCTTGAGTGGGCTGAATCAACCTGGCAAAATTGGTGGAATTCTGAACAGGGAATCAAGTTTATGATCCATGAATTAGTGGAAGAAGGCACTTTTGGCAATGGTAATGACAATTTTCTCCATCAACATAGCTGGGTGCAATAGTATCCCAAGGCTTTTTATTCAATCCTCAAATAGTGTTGTGATGGAAAGTGCTGTCAAGTTGCAGCTGACTTATGGTGACCCCATAGGGTTTTCAAGGCAAGAAATATTCAGAAGTGTTTGCCATTGCCTTGCCTCTGCATAGCAACTCATCAGGTCCCATTGTGTACTTCCTTGGTGGTCTCCTGTTTAAACACTAACCAGCCAAAAACAGTAAAACCATCACCAACTAACTAACATTTCACTAAAGACACTTACAAAAATTATATATGCAAAAGTACAAAATTTAATAGTGAAGAAAAATAAACTCTAAGTAGACAGTAAAGCATGAACTGCTTAACAAACAGTGATAAAACGAATGTCCCTGGACCCACACAAAGGAGGGGGGGGGGAAACGTTCCAACCACCGAAACTCAATGTCCACAGAGTAAACACAATTGTAGCAAGGCTAGAAAGCTCATACAAATTTCATCAAAAATACAATGTTTTAAGGCATGAATTCAATGTATATCTCAAAAGTGGAAATTCACATTCAATAAGAACTGATACGCTTATCAAAGGACTACACATACACATCGCCAGAATCACTGGTCAATGAAAAATAAATTTTTTAGTTGTAATGTAAACATTTAAATTGTAACCGCAATGGGTTAGCTAGCAAGAGGTCCCATTTCCGATTTCCCCTTCTTCAAAGCAGTTACAAAAACAGCGAATCAGAACAGTTCACAGTCCACACACATGCATAGTAGCGGCTCGCTCACTGGCGTACGCAACCCATTGCGGTTACAATTTAAATGTTTACATTACAACTAAAAAATTTATTTTTCATTGACCAGTGATTCTGGCGATGTGTATGTGTAGTCCTTTGATAAGCGTATCAGTTCTTATTGAATGTGAATTTCCACTTTTGAGATATACATTGAATTTATGCCTTAAAACATTGTATTTTTGATGAAATTTGTATGAGCTTTCTAGCCTTGCTACAATTGTGTTTACTCTGTGGACATTGAGTTTCGGTGGTTGGAACGTTTCCCCCCCCCCTCCTTTGTGTGGGTCCAGGGACATTCGTTTTATCACTGTTTGTTAAGCAGTTCATGCTTTACTGTCCACTTAGAGTTTATTTTTCTTCACTATTAAATTTTGTACTTTTGCATATATAATTTTTGTAAGTGTCTTTAGTGAAATGTTAGTTAGTTGGTGACGGTTTTACTGTTTTTGGCTTGTTTGATCCGTGACCCTCTCTACTTTGATACACTAACCAGGGCTGATCCCGCTTAGTTTCTGAGATCTGAAGAGATCAGGCTAGCCTGGGCCATCCAAGCCAAGGCAATAGAGTTAACTCTAGTTAAAACTGGTAAAGGGGCTCTCTTCAGACTATCAGCCTTTACAACCAGCATCACCTCTGCCTTGTTTGGATTCAGATTCTGCTTAGTCACCTGACCACAGCATCCTGGCCAATACCTAGGGCAGAGCCAATTGCACAGCCAGTTGCTCCAACTTTTTGTCCGATTATGTCTGTGTTGCACTGATAACAACTCATCTTCCACAGTAACTGTGGTTGTGAGTTCACAACCACAAAAAATGTACAAAATGTACAAAAAATGGTTTTGAAGGGGGTGGGTGGGGGACACTTTCATCAACAAAAACAAAGCACCTGCTCCCTTTTAATTTTTTTAAAAATTTGCACAGGTGCTATTGTGTGCAGCCACTGTTGCAAGCAGAAGGGGCAATAGTTACAGGGAATGAACTGAGTGGAAATTCAGAAAGGAGTGGGAGATTTCTTCTGAAATGCTTCCAATGTTCATACGCCTAAAAATGCTTTTAAAAAGCACCAGGAATCCACAACGACAAAAACATCAGAGCTACTGCAGTCCCAGTAAATCTGCAGAAAACCCAGTGAAGACACATGGTGCTCATGCTTGGCAACTTATACCGTGTGCATGGTTGGGAACAAGCTGCCACAGTTCTGAAGGTGACTTGCATCTCTTATGATGTATGGAAATGACCAGAGAGAGCTGCCTCAAATTGCTTAGTTAATGAAATAAAGAGGTGCGTGTCACCAGCATATTGATGACATTAATTGCAAAGCTCCAGAAAATCTTATTCAAGGTCTAATGGTAGATATTAACTAGTGTCACTGAAACATCCTGCTCATCAGCTCCCATCAAGATGAATAGGCATCTCCAATGACTGCTACTTTCTGACTACATCTTCAATGACTACTTTCAAAATCACCGGAACACTATACTTCTCAAAACTGATTTCATGCTCCATGTGGTTCAACATAATTTAATGATCCAAAATATCAAAAGCTGCCCATATATATATAAATAAATAAATAAATAAATAAAGCCAATGCTCTTATTAGGTAGAGATTGGCAACCATGGTGTGGTGACTAATGCCATGGCCCTGAAATAGTTACAATGTTGGTAGGTCATTTTTCCTGGGGAAGTAATGAATATTGGATCTCACAAAGGGTTCCACAGCTGGAATGGTGGTATGAATATCTGCCAGTTTGCCCTCTCCCACAGCGGACCTCTCATGCTGTTCCTTGGGCTCTCCTGTCCTCCAGCAACAGCAGAGAGAAAGAAGAAAGTCCTTCTTTCAGTAGATGTTTTTTTGGCAGTATGTAATTCATCAATCCATTTTCAATATCTAATTCAGAAATCCACTTTTAATAATAAACAGCAATTTCCTATATAGTTTCTTTATCAATAATGTGAATGTTTTGCACATGCATATCCAAAGGATCAGATGGAAGCATTCTTCAGGTATATTATAGCATCTGAGACCCATTTTGTACCAAAATCTTGCACACAAATCATGACCCCAGAAGTTCCAGAAAGTCTATAATACTGTAACTGTAGTTGGGAGGGAAATCAGAGAAGCTTTGGTGTGCACACTGAATTGTTTCAATGTATGCACAGAGATCTTGAGATCCCCATCTTTTCCCACTGCTTGTATCCAAACACAATTAAAATTATGCTGGTGATGATAAACTATTTTAAGGGGTAAAAAGTGTGTTACAGATGTTAAGAACTTGTATTAGGTATAGAAACAATATATTGCCTCAAGGAAAATGGATAACAACAAATAATTGAATGGCAATAAACATGGGTTTGTCACATTCTCGAATGCATGATGCTGCCTTATACCCAGTAAAACCCTAAGCCTTTTGTCCACTATAACTAGCAGCAGTTTATGATGCATATTTGAACATGTATGTACTAGAAAAATGATGATCTAAATAAAGAACTGGTTAATAATTTGAAAGCTTTGTTTAGAATGGAATAGATGACTAGTAAAATCTATTAGGGCTATGTATCTTACGTGTCATCTTGCAATTCAACTCTTTTTCTTCAGCTGTAGTTTATAACAAGCATCAAGACTAATGCATTGCTTTAAAAAAAGGGACTGCCACTTTAATAGTTATCATTTCCCCCCAGTAATTTTGAAGGAGATTAACTGTAGTCAGAATTAACTATTCTAATGCTTATTTTTTGCATTTAGCTTCTAAGGAAAAGGCACATAGGAAATGACATTGTTACCATTGTCTTCCAAGAGCCTGGAGCACTTCCTTTTACTCCAAAAAATATCCGTTCTCATTTTCAACATGTGTTTGTCATTGTTAAAGTCCACAGTCCTTGCACAGAAAATGTGTGCTATAGGTGAGTACAGGTTTCTTGATAACTGACGGGGTTTTTTTTGTTGTTTTTTAAAGAATTGCTGAGTTTTTCAGTTTGGCACTTCCTATGCAATTGTATGCATTTAGAAGTTCTAATGATACAATTTAGGAATTTCATATTATTTAATGCAAATAATTTGTGCAGTACCATCGGAGGTTAGTATTCACAGTTTGTTCTGAGGTCCAGGTTATTCAAGGCGAAAGAATGATTTCATTGACTAAATAGGAACCTAGCCTTGTTCTTAAATACCAAGGTTCACTTTACATGGAAACTATATTCCAGAAAGAGTAAGAAATTTTGATCACTCAGGCAGTATAGAAAGGTGAGAAACCTGACTCAGTTGTAAATTGGCCATAATGAATAAAAATTTTTGCCAGAGGCCACAACATCAGTCTGGCCACATCAAGAAATGACTGTAGTTCTTTTGTAATAATGTAGTACAAGAGTACCAGTAGTCATTCCAGGTGTACAGCATAACACAAAGTTGCACCCACAGAAGATGTTGACTACTTTAACATAACTAGTGAATGGTCTCTGTATTTTTCTTGATTAAATTAGAATTTTACACAATTACTCTTCATTTTCTACTTCCTGTGCTTCATAGCTCCTCGACCTCGCTGTCTGTTTTTCATTCCCCTGCATAAGATTCAGCATGTTTTAGCATTGTACAGGAAATATCAAGAACTTAACATTCTTCTTGGTCTGCTGCTGCATCACCTGAAGTATACTTTAACATAATATATCTTTTCTTCTTTGTATGTGCATGCATGCCTGATGAATAAACATTTTTTTAAGATAATGAAGCTTTGCTATCACAATACTTTTTCTTTTCCTCTTCTTTTTATTTTCAATTCTAGTGTTGGAGTTTCAAGATCAAAAGACGTACCACCATTTGGGCCACCAATCCCCAAAGGAGTTACTTTCCCAAAATCAGCAGTCTTCCGGGACTTCCTTTTAGCCAAAGTTATTAATGCAGAAAATGCAGCACACAAATCAGAAAAATTTCGAGCCATGGCCACCAGAACACGCCAAGAGTATCTGAAAGATCTTGCAGAAAACTTTGTTACTACTGCAACAGTAGATACATCAGTCAAATTTAGTTTTATTACATTGGGAGCAAAGAAAAAAGAGCGAATTAAACCAAGAAAGGATGCCCACTTATTCAGTGTTGGAGCAGTGATATGGAATGTTATAGCACGGGACTTTGGTCAGTCTCTTGACATTGAATGTCTTCTTGGTATCTCAAATGAGTTCATCGTGTTGATTGAAAAGGAATCAAAAAATGTTGTGTTTAACTGCTCATGTAGAGATGTTATTGGATGGACGTCTGGGTTAATGAGTGTTAAAATCTTCTATGAAAGAGGAGAATGCATTCTTCTGTCTGCACTTGATAACTGTGCTGATGACATCAGAGAAATGATTCAAAGACTAGAAGTAAGTATGTTTACTTTTAGTGTTTCTATTTCAAAAGTTCTTACCAATGTTAAATATACCTAGAGAGACGGATAAATGTAATGTTTGATTGTAGAATTTGGAAATCAGAGTTTTGTTGACTTATCCAAAGGAATCTTCCCTACAAGCTTACACCGGACAACTGAGAACTTTGTCTTAAAAGAACTGTCTGTGGTGTTAGCAGATTGCATGTAGGCATGAATTGTGCAGACTTCCACAATGCTTTGTGAAGAAGTCGTAGTATATAAGATAAATAGGTCCATTATCTGGCTGTTTCAGTTAACCTAATTAATGACTTGGATTTTTTTTTTCTGCCCCAGTTCTTCCATGTTTGAAGTATGAATGCTTTGACTCCCGAAGAAATTTTCAAACACTGCCTCTTCACCAGACTCACTCCCTGGAGTCTTTTCCCTGCGGTCTCGCTCTCCTGAGCCCCGCAAACACACTTTTATTGGTGCCAATTTTTACACACCTAGGATTTCCATTCTCTTCTCAATTTCCTTGTTTTACTTCTACAAGTATCTCTTTAACCATTTCCTTACGCCACAGCCCTAGTACCTGCATAAAAAAGCGCTCCTGAAAAATTCAATTTTGCACAGTTTGCTGAAAGTAAAGAGAATGGGAGCTTTTTTGACCCCTTTAGGCAAGCTGTTCCATAAGGTGGGGGTCACTACAGAGAACTGCATGTGTATAGCAAACAAAACAGGTTATAATAATTAAGGAATAACTGGTCTAAAGTCACCCAGCAAGCTTCAGAGCAGAATGTGGCTTTGAACCCTGTTCTCCCCAGTCCTAGTTCATACTCAAAGCACTATACCAAATTGGCTGTTAAGGCATAAAGACTAATCAGTACTTTCACCATGTTTCAGAATACATAATATATTTGGCTGTTTCATCCAGGAGTAGACATGGGCACGAATGGGGAAAAAACCCCGAACAAGCTGTTCGTTGTTCGTTGCCATCCACGAACAACAAACAGTAATGAACATGACCCTGTTCACAAACATGTTCGTTGTTCATTGTTCGTGGCCCTTTAAAGACCCCTTTAAACTATCAGGTGGCAGGTGGGATTCCCCCCTGTCACCTGCCAGCTGATAGTTTAAAGGGCACTTTCCTGCCACGTGCAAGGGGCAGGGCCCTTTAAACACTCCACAAACTGACCTTCCCAATGTCCAATACCCACCAAATTTGCAGGGGACATAGTCCTCAGTGTCCTCTGAAGACCCCCCCCCCAAGTTTCAGAGCGATGGTACCCCAGAAAAGGCATGATTCATGGGTCCTTCCCTATGTTTTCATTTTCTGTCCACAGTGGCAAAAACGGGACTCTGGTGGAAGCTACTTTGAGGGGTTACAAATTGACTTTCCCAATGTCCAATGCCCACCAAATTTGCAGGGGACATAGTCCTCACTGTCCTCCGAAGACCCCTCCAAGTTTCAGAGAGATTGCACCCCGAGAAATGCATGATCCATGGGTCTCCCCCTTTGTTGTCATTTTCTCTTCACAGTGGCAACAACGGGACTCTCTGCTGGAAGTACTTTGAAGGGTTAAAGCCAGAAGGAGTTCAGACAGAATTCAGTCCCTGCCGTTGCCAGGGGAATTGATTGAAAGGCGCCAGACTGTCTGGCATGATGAACGGCTGACGAAGGCAATGAACGAGGCTTGCAAAGACCACTTGTTCGTTTAGAATGGAGCCTCATGAACGGCTTGTTTGTGAAGAGACAAACGGGCTCTTCGTGGGTTTTTTTCCATTTGCAATGCTGTTCATGCCCATGTCTATCCAGGAGTACAATCTGGAAGACTGTCTGTGTGATCTCAAGGCCTTTGTGCAACACAGCCTTGGATTTACCTTGTTTCTTACTGGTGGCATATTTCTCCATCTTTTGCATCAAATCACACACATACATTTCAGGAATCATTAACACATGGGAGTTTTGAAGTTTATTCCTGTTCATACAAACCTTCTATTTTCTTTCATAAAGCTTGAAATGAAAGTTCTAAATCAGAAGCAATAGATCATTCAGGCACTGGTAAGATTAGATATATAAAAGTTATGCTTACATTTTCAAGGATGTTTTTGTATCAGAATTCAGTGGTATATAAATAATTATGGTTTCAGGATAACTAATTTTGTCTAGGTTGTATATGACATCTTCAGCTCAATCTTATACATCATTGGAAGTAGCTCTCACTGAGTGCAGTGGGTATTGCTCCCAAGTAAATGTACATCCTTTTCAAAGAGTTCAGTTTTGTTGTACAGTTTATCTGAACACCCAAATGTATTATTCTTTATTATAATTTATTAATTGTAATTATATTTGAATGTTTCTTTTCTCAGTTTTTTTCTGTTTTTTCCTAAGAGTTTTTAACAGTACCACTGTAGATGCTAACTTACACATACTATTTAAAAACAAAAAATTAAAAACTAAGTTTAGGTTTGATAAGAAACCCAACTTTTTAAATTTCCCCCAAATTTCCTTTTAAAAAACGGAAAGCCTGTTTCCCCCCCTGGCTTTAAACTATCTCTAAATTGTATATTTCTTGTCTAGTGAGACCATAGATAACAATCCAATACTTTTTCAGATAGTTACCAGAGGTTGTGAAACAACAGAAATGACCCTGAGGAGAAATGGCTTGGGACAGCTTGGATTTCATGTTAATTTTGAAGGGATTGTAGCAGATGTGGAGCCATTTGGTTATGCATGGAAGGCAGGCTTACGACAAGGCAGTCGACTAGTGGAAATCTGTAAAGTGGCTGTAGCAACTTTGACCCATGAACAAATGATTGATCTGCTCCGCACTTCTATGACTGTAAAGGTGGTGATTATTCAGCCACATGAGGATGGGTCACCTAGAAGGTAACCTATGGCAATGTATCACATGTGCCTTTGGCTTTATTAATTTGTCCATTTACTGTTGACTTTCTTTAAAATGGATCCTTAGAAAATCAGTATTAAGTCTCTTATTTAGGGTTGTCTGGTCCCCCAGGGGCCAAATGGGGGATGGGGATGGGGACAGTGAGGTAATTATCTCCAGTGTGAGCTAAGCTCACGAGCATTCATGCAGTCCCCCATTGCACTGGAAAATGACATCATTTTTCAGTGCAACAGCTGAGCTGTGTCGTGCTGAAAATGGATTCATTAAAAATCGCCCATTTTGAAGGGAGTCCAAGAGCTTGCACTTCTCCCCTACCCCATGCCTCCCCCCCACACACACACTGCTGGCCATGTGAGCAGGGCCAGGGGGGTTGCAGGTGGAAGCGAGTGTCCTCTTGGCTTTAAAATATTTATTCTTAACGCTAAAGAGATTGTTGCACTTTAAGCAGTTATGTAGAGATTTTTAAGTTATATATTTTTTCAAAATCATATTTTTCAAAATGATTTAATAAAATTGCAGTATCACCCCCATTAAGTCCATGCACTTTAAATGACATTACACAGATGCTTGATTATTAGTACCTTATTTTCTGGAAATACTTCTTGTTAATCACAAGCCCTGCTCTGAGGCAGCAACCTGAAGCTGATCCACTCAGAAGTAAGACCCATTTTATTCATTGGAGCTTACTCCCAGAGAAGTGTCCTTAGGATTGCAGACTTTGTCACTCATATCTGACTTAAAATTTAAAAAAACTCATAACTTTGCTTGAACATTAGTGTGCACTCACTGAATCAAGAATGCATCCTTTCCAAAGGAGTTAGCTGTGTTATTCTGTAGTCTCAAAATAGTAGAGTCCAGTAGCACTTTTAAGACTAACCAACTTTATTGTAGCATAAGCTTTTGAGAACCACAGTTCTCTTTGTTAAATGCATGGAGGGTATGGAGAAACAGGCCATAGATATATAGGAGATGAGGGGAGGGGGGTGGATGCAGATCAGTTGCAAAAGTCATGAAAGAGGTGGAGTGCACAATTCAGGCTGGGATTGTGCACTCCAAGCATTCCATTCAGATTCAGCTATGGAGGGGAGGGGGTCACACCTGTGTGCCCAGACATGATATCAGTGCATTGCTGGGGATGCTCAAATACCATAAAGTAATTGAGAAATGCCAGAATGTCCCATGCCCCTTCTGCTTTAAATCTGAATTGGTGCTGGTGTGCCAGCATGCCAAGCCCTTCCCCCCCTTTTTTCTTTCCAATGTCCAAGGCATTGGCAGTTATTAGAGGGGAATTGGCAAGAGATTGCTTTCCATAAGCAAGAACTTGGGAACCCTAAGCCAAATTTTTCCATGCAGGCATACCTTTTGATTCCAGAATCATCTTCAGTTGCTTGAAATTTTATTTTTGGACTCATAGCTCATGAGCTTTTCATCAGTCGTATAGAGAAGTAGGTGTTCTTTGGGCCCTCACTTTGGTCTTTGTGGTCCTGACTGAAGCAATGTGGGTTTTTTCCCCCTCCACTGCAGCCAGGTGTTTTCCCCCCTGCAAGGCACATCACAGAGCCATTCCTCACTTTCATACCTCTAATCTAGCAGAGGGAGAAGAATTCACAGCCACACAAAAATTAACTGATGATCAGCCCTACTCCTTTGTATTTATATTGAGTATACAGGATACAGGGTGAAGGGCATAGAGTTAGGTGGAACAATCTGCTTATGACGGTAGATACACCATCACACCTGGGTGGCTGTTTGCCTCCAAGAGTTTTTAAAGTATTATTTGTAATACTTGTATTACAAAAGTATTATTTGTAATACTTGTAAAGTATCTCCAACATAAAATTTAATCTTAAATATAAGTAGTAGTAGTAACAGTAGTAGTAGGTAGGCTGTGTAGCTTATTCACTGCTTTTGCTTCCCACCATCAATATTTATTGACAACTGTATATTTTGGACTAGTAAGGCTTTTCAATGTTAATTTTGAACTGTTTCAGTTATTCTGTTCCATGTGACACTTTTCTAGCATACATTCCTTTTAGTCTTGTGACACATTTTTCATGTGAAAATAGATACAAATTTCTACAAGATATTATCTGGTTACTTCTTTTAGCGTGCAATAGGCAAAGTTCTATCTGTGTAGGTATTGTAAGGAAGTATTGTGATTCTTACGATGTGAAGTATTTCTTTAGCCCTCAAAGTTGCTATATTTATGTTTACTGCAGGGGCTGCTCAGAACTTTGTCGAATCCCCATGGTGGAATACAAACTTGATAGTGAAGGCACCCCATGTGAATATAAAACCCCTTTTAGGAGAAATACTACTTGGCATCGGGTGCCAACTCCTGCTGGGCAGCCTCTCTCTCGTGCCTCTCCAATTCTAGGAACATCTGATAGATTACAGTGCCAGCAGCTTCTCCAGCAGGCTCAGTCAGTCATTCCTCGCAGTACTTCATTTGATAGAAAGCTGCCAGATGGTGCAAGGTTTGTGTGTTAATTCCTGGCCTTTTTCTACATGCTTTACTAGTGAACCCTCCTAATCTTTGGTGTGATCTTTAAGACCTTAAAAAGTCATTCATGCACTATACAATTTTAAGAGAGCTTTGAGCTTTAGATTGTATACCAGAGTGAGGCCTGGATTTGCCTCCACAAATCCTTGTTGAAATAGTCACTGCTATGATTGATTATGATGGAAAGGTAAATGCTATTAAAATTAAAACTTCTCTGTTTGCAATGGAGTTTAAAATCTGTTGAGCAATTGTAGTATCAGCTGGTGACTGACCAATGAGACTGACCGTAGATGAGTAATCAGCATTTTAAAAAGAGAGGGTGTATTGTTTGCAGTTGGGAAAACATCCATTGGTTTTAATTGTGTTGAATTGCAACTTTTTTTCAAAATAATTCTGTACTTTATTTGCCTGACCCCATGCTGGCTTAATTTGGACTACCATATGAAGCCATCTGCTTTTCTTCCACATTCACCTGGGCCTAGGACCCAGGACAGCTAATCCTCCATGCCTGTTTAAAAGCAGGCATATAGGGCTTCCCAATTTTTTCTAAGAGTTCAGCAAACACTGTAGGGCATACATACCTGGCTTGCTGGACTGTTTCTAAAGATGCTTGGGTGAGCAAGGGGACAAGGAGGATTAGCTGCTTTGGTTTCTGGGCAGAGGTGGCAGAGGCAGCTCTTGGAAGAGAAGAGTGGAGCAGTAGGCTGGTGATGAGTGTGCAGAACTTTGTTGCATCCACCCCCATCCACTCCTCTGTTGTCTTTGTTGTAGAGCCACCTCTGCCTATAGATATACGCACAACAATTGGCTTCTGTTATCAGGAATCATATAAAGACTAATTATCAGGAATCATATTATCAGGAATCATATTATCAGGATTCCTGTTATCAGGAATCATATAAAGACTAATTGCTAATCCTTTGTATAATCAAAGTTTCTTCTAAAGTTAGCTAGTCATTCCCTGTTTGCAGGACGGGTAGCTTACAGATCTCATTTGTGGTCACTGATTGTTCCCTCTCTCCACTGTAAGAGCATGTATTTTCCCAATATATTTTACCCTTTCTCTTTCTTAGACACTAATGGACTGCTCAAGATCCAGTCCTCATGTACAACACATTTCTCATGTGTTTTTTCACTGTAGCATCTGGATTCCTTGTTTGCCAGTGACCATTTTCTTTTGACAAAATTCAAAATATAATTTTTATGCTTTTATTTCTGTCTTTCTTCTTCATCAATTTAATAGTGCTGACTGAGTGAATTCTGGCAACTCAAATTGCTACTATCTTAAATTAATCTGTGTTTTAATGTGTAGATCTTTTGCTCAAATATACGGTGTACTTTACTATTGAAAAACACTGACTGTTCTTGAAAGGTTTTTTAGGTTCATTGTTAAAAATTTGCTTTCCAGCAGTAGATTTCATTTCTATCTGAGGTATAGTCACTGCTATGAAATAGGTGGTGTACTGAATGTTTTTGCAGCACTCTTAATTGTTATGCTTTTGTTGCTGCTGTTTCCTGAAAATCTTCTACTTGGCAGTACATAGGCCGGTACTGCTTTACCTTTGCAATATAATGGAAACTTTCTAGGGTTCTTACGTTAACTACCATGTCCTGGAAGAAGCTTAGATCCTAAACTTATGAGAGTTTTGTGCATCTATAAGATGGCTTTTTCTCTTTGGGCTAACAAATCTCTGTCCCACACACGTGTACATACATTCTCAGACTTACTCTCAGCAGAGTTTATGTCCTCTAGCTGTAACTAGTGCCAAGTTTGTTCCCTTAGATGATACTTAAGCATAATGCATATAGTATGATGGTTCTTGCCAAAAAAAAAAACCAAACGCTTTGATGTGATATTGTAATCCTTGTAAGCAGATACCACATGAATTAGTCAAATCATGTGTTAAACTTCCAGTCAGTGGGCACATTGTCAATCTGAACCACATAGTGTGTTTGCCTTTTGCAGATATTTTTGGTAGCATCGGTAAACTATCTTAAAGGAAATAACAAAACATTTTAATATCTGGAACCAAATTTGGTAACATATAGGTACTGGAAGTTGCTTTCATCACTTAAGTGAATTTTGTGTAGCACAATTTGAAGAGCCTTGGCATATTTTGGGAAGAAAAGGAATTAAAAGTGAAAATTGTGAGAGCCTACCAATCACTTGCAGAAATAGATCCCTAAAAATACTGGCATTCTTGAGACATTAGGCTGATACCAGTCTGTGTAGATATTTGTCAAAATAAAAGTTAATATATATAATTATGGAATAATTTCTCCTTGAGAATATTGAAATAACTTGCTCGTAATTAAATGAATTAAATCCCCATATTCCTTACTGAGTGCTGGATTATGACCATTGGGTGTAAAGTCTGTACCATTTAAGTAATAGTATATTTCCAGAAAGGATATCCCCAAAGCCTTCTAATATTCATTTTTCTGATTTTTAATTGCATAAATCTTTAATGAACTCCATTTTTACATTTTAATTTGTATTAAACTACCACCATAGTTGTTGAAATACCGCAGATTTCACAAGTCATTTTTAATGGTTTTGGTCAATGTTTCAGAAGTTCACCAAGCAACCAATCATCTTCCAGTGATCCAGGACCAAGTGGGAGTAGTCAGTGGAGACACCAAGTGGGATATGATGGGTATTGGCTTCTTTATGTCTGTTTTTCATTTGTATACCCGTTGACTTGAATCCCAGAGAGCATTTCCACTAATGGAAGGATTTCTGTTAGAGGAAATGCTCTGTAAGATTTAATCCATTGCTTTTATAAAATGTTGTTATAGAAAATCAATCTGTTGTCTTTATAAAGGAGGCTCATTACATTCAATACAGCAGCATAGATTAGACGGTTACTTCACACAAATTGATTTGGAGATTTAGGATTATTGAACTCCTGATCTCTGCAGGAATGGTTGACCAGTTATTATGGCCCATGCCCAGAAAGTGATGGATCCTGACAACTCTCAGGAATTTCCTATTGATATTGTTGCTTTTCCTGTTGCAGTCCTTATGGTCTGTAATATAAAGAGACCCAGGCGGTGTACACAGTTGTTTCTAGGTACTGTCTGTCATTGTCTAGATCTTGCTCTTCTGTCTAGCATACCAGGTAGTTTGGGGCAATTAGGCAGCAGAGAAAACACCTGGAGAGGAGAAAGATTTTGGACAAGCCCGACCAAACATAGAGCCTGTTTCAAGCTTAGTCCACGGTAGTGATTGGAAAGGAAAAGTTAGTTCTGTGCCATCAGTGTATTTGCACCATGTTGTCAAGTAGAGCTGTTTGACATGGTGACATTTTCATTTAAGACTCCACATCAATCAGCTTGAATTCTCAGCAGCATGCCTTCCACATGAAATGGCTCTTACTGGCTCTACCTTGAACACAACTTCGGGTATATTATAGTTATAGGTTTCCTTAGACCATTGGTTGGGGGAATTCCATGCCACATCAACAAGTACTGGTTGCATCATGTCATGTCCCTCTGAAAATGTGTTCAGGGTCATTTTTTCCATAAAAAAGGGAGTTCATTGTTATTGCCATAGAATGAGATGTACTCTAGCTGTGGTAGAGCAGCACTTGGAAAATCAAAATATCTTTTTAAATAGAGAGAGTGGTATGCCACAATGCCCTGACCTGGATGGCCCTGGCTAGCCCAATCTCATCAGATCTTGGAAGCTAAGCAGGATTGTCCCTGCTTAATATTTGGATGGGAGACTACCAATGAAGTCCAGGATCCTTACACAGAGGTTGGTAAACCATCTCTGAAATCTTGAAAATGTACAGAGTTGCCTTAAGTCAGCTGCAACTTGATGGTACTTTATATACTTGTACATGTACCAAAATTAGCAGAAGTGTAACATTAATTGATGGCCAACATTTATAGGAAATTTCCATATTTTCACGAATTTCCATACTCGTTATCTCCTGTATACAGGAAGAGCCAGTAATATTTGTTATATGGATTTATCTACTTGTGATCACTTCACCTAGCAAATGTATTCCATTGTATATATGGAAACATAAAAAAATGGCTTGAGTCCTACAGACCACTTGGTTGATAAAAAAATGGCAGAGTCCAGTAGCACCTTTAAGACTAACCAACTTTACTGTAGCATAAGCTTTTGAGAACTACAGTTCTCTTTGTCAGATGCATGGCATGAAGAAACTGGCCAGATATATATAGGTGGTGAGGGGAGGCGGGAGTAGATGCAAATCAGTTGCTTCTGATAATGAGATCAGTTTGCTTCTGATAATGAGATCAGTTACTTCTGATAATGAGATAACCGTTCATAGTCTCTATTCAATCCAAGTCTGACTAAGTCAAATTTACATATGAATTCCAATTCAGCAGCTTCCTGTTAGATTTTGTTTTTGAAAGATTTCTCTTGAACTATGGTGACCTTTAAGTCCTTGGTGGAATGTCCTGGTAGATTGAAGTGTTCTCCCACTGGTTTCTGGATGTTGCCATTTTTAATGTCAGATTTGTGTCTTTTGTGCAGAGGTTGGCTGATACATTGGACAAACCAGCCAACCTCTGCGCAAAAGAATAAATAGACATAAAAGCTTATGCTACAGTAAAGTTGGTTAGTCTTAAAGGTGCTACAGGACTCTTTGCCATTTTGCTACTATAGACTAACATGGCTAACTCCTGGTTGATAAAAAGGATTTCTGTTAGCAGAGCAGATTTTCCTGGTCCTTCTCTTATTGAAGCCCCAGAAGACTCCCCCAAAATGCTGCTCTTGTAGTAGAAGGAGGCAATTGGCAAAAATCAACCTCCTTACAATAGCATAAACGTTTGTGGGGCCAGCATGTATGCAAGGTACTATAATGTTCAAAGTTCACGTGTTCAGTATTTCAAGTTATGTTTAAGAATGCCAAGAAAAATCACCTTGATAACCCAATCCATTGGCTTGGACATCTAGAATTTCTGTGGGTGCAAGGGAGTGAATTTTGTCAGTGTTCTTTAATTTACATCAATATTGGATGTGCACTAGTTCTAGACTTAGCATAGCATTGCTGGTTATCGGAGCATATAGTATAAAGAAGTCTGATGTATAATGTACTCTTGGATTAAATAATAGGAATTTAGCAGCAATTTTTTTCTGGGGATATGCCCCAGAATGTGCTACTGGCACCTCTTTCCACAGTACTGATAGCTCTTTTAGCCAGCAGGCTTGAGCCCCCAAGGCGGCGTACAGATACCTTTTTTAAAAATAGAAAAAGTACTGGAATTTAGTAATGTGACACTGAACAAAGGACTGAGTTTTTAAAAAATTGTAGCTATTTTTCAACATGCATAGTGACTCCAAAATTTCAAGAAAATTCATGACTGTGATGCAACTTTTTATGCCAAGTGTTGATTTGACCTGGAATGACAGTTGGATCAGCTCCAGTTATTGCAGCTGACAATGTATTTGAAGGGATGCAGCCTTCCACCTGAATCTGGAACCTGTGGCCTAGACTAGATGGCTATAGGCCAATCTCCCCCCATCCCTGGTCTAACCTACTTTACGGGAAACATTTGAGAATAAAATGCAGAGTGATATAGCTCCTTGGAGGAAGAACAGTAGAGCAGCACAGCTTCCAACATTTGTAAACGAAATTTATCTAGAAAACTAGTGACAACAATCTCACTTGCATCTTGGTTGTAGAACTGAAACCGCCACAGCTGCTGTAGTTGATGACCTTTGTTAGAGGATAAAAGACAGGGATTCCAACTCTATTAATTTTGGGGACTATCAGTGGCTTTTAATATCAACCATGATATTCTAGAATAATTACATGGGTTGAGAATTGTGGACCCTGTCATTCCTAGTTACAAGGCTGATCCCAGAAGGCAGTGCTAGACTACTGCTCCACCCCATGGCATTGGTGCTGTTGTAGGCCTTAGTGTTCCATATTAGTCTCTAGAGTTGCCAGGTCCCCCGGGTCCTAAACTGGAGGAATGATTGTGTCTTTTGAGAGGCATGCTTTCCCAGTGTGACAACGAAGGGAAAGCCTCACCCCCAGGGGTATTTTCCTTAAAACTGGGCTGATTTTAAGGAAAATACATCAGCATGGGGGCTTTCCCTTTGTTGTCATGTCAGGAATGATGTCATTTCTGGTGTGACAGTGAAGACTCTGGAGCACTTGGGAGCTCACTCCAGAATTCCCAGGCGCATTCTCTGCACCTTCCCCCCACTGGCCAAGTAAGAGGCGACGGGGGCAGAGGCTGGGAGTGGGGGATCCCCTGCTCCCACTTAGGGACTGGGAATCTATTAGGCTCCCATGCTAATATCGACATGAAAGCTCTGAAGAAGATCATCTTAAGGTTAGAATGAAGGTGTCATTGGTATGTTGATGACATTCCATACTGTATCATCTTGTTCACTTCTGCTGCAGATGTGGTAGTTAATGTCCTGAATTAGTGACTGTACTTAATAATGGAATAGATGTCAATTAAATTAAATCCAGTTTAAGCAAGATAGAAAAATGTTTGTTTGTATACAGCAAATCTGACTATGAAGATGCTATTTGTCCAGTTCTGGATACAGCTGCACCTTGTTTAAGAATCTACAGTTTAAAAATCTACAGTTTTGGAATGCTTTTAGATCTAATTTTGCTCTTGGCTGCCCTTTATAAAGTGTGTGGCTCTAAGTTCCTTTTACCATCGTTGGATAGTATACTAGCTGCCAGAAGTTCCTGAAACACTGTGGTTTAGTAACATCTGTGTTAGACCACTACAGTGCACTTTATCTGGGGCAGTCTATGATTAGTGATCAGAAACTGCAATTGGTTCAGAACACAGAGGCATGACTGGTGATCTGTGCTCAATGTATAGGTCACATTTTTCCAGTTTTGAAAATCTTCACTGGTCTCCAGTTTGTTTCTTGATACAGTGTAAGCTACCAGTTTGGACTGATAATGAATTAAACAGCTTGACATTGGAATATCTGAATATACATTGTCCTGAATGAGCCTGATCTATCTGCCTCCTTCAGAGGTTTGCCAGGACTGAACTTTTTCCTTCTGCTTGTGAAAAGCCCTTCCCAGGGATGTTCACCAGACCAAGGCTTCTAACTATGCATAGCTATTTTGACTGCTGTTTTTTATTTTTTACTTCTGAGATTGTTGTGTGATGCTTTGCTAGATTTTTAAAAATTTTGAAGATTTATGTAAATCAAAAGGGGTGGTATACTTTTAAAAATATATCTTATGAAATTTATTCGTTTGTAAAGTGCCAAAGCACTCTACATGATTTTATGCTTAACGTGCTCTAGTGATTTTTTTGGTACTGGTTAACCGCATTTAAAAAGCTGTCATCCTATGTGTCTCTGTAGTGCACTGCACTTTGTAAACTGACCCTGGGAGAATGCTCATGACAACTCCTGCACAGGGATTCAGGTCAGGGGGCATGGATGGAAGTACCAAGGCAGGGGGCAGGGGGGGTAGTCTGCCCCCGGCGCCACCAGGGAGGGGGCGCCGGGAGCAGCTGCCAGCTGCCGTAGCGCATGGGCAGCAGCACGGGCAGCCTCGCAGCCCCCCAGGCTGTCTTTCGCCTGCCCTGCGGGACAGGGGGCGGCTAGCTTGCCGTGCACCCCCTATCCTGCAGGGCAGGCAAAGGGCAGTGCAGCCGCCCACACCATTCGCCTGCCCCGCAGGAGAGGGGGCAGCCGGCCTGTCCCATGCCCCCTGTCCTGTGGGGCAGGCGCGTGGCGTGGGTGGCCTCACAGCCCCCTGCGCTGCCTTTTGCCTGCCCTGTAGGACAGGGGGTGCGCAGCAAGCCGGCCGCCCCCTGTCCTGCGGGGCAGGCGAAAGGCAGCGCAGGGGGCTGCAAGGCCGCCCGCGCCATTCACCTGCGGGGAGGCAAATGGCGCGAGCGGCTTCCCAGCCCCGCACACTGCTTCCGCCTCCCTGCATGATGACGTCACCAAAATGACGTCATCATGCCGTGCCGGGAGCTTGGACTAGGGTTGCCCCGGGGGCCATCAACCCTAGATCTGGCTCTGTACCAAGGAAAGGAGGACCAGTGTTGGGAGGGCCTGTGGCTCAATGATAGAGCATCTCTTTGTAAGCAGAAGGTCCCAGGTTCAGTCCCTGGCATTTCCAGTTAAAAGAACCAGGTAGGGGATGATGTGAGAGATCTTTACTTGTCAGCTCTGGAGAGCTGCTGCCAGTCAGACCAGGCAACACAGCAAGACCAGACTTAGTACAAGGCAGCTTTGTGTGTTCATGTGTAAATTACTAATAGATAGTAAGCAATAAGAGGCATCCTGCAGTTAAAAATACCTTTGAGTAGACAAAGTTAAACTGATATGGCTGTAGTTTATTACAACAATAATCATCACCAAACGTTAGTTGACATCATGAGATAGAGGTGGAATATTCCTTTCCAGGATTGTTGTAGGGGATCTACACACATGAACATATGAAGCTACCTTATACTGAATTGGTGCCTTGGTCTGTAAAATTAGCAGCATAATTTTTTTAAAGGATCACAGAAATTTCTTGCTTGTATTTAGCTCACCGGCTGAAAATACTGCAGTTGTAGTAAGGAAAATACTTTTTGTGTACAATAAGCTGCTTGCACAGAGAGAAAAAGGATCTTGATTTCTCTTTGTCACAAGGTGTCAGTCCCCTTTACTTCATGAACATCAAGGTTCGGGTCCACTGGAGAGTGAAGGAGGCAGAGAACATGAAGAATCTTTGGAAGGGGCCAGACATCCCAGTGGTAATTAATAATCTTTCTAAATTGAATTAACATTTTTGCTTATTTTGTTTTCCAATTGTATAAAATTCTGTATCATAAGAGAATCTTCAAAAAAATTAAAAATAAAATGTGTAGCATTGTCTGGGCATCTTAGATATGCAAGAGTACATTCAAAATGCCACAAGAGTACAGTCAAAATGCTACATTTAATAGAACTGAGAAAATAGTGATGACTTTTTACCACAAAGCACAGACCAGGATTGTTGCTTTTAAAATATTCTACAGAATATGTGGGCCTTGATTTTAAAGAATTATTTTTGTCATATGAGAACAGTGCGTCCAAATACAACTGCTTCTTGCACCATTAACCTGCATATTGAAACATCTTTTCTGTTTGCTGACCTATATTTAATACTCAGTTTTTGAGAAGAGTGATGATGAGAAAGCTGATTTAGTTTTTTAGTGTATTGTCGAAAGCTTTCACGGCCGGAGAATGATGGTTGTTGTGGATTTTCCGGGCTATATAGCCAAGGTCTTGACATTGTAGTTCCTGACGTTTCGCCAGCAGCTGTGACTGGCATCTTCAGAGGTGTAGCACCAAACATGGAACATTTTGAAAAAACAGCTCTAGAATCAGCACCCCACAAACCTACAGTCTGGTTCCGGTTCGTAGATAATACCTTTATCATTTGCAGCCACAGTGAGGAAGAATTGATGGAGTTTTTAAACCACCAACAATATCCTCCTGAACATACAGTTCACCATGGAAAAAGAAATCGGGAGGAAACTTCCATTTCTAGATACCTTGGTCATCCGCAAAGCAAACTTTCAGTTAGGTCACAAGGTCTACAGGAAACCAACTCACACAGATCGGTACTTACACAAAAACTCCAATCACCACTCTCAACAGAAAAGAAGCATAATAAAAACATTAGTAGACCGTGCAAGACGGATATGTGAACTACACTTTCTCAACGAGGAAACTAATCATCTAAACCACGCACTTCAAGCAAATGGCTACTCCTGAAATGAAATCAGAAGAGCTATTAAACCAAGGATAAATCAAACAACCAAGGAAAAACAGTCTCCCACAGCAAAAGTGTTTTTGCCATATATCCAAGGAATCACTGATCAGATGGGAAAGCTTATGAAAAAGCACATCCTTTAAGCAGTATTCAGACCCACCAGAAAAATACAACAGATGCTGCGATCAGCAAAAGACAGTAGAGACCCCCTCACCTCTGCAGGAGTATACCGCATACCCTGCAGCTGTGGACAAGTTTACATCGGGACCACACAGTGTAGCATCCAGACAAGAATAAAAGAACATGAAAGACACTGCAGACTTGGCCATCCAGAAAAATCAGCAGTGGCTGAACATAGCCTAACTCAAACAGGACACAGTATCCTATTCCAGGACACTAAAATACTGAACAACACTTCCAACTACTTCGTCAGATTGCACAGGGAAGCCATTGAAATTCATAAGCACAAGAACAATTACAGGAAAGAAGAGACCTTAAGAATGAATAGAGCATGGTTTCCAGTCCTGAAAAAACACCAGGCTAACAAACTACTCTATACCCAACAATAACCCTGCAGAGAAGATTAGCATATCAAGCACCAATCCATATGCAAAAGAACCTCTTCAGGATAAAGTGAAGCCTCCCTCCATTAGCATTCCACACCCTGGGAAACTCTTACAGGATGACTCAGCCCAACCCTACCTTCCTGAGTAGATATAAATTACCTGCCAACTTCTTTCCCACACTGTGACACTGAGAGATCCCTGTCTTTTGGTGCTACACCTCTGAAGATGCCAGTCCCAGCTGCTGGCAAAACGTCAGGAACTACAATGCCAAGACCACATCTATACAGCCCGGAAAATCCACAACCACCATAGTTTTTTAGTGTTTACCTAGTTTATTAACTTATAGCATATGCATTGCCTGTTCTTGGCAAAACAGGCCAATACATACCCATATATTGATTTTATTCCCTACCTCCCCCCTTCCCACTCCCACCTGTTCGTTCTTTTTTTCCCTGTATCTTTTAGTAGTGTGGCAATGGAATGGGGACATAGCATGAGTATCCCACAATAGCTGTTCGGGGATGTAGGGAATTGACTGTGCATATATTATTAGGTTCAGTTTGTTTGGGAATAAGTTTAAGAGTTAATTTTCCTTACAAGTTCAATCACATTTTTTTGTAAATGTGATTTTAAAACAATGACATTTATCCCTTTCCCCTCCATAAGTACCTTTTCCACACCCGCACATTAAGAGAGAGCTGAGAAGTAAAATAAAGATTTGCTTATTGATTTTACATAGGCTTGCTACCAAGAAATCAAGACAAAGATTCGCTCTGCTCCCTCAACCCAATTCAGACACCATTTGAAAATAATTCATGTGACTTGTGGGGCTCCATGGGGACCAGATTCTCACCCCTCTCTCAAACCACCCCTGTGTGTAGTCTTGGCTTCATATTCTGCTTACATTTTTTTCATGTGGATGATAGTGCAAGTGGATACATACAAATTAGCTCTTCCTTCTCCTTCAGACATCTAATATTTTAGTACATTACTTAGTTTTATTAACTTAAATGAGTAGACAAGAGTACACTGATCTAGAAATTCCAAAGAATTTCTCTGTGTCGAACATGATAGCGTTAAGTTGTGAGCCTTTTTCTTTGTACAATGTTTTGTATATTTAGAAATTAAAACACATAATTATTTATGGCAGAAACCAAGTGGCATGCACCATCTACCAAAGTCTTGAGTTCCTATAAAGACCGGGCTTTACAGAAAGAGAACAGTGGCAAGGATTCACCAAACAAATTTTCTCATGTAAGTCTTTCTACTTAGGGTTTACCAACACAGGAATCTTTCTTGTATCAATGCACATACAGCCTGTGTTGCAAAGGGGAGAATATAGGTTGGAAGAATTTTCAAGTAGTTGGTGCTGATGAAGCCACTGACTTCATTGAAAGTACTATCACAGTTTTTTCATACAGAGATGGGAAAGATGAATGTTATACTGTGAGAAGCATGAGCTATTGGTGCAAATAAACTTATTTCTGTACTTTTCTACTGACTGCACTTCTTGTCTTTGGCATAATTTTCCATGCTACCCTCTTGGTGGACTTTACTCTGAGAAATGGTAATTTGTCCAAAAGTGGAGAAATATTCCAGTCCCTTGGCAAGGAGGCCTGCCATTATATCTGCCCACATTACAAACATAGATGACCAGGTCTGACTATATTCTAAATATTATGCAGAAGTAATAAGCATCTTTGGTTCAGGAGTGGTTTCAAGTGTTCTTTCTGGCAATGACCTAGATATCAGCACATGCCCATTATCATGCACTTGTTTTGAGGTCACTGAGTGGAATCGTGGATTAAAGCCTCAATAATGTAAGCACTACTCTAGTATCTGATTAGAACGTGATTTACATTGGCTTGCTTAGTCCTCCTGAGTACATGTCCTCTTGTATTCAAGTGACATTCATGATTTGTCATCTCTTGTTATATTGTGAGGAATAAACATTAATTACCAGCAATTGCATATTTTATTATTTAGACAAAATTTCACCTTTGAAGAATGCATCTAATTAGGCTCTTGTTGTAATTGTTCTTGTTAACTTTGGGGGTGGTGGTGATGACCTGTTGTTAAGAAACAATTATTTCCTGCTGAATTAAAAAATTTGAGAATTGAAGTGTGAGAATTGAAAAACAGAGCCTGATGGTACACTAATATTACTTTTGTGGTAAATTGATGTAGGAGCTAAACCAAGCCATGTTCTCCTCCTTTCCCTAGTTTACATATCTAAACCACTTTCCTCTGGCCTTCAACTATAGCTTGAGCCTGGGTGTGTGGGCTTTTGTGAATAAAACAAAAAAGTATCCATCACATTTGCTTGTCTAGCCTATTTTATTCCCAAATCTGTCATGAGCACTCCCAGTGCTGATCCCCTGCTCATCTCGATAACAGAAAAGGTAAGGGGTTGGATACAGACTAAACTGATAGTTTTCACTAATTCCCCACTCCTGCAGCAGTCCCTCTTCCTGCTTTTCCTACGGGTCTCCCCAGGAGCAACACTTCGTGGAGATTAGCCAGCTGCAGTGGGAGGGGGAGGCTTGAAAGTTCCAGTCCGCTGATGGAAAATCTCATCTTTATCTAATCCAGTATCCAGAGTCACAAGTGCTGCCTGTGCCATCTGACAGGCAACATTGGCACAAGGCTTCCCTGCCTCTTACCCCTCAAGCTGGTTCTTTTGTGTCTGGGAAGACTTAATATCTTGCAGACTTTTTCTCTCCCTCTCTCTCCATTCATTCGCACGCTTTTCAGTACTGCCTCCTCTTTTATGGAACAGTAACTGAATTACAGAGTTACAATCTTGTATTTGTTCAATCTTGTAAGAGAGAGGCTGTTTTGATGCCATTTATAGCTTGTTTTCTAACATTTACACTTTGTGGTAACAAACCAAAGAGTTCACACAGCAGGGTTTCCCCCCCATAGGACTACAGTCACTGTTACTCATTATTTTACAAATTGCTTATTCCTTATTACGAAATACAAGTCCAAATCCCTCTTGGATACCTGGTGCCCGTGACAGTACATTCTAAAATATGACCTCACTCTGATGGGCTAGCTCCAACACACAGTATATCATATGATCTTCTGGCTCTTTCCATTATTCCATGGAGGTAGAATCACTTGGCATAAGTGACTCCTGGAAAAATCAGTTAGGGCCACCAGCAATTCATTGTGCTGGAGACCCAGCTACATAGCAATCTGTTGTGATCCTCAGCATAGCTCCTGCTTTCAGATTTGTCGACACTTCTAATATGAGTGCTGTCAGCTCCAAGCTTACTTCTAACCCAGCTCCGTAGCTTCATATAAATAGATTTATTTCTTAAGCCAGAAAAAACGCAGTGAAAGTCCAAGAGAGAGAGTCACGCACTAAAGACTGAGTGACAAAAAAACGCGACTAACTAACTACAAGAGGCAATATAAAGGCAGTCTAAGAAAGGTAAATTTGTGAAAAGGATTGAATCAAGGAAATAAAGTCAATGAAATTTAATCAATCACACTCTTAATAGAAGCCCCGGTAAAAACCTGAGTCACCCCGAAAAAGAAGAGGGGGGGAAGGCTACATAAGAGTAAAGGAAGGCTGTGAATGGCCCAATATAAACATTAAATAAAGTCAATTCTTGTACATAAATATGTGCAACAGATATAGCATCCGAGTAAGGTCATGCGACCGTACATACAACAATTTCTTGTACATAAATATGTGCAACAGGTATAGCATCCAAGTAAGGTCATTCAACAATACGTTCAAACGATGAAATTAACAAAAGCAATCAAATTGTAACCGCAACGGGTTACAAAGGGACCTTCGTAGAAAGGAAGCTTAGTGGATCCATAGACTTAGCACTGTAGAACCTAAGGGACTGAATGTAAATTGTGATCTTACAGCTTTTCTATGAGGATGTCTGGTGGTCCTGGCACTTTAACGTTTTGATGGTATTTAAGAGTGAGCGTTCTGTGAGGCTGTGCTTACGCCTGGGAGCGAGCCGTCTTCATGGACTTGATTTATGTGTGCTGAGAATTGCCTTTCTCTTTGTGAGTATAATGCATTTTAGATATGCTGGGAATATGTGCAATATATGAATATTATAGTTATACGAGTCTTATTTTTTGCAGCTGTAACTGCTTGGAAGAAGGAGAATCCGATACGGGATGGTCAATTACTAGCTAACCCGTTGCGGTTACAATTTGATTGCTTTTGTTAATTTCATCGTTTGAACATATTGTTGAATGACCTTACTTGGATGCTATACCTGTTGCACATATTTATGTACAAGAAATTGTTGTATGTACGGTCGCATGACCTTACTCGGATGCTATATCTGTTGCACATATTTATGTACAATAATTGACTTTATTTAATGTTTATATTGGGCCATTCACAGCCTTCCTTTACTCTTATGTAGCCTTTCCCCCCCCCTCTTCTTTTTCGGGGTGACTCAGGTTTTTACCGGGGCTTCTATTAAGAGTGTGATTGATTAAATTTCATTGACTTTATTTCCTTGATTCAATCCTTTTCACAAATTTACCTTTCTTAGATTGCCTTTATATTGCCTCTTGTAGTTAGTTGGTTGCGTTTTTTTGTCACTCAGAAAAAACGCAGTGGCTGTCCCAAGGAGACACAGGCAGAAGTTCAGCTACTATATGAAAAACATTAATTCATCTATGAAAAGCCAACAGTAACAATTCCTATTCAATCATTTAGAAACTTAGAAAATTTCTGACAATAACCAGGATTTCAAAATACAGTATGATAGCTGAGTGTATATGTTTGAATGGAATTCACAGTGCCTAACCTCATGCAGTCTCATATACAGTGAAAAAAAGAATCCAATCTCTTCACAGGTACTGGAAACAATAATAATTCCATCCTTTTGTATAATAAATAATGCTAATTCCATGTCCAGGTATCTATTCCAGTTTTATTTGGTACTTCTGAAGCTGGTAATGTGACAATGTTTGCAACCATTATTCATGAAAACTCTCAATAACAAGAAATAAAATTGTAAAATGTTTCTTTAAAGATTGGAGACAAAAACTGTTCCAGCCATTCCAGTAGTAATACCCTGTCCAGTAACACGTCTAGCAACAGTGATGACAAGCATTTTGGCTCTGGAGACCTAATGGACACTGACTTGCTTGGATTAACTTATAGTAAAGGGGCTTCTACTGACAGTGGAATTGATACTGCTCCCTGTATGCCTGCCCCAATTTTGGCTCCTTTGCACCTGGCTGGAGGCCGGACTGGGATGCATGGTCGTACTGATCAGTGGACCGAATCTTCTGAAACTGCTGGACCAGATGATGAACAAACAAAAATGTATACTGTTCACAGCTATGCTTCTGCCATTTCTAGCAGTCATACCGGTGATGGCAGCATGGGAGACCTCAGTGAAATATCTTCACATTCCAGGTAGGAGATTTTCTTCAGTATACAGTTGTTAATATGTAAATTTAATTTTAACTAAAATTGCATTGCACCAGAAGTATTCTTATAAGAACTCATTTCATTCTTAGTTCATGTCAATATATGTGAAGAAAGTCAAAAATAATTCTTCCCCTAAAAAATTTACTCAGCAATGTAAAAATATATATATTCTGTATGAGATGGTGGAGAGAGCCCTCAAGTAAGAGTTGACTTATGGCGACCCCTGGTAGGGTTTTCATGGCAAGAGACTAACAGAGGTGGTTTGCCATTGCCTGCCTCTGCAACCCTGGTCTTCCTTGGAGGTCTTCCATCTAATTACTAACCAAAGCTGACCCTGCTTAGCTTCTGAGATCTGACAAGACCAGGATCATCTGGGCTATCCAGGTCAAGGAATATATTCTGTATAACTTCATGATAATAGCACACAGCATGACTCACTTATTTGAGTCATCTGCCCTTCTTTGCTTTAGAGTGTGCTTCATCTCTGTGGAGCAGTGGTGTCATCTAGATTGTATGGTTTAATCTGGGCACTGATTAGTCCAAGCAAAACAAACCCCATTTGAAGAAGAGGGCTCAACCTATCCTTCTACTTCCATATTTCCTTTATTAAACCTTTATCTTACACTGCTGCTCTTATTATCTAAAATCTTTGGATAATTCCAGTGAAGAAAGACTGATACTTTAAACAGCTGTTTATTTGTATACTGGTACCATGTAATGTTTATTACAAGCTTCTTTGTTTTTCATCTTAGATTTTTATTCAGGTATAAAGATGTGATGAAGCAACATTAGATATGTTATATTTTAAGGTGTAACAGCTACAAGTACAGTATAATTTCCTTTGTCCTGACATGCATAGAGTATATACAAATCATTAACTATAATCCAGGGAGTGCTGCTCCTGTCTCACAAGATGGACTTAATGTGGGAGTTGTGCTTGGAGGTTTGCTCCTATAATCCAAGATCTGTAAAGTTCTACAGCATTCTACATAAACAAAGGCTGCCCTCTTCTCTTCCGACTGAGTGTTACACATGCACAGTAGAGCAATACCTAACAGTGACAGAAATTTTTACACTTAACTGTGTGCACATCAGAGCTTCTATGTGTGCATCAGAGTTGCCAGTTCAGGTTGATGGTGAATTATTTTATGCTACTGGATTTGCATTTCAGCCCTAGCAAATCAGAAGTAGGGCTCCTGACTTCAGCAGGATGTCATTTTCTAGTCTGGAATTTTTTAAGATCTAGGTTCAGTACATGTCAAGTTGTTAAGGCCTTATAGGAAATATGTTTCCATCTTTCCTTTTCTGAAATACACAGCACTAGGTAAACAAAACAAATGGACATTTAAAAATGTGTGATATTTCATGCTTTAAATGAAATGGATTCTCTTGGTCTTTATACATCGTTTCATTTTAATAAGCTGTAGAATTTGGTGCAAAAGTAGGAAAATAAATCTCTTCAAAATAGACCATGGCATAAAATCTTTTTAAAAATTCCCAAGGGTAGCCACATTAGTAATCTGCTATTGAACTCAAAATGGATTGGAAATAGATAGTTCGCTACAGAAATGAAGGCTGTTTCCACATGGGATTTTTCCCTACATGGAAAGTAGAAACCCTTGCATGATGTTTTCCTTACTCCAAGTGTATTTATGACTTTCCCGGGGCTTTTTTCATTTTATCTGGAGAACAAAAAAATATTTCTCCCCCAAGTTTAAAGGGAGAATTGTAGGGCAGCTGCTTATGGAAGGTCTATCTGGATGTTCCACCCACTCCCTTCATGGGGGAGGGCGGCGGTGGAGCTAAGTTCCACTTTCAAAATGGTATGAGGCAGCTCACTGCCCTGCCATTCTCCCTTTTAAGCCCCTTTAAAGGGCTTTTTCTCCATTTTTTCCTGTTTTAAGTATGTTTTGAAGGGGAAAGGGTGGAGTGAAAGTTTAAGAGATGGAAGGGGCAGCTTGAGTGTTGTCATGTGTACAGGAACAATGGGGGAAAGAGAGATGAGCAACGTTGGGAGGTGGCAGCAGCAAGCAGCACAGGAACAATTGTGTGGTTGTGTGCCCCTATGCTGCATGTTGAAGCGGCCTGATTGTCCTTCCTTTACACATTTACTTTCCTAATTCATCAACTGTGAGCAGTTGATACTGTGACTTATGAAAACTTATGCCACTCTAATATCAGTAGTTGTTAAAGTGATGATGTCTCTCTCCCCCCCCCCCCCATTTCTAGTGGGTCGCATCATTCAGGAAGCCCTTCAGCGCATGGTCTCAAAAACAGTGGATCTTTAGATACCTCCAAAGTGTACATAGTGTCTCAGAATATTAGTCAGCAGATATCTGGCTCAGTAGCAAAATGCTACCCTAGACAAGGAGAAATAAGCAAATATGTCATTGGCTGGAAAAAGTCCGAAGGTAGTCCTACACCTGAAGAATCTGAATCTTCTGAATGTCAAGAGTAAGTTTTGCTGTGCGTATTTAGGGAAGATATATTTTTGTGATTTGAAAGGGAGGGATCTAAATTATGGAGGAGTGGATAGAAGCTGAATGGCTCCAAAAGTCTAGGAAGATACAGGTCAGCTGCCTGTGTGTTTCCTGCTTCCTGTTTGTATTGCATGAAAGCAGTTAGAGAAGGCATTGGCTTCATAGATGTAATTCATAGAAAATTACAGCATGATATCACAGAATCTGTTTTCATCTCTGATAGCGAATTATACCACCTTTAGCAGTTACTAGCCCTAGAAGTATGCACTAAGAATTAATAATTCCCAGTTTTCAGGATGCATTTGTAAAATAGAGTATTAAGAGTTTAGCCTGACATTCCTTTGTTGTATACAATTTATGCACTTATATAAAAAGACAGCTGTCATTTCAAACAATTTTTGAAAAATTTTACAATAATGTTTGCTTGTGAAATAGAACAGATTATGAGGAAACTGTCTCTGATTATTCTGATGCAACTATTAGACTATAATCCATAATCTAAATACCATGGAGTGGATCCTTTGAAGCCTTCCTCCATTTTAACAGGATTTAAGTGGCTCTTTAAGAATTCCTCTTTTTAATAGGAAGGCCTGTTATTCACTCATATACTGAGATTCACAAAAATCTCATATACTGAGATTCACAAAAATTATATACATCCAATCATTTTCTTAAAGGCTTGTACAAGATAGGCAGTACATAATGAGCAAAACAACTCCCCCATAAAACAGTCCAAGGGCAGTTGCTTATCAGTTCCTGATGGCTGGCTAAATGTAAATCTCATTTCTGCCTAGATCTTCATCAGGTATGTAGCCATATCTCAAACAAATCTCATATGGTTACACATTTACCAGCAAACCATCAAAACCCCATTTTCATTGAGCCTCCACATTCAAACAGCCTGAATACGTAACCCATTTCCAAAACACTTTCAAACGCCAATTCTCATTGAGCCTCCAAAATCAAGCCACTGTCGTGTAACAACCATCAGGAATTGACAAACAACTGCGTTTGGACTGTTAATGATAGAATGTTTTGGAGGTCTTTCATTCATAGGGTTGCCATAGGTTGGAGGCGACTTGACAGCACATAACACACACACACAAGTGACTCTTCCTCCAAAAAAGAGCCACTTAAATTGGAGGAAGGTTCCTCAAGCTGGAGTAAGGTTCCATGGAGGAAGGTTGGATCTATGCCACTATATCAGTTTGCTTAAGAGATGTTAAACATTTGAATCTGTGATTGTATTAAAATACAAGTCCAGGTAAGAAGTGGGATAACAGAGGAATATAACAATAGCCCTTGAGAGCAGGATAATAATGTCTGTTCTGAATAAAGTGTTATGTGACATGTTTTCTACTCAACGTCATTCGGAAGTCAGTTTTTTTAAATGAGTGTCATCCTAGCGCCAAGATTAATTTTTAGGTTAAGAGATTACGGCGAATATGACTAGCAGAGCACTATAAAAATGACCATAAAGATGTTTGCTAACAGTAAACCACCAATTGTTTCTTCAGATTATATAATGATGTCGTTAAGCTGTCTTCAAGCCAACTTCAGGCCTCAATAAGGAATACAGCTCCTGAAAACCAGCAAGTCTTGTCCAAAGAAGATTTTCTGAAGCTGATGTTGCCAGATAGTATCTCTATGGAAGAAGGCAGACGCAAGGTTAGCTATAGCTACTCTTTTTTTTGCAATTATGTCAGACAATCAATTGATATCACTACTCATGATCTAGTAAAGAATTTATAGGAATAGTAATTAAAATAATGTCAAACAACTATAAATCCTATAGTTTATATCGAATAGCTTTAGTGTATCTCTTCTTAAATGTTCTGCTCATAATTGCTAATGGCCAAGCTAGCGGTGGCTGTGGGATATCTGTGATAGAACTCTTTTTTAAAATGCTTAGAGTGGCCATATGAGGTCCAATCTCAATCAAGACTGCAGTTCAACCCTTCTTCCACTGTTTTATCAATCTCAGTCTCTTCCCTGCCTCACTCTGGAGCCATTTGTCCTATGAGGAGAAAATACGGAAGTAACTGTAACATTATACTTTATTAGTAAAGAATCCAGTAGCACCTTTAAGACTAACCAACTTTATTGTAGCATAAGTTTTCGAGAACCACAGCTCTCTTCATCAGATGCAAAGAGCTGTGTTTCTTGAAAGCTTATGCTACAATAAAGTTGGTTAGTCTTAAAGGTGCTACAGGACTCTTTACTATTTTGCAACTACAGACTAACATGGCTAACTCCTCTGGATCCATACCATTATACTTTATTGTTTACTCTGTTCTCAAGCACTGGCCTTTGTTATCAGATAAACCACATCACAATTTTTGGCTATCAGATGTTAAATGCCCCCTTGTTTAGTAATTGGAATTATAGATGTAAAAATTCTGGAATTTAGAAGCCATGAGAAAAAAATTTTTTTCTTCTTTTAAAAAAAATGAAATATATATTCTTTCCTTTCTAATCTAAACCTATTTTTCTGCTTTAACAACATAAAATATGTCATTTATAACTAGTTAACGTAGGGGATTGTACTAACTGATATACTTAACTGTATTTAAAAGTATAAATGCCTTAGTATTCTATGAATACATTGCAAATATATCCAGTACTTGAGAGAAAACTGAAATCTGCTGCACCCTATGTTATCTTAGTGTCTGGAGATCCGAGTTTGATTCCCCGAATCCCCACTCTTCCGCTTGAAGCCAGCTGGGTGACCTTGGGTCAGTCACAGTTTGTCAGAGCTCTCTCAACCCCACCCACCTCACAGGGTGATTGTTGTGATAATAACACACTTTGTAAACCACTCTGAGTGTGGCATTAGATTGTCCTGAAGGGTGGTAGATAAATTGAATGTTGTTGTTATATATGTACCTTTATTTTTGCTACTGCTAGGGAAAGTTGAAAGTAGCAAAATACAAATTTTGTAGTAAATAAAATGGAAGTATAACTATACTATTCAGTAGTGTATTATCATATACAGTATATACCATATGGTGTACAAAATTAGTCGTATTTGAACAACCAATGTATATTTGAAAACATGTTGTATATGGGGTTGCCAGGTCCCCCAGGGGCCAAAGCAGGATGCAGGGGGAAGCAGCGTATTCCCCTCCTCTGCACATGTGTTCCCATGTTTCCCATATGACATTATATTGCAGCGTGATGGGGGAGCTGCAGGTCACTCTAAAGCCTAGTTCATTCAAAATCACCCGTTTGGAGTTGATTTTTGTAATGAATTGGGCTTCAGTGTAAGCCACAGCTTCCCCTTTTCCAGTGCAATGTATGTCTCCAGTATACACTGGAAATATCATTATCAAATATGTAGATTGTCTTACATACCATTATCAAATATGTAGATTATCTTACATAAAAGCTTTGTACTACACAGTAACTCATCTTAAAATATTTTTTTTTTTGTTTAAAAATAAAACTTTTTTTATTTCAGAGCTTCCTAAACTTTCTAATTTTACTGTTGGAAAAATTGAAAAAAGAGTTCTCATGGAAAGTCTTTTTTTCTGAATTTTCCCAGCTTTTCCCCAGACCTCCACAGCTCTAATCTAGATGTCAAGCTATTTCAACTTTCATGCAGATTTAAGCATTCTTGCAAGAAAACAGTATCTTATCATTTTAACTTCATACTCATGGTTTCAAGGGAGAAGCACACAAGTATATTGTTTCCAGACTTTCCCATTTATCAAAGTGCTGGACTGTATGTCAGTTATAATTTTGGGAGTGCTTGTGAGATGGTCAGTCCCAAACATGCATGTTATGAATAATGTATGTTATGAATAATGTATTTATGGTATAGAAAATATCTACAATTTATCTACAACATTCATATGTAAATGTTCCAAAACTGAGTAAATGTTGTAAGCATTAACTGGTACATATCTGTGTTTGGACATTCATGAAAGTTAGCTGCAATTGATAGTGTTCATATGTCACAATTTCCCACATTTTCAGGCATTGGCCAGGGTTTTAAAAATCCTGTGCAAAAAGCAGAAAACACTTTCACTCATGGAGAAAGGTGCTGCCAGTCTTTCTTTCCAACTACAAACACATTGCCAAGTTGATCACACTCAGAAGGATCCCTATTCCCTAGACTTTCTAGGACAGATTTTCAGGAGAGGAGGGAGATAAGTAACAGTTCGAGAAACTGAAAAAGGTTGAGAATTGTTTGTAAAAGATATCTAATGAGTGAAATTAGCCACATATAGGGAAAGTATGAGGATTCTCTGGGCCAGTTTCTTAGAAATGTGTCAAGTCATTTAGCTGTTCAATCACCCTATAAATTATGAGCACCCACCTACGTGCATTTAAGGATTTCACACTTGATGGCATATTTCAGACATTGCCTTATAAACATTGTGACAACCAGAACAAGAACTGTATGGGTACCTTTCTATCTGTAATCATAATGCTTGATTATTATATGTAGGGCTGTCCTTAAAGACTATTTGGAAATTACAATTGATGCAAAATGCAGAAACCCATCTGTTATCAGAGGCAGGCTGCAGGGATCATATCACACCTATTGTGATCTTTGCATTGGCTGCCTGTTAGGGTCCAAGTCCAATTCAGCATACTGGTCCTTACCTTTAAAGCCCTTCACAACCAAGGACTCACATAGTTGAAGAAATATCTCTTCCAATATGAGCCCATCAGCTAATTTTACTCAGCACAATAGCACTTGCTAGTCATCTCAAGTCTTTGATGGTGCATTCCATTGACGCCCACTTTGGGGCTGCGTCTGTGTCTGCTCCTGCCTTATGGAATAGCTTTCTAGATGGGGAGGCCTTATCTCTTCTGTAATTCCATAAAGGCTGTAAGACAGAACTTTTGAAAAGAGCCTTTGGAGTTTCTTGATGGTTTCTATAGCCTGCTTCTTAAGTGCCAGGATCTCTTATGGATGTCAGTTACAAGGTTTTTATGGCAGTTTTAAATCATATAATCATAGAGTTGGAAGGGGCCATACAGACCATCTAGTCCAACCCCCTGCCCAGTGCAGGATCAGCCTAAAGCATCCCTGGCAAATATTCATCCAGCCTCTTCTTGAAAACTGCCAGTGAGGGGGAGCTCACCACCTCCCTAGGCAGCTGATTCCACTTTTGAACTACTCTGACCGTGAAAAAGTTTTTCCTAATATCCAGCCGGTACCTTTCTGCATGTAGTTTTAGCCCATTGCTTCGTGTCCTACCCTCTGCTGCCAACTGGAACAGCTCCTTGCCCATGTTAACTATTAACTATGTTAATAGTTTGATGCTTAAACTTCATTTGTGTTATCTGGTTTTTAATTTATCTGTCTCTAATTTCAGTTGTCTCCCCCCAAAAGTGGGCGTATTAATGCTTTACATAAATAAATATCTAAATATAGAGAGCAGGCACTTGTGTGAATTGCCTCCCACATGGTTAAGCGTCAGAGTCCCCCTGGTCTGGGTTAGGGGTTGAGGGCTGCAACCCCCTCCAGGGATGGCTTGTCCAGCTTAGTCACAGTTTGGCTTCAGAAAATGGAGAGGAGGGAGGTTCCACTGTCACCCTTCTCTCTCTCGCTCTGCAGGGTTCCAGTCACTCTCCCGCAGCAAGGATGTCGCCATGCTCTTCTTCCATGGCCTCCCTGGTTTCAGCCATATTAGAGTTCCCATGAGGGTAGACCAGCCATGGGCTCTGCCAACCACTCTCACTCAGGGCACTTCCTGGGGATACAGGCCCCTGAGCCAATGAACACAGCCCCCTAAACCTCCCCTCTCCTCCCAGCATCTACCCATACGACAGGAGGTGGAGTTCCCGTGGGACTGCAGCCAGTCCCAGAGTTACTGCCGAGCCACTCCACTCTCCAGTCCCAGACTCACCGCTGAGCCACTTCCCCCTCCTCACTGATTGGTGTCCTCCCATCCAGTGAAGGCAGCAAGAGCCTGTGATGGGCCCATTCAGCCTTCGCCTTGCTGCATCTCACTGTTCAGTCACAGGCCCATTGGCAGCATCAGCAGCGTCAGTCTCCACAGCTCCTTCCCAGCCACATTGGCAGTGCCGCTCCCTGTAGTGCTGGAGCCTGCATTGGGTCTTTCTGCAGTTCCTTCCCTGCTGCTGCAGACTGGCTGCTTCTGTGACTTGGCACCCCCATCCTTGCCCCTGGTTGCTCCTAGGTGCTGGCTGGATGTGGGAGGCCCACCCTCTCCTCCCATTACCCGTGGTGGAGGCTACCAGTGCAGATGGCCCCAGGATGACTGATGAGTGCAGGGATGGGGGTGGTGGTGACCCCAGACATACCAACAAATCTCCCTTTTCTCTACCGCCTCCCCCCGGTACTTACCTTTCTTGATAGTATAAAGTAAATAAATAGTTCTCTTTTATGAGTGGTAAAAAGCTGCATTGATTTCTATTATCAGTTTGTTTCAGCTTGTGCATCTATGTAAAGTTTAATCACTTGGAATGACTAAATTTTAAACAACAACAACAACAACAACAATATTCAATTTATATACCGCCCTTCAGGACGACTTAACATCCACTCAGAGCAGTTTATAAAGTATATTATTATTATCCCCACAACAACAAAACCTTTTTAACGTTATTAAAAGTCCAGATGTACATACAGTGATTGATACAGTGGATGCTTCTAGTTACCAGTCTAAAGAGATGGCAGTATAAAGATAAGCTTCATCAGGCCATATGAACTATTACTGCAACTAAAATATGGCAGTTATTCAGATTTATTTACTAATTTATTTTTCTAAAATGTTTAGTTTTCATTTTATGGCAATCTGTCACCAAGAAGAATACTCTATCGCACTCTTTCTGATGAGAGCATATGTAGCAATCGGAGAGGATCGTCATATGCTAGTTCACGAAGTTCAATCCTAGACCAAGCTTTACCAAATGATATTTTGTTCAGCACTACCCCACCATATCACAGTACCTTACCTCCTAGAACAAGCTTATCCACTGGTACTGGAAACCTAAGACGTAAGTTTTTATGTTAAAGATGTTATTTGCAGTTAATTTGCAGTTGAAAGGAAACCTACTAAATGTTACATTATATTCCTCGGATGATTATACAGACTGAAATGTGGGTAACTGTCTTTATAGTAGCAGTATTCATATACTTTGGACCAGGGCTTTTTTTCAGGGGGAACGTGGGGGAACGGAGTTCCGGAACCTCCAGCGGCGTGGAGGGCAATCTAAGCTCCCCTCTGTCTGGAGATCAGGGGGCGGGGCCACCAGCCATGTGACCGTTTTTTCCAAGGGCAACCCTCTGAGTTCCACCACTTCTTTTCCCAGAAAAAAAGCTCTGCTTTGGACATTTTCTCATACTAGGTCCCAAGCAGAGTACAGTGGTAGAGAGGGCAATACTTTGACATCACTTCTTTCCATATAGTTCACAATTTCAAATAGTACCATTGTAGTATGAGACCCAATGATGCAAAACTAGAAACTGTTCTACAATGCAACTTGAGAGTTGTAAACTTAACCTTCTCAGCTCTGTTATCTGTGAATTAATTGTGTGACATATTGTGCCTTTTTGCTAATGAAAGAACAGGGGAAAGAGAGAGAACGAAAATTGCCTCTGTTGAGCAAGAAAAATAACCATTAATCATGATTAATGCCAGTCAGGGCTGCTTCCACATGAGAATTTCCTCCCAGGTGGAACACATCATGCCCCTACTTTGTGAGGCAGCCTCCATATGATGTTTTGATCATGACTCATACGGCCCCCAGTGCTATCCCCTTTAAGCCAGAGCAAAGAAACAACTTCTTTGATCTGACTTAAAGGGGAAACAGTACAGTGACTACATGTATAGTCTGTGTGAAAGCTCTGCATGCAGACAATTCATGAAGAAGTTTAGCAATACTCTCAAAATGGCTGTGCTAAACTCCAGCACCCCTCCCCCTTTTAACAAGTTGTTTTTCTTTAAACAACTGAGCTGGCTCAGCTGCAGCGGGGAGGGGGTATTTGGTTGGTATTTGAGGGAACTAGAATCTTGTTGGGTGGGTGCTTCTGCACCAATACAATGAGGAGGAAGGGTGAGGGTAATTGCCAGTGGTGAGTGGCACACAGGGATGGGGAGTACAGATGTTGTCCCTGTGCATCTCACCTCCATTGGAAACCAGCCAAGGATTTACCTCATAATCAGGATTTGAAACCACAGTTGGAAGCTGATCTTCAAATCTTGTTTCAGAGCAAATCTCGATGTAATTAACCAACTGTTAAAATCAGTGCAGGCCAAAATTCTTCACCATTGTTAAGGCCATCAAGGTTGGAAATGGCAGTGGGAACTGATGCTTGATGGGGTGGAGAACACACAGTTCTACAATCCATCTCCATTCTCTTAACTCTGTTAGAAATCAAGAGCTTCAGTGAGAGGGTTATGCACTCTCAGCTTTCCTATTTGTGTGGTGGAGGTGAGGATTAGGATCCCCATCCCTCCAGATAAGTAATCTTTTGTTGATAAAGTTGATGGGGAATTATCAGTTGGGCAGCTACATAACAGCATGTGCCTGGTCCATTGCTTTGTGCTCATATCTCCTGCAGATCTGATATTTACAGTTTAAAACATCCTTACGTTCTGTCATATGTAAGATATTTCCTAAAGATACATTTTTATTTTAAACTTAGATGAGTTTTGGTTCTCAGATGGATCCTTATCTGACAAGTCAAGATTCAATGATCCTGGCCTGATGCCTCTTCCAGACACAGCTGCTGGTCTAGACTGGTCTAACTTGGTAGATGCTGCACAAGCATTTGAAGGTAATGAGAGAATTTTTGTAACTGTTATATCAGATATAGTTGTACCATAAAATTTTCATTAATATTGTATGATTGCCAGTAACACCTGACTGAGGGCAGTTCTATGTTTTAATTGATCACCTCTTCTGTTTATCAAATCAGTTGGCTTCAGTTTAGTCAGTGGAACCTTTTGGGTTCAGTAGCTATTAAATGCAATTGATAAAATCAGGACAGGGGGCAGGAGATGGGACAGAATAAAGTTGACAGATGGATTCTGAATTAAATGCTAACTTCCATTAATAAATTCACTCCATTATATTCCTCTCTAGAGAATGGTTCCATTAGTGTAGTAAATGTGTAGCTTTGAGTATCCCAAGGAAACAATGAATTCTTCAGATAACTAATAAGAGTGAAAAATATAGGTCATAATCTAGAGGAAGATTTAGGGGGAAATAGTATTCAGAAGTGGGGACCGGCAAGGATTTGCAGGGGATATCTCATTTCCCCTTCCCTCACTGTATTGTCTTTCCTTCCCTGCCCCCCCCCAGCCTCTCCCCATTTCCTGCTTCTTTCTCTCCTTCCCACCCACCTTTGTCCCGTGTCTTCTCCACCCACTAAGTAGCCTCTTGTCTATAGCCCAATTGTGTGGTGCCAGCTGAGCTGGGCCCAATTGCATGGTGGGGAACCTGCAAGGACTTGCAGGCAGTATTTCACTTTTTCCTGTATCCCATTCCCCACACTATTTGCTCTTTCCCTCTTCCTGGCAGCTTCCGTATGCTCACCTTTCATTACTAGATTTGCCAGGTACCCTTACCCTCCTTGTGGGAGGAGGGGGCTGGCACTCCCTTTTTTCTTCTTTTCACACACACGTGCTCCCAGCACCAATGTGATGACATTACTTCCAGAAGTGATGTCATGCCGGCCGCAGGAGTGCTCCCATGCTCTGTGTGGGGCCGATTCTTTGAGAATTGATTCATTTGGAGCCAAAATCAACCCCGAACAAAGCACAGGAGCACTCATGCAGCTGGCTCAACAATGTTACATCTGAAAGTGACATCATCATGTCCACCAGGACCACATGCACCGCACGTTCCTACTGGTGGCAGGTAATCTCCAGGCAACTCAGAACAATCAGATAAACCACCAAGAGATTGCCCACCACCAGATGGCATCTGGGATCCCTGTTTCTTACGTCCTTCTCTCTTTCAAACCCTCTAAACAACATACTTTTTATCTGCCTCCCATCTTTTTCTATAATTCATAATTTACTTCATTGACATACTGCCTTTCTTCACAATAGAAACCCAAAACAACTTACATTGTTCTCAGTCATTCTTACGATAAGCCTGAGAGATAGGTTATGCTGAGAGTGCGTGACTGGATCAAAGTCACCCAGTGAGAGTCCACAGCAGAGTGGTGATTCAAACATGGGTCTGCCTCATCCTATTCTGAAACTCTAACCACTCTACTTCATTGGCTTTGGGTGGGAGCTGTTGAACAATAGTAAGCAGTAAAGCCTGGGTGAGCCATGCAAGTCATGTGGAGTCAAGTCTTCCGGCGATTGTTTCTGGGTCTGACCCCAGTCAATCATCAAAGGCCAAAACAGCTGCAGAAAGGGTCCTGCCCCCTCCTCCTGCCTTTTCCTGGCAGAAACCAAGCTTGGAATATTACCTAAACTTTTTTGATTGCCTAGCAACGTCCCTTGAGGGCATCTGGTTAAGGCTACAGGTGCTCCTTTCACCATTTGGAATTTTTTTGAACCCCCAATGTATTTTTTTTTAAGATTTCAGATTTTTCTGCAAACCAGGGGCATTTTTTAGATATGTAGAAAGATCTATCTTGTCTGTTCATGGCTATGGTCTATGAATTTAACTATCCTTAGATAAGGGCCACTTAGCTATTAGTATATAAGATTACCAGGAGTTTTAAAAATAACTGTTACACCAATACCCAAACTGTTTTTAAACTTATGGAAGTTCAAAATTCATTTCAGGAGATTTTAATTTTGGGAATCATCTCTCCAGTACATGGAAGCCATATCCATCCTTGATTTCCCCATCCTTAATTTAACCAACTTAACTTGCAGCAAAATTTGCACACATTTAGGCTTTTTATTATTCTTTTGTAATAATAAACAATTTAAGGGGCCCAATTTGGTAAATAAATATATAGGCTAGTATGTACTACAGCTTGATATGAGAGGATACATATTAAGCTTTGTGCTTGGGAACAAAACATGAAGCACTGTGGCAAAGATGGTTGTATCTACAAGCTGCCCTGAGTGGAAAGGCAAAAATGCTCAAAACTGGGAAGTGAATCCTCACTTCTCAGGGTGGCAGTCACCACCAACAGTTTCTCTGGCTACCCTCAGCTTGAGACCATAGGACAAAACTCAAAGCCCTACCGGGTGTTTATTGTTGTTTATCAGCTCTGCAGGCTAGACTAGTTTGCAGACTGAGTTCAACAAAAGAATTTTTGGTAGTTATGGCAAGTAGGCCACAGCCCTCGACTCAGGTTGAAGCACTCAAATCCCAGATAACACCATAGAAGTATACTCAATAAAGTTTATTAAGATGAGTGCAAAGATCACAAACATAGAACTGTGCAAACAAAAAAGGAAAATAACAAAGCTAAATAACTATCCTAGACATAGACTAGCTGAAATGGTCTGGTCCTGATTGACCAATTAGGGGTGTTGCACATTCCTGGCAGGTATTCACACCCAGATCCCCTTGCACAGATGATGAAATGTAGATTCAAAAACTCCCTTTTACCTTCTGACCTTGACGCTCTGATGTCATCTTGCACCTGTGTGTTTCAGTTTTTCACCTCTGAAAACTGCAGGGTCATGATGACTGCACTTTCTCAAGCACAGACTTTCTATGCTTAGCCAGCCCTAGAAACTTGAATCAAAGGTTTGATAAGCCAAGAAACAGTCATTTTTTTGACACACGTATACTCTAGTGCTACTTAAGTTATGGAGAAATGTGAATGGTAACGTAAATGTCCAAATCATACAGATTCCAGGCAAAATAAAAAAGGCAGAGAATTCTATCTGAGGTAGGAAATTGTATTTAACAATTGTATAATGTTTTAGAATCACTGAGGTATTATATGCAGACTCAGATTATTTGGTGTAAAGAACTTTTCCTTTGGAATTATCTCAGCTGTCAACTTTCATGACTACAGTTCCACAACTGAAATGATGAAATTTAACACACCATGAAAGTTAAAGAATTCTGCTGTATGTTAATAATAATAATAACATTCGATTTATATACCACCCTTCAGGACAACTTAATGCCCACTCAGAGCAGTTTACAAAGTATGTCATTATTATCCCCACAACAAAACACCCTGTAAGGTGGGTGGGGCTGAAAGAGCTCCAGAGACCTGTGACTAGCCCAAGGTCACCCAGCTGGCTTCAAGTGGAGGAGTGGGGAATCAAACCCGGCTCTCCAGATTCGAGTCCCGTGCTCTTAACCACTACACCAAACTGGCTGTCCAAACTGGCTCACCAAACTGTTTCATACTGTGTGCTTGGAAGTCTCATTGATCTTAATCTAATAGTATATTCAGGATTATAGCCTAAGAAAGTTGGACACGATGATGTATGAAAAGGTAAAAAGATTCTGAGGAGAACAAAGAACTTAATTTATCTTCAAGGTTGCATGTTTTGTTTTTGATAATCTGTCATATTTATTGAATAGACAAAGCAGTTAAAATAGAGATCTCTTAAATTTCAGGTGGGCTAGTATATTATGAAAGTGTGTACTAATGAAAATCACTGATACCTAGTACAAAGATTTGATGCAAACAGTGCAAAGTAATTTGTTTTTTATTACCCTTCTCAGTGACCCAAGTGGGGCTTTCCAATTGATCCTGTTTGCTCGAGTTATTCTGATACTTCGGGCTGTATGTGTGCTAGGCAGGCAAGGGAAAGTATTCGCTGGTATATCACTATCATGTTCGATGGTTAGCTGGAAAAGTCTGTTAGTATCTCACTGATTACAGATAACCTTTTTTCAAAACTATTCTTAAAAAGTTTCATACAAAGAAACGTTTAAACCTAACTTTTAATATATCCATCCGTCACCCTTTATGTTCTTTTTCCTTGCTCACACCCTCTCTAGCAAATTATTGTGCAGCCTTATAACTCATATTATTAATTAATCACTGACATTCTGTATATAGGTCCCATTTGTTTGTTTTCATTCTCTTTACAGAATGCAAAAAAAATCATTAAAATTTTGGCTGATTAACACTTTCAAAATGCAATTTTATGCCAAAAAAGTGTAAAAATTTCTTGTTTTAGAATTGGAGAGAGATCACAAACTGCAAATAGGGATATATTTGAGGAAGTTACTGAGCAGTGTTTACTGTACTTTATGTAACTGTATCTGACAAAAGAAATTTGCATCAATAGAAATAATTGTATTTTAAAATGGTGGGGCAATTGATCTCTGCATTTTATTTTATAATTGTTTGAACTGATATTCATGTTTTCTGTTCTTTAAACTGATTGTAAAGGGGTTATGGTATATTTACAATGAAAAATACTCCTTTGAGAAGGGTAACACAGTAAACACCAGCGCCAAGTAATGTTCCAAAAGCTTTCTCTCTCTCTCCCTCTCACAAGAACAGAGTAGCTACATTATTCCAAAATTAGTTCAGCGAACATTGTTGTTCATAGGCGCATTCTAAATCTTATTTCAGATTTTGACTCTGACGAAGAACTTGGGCCAGTCTGTCATCATACTTCGTTTCTAGGTGATGGTCTGGAGATGACTGTTAGATATTAATTTTCTTTAAGCCTTCCGTTATGCTTTTATTTGTTTGCACGTTTGCATGATTATGTGCAAGCTTTGGGCCTTTGCAAGAGGAAAGGACTAGGCATGTCATGGCCAGGACCTGTAGAAGCCTGTGGTCTCTCTAGGGAAATCTATGCATAAATGAAGATCTCTGTTGTTACAGAATAAATCTTTTGCATGGAAGAAACTCAAATACCTTTTACTCATATTCTATACCTGTTTGTGTGGCATACTCTATCACTGGGTATATTTTGTCTGCCACGCTGCATGTGCTTTAGAGATACTGGGTAGTAAATTCAGTTTCCAAGTAAGTCAAGCATGTATTATGTGAGTCCTAGGGAAACAAGTTACTTGAAAATCCTAACTTAAGAAAACTGCTTCTTTACATGCCAACAATTACAGATAAAGGTCATTGAGTAATACTAGCATATTGGTCTTCAAGTCTGAAAGCAACCAGTTTTTTATGAAATATTTATGCAAGTATAGCAGCACAGTAAATGTGTTTTGCTATACTAGATTCCATAGCTTTTTATGGAATTAAGTTTATTTTTTCCTATATGGAAAGTGCCTGCATTTTTATTAATTACAATTTGAAATTAGTCATGGTCTCTGATTTTCTGTAAATTTCAGCAAAACCAAATAGTGCTAAATAATGAAAACAATCTGTTTTATCTTGTTGTTATACAAAGCTGAGGCTGTTGTAGATGGCTATCAAATATATGTTGGAAATATACGTGGCAGGGATGGGGATAAAAAAACACAATGCAGACACTTGCTTCCTTGGCTGTGACTGGATCTAAATGAAAAGAATATGCCTTAGTTCTTATATGCCTTATAAGAAAAAGAAAAGAATATGCCTTAGTTGTTATATACTGAAATCATCTGTGCACATTTATCTTGTTTTAAAATATATTTATTTGCTTTTCCAGATCAAAGGGTGGCATCTTTTTGCACTCTGAATGACATACAGCATGTGCAGGATTTGGAGAACAATCAAGACTTACCTTTGAGTGCAAGTCCAGCAGATAGAAAAGATTTCATTGATACCACTGGGTATGTAAGTCATTACAATGTACAGCAATAACAGGTCACCATATTCTGTTACATTCCTGCTAGGGATATGGACAGGAAAAACATTTGGTAAAATCAGGTTCGGTAATGTCGAAGAACAAGCAACAAATATAAAGCAGTAAATAAATATAAAGCCTGAGATCAAAGCCCCCGTACACAAAAGCTCAACTAAAGCACCTACACACACAGCCAAAAAGCAGGTTTTAAAATGCAAATTAAAAAAAAACCTTCCCCCCCCCCAAACCCTATCCCTCCCATACACCAGGCCATCTCCCTCCCCTCAAAGAAAGAAAAAACTCAGTGAATCTAACGACTCTCAAACCATGTATTGGCAGCAGCTAAAGTCCAAGTGCAGTGCAGTCAAGTGTAGTAGCAGAAGTCCTCCAAGTTCAGGTCTCAGCAACAGGAATTGCTCGCTCTAGGATCCAGGTAGTCACAGTCCAAAGCAGGCCAGTCAGAGTTCCAGACCAGACTACAGAGACAGAGAGCCAAGACAGCAGCAGCAGTGTCTATCTCAGTGTCCAAGCCAGAGCAAAATGGAGGCTGTCTGAGGCAACCCTCCTATTGTAACTCCTTGCAGTATTTAAAAAAGGCACTCTCCTGCTTGAGAATTCCGTTGGCCATAGAAGGAAAGCTGCTGCAAGGATCACACTCCCCCTTCCCCCTTCTACCTCTGCCTCACTCTCCCCCTCCATTCTCCCCCTCCCATCTGGTTAAAAAAGGCAGGAAACAGTGTTTCTTTGCTGTACCTTAGCAAAGGAACAGCCCCTCCGCAATTTACAAAGTTTACCAAATTTTACCAAATAAATTCAGTAAACTTACATTTTATTTTTTATTTATTTATTTATTTGATTTATACCCCACCCTCCCCACAGATGGGCTCAGGGCAGCTGACAACATTTAAAAAATACATTAAAAGTCACAAAACATAAAATCAATAATAATTTTTTAAAAGTCATTAAAATAGTCCTGGAGTTTTACTGAATTTATTTGGTAATACAGAATTAAGTTCAGTAATACCGAATTTTATGGAATCTGGTAAAATTTGGTATTTTTTTCTGAATCTGAATCGCACAGCCCTATTTCTTTGTCTATTGATTGAGAGGGAGTGTCTATAAACAGAAGACTGTCATTAATGTAGCTTCAGCTACACAGAAAGGAAAATCTATAGTTTGGAAGGCTGACTTCTAAGATCTTAGGTAGGTTTGTACCTGGGGATTTTGTTTTGTTTTGTTTTGGGGGGGACGTTTTTCAGTGCAAAAGCATTTACTCTAATCCCTGGCATCTCCTATTAAATGATCTCAAAAAATAAGGAAGCTCTTTACTTGCCTGAAAACTTGGAGAGCCACTGCCCGTCAGAATAGATAGTATTAAGCTAGATGAGTCAGAATTTCATCTGTATGTTCCTGTGCCATGAAAACACGGTGTTTTTTTAAACCTCCACCCCCAACATAGGAGGAACCTGCCAAGCTCTTCTTTGTCTGAACATGTGATTGCTTTAATGCTTTAGGTATTTTTATTAACTTGTTTTAATATATTTAACTTGCATGTGTGTCACAGTGTTTTACAGAACTAAAAATGCAATTAAAACAAATACCAGAAACAAAAAAAATTAAAAACTGATAGATAAAATGTTAAAATCCTACTCCCAACTAGCTCGGAGTCACTTTAAATGCCTTTTGGAACCTCATTTGAAGACTAGCAGAAAAAGCTGCCTGGGAGGTATAGCCACCATATAAAACATCAAAAAAGGCACTCCACAAACCACCTTAGAAGAGTCGTATATGAAAAGAGGTATTCTTAGATAGTCAGTCACAGGTCATTAGAACTTTAAAGGTCAAAAGCACTGTGTATCAGCCTCAGAAACAGAGGTATCTAAGAAGTATGATTTCATGACTCAGCAGCTGTTATGAACCTTGGCAATGTACTCTGAAAAAACTGAAACTTCCAAATACCCTTCAAAGGCAACCATATAAACCATATTTCAGCAATCAGATCTTATTGCCTTGTATGTATCATAGTGGCTAACTCATTGTCCCTGAAAGGCCGTAACAGCCACACTGGACATGGTTGGGGAAAGGTCACTGCTCCCACCATTCATTCAGTAGCAAAACCGGTCCAGAAACTTACTAAAGGCAGAAGATAAGGTTCCCTTGTTTACTTCTTCTAACATTTGGCAACACTGTTGTATTCAGATGAGTAGAAACAATCCATCCACTTTATCTAATTAGTATCATTAACTTAATCAAATACATTTTTCTAAATAAAAATACCTAATTCTGCCAGCGTTTTGGATGAACTTTTTTAAACAATGATTTACAGTGCAATCTTAAGAACATTAAGGCCCACTGAGTTGGCTTGAGTAGGATTCTGGTAGACCTGTTTAGGATTGCTCTCATATTTTCTTCTGAGTAGGTAGTTTGATTATGTTCCAATGACATCAAAAGGACTTCATCTATATATATAAAGACAAGTGTCCTGACTGACAAAAGTGAAAAATACAGGTTCTTTCCTTGAGGTTTTTACAATGTAATATTTTGGCAATGTAGGAGGCAACAAAGAGAGAAAGGAAACTGAAGAGCCCATAAGGCTATATTTTGCATGTTTATAGTTAAACTAGTTGATTCATGAAGGCTACTTTTGGTTTCTAGTGATAGAAACCTTGCAAGTAGTCATCGGGCAAGAGTTATAGTTCATGTGATTGGAGTTGCAACTTATTTTGTGTTGCTTTTCTATTAACAGTTCTAGGGGCAAACATTCATCTTATTACTTAGCAGAGTCACTTGCACTTGGAGAATGACATGTTTGCATTTCACCTTTACTTATGATACTGTTATACTTAGGGTTGCCAGTTAACTACTGTAGGTAGCAGATCTCCTGCAGCCAGCAGGAGAAAAATGAAGGTTAAAAAAAATGCTGTTTTTGCTACGGCATTACATCACTTCCAGGGAAACCCCACAGACTTTACTGTAAAGTTTCTGGCAATTCTTAGAGAAACATAGTATCACTTCTGGGCTTTTCCCAGAAGTAAGATAGCATCCTCATGCTATCAGCACCACCCTCCACATCCCCATTGCCCCAGACTCCCATAGGTTGCCTGCTGCTGGCATTCCTAGTTATATTTCAGGCACCGCTTGAGTGAATTTATAACAACAACAACAACATTCCATTTATATACTGCCCTTCAGGACAACTTAACGCCCGCTGAGAGCAGTTTACAAAGTATGTTATTATTATCCCCACAACAACAATCACCCTGTGAGGTGGGTGGGGCTGAGAGAGCTCCGGAGAGCTGTATCTGACCCCAGGTCACCCAGCTGGCTTCAAGCGGAGGAGTGGAGAGTCAAACCCAGTTCTCCAGATTAGAATCCTGCCATTCTTAACCACTATAGCAAAGTGGCTCTCTTTATGACTTTATGTAGTAAAGTCATTTCTAAATGACTTTATTACATACATTGTTTCAGATTTGTAATAATGGTGCCATGGTAGTACAATAGAATAGTAAGATTTGAGTCCAGTGGCCTCTTTTATAAAATATAAGCTTTAGAATCAAGATTTACAAAATGTAAGCTTTAAAGAGTCAAAGTTCCTTTCTTTGGATACAAGTCTTGTATCTAAAGAAAGGAGCTTTTACTCAGGTGCCACTGGATTCAAATTCTGCTCTTCTACATATATTGTTAGAAAAAATTATGCCCAAAGTGGCTCACAAAATAAAAATAATAAAAACAAAAAATTAAAAGATATTAATTAAAATCTAGCATTAAAAACTAGCCTGGCATGAAAACAAAAAATAAAAACATACCACAGCTTAAAATAACAGTTTCCAGACTTCCCTTGGTGAACAGAAACATTTAGGGCTGGTGCCTAAAAAAAAGCAATGTAGGCACTAGTTAAGCCTCAAGGGGAAGCGCTTTCCAAAAGGAAAGTGCCACTACTGAAAAAGTCCTGCCTCTCTTCTGAAGGCAGGGCACAGATAGAGCAGGGCTTGTGTGCCAGATCCTACATACATGGACTTTTTGCAGGGATTTATATCTATCATTCCATTTTCACTTGCATGTTATGTTGAACTGTTTTACTTGGGAGTTCGTAGGATACTTTAAAATAACCCCAACTTAATTGCTGTTTAATTTTTCAGGGAAGATAGCCCTACCACATTGACTGGGAAAGTAAACCAGCTGGAAGTGATCCTCAGACAATTGCAAACAGATCTTCGGAAGGTAAAAATGTGTACCCCAGTAAAAATGTTTCCTTTATTGTTCAGTTATGATACTTATGCCCAAGATATATATACATCAAAAGGGGCTGTTACTCAGAGCTATAACAGATACTTTGCATGTAGAAAGTTCCAAGTTCAGCTCTGACATCTCCAAGGTAAAAGAGTTCATACAGAAGAACTTTAAAAGTCTCTGGCAGTCAGAGCAGTCTGACTTTAGTCCTAAAAAGAGTTATATCTTACTAATCCCATTGACTTCAGTGGTTTTACAAGAGTGTAGCTCAGTTTAGGATTGCACTGAGAGTGTCCTAGATGATTTAATTCAGTAGAAGGAACCTTCAGATAACATGATATGGATGAGTAAGCAAGCAATAGCATTGTGGGGAGAGTTCTGGAATCCAAGAAAACAGATAGGGGGAATTACTGAAGCAATTTTAGGAATGGTTAATTTATGAATTGGGGTCATTATCATAGTAATTTTACTAAATTTTATGTGTTTGCTTAGTTTTTTGGCTTGAAAGCAGTAGGCAGATGTCAGAGTGCTTGCTCAAACTTTCAGGGTTTAACTGATAGGAAGGTAGATAATGTTTTTGTTTATTGGATTATGCAACTGAGGGACATGTTGGTTTTCAATTATTGCCTTTTTGTGCAATGTATGTCATTGACCTGATGGTCAAAAGCAGCATATACATCTAATAAGTAAGAAAATAACAGGAATATTTGGTCTCTTACTTGAGCCATTTATCTTTGCTTTCCCAAAATTATTCTTTTTTATTTACCTTGGGCTGATACGGAGAGCTTAGTAAGTGCCTCATGCTCTTGGCTTTAGGAAGTAAGAACAACCCTGCTGGATCAGAGCAGGGGTCCATCTAGTCCAACATCTTATTTTTACAGCAAGGCATAGACGTTACCTCTGATGTTACTGCTTAGTACTGGCATTCAGAAGTTTGTTTATTATGGTTGTGGAGATTTTCCACCCTAGTTGGAATAATGAGACAGACACAAGGCTTGGAACTAAAGGACCACTTTATTAAACATAACATCAACCATTAATACAGCAAGGGCCAATTAGTGGTACAGGTCAAGCCACTTGGACCTCCGCCTTGACCTGTCTGGGCGAGCTCGAAGCCCCAAATGCGAGCCATCCAGGTGTATGGCTGGGACCCAGCCAGCCAGGCAAATCTGGGCCTCCCCTTTCAAGCTCCTAATGCCTCAGCCATACAGCAGTGAGGGAAGGACTTGCACGCGGGGTTCCCCCAGGCAGTCTGCCCATGCAGCTGACAGCCATCACAAGCAGTACCAAACACAACAAAGGATTTAGGTGTTTTTTTAACACTCAAGTCTAATATTATATTGCAGAAGTGCAAAAATTACAAGAATGGATACATAAATGAAAACATATACATTGTAAATAATCAAGGGAAAAACAGTCCCTGGATAACAGTCATATAGACAAGAAAATCAGGTATCCAGTCCCTCGCCCCAAATGGGACGGCAGTGAATTCTTTCAAGAATAATGGGAAAGTGTCCTCTCCGGGAGAGCTCCAAGGCAGTGACGCTCTGCTGTAACGCCCAACGCACAGCACCGGTATGAACCGCCATTTCGTCTGAGACCTCTTCAGGAGAGTGTAAGTCACGTCTGCAAATTGCAAATCATAAGCAACCACACCATACACCCGTTGTAATAGTAAAATAAAATGAAAGCATTACACTTACCCAGTACAGAGTTATGCACAATAATTAAACAGTCACATTCGATTTTCTTGTCTATATGACTGTTATCCAGGGACTGTTTTTCCCTTGATTATTTACAATGTATATGTTTTCATTTATGTATCCATTCTTGTAATTTTTGCACTGCTGCAATATAATATTAGACTTGAGTGTCAGAAAAAACACCTATATCCTTTGTTGCAAATTGCAAATCAATTTGTTGTGTTTGGCTATATTAGGAAACAATTGTGGGCCACCCACTTCTGTGGTTCTCCACCCTTTGCTTATTCTGTTGACGAGTGGGTCCTTTGTTTTTTGCTATCACAAGCAGTACCAGCTGCTCCTGGCAGACCCCATTTCCCCACCAATGGGGAAACGCCTAAGGTGCTCACCAGCCCACTCCCTATCCCCAAACTCTGTCCTGCCAGTGACCATTCTAAGGTGGCTCTACTTTGCCAATTATCTCAAACCTCTGCAAGCAGTACAAGGTAGGTGAAAAACCACCTCTTCCCCATGCCAATTAGGGAAAGGGGGTTGGGAATTCCTACCTGACTCTGTCAACAGCAGCCGGCTAATCCTGCACTACTACAGGGTGAGGTGGGTGGGCCGAGCACGCAGAGCAACTGCCAGCCAGATGGGTGGAGCTGCCTCATAAGGCTCCTGGCTCTGCCCCCCAGATACCATGGAAACACTCTGTCTCCTCCTCCTTCCAGGGAGGCAAAGAGCGGTCCCCGGCCTTATCAGTGGAGGCTGCTGGCCAGGAGGGCCATATTTCTTTAATCTCCAGAACTTGTAGCCAATAATGAACCTATCCTTCATGAGTCTGTCTAATCCCCTCTTAAAATCATCTTTTTGGTTTAGGTTCCTTACAATGCAGATGATAAATTATGCTAGGTGTTTTATTATAAAAGGTAATGTTAGGACCTTCTCCAATAAGAACTTTTTGTTTTGCTATTGTGATGCAGGCTCATGATGACCATCTTTCCGATGGTCAACTTTCCTGCCTGAATGTTAGACAAAATGACGTTGAATAGAGTGAATGCTACCATGGTAGCTCCATTTTGGCCCCATCCACTGTGACTAGCCTGAAGCTGGTCAATGAACATTCTAAAAGTTCCCTCCCTTGCTTCATATCCTGTTTCAAGGTACACGCTTCCATCACAATATCCCCTCCTTACACCTTATAGCCTGGTTGATTTGCCTCTAGGGCTATCAAAAGAAGTCAAAGATATTATAGCTATCAAGTAATAGTCTAGTAATATAAGGCAAAATTATAGCAGTGTTCCATACAGATACTAATGGAAGGTCAGTCTTTTTTCAGCCAGAAACTAAGGAATTCTTCATGGGCCTTTTGAATAAGTTCCCTCCTGTCCCCAAGTTAGTTCTCCAATGGAGCTTGTCTCTTGTCCTTGCCAGACTAATGTCTAGGCCATTTAAACCTTTGCCCACTTGTCCCCTAAAGTTTGTTATCTTGGAAGACAGTGTTCCTAGTAGCCATCTTGTTGGTGAGGAGGGTATCAGAGATGATGGCTCTTAGACACCCCTTTTTCTCAAGATACATGACTTCAAGTTAGTCTTTCACCCATGACTGTCATTTTTACCCAAGGTTGGGCACTAGGTTTCACCTAGCCCAAGATGCCACATTGACCCATTTCCCCTCTTCCCCTCAAATCCACAGAATGATAGGGGTATTCCCTTCCCCTTGATGTTCGTAGGGCCCTCCTTTTCCATCTAAATAGAACAAAACACTTTAGAAAGCATGTACATTTATTTATTGCTTATTCAGGTTCCCCAAAGGACCTTAAGATCTCGAAATAGTTCTTGTCTCGTGGATTGTGTCCACTATTAGATTTTGTTACGAGTTGTCCCAGGTTGAATGTCCTCTCCAGGTCCATGCACATTCTTCAAGGTCCCAGGCTACATCAACCACTTTCTGTGCTAGTCTCTTCATTGATTCAATTTGTAGGGCTGCTACATGTGCATCCTCTTTTGCTGCTCACTATGCTTTGGAAGTGGACTCTGCAAAGAAAACAGCAGTGGGGAAAGCAGTTTTATAGTCACTGTTCCATTAAGCGTTTCCAACCCGCCATACATTTGCGGGTAAGTTAGCTCACAGATCACCCATATGGGGCTGCACTGTGACCACAATGATGAGAATATGGTTGTCCTTACTGATGTTCATTGAGTGGTCACCAGTGCAGTCACACATCCCTCCCTCCTGCCCCACTTTTCAATTGCTTGGAGCCTTATGCTGAGCTCTCTGGCAGCAGCAGAGAGAACTGTGGGAAGGCACTTCCCTTTCTCTTCAGCATGCTGGGGAAAAGTCAGGAAAGTCGAGCGCACAACAGGTTGGGAAGGCCAGAAGCTTTCTTTAGAGCTCTAGAAGTTTCTCACTTGGCAGGCCTGTGCATGCACAGTATACATGTGTGACTGCACTGGAGACCACTTGATGAACATTAGTTACAGGTAAGTGCAACTATGTTTTTAGCTCATTTTAGTTTACTTGTTTCTTTTGCTCTAGAAACCATGCACCACACTGGAGCCTGAAATGGTCCCCAGATACTGTTCCTGGGGGACAAGGAGTCCCCATGAGCAGCATGAGGAAGAGTTGGAGGGGTGGCATGGAAGAGGGGAATCAGTGAAAATGGGTTCTAATCCTCAGTTCTCCCTACAGAGTCCATAACTTAACTGTTATGTGGTACAATTTATGCTAGGAATTAAGCTGTGCAAAAGTTCTTTGCACATAGTATGTTTACTGTAGTTTTTTCTTACTCAGTGTAAGAAAAACACCAGGACTAGTTCTAGTTTGATAGCATAAGATGCTCATACCATGTACGCTGCTAATTTAAACTTCTTTTTTTCTTTATTTTTTCTCCCTTTTTTCTTTTCTCTCTCTCTCCCTATTCTTATCTTTATTTTGCAGCTATGTAGCTACGTAGAATTGGTTTTAGCTCCACCCCCCCATCTATATTCATAGAATGAGGGAGTGGGAGTGGAATTGTAAAAATAAATAAATAAATAAAAATTCAGAGGTTTGTTAGGACTTTGGAGGCTGATAGTTATTTTTTTAAACTTTGCTTTCACTCTGACTTATGCTTTCTTAGGAGCTTAATTAATGGTATATATGCTGGTTTTTGTTTTAACTATTGTCATTTAATTGGTGCCTAATCAGAGTCAATTCACTTGATGGGGAACTGCTTTGATTTTCTTCGGCTATTTTAGTTTATCCTATTTTACTTGCTATCTAAAGTGCGGTTGCTTTTTAGGAAAGTAGGCTTGGGGGCAGGCTGATAGGCCATAGTAGCAGACTTTACACACTCCAGGAAAACACCAGGTGTAGAGGTCCAATTCACTCCCATTATGTAAGGCTGGAAATCTGGATGAGAGCAAAAGGACACTTTACCTCCCCACACTTGCTCTGGTTCTGTAGCCATCAACCTGCCACACAGAGCCATGATGTTAAAGGGCCTACATGCATACTATTCAGCATTCAGAGACACATCTCATTTGACCCGTTATCCTGTTAAAATTCTGAAATCGCCTGATGTAAGCCTGCATATGCTGGATTTTATGTATGTGAGTCCTATTCAAACATTAGGCCCACACTTGGAAGTGTGGCAAGTGATAGGGTCAATAGATAAAATGCTCTCTTATCCCCACTTCTATTCGTTTATAGAATGCAGTTGGAAGCTGTATTGTTCAATCTGGTCCACTGGTTATAGTGCACATAGTCTTCGAAACTAGGTATTTGTTATTGCAATATACCTTGAGCATCTTGATGAAACGGATGGATTAGTACTGTTGTGTGTACTGTTTGGGAATTGTTTTTACCTCAATATACAACATGAATTTTTCCCTAAACTTGTTTGAACTGTTCCTTTGGATAGCAATATTTAATAGCCAGTGGGTAGGAAACATGCACATAGTCATTTGTGTGCAAGTATTTTTAAGACCTTTGGGCTTTTGCAAGTACTTTTAAGCCTAAAAATAGAACCTTTTATTTGTGTGTCAGTGTAGTGATCTCTCAATTATAATGAAGTATGTTCTGAAGCGTACAGGATTCTCATAGCTCTTTTATAGAATCCAGGTTATACAATCTCATTTATCTTGTTTAGCCTGCAAAGCTACCTTCTTTAGAAGAACATAGCAGGAAAATTTGGGAATTGAGCTTAAGAGTTCCAAAGTCATTATTGTGCATAGGGAATTAAAGTAAATAGAAATCTCTCAACTCACTCAGAAACATGAGCAGCAAATATAATGTGTCATTCAATTCCTTTTTTTTGTGATCTAGGAAAAACAAGACAAAGCTGTTCTCCAAGCTGAAGTTCAACATTTGAGACAAGATAACATGAGGCTTCAGGAAGAATCTCAAACAGCAGCTGCTCAACTAAGAAAATTTACAGAATGGTTTTTCAGTACTATTGACAAGAAATCTTAATGTCCAAGTCTCTTAAAAGCCCTATTGGAACCACATAATACTAGAATTTTTGAATAAGCCTAAGATAATTTCGCTGTGTTCACAACCCATTTTTCGTGTTTCTGGTATAGTCTCTGTCCAGCCCTATTCCTTGGAACAAGGCTGTGGACTGCTACTACCTATCTTTATATTTATCTGAAAGAAACAGTGAATGAATAGCAGACATTTGTGTTTGAGAAGATGAATGTACAATTCCTATTGACATTGTAGATATTTTAGAATATACTTCTGGCTTGGGCTTGCCTGGAGAAGAATATGTTGGGGTTTATCTTCTGCACTTCAGGTACTCCAGTGAAGATGCTAAAACAATTTAGGGTTTTGGTATTGTAAGATAAAAGAAAACTAGACTTTAATGTTTAAAGGTGCTCTATTTTTTTGTATGTACAGTAGATTATTTCCACAGTCACCTTGTTATAGCAATAAGAAAAGTAGAATTAATTAGTCACAAAACTGAGTTTATAAAAATTAGCACTAATGATTTAACACTAGTGTGAGTACAGAAACATTAGGGATTATTTATTTGCAGGAAAAATGGTGCCTGAATTTAACCTGTGTTCTGAATTTTCTGAAGATACACATCTTGTACATAGCTCACTTGATCAGCTCACTTCAATTTCAGTTACTTTTGTATAGTTCATGTTCAGCTAAGATGATTATGGAGAGTTTAACTATTAAAATTATGTATGATGTGAGCTAGCCAATCATTTGTATAATGCAAGATTCATTTATCTCTGTACAGAACCTTTGAGCAAGTGACTTGTATTTAACACCTTTATTTAAGCTTATTTAACCTGTTAATTTTATAAAGCTCTCATTTTATCTGCACTAAAATAAGGGTAGTAGGTTGCAAGCAACAATGTGTTTTTAGCTTGCCAAAACTGCCCTGGAAACTTCTAGAAAGTTCTAACAATTGGATGCTGCTAGTACACAATTTGTGTTTGTATGCTTTAACATTTTAATTGTTTTATTTGAAATGAACATACATTTTGCTTTTTAAATAAATGTTAAAAATATCAACCCAGACAAGAGACTTCAGTTTTCACTAACTCAAGAAAGTATATTTTATATATATTCATTTTAAAAGGAGTGGTACTATTATGTGCATTTTGCTTGCATCATGGTTATTTACATTTTTTTAATTATTATTATTTGTTAGATTTATAGTCTGCCCTCCCCACAAATGGGCTCAGGGCGGAACACAACATACAGATAAAAACACATTGATAAAACAGTATAATGATAAAAGCCACATTTAGGGGCATAAAAACAAACTCTGTACCATGTTCCTAATATCCTAGGGCGGGATTCATTTCACCCTTTCTTGTCAACCATAAGGGGAAGAGAGGGGTAGAGGCATGAGTTGGTGCGTGATTTGCCACCATTCCTACATGAGGCAGATTACTCATATAGCCCCCCACTAATAGGAGACAGGCAGGGAGGCCAATCGGTGGATCTGAATACTGGCTTCAACCAAATGCCTGGCGGAACATCTCTGTCTTGCAGGCCCGCCGGAAGGACGCAAGGTCTTGGCGGGCCTGAGTATCCTCCGACAGAGAGTTCCACCAGGTTGAGGCCAGGACCAAAAATGCCCTGGCCCTGGTTGAGGCCAGTCAAGCCTCCCTAGGGCCAGGGACCACCAGTAGATATTCCATACCAGAAACATGGAGTATAACCATGCCTTCATTTCAGATCTTTTGATTTAAAACTCTGATGAATTAAAAGTCTTTCGATCGTATCTATAGGCTAGTTATTAAGTCTTTAGCACAAAATAAATATGTATTGTTTGAAAGTTCTTATGATATATTGAAAGGAGGTGATCTCAATTAACATCTTACAAAGATAATTTTACTTAATATAACCCATGAGACCAAGGTAATAAAGTATCTAGGTAGTGAGTTCCATAAGACTGAAAAGGAATATGTGGTGTTTCTGAATGCCAACTCACTTGGTTCACATAGAACACATGTCACTTTAACACAAAACCCATTGCTTATGTGCATGATTTCTTTTAAAGTATATATAGAGTTAAAATTGCCCACTTTGGGTTGGCCAAACTTGGAAAGAACTATCTGCAGATGGAAAATTAGTGCCTTGACCAAGAGTCTAATACCACAATTTAACTAGTACAGTAGCATTGCAGCTTTGAATTCTAGCATTCTGAGCAGTGTCTTACTAAAAGTCCCATTAATAGAAAGTAATTAAACATGGTAGCTGCATATTCTGCTAGGTTCTGAATTAAAAAATCTTGTAAAAGGTATTAGTTTTAGCCAAAGGCTACTGTTAAAGAGGCAGGTACCAGAAAGATGCTGCTAGGCTGCCAGTCCAGATAGAAACAGGTGTTTGTTCCTCTTCCCCCTCCTTCCTAGCATGTGTGGAGGGCCGAGGAACCACTCCAAGCAGGAAGGCAGAGGACAGCTGCAAAAGTCAGGCTTGGCTCCAAAGTGGGCAATGGTCCTGCTCCCTTCCCCATTGCCTCACACCACACTCAGGGTGCTGCTGGTGTTAAATAGGCAACAGCCAGGAAGCTTTTGCTGGTCTGTGTGGAAACAGGTGCCTGTTCCTCTTCCTCCTCCATGCCTGCCCACCCCCCGAAGTCAATGAGAGATGCCGAGGCATCGTTCTATGAGGGTAGACAGAGGGGAACTGCAAAAGACAGGCTTGATTACAATGTAGGCAAAGCTCTCATTCTCCAGTGGTCCTAGGAGAGGGGAGTCCTTACTTTTGGAATATAGCGCCTCCTCTCTGAAGGCAGGGTCAGTCAGCTGATTTTGATCCCGGAGGGGAGGGGCTTGTCCCTGGAATCACCAGTCTTTCTGGCCCTGCCATCCGAGCAGGACGTCTTCAGCAACTGCAGAGCGCAGCGATCCCGAAGAAGAAGAAACTGCCAGAGATGAGTCAGGTGTGGTGGCGTGCGCCTGTAATCCCAGTACTCAGGGAGGCCAAGGCCACAGGCAGTGCGGAGCTCGCAGGGGAAAGGAAAGGCCCTACCACCTACCCCACCCCTATTTAGCTTGGAGCGATGACGAGCATTAAAGCCGGAGGTCCCTAGCTTCTCCTAGGTTACACGGCCACAACCGCAAACTCCACCAAGGTTCCCCACCCTTGGGTTGGGAGGAGCCCCTTCTCAGATGGCCAGAGGGTGAGATGTTTGAGTCTGCAGTGGCCTGTTGTAGAGACCGATATTATCGGAGCAGATTTGGAAGGAGCAGCCTCCAGCAGCAGCAGAGGACCTGCTCCAACCCTGGCAGCCCCAACTGAACCACGGTAAGACTGATCCTGCGGGAAACGGGGGCCACGGAAGGAAGGAGGGAGGAGAAAAGAGTAGCAGAAGCCTCAGAGCCAGCTCGCGCTAAATAAAAGGGGGCCCTCCTTTGTTTCTCTTTCCTTTCAGCCGGGACTCGTGAGGTGTGCTTTCATTTCTCCTTTTGGTAGGAAAATTTCTGATGGCATAATGTCAGCAAAGGCAGGCCTAGCCACCTCACAGGCCTCAAAGAGCATAAGTATGAGGCCTAGACTTTCCAAACTCCAAGGCCTCAGCCCCTTCTAGGCCTCTTAACAGGCCAGTGAAAGAGAAAAAGCCCAAGGGCCTGGACCCATCAGGCAAGAATGCCTGGAAAATTTTCTGCTGGTGATATGTCAGCAAAGGCAGGAGAGTGCAAGCCTGTGGCCTAGACTTTCCCAACTCTCAGGCCTCGGCCTACTCCCAGGTCTCTCAAGAGACTAGTGAAAGGGAGAAGGTCTGGGGTTTGCATCCACCAGGCAAGGAAGCCTGAAGTGAGTTGCTGTAATAATGTGGTTAAGTGCTGGGCCATGAATCATTACCCTGCTGGTTCGAGTCCCATAATTGCTTGAACTCGGGGCTGACTTTGGGTAAACCAGTCTCAATTACCTAGCAGTTCTGGGGCAATAATGATAATTCTGACCTTATCACAGCCCCTGACTTGGTTAGTCCAGGCAAGCCAGATCTCATCAGCTCTCAGTACCTTCAGCACGGTTGTCCATGGTTAGCAATTGGATGGGGGACCTCCAAAATAGACCAGTGTTGCAGAGGCAACTATGACTGGATGACATTTTCCACCACTAAGGGAAAGAAATTACATGCCCCCTATTTACATAGTTGCAGCCGTAGTTACTATTAAACAAACAAACTGGCATGGCCCAGGATGGAAATAAGGGATTCAAAGGGGTCCTGAAGGCACACCAATAAATACTCTAGCGGCTAGACTCTCAGATGGGCAAGAGAGTTATTCCGGTGTGGGGGTCTGACTCCAGATAGGTAAAGGGGTGCCCCCCCCAGATTATAGAGGAGGCAAGGGCCATTAAGAGCACATATCTTGGTTAAGCCTTCAACCTGAGGACCCTGAGCTATCTGTTTTCTCCCTCAGCCAAGAAAGGGGAGCTGTTAAGGGAAAATTCCCTAGCAGTCTTCCTCAGGAGCCATATCCTAGAAGGCTCCCTAAGGTGATGAAGATCCTGGAGTCTTCTCCCTTAAGGACGAAGGGGTTGGCGAGAATCCTCCCTAGAATCAGGAATAACCCCATCAGGGATTCCCTTCCAGTAGTCTCTCATACTTGTAGAAGTCTAAGAGGGAAACTCTGGCAAAATTAACTACTCTTACTTCCTTTTCCCCCTAAGTCTTATACATTAGTTCTAGGGGTTACTGAGAGGATCAAGCTGCCATTGGTGGATGATCTGGTAACGAGCCTGCCATCTAATCCTGTGCTGCCCATTGACAACGACGGACTACCTAGGATTCCAGCATCAAGTGGTTTGAACTGGCTATGCACAGAAAATTGGAAGTTTCCACTACATCCTTCAGAGCATTGGTGACAGCTCCACTCCTTCCTAGAGTCACATTCTCTCGGGTCTCAGACCTGGCTTCAGTGAGCAGTAAACTCCTTTAAAGAGCCAATGAGCAAAGCTAAGAAAATAGCCCCAGCAATATGTTACGTTGTGGTCAACAAGAACCATGTTTTTTCAGGTAACCAGGCACAACACTTAGCTTAGAAATTAGAAAGTGGACCATTTGCCCCGAAGCCAAAGTAACCGCGGTTCCTTTCAAAGATATTAACCTGTCTGGAGAAACTTTGAATAAAGGAAAGTAGACCAAACATCGAGAGGAGGGTAATACCTTCTTCCTCAACAAATCCGGTCAGAATCCTAAAGGGCCAAAGGGAACTCATTGTGTTTACACCAAGGCAGCAGGCACAATGGTGTTTGGGGGATGCTTACAATGCTTGGCAAACCCTTGGCAGCCAATAATAAAAAACAGTTGGGTGTTGGATACTGTGACCAATGGAATTCAGTTCTGTACCACCTGGTCCCTTTTCCTCTAGATTCAAAGGAATTTGGTCAAATAACATAGGAACATAACGCCTAGGAACAAGAAGGTCGGAATGGAAAGGCTAAAATTTGTCTTAACTGCCATTCAGAAGAGATAGTCTGGCTTCCAACATTGGTCCCTTTCCTTTGAGCTGAAAATGCTACCTAGTAGCACTGATAGCATGGCTAGGCCACAGAGAGTGGCTCCTTTCCCATATCCAAATGACATCTTGACCTGTGCACTTCAGAGATGCCTGTTGCCATACTATGGGGTGTTAAATCTCAAGAGGTCCAAGATAGTTGACTTGCCAGAGATCCTCAAACAGGAAAACCTCATTCAGTCCCATGAGGGTGTCCCACTCAGGGAACCAGAGAGAACAGTGATGACCATAGACACATCTTTGGGGATGGGGATCCCACACCCAAGGAAGAATGGCATAGGGCATCTGACTGAAGGACAAATGATCAACAGGGTAAACCTTTTGGAACTCGGAGCCATCAGACACGGTGTGGTGGAATCTCAGAATCTTCCCACAGGTCACTATATGTTTATACAGAGGACAACTCTGAGGCGGACTGGCTAAGTCAGAGAGTGATGAACCAAGCAGAATGGATGCTAACCAGAGAGATTCCCCAACTGGTCTACCACAGTTTTTGACAAGGCGCAAGAAGAAGAAACCCTCAAACCATAGGGATAGATGATGTGAGCAGCAAGCTGCCTTCACATGTCCTGTATGTCTTCCACAGTACAGCTATTGCACAGGGCTGTTCAGAAGATCACACAGTAAAGTGCAGAAGTGATGCTAATAGCAACCTTCAGGTCCAGAAAGACCTGGTCTCAAAACCCGAAGAATCTTTCAAGCATGGATCCCTGGCACCTCCACTGAAGGAGGGCCCATTGATGCAGGGATCAATATGACACCCCTGACCAGCTCTGACAAGCCTCATAGTGTGGAAGTCGAACTCAAACAACTAATAGGGTTGGACTAAGCAGAAGGCATGATTGGTACTATGCTATCCCAGAAGAGGACATGGATAGAGTCATGTAACCTTTGGGGGCTAATTAGGGAGTTACTATCTTTCAAGAGGGGTTGAAGAAAAGTTTTAATATCAGCACCCTTAGACAACAGGTGGTGACCATCCCAACAATTAGGAGTTCTAGGAAGGGATATTCCCTTATATATCACCTTCATAGCAATGGATTCTAAAAGGGGACCTCATTGTCGAATCCTCCAAGGATTCGGTGGTTTTTTCCCACGTGAAATCTTAATCTGGTATTGAGAGCATTATACAAAAGATGCCTTGAGCCTATGACCTCATGTCCCCTAAAGGAACTGACCTTTAAAGCCATTTTTCAGATGAGAATAAAAGCAGCTAGACAACTGTCAGAATGGCAGGCACTAGCAGTAGATAGAGATCCATGCCCTTTCCTCCAAGATGGTGGAGCAAGTTATGAACAAAACCAACTTTTTTCCAAAGGTGAACTCCATGTTTTCATAGGACAGGAGAGATAGTACTTCCCTCCTTCTAACCTAATCCAAAGCACAGGAAGAGGAAAAAAACTCACTTCCTTGATATAAGTAGAGATGTGAGATTCCACTTGGGCAGGACTAAACAGTTTTTCACAAGTCTGGTTGTGTGTTTGCAGGAAGTCCTCCTTGGGACAGAGAGTGCCCTTTTCTTGGCTAAGTAGGTAAAGTAGAGGGTACATAATTCTAGCATGTCAAGCCAGAGGTCTGGGGATGCCCATAGATGTCAGGGCACACTCACTAAGGGAAACAGTGACACAGGCAGCCTATAAATTATTTAGTCATTAGAAGCTATCGATAAGGTGGTCACATGGAAATCAGTACATTCTCTCATCAAGAAATATAGGATAGATAAGTTGTCCTCCCCAGAGACAACCTTCAGCAGGAAGGTACTACAGCAGGAAGGTAGGCCTGGAAGCCGGACTACCCACCCTGGGGCACACTGTTCTTTTATGTCCCAAAAGTAAGGACTGCCCCACTCCTAGGACCACTGGAGAATGGAAGATTTGTTTTCACTTACCGTGAAGCTTCCTTTCTTGGTGGTCCAGGAGTGGGGAAGTCCTGCCCACCCAAGTTTCTTGAGGGGTGGCTTCTAGGATTGGATGAAGAGTTAGGATGATAGTCTACCTCCCAGCAGATTCAAAGGAGGGACCTTTCTATTTATTTTTAAAAAAATTGAGGGGAGTTGTTATTTTCCGTCTTGGTATCATGATGGGGAGTCAGGGCTTGGGAACAGACTGGTGATTCCAGGGACAAGCCCCTCCCCTCCAGGATCAAAATCAGCTGACTGACCCTGCCTTCGGAGAGGAGGAGCTATATCCCAAAAGTAAGGACTGCCTCACTCCTGGACCACCGAGAAAGGAAGCTTCACGGTAAGTGAATACAAATCTTCCATTCTCTTCCCTTTCGCCTTACCAACTGGTAGATAAATCTTACTAGGTAAATCCCTGTAAACAATTGCCAGATAATTTAGCTGTTTACTGGGATTTAGCTAGTAAGATTTTTGCATTCCCCTTTCTATTGTGGCCTTTTCGTGCTTGAGTGAAATTTATGTTTCCCATTCTACATTCATCATTATTCATCATTGCTGTTGTGGTGACCTGCTGTGGCTGTTAATATAGTTATTTTTTTATTACATGAATACAGTGGCAATAGACTTATGCAGCTTCCATCCTCCTACTTCCAAGGATGTTGGATCTGATTAAATTAAGAGAGATATATCTGGTAGCTTACTAGTATTGTGGCAAAAAGTAAATTTATTGAGAATTACACTTTTTCAGATTTAAATCTACCCATATAAAAAGAAATGGAAGTTTTGAATTCTTAATGCTGTCTCAATATTCAATACCTAAAAATCTTAAAACAGTGATCCCTATCATGATGCCTTCCAATGGGTTTCCCAATGTCCATTTGATTCTTCACAGGCAAAAAGGGGAAACCTCCCGTGGTACACAATAAACAACCTTTCTAGACTCTGAACAGACTTTTTTCATAAGGTGCAAAAGTGTTAATACAAAGTAACAGTTTTCTCCTGCTGCAGATGACAAGATTTCAAGTGGTAAACTGCTTCTTGGATCTGAGGTAAGTAATGAACTGTAAAGACTTAAGGTCATATAGATTAATATTTCTTTGTTTTTCAGATAACCCCAGGTACTAGAGAAGCTACAACAATCACCCTGGCCCCAACAGGCTGGTAGCGGATGGCCCATTTTGCTGAGCTTCCTCAGGGGTTCCTCTGGCTGCAGTCTACAATGAAATAAAAGGCACTGGTGTGGGCATCATCTCTTAGATCCAAGAAGCAGCTTACCACTTGAAATCTTGTCATCTGCAGCAAGAGAAAACTGTTACTTTGTATGATTCAAGTTGGTTTAACCAGCTGACATTGTAGCTGGAGTGTGATTATTGTTTGTATCAGTGAATATTTTGTATCTCTTGGTCATCATAATTCTTGTTTTTTATTGAGTCTCTATTTATTGATATTAGTATATGACATTTAAGATATTTATTAATTGTAATTGGAGCACCTTTGCACATTAACACTTTTGCACTTTATGAAAAGTTTGTTCAGAGTCTAGAAAGGTTGTTTATTGTGTACCACGGGGGGTATCACCTTTTTGCTTGTGCTTTTGTGCCGTGGTAGCTTTTCATTGCATAGTTCAGCCCATTTGATTCTTCGCCAAAACATCTCTTCCTGGAAGCAAAGACCAAACCTAGCTTTCCCCAACCTTATTGAAGCAGGAGGTGCTTCAGAAAAACCTAGAAGGATGCCTTTGCATTTGCAGGGAGTATCCCTTCAGAAATGGCTGTCTCCATTTTAGGAGGATGCTTGGTTGGCAACCTCCCAACACTGTGATTGGCTGCCATCGGGGAGCTGGGAAGATTTGGCATCCACTTTTCCTTCTCAAAATTCTGAAAATACCCTAAGGTTCGACAATTCTGGGGACAGGGGGCTGACTTAAAACATGTTATTTGAACGTCTATAAAGGTTTAGTAGTCTGAAGCTTCAATGTTCCCCAGTTTGGTGTAGTGGTTAAGAGCACGGGACTCTAACCTGGAGAGTCGGGTTTGATTCCCCACTCCTCCATCTGAAGCCAGTTGGGTGACCTTGGGCTAGTCACAGCTCTCTGGAGCTCTCTCAGACCCACCCACCTCACGGTGTTTTGTTGTGGGGATAATAATGGCATACTTTGTAAACCGCTCTGAGTGGGCATTAAGTTGTCCGGAAGGGCGGTATATAAATCGAATGTTGGTGCTGTTATTGATTCTGTATCACAGGTTGTAAATCTTTTCCTTTATACTCCAAATATATTTATATAAGATAGTTTGCATGTGTCAATCTCGTTTTCATAATATTGCAAAATTTCTAATAGTTTTAACTCTACTATGGGAAACCATCATTCGTAACAAGACTGTATGCCTTTTCAGCCTGGCCCTAGAACATACGCCTGGAGTCTTTTCCATGGCTGCATTATAGAGCCACTTTAGGCCCCCAGCAAAAATTTCTTCTGTCTAACATTCTGAAAAACACACAGAAGATGTTTAATTAGAGCTAGCATGCTGCTGTTATTCCCTGGCAGCCCATTGTATGCCTCCCTAGGCCCAACTAATATTTTGTATACCTAATACTCTAAATCAGTTTTGTGTATAACATTCTTTCCTTAAAATACTGCAAGAACTGTACACAGGTAGCTGTGTGCTGTGATCTGGTAACTGTCTCCCAACTGTTCAGGAGAGGAAACGTGTACCTGTAGTTCTAGTCCACCTTAAATTTCAGCATACTGTAGTCATGGTTTGCTTCAGTTGTTGATAATGGGGTCTTCTTATACTGGATATGCTCTGTTTGTTAAAACCTACCAGATGTAAAGTGACCATTCTGAATGAATAAGCAATTTGAGAAAGAGTGGTAGATTTAATAGCAAATCCAAATGCATCAAGAAATGACTTGCAATAAGAACTGTCCAATATTGGCAAGAAGTTATTAGTGTTACTGTCTTAATCAAACACAACTTCTATTAACAGTTTAAATACCTGCCCCTGAAACATATAGCATAATGTACAGGTGTTTGTAAATTGAAACTGTTTCATACTGAGAGAGAGACTGCATCAGGCCAAATTCTGATCCATCTTCTTCCACATGGAGAGAATGCAGAGACACTCACAGTAGCAATGAACCATCTATACTGATGTTTTCCTGATACTTTCTTTACTTCAGCCTTGTGTGGCTGCCACTCCCCCCACCCCACCCCACCCCGCACTACCATCAGAGGACTTTTGGGGGGCTTTTTAAAAAATCAATAATAGTTAGGTCTCTATAGTGTTATCGCTTTATAATGATCTACTGCAACAATGTACTAGTTCCATGCTTTCATTTTAAAAAATGTAAGTCTCTAGCCCTTAGTCTTGGTGGTGGTGGAGAGTCTCAAGTCATAGCTGACTTATGGCAACCCCTGCTGGGGTTTTCATGGCAATTGACTAACAGAGGTGGTTTGCCATTGCCTGCCTCTGCAACCCTGGTCATTGTTGGAGGTCTCCCTTCCAATTACTAACCAAGGCCAACCAGGCTTAGCTTCTGAGAACTGATGAAATCAGGCTCACCTGAGCTATCCAGGTCAGGGCACCTTAGTCTAGGATGGCTCCAAATCTGACTAGCCATCTTCTTATGCATACATTATTCCTTTCCCAAAGTGACCTACAACTGATCACCTTGGACAACTATATTCCTAAAGTTAGTTTACCTGAAGGGTTCATAGGGCCTTGGAACAAAAGTTTAAAGAGAGATTCATTAAAGACATGGGACAAAATTTTATCTATTTATTTAGTTGTACTTCATCTTTCTAACTGAAACTCGAGGTGGATTACACAGTGTAATTCAATACAATCAACAGCAGTGACATTCAATAACCAATACAATAGCCTATAGGTTGCACAAATTTGAAAACAAGCAGAAATCTGAAACCAACATAAATAATTTGACATGAAAGAGCAAAAGTTAAACATAAACCATATAGTACTAATCTAAGATCTTGATCACCAGTTTCAATAACATGGGGAATGTAGCTGATTAATCAGTTTGGACTTTGATACACTAAACCTTAGGAAATTTCTGCTTGAACTGGGACAAAGAGAACCAGTTTGGTGTAGTGGTTAAGAGCATGGGACTCTAATCTGGAGAACCAGGTTTGATTCCCCACTCCTCTGCTTGAAGCCAGCTGAGTGACCTTGGATCAGTCACAGCTTCTAGGAGCTCTCAGCCCCACCCTCCTCAGAGGGTGGTTTTGCAGGGATAATAATAACATACTTTGTAAACCACTCGGAGTTGGCATTAAATTGTCCTGAAGGGCAGTATATAAATCAAATGTTGTTGTTGTTACAGGCATTGTAAGATGGATAAAGAGACAAATAGAAGTTTCCAAGAGGAGAATGAATCTACTGGGCTTTCTCAGGAATCAGTAATGGCACTTACTGAATTCAAGAATATTCATAAGTTAGCAAAACCCATATAAACAAATAGATGGTATCTTTTGATAGCAAAAAAATTGATGCATGATTAATACAGAGAAGGATTGGGATTTTTTCAGGATGAAACAACAAATAGAATTTTGTATGAATAGAGAAACTTTCTTTCTAGCCATTAGATCTTCTATTTAATTTATTCAAAATACTTATATCTCATCATATCTCCTCAGACTCCAAAAGCAAAAGGTGCAAGGATACAAATGTCATAAGCATTCAGCAACACCCAGAAAAAAACAGTTCAGTTAAAACTAATAAAAATTGCTACACACAACTGAAAATGTAGACAAAAACAGTTTACCCTCCACCACACATCCTCTGGAACAAAACAGTCTTACACATCACCCTGAAGATGATAAGTGAAGACACTAGAATAATAGGGCCAACCTAGGGTTGCCAATCTCCAGCAGTGGCTGGAGATCTGCAGGAATTACAAATGATCTCCAGGCAACAGAGATCAATATCCATGGAGAAAATGGCGACATGGGACTCTATAGCATTATACCCTGCTGAGGCCCCCACTCCCCCAAACCTGCCCTCTCTAGATTCCACCCCCAAATCTCTAGGAATTTCCCAACCTAGGGCTGGCAACCCAAGACCAACCATAGAGTAAGCTTGACCCTCTATAGCTAAGCAGGCAATCCTAGGTGAGGGTGCTACCAGGAGAGGGCTGTGTGACAGCCAGTTTGGTGTAGTGGTTAAGAGAGTGGGAGCTGGGTTTGATTCCCCACTCCTCTATTTGAAGCCAGCTGGGTGGCCTTGGGCTAGTTACAGCTCTCTCAAGCTCTCTCAGACCCACCCACCTCACAGGGTGTTTGTTGTGGGGATAATAATAACATACTTTGTAAAATGCTCTGAATGGGCATTAAGTTGTCCTGAATGTTGTTGTTGTTGTTATGGTCTGGCACACAGGAGCATACAAGAATTAATACTGTGTAGGGTTATCCTATTTCCTCAAATTGTTTCAAACTTTTTGAAGGTCAAACTAGATATGAAGCAGGAAATCTGTGATTAGAGCCTTTCATAAGAGTAACTATTTTTCTGTTGTGGGCAAAAGCAGCCTAGACTTGCATCAGGAAAATGATTAAGGGAAATGTCTGGCCCTTCCCCATCAAAAACTCTGAAGCCCCAAACTGAATACAGAGAGGGGGGATGTTTTTAGCTTTAATGTCCTTCGTCACATCTAAATTTGGCCCACCTTAGTGGTTTACAGTTTTCAATTTAAGTTGAAATAACATGCTCATGAAATATGTTTTTTTTTTCAGTATGTGCTAGGTCCACCTCCTGGAGGGATGCCAACTGATTCTCTGGTTGAAAAGACTAGAAATGCAAGAGTACAAAGAAAGTGTCATCTGTATTACAAGAACTTGCTCACAATCTACTGGAAATTGTATCTTAATGTGGTCCTCTTAAAAAAGAACTAGTTGTTGACTGCAGTCATAAGAGCAGGCAGACCCTTCTAATGCAAAGCCATAACTTCATCAGAACTCTGTAGATCATTTCCATTAGTAATCAGCAGGGCTAATTTCGAGGGGGAACACACCGGAGTTCTGGTAGTTCCCCCAGGTCAGTTGGCCCTGCCCACCTGATTTTAAAACATTGTGGGCCATTTAGGCTTTGATTGGGGCCAAAATGGCCACAATCAGGGCCAAAACAGCCTGGATCAGGTTGGTGCTGGGTGGGGGAAGCATCCCTCACCCAGCACCGACCTGATCCCAGCCGTTTCAGCCCTGATCCGGGCTGCAACGGGCTTAAAATGGCCATTTTTGGCCATTTTGGACCTGTTTCAGCCTGGATAAGGTCTGAAATGGCCCAGAATGGGGCTGAAATGGCTGGGATCTGGTCAGAGACGGGCGGAGGGAGCCTCCCCTACCCAGCACAGACACGGTCCCAGCCGGTTTGGCCCCAATCCTAGCCAAAATGGGCCCAAAATGGCCATTTGGGGCCATTTGGGGCCCATTTTGGCCTGGATTGGGGCCAAAGGGGTGGGTTAGTGCTGGACACAGGAGGCCTCCCCCACCCAGCACTGACCTGGTCCCAGCCTTTTAGGCCCTGATTCAGGCTCAAATGGACCCAAAATGGCCATTTTCAGAATTTTTGGGCCCTTTGGGGCCCAGATCTGGGCCGAAACAGCCTGGACTGGGTCAGTGCTGGGCAGGGGAGGGTTCCTTCACTTGGCTCCAACCAGATCTGGTCTTTTTCGGCCCTGATCCTGGCCCAAAAGGCCCCAAATGGATTGGGTCAGTGCCTGGTGGGGGACCCCTCCCCTCCCCTGCCCAGCACCAACCCAATCCAGGTCATTTTGAGCCTGATCCAGGCCAAAACATGCCCCAAATGGCCATTTTGAGCCATTTGGGGCCTGTTTTGGCCTGGATTGGAGGCAAAACAGCCCTGATTGGGCCACTGCCAGGTGGGGGAACACTCCCCCATCTGGCAGCAGCTGAATCCTGGCAGATTTTTCCCGATCAAGGGGTGTGGCATATGCTAATGAGTTATGCTAATGAGTTCCTACCGTTCTTTTTTTACGAAATGACCCCTGGTAATCATCTTTCAGAATCGACACACAACACATTACACTGAGTAGCATGGAAGTAGCATGCAACAACAGAGATCCATACGTGTAGCCATTCTTGCTTAAAGGATCTCCTCAGCAGTTTGGGAGCAAGAAAAAGAAAAATCTGGTGCTCATCACTTTTACCTTACATAAACACATTTATTTCAGTCATCATTATATAAAGTTAATTCTTTGGTTGTTCTTTGGTGGCAAGTATTTTTTTAAAAAAGCAGTAGCTTGTCACCACAGTGGATGTCATTGTTCAGAGTTATTTCTAAATGCCTCAACCAATGTGTGAAGAATGCCATATGTTCAACAATAATATTGTTGTAATACACTTCCCAAGGTACCCTGAACATATTTCCTCCAATTGCAATGTATGTGATAATCATCGCACAATGCATGCATAAAAGGATGTGTGCTGTTTATCAGTTACACTTGACTTAAAATTCAACCCATGCATGGTTATATGAGCTGGAAATCTGAGGAAATTTGGCTTCAGTGGGAAGCCAAACTGGAAATGTCTGGCTGTGTTGGATTTGGGTTGAAGCTAAAGCTCAACAGTAGACCACCAGCTTTGCATGCATAAGGACCCAATTTAATATATTGCATCTTTCATTAACATTATTTCTAGTAGCAGCAGCTGAGAAAGATGTTTTTCTTCCTGAAACTGACTCCTGAAACTGACTCTGCTGCCAGGCAGAGCTGGGCTAATAGTTTGATTCAATCAGAAGTAACTTCCTTTGTTCAAACATGGTGGTATAATAAAAAGGGAAGTATATTGTACTACAATGGTAGGGAAAGCCTGATTCAGACTTAGCTCATCCCCAGATCATCATGTAAAGAAGGTGTAATGATGATATTCTACATAGCAAAACCATAATGAAAACTGGAATCCTCATGCTGCAAAAGTCCAAACTGTGCCAAATTCTATCTTTTGCTTGAATGCTTATAATTCCAGAAAAAAATTAATAATTGTTCCAAAACTCCCCCAGTGAGTTCTGATAGTCCCCTAAATGTGATCGCCACCATCATCTTGTGTGTGTCCAAAAAAAAGGCAAATGTTTATTAGTTTGGGGGCATTTACAACATTCATCTGGGACTGTTAGCATTCTCATATGAATATCAACATGCACTAATAAATAACATATAACAATAAATAAATAATAAATGTGTAATATGAAAATAAATATGCACAGTATTTCTTTTTTCACAGCACATATTAGCACCAGGTGTACAATGAATCAAAAAGGAAATTTGCTGAACTACTAAGGAGAGTTGCTATAAAATTTTTGGTGAGGCACATTCTTTAAAATTACAGTAAAATATATTGTAAAATGTATTATTATAAAATGTATTAAAACTATGATTCTCAACTCTTGAAATTAAAAAGGCCATAGACAAGAACTTGGGCATGCAACTATGTGGAGACCCTCCATAAAAGTGGCTTATTGAGCTAAGGAGTGCAGCTAAAAAAAAAAAAAATGGCTGGAGAGGGAAATGGTCTTGTACCTTTTGGCAAATGGCCTGAAAGTGAACCAAAATGAACAAAAACCCATTCATGCCTTTTTTAAAGGTAACTCTAAGGATAATGCACCAGATAAGTGAGATGGAAGGGAAATGTAGACATGTTACAGGGGGGAAGATCAAGGTGACTGGCAAGAGAAAGCATTTTCTTTGCTTCTAACACAGAAAGAGCCTCAGTCGTATGCATGGTTCCATCAAACTGCCATGTTAAATGCTTATGAATTCTTGCTCATCTGCCCTCAGGATATTGCCTTAAGGATTACGGCTAAGCAGAATTTTTTCTGACAGCACAGTCTGCAGTCGTCAAGGAGAGATCCTCGCCTAGGAGACACCTACAGTCAAATATCATGAGGAATGAACTCCCCATTCAAATGAATGGCATTTACTGTAATGAAATGCATTGTGCATCACTCTGATTCTATGTTGCTACTTATGAAGAATATGAGTCACAAGATTCAATTGATTTCAGTTCTCTTGTCACTAAAAGCACCAATGGATGTTTTCAAAGGCCCAGATTCTCAATTTATTTGATTAATATGGCCCTTTGTCATTTCAATGATGATATCAATAAAATAGTATCTTGACATACTGGCAGAAAAGATAGCAACCATTTCCACATCTCTCTAAATAGGATGACAACTGTTGTTAAAAAATCATTGTCTTCCAAATAGCTATTGCTTTTCTATTCTTTGGTTTCATTTTCTTTCATTTCCTTTGGCAGATGTTAATGCTTGATATAATTTTCTCACAGCATAGCATATTTCATTTTTGAAAAATCTTGGATTTTCTTTGGGAAAAAATCTGTAGAGAAGATGATGATAGAGAAGATGATAATAGGACTATGAACTATTCAGTGGGGGGAAAGGTTAAAGAAAGAAGAAAATGTTGAGAAAAGGACTTACAAACAACAAAGAATGGTTAATGTGATTAAATTGAAGGGAGATATTTAGGGGATAACCTTAACAAACAGTTTCTTAATAATAGAGCCTTAATACACCATTTAATTCACATCAGTAAACCCTACCCAACTCTGTCTTCTTGCTTGCATTTGTCCTTACTCTCTGGGGTGACAAAGGCCCTAGATTATCAAAGTTTCCCCTGCCTTCTCCTCTTTAAGATATTCAGCTTTTCTTGAGTCCTGGCACAATTTCATTCACCATTTTCCTGTCCTTGCCTGAGGCAGCCAATTAATAACATCAAGACACAAAATAAACTATACTATACATTGTTCTGGATAACTCTGGTCAGGCCTGATTTAGATATAGGCGTGCATTTAAGAAGCCCTGTCTAGTTAGCTTTCCTATTTCAATTTAATTCCTGGCCAGAGGTATGCCACAAATGACGTCTTAGATTCATTACTGGGTATAGTACACAAGTAATACAATTATGGAGTCTCTGTTTCCTTTTTAAGCCTTTTTATTACAGCATACCTACTTAGTATTCTTAATAACATCTCAATCAATAGAAAATCATAACATCCATTATAACAAATACAAAGACCATTAAGGAGAGCTATTATATGAATCTAAAAAGTATCTTGCCCAAAGATAAGAAAGTCACAGACAAGGAGCCTCTTCTAAAAAGAAGCTCACTATCAGTTTAGCTTGTCATATTAATAGAGTTTCAGAACCTTTTCTTGACAATAACTGCTTCAGGTTCTTGGCTTATTATCTGATGATTTCATATACCAAACAAAGTTATCGAAACATCTTCTTGAAACATATAACAATAGCTAGTTCATTCTTGCTGCTTTTTGTGTTAACAAAGTCTATTTAGAATGAGTGATTACAAGTTTCTCATACATCTGAATAACTTTTGGCCCTCCACCGGTACATCTATAATATTGCCAGCTTCTATGAAGTCAGACATTCCTGCCTTTCCAAGTAATATTTTTCTACCTAATTTTCAACCAGTGTTTTCTTTGGGGGTGGGGTGGGTGGTGGGTGGAAGGATTAAGCACCATGGTCACACACATCCATGTTGCAATTTATGTTCTGTGTCAAAAGCACTTCCACAACTTCCCTCAGGTTCCCCGGTGCCCACCAGGTACACATATATAATTTGTTTTTCTGACATCCCTGGGTATGCATTTTTGCAAGTGGCATCTCTAGTCAAAAACACCCAGTGAGCTGCTGCAGTTCTGTAATGAGATATTGATGTAGTATCACACTGGAGAAACACAAAAAATGAGATAATTTAATTAGATATTGAAACTATATTATATAGCAGATAATTCCATCAATGTCTGTGATTTAGGCATCATAACTAAATGGAACCTGCAGAAGCAGTCTTAATCCAAATACCAGTTGCTACAGAGCAAAAAAGGGGTAATTTTGATTTCTATGTCCTGTTTGTAGTTGGCCAAAGCTGAAAACACATGCTGGAATAGATGGGCTATTGGTCGGATCCAGCATGACTCGACTTATGTAATCTGCCTTAAAATTTTATTTTAAAAGTTAATTGAAAAAGATAGGTATAACATTTATATTCAAATTCCAGAAGCCTCAAAGCCAATAATACAGTGTTTCTGATACTAGAAGAGAAGCTAGATGTAATGTACGTATTAGAAATGTGGTAGAATAGCAAAAAAATCAATGGGAAACTGCTCAGTTGTTCATTAAATGCTTAAAAACATCTAAGTAGGTCATGAAGAGAAAGGCTTTAACTAAGAAGGTGTGAGTTTAAAAGATTTAAGATGCATTTACAGGGGAAGGAGTAAACAACCTCATATTATTGAACTTAAATATATTAAGATTTTGTTATGCTTTTCTCATTTAAATCTGGTCTGACTATAACATTAAATATGTCAAAATATTGTTTTGTTAAGCTAGACCCAATTATTTCACAATCACAAAGAGGGCTGGAAGTAACACAGAAATGCACCTTGCTCCAGCTACATAATACCTGCTTTTTCTTCCTGAATTTGGAAGGGAACAGCTCTCTCCACCATTATATAGGCTACAGTTCCTCCTGCGCATTTTCCGTCTGGTGAAATTCCTGTGCCTGGCATCCATTCAAAGCTCAGTTGCAGAGAACTGGCTTTTCATTCTGGATTTTGAGACCTACTTTTCCCTCCTGTGTAGATCCCCTTGAGGTGAAAGCATCGTCTTGTCACCAAGTCACATCTGTTTATATCATTCATACTGACATTCTTGAGTTATATGCTAAGGAAGCTGATGTGAAACAGTAGTAAAGCCGTAGAGTACCACGACAACTTAAATTGTATGTATTTCAGTGGGGTGGGGGTGAGGGGGAGGAATTGCTAGGTTTTCCATTACAAATTCCTGCCTATGTTCTGGCAGGAATGGCTGCACTTTTCTAGCACCTTAAACTTAGCCTGATGAGAGGCAGGGGGCCTGAGGTCTCTTGGTGACCTCACAGTTCCCTGCCACTGCAGATACTTCCTTGGGGTCACTGACATTAGACATAATACAACATGACTGCTGGGCCCTTGTAATTTATGACAGAAAATGGCCTCTGATCTTGACACAAAGTCAAAACTGATGTTGATGTGTTAGTGGGCCAATAACATTGAGATAATTATGCTTCTAAAAATATACTTATGTAGATACATTATACATTTGACTTAAAAACAAAATCTCATGGAGATCCCCCCCCCCCTTTCCCATGGACTAAGTTTGTTTCCCTTTACCTTTACAATGCTTTGGAACAACAGACTTACAAATGAATCAAAGTGTCATGGATATGGCTAGAACTGTAAGAGAACAGTTGCTGGTTATAATGACCAAGAGGATCACAGAAGATGCCATGGTAAACAGAAACAGGGCTAGCCCAGCCCCACAGCTAGACATGCTGCAAAAGGAGTCTAGAGGCCTAGAACAAAACAACCTTGAGGGGCATTAAACAATGGAATAACAATGGAGTTGTATGGCCTTGTGTAGATTAGAAGAGCAGTCTAACTTGTATCATTCTATACAATGTACTAAGGCCCAGGTGCAGAGAGCATCTGAAAATGACAGGAATATCTAACTTCACAGAAGTTAGCAATATTACTCAAGAATAGATGTATTGGTTCAAGGCTGAAAGATATCCATATGTATGAGAAACTTGTAATCGCCAACCTGACTCACCGTTATACATTCTAGTGCCAGAGAGTTTCAAAAGTTGGCAGTTTCTCCATTTTGCGGTAAACTGGGTGTGGGGGAAGTAGGGGCTTCGGGCTTCCCTCCATGAGTCAGGTTGGGAACCGGTGTCATGATGCACGGATTTTGTGTATTTTGGCTCTTACTTTCATTTCCTTTGCCCACTTCCCCATATACGAACTGAGTCCTCATGTCTCAGTGCAACAAAAATATGCCTCTGCCCTTAGAAACAATTGTTTCTGGCTGTTAAACCCTTTCATTTCCAAAGTCCACAGCCTTTATCACAAACTACTTCTGTGGGTACTTAAAACCACTTAGGCCTACACCTGAAAAAAAAATGTATCTAAACTGGCTCATTTGGCTCTTAGAAGAAATTGCATGCCCATTTCTGGCCCATGCATTTAAAAATCTCTTCACCAGCTCATTAGTCTAAGAAATGTACAGCATCTGGACCTATGCTGCTGTTTGACCAAAGTCAAATTACCATGCCCCCAATCAAAAGAAAGTCAGCATGTGTGAAAGAACCTGTGTACAGCTAAACCGTTACTTTCATTTCTCTGTCCAGTTCCCTACTCCCAGATAAGCTGTCTTTTAAAACTACTCTTGTGCAGTAGGCATGGCTGCAAAAAACATGGATGTAAAGAATGGTCTACAAATGCTATTCTCTCCCCCTCGTGCATCTATGTAAACACCACAGGCCTATGCATATCTCTGTGTACATGCACATGCTTGTTGACTGTTCAGTCCTACCATTCAGCAATTTCTGCACCATCTGATCCCTAACTTGAACCATCTACCAAGGATGATACAGGAGATAAGCTATAATGAATGTCTTGTGAAGAGAAGGCCAACATTCTCACCCAGGAATGCTCACAGCTGCCATTGTTTATTATTTTCTTCCTCCCAAGGAGGCTCAGGGAGGTAAGTATGGTTGTAATGATTTTAAGTAAATGTGTGTATCTTTAAATGCTTGGTGTGGTGTAGATGAAGAGTGGGGGTGAAAGAGAGGGATATGATTGGTTGATGACTGAGAGTGTGGGCGGAGTGCATGCAGTTTTAGACTGAGAGTGGAGGAAAAAAATTCAGTCAGGGCAAGAGAGGCAAGCTGTGTGCAGCCTGAGTATCTTTAGGCAGTTCTGAGAGAAATATCGAGTCAGGAGAAAGCAGACAAGCTGTGTGCAGCCTGAGGTTGTTTATGTTGTCTGAGAGAAATATAACTTGAGTGGAAGCCTGAACTGTGTGTTTGTGAAAGAACATTCAGTCAGGAGAAAGCAGGCAAGACGTGTACGCACCTGAGAAAAGGTCTTACTTGTAATTAGAGGTGGGCACGAACAGCAATACGAACTAAAACACCCCACGAACAGCCCAATTCGCTGTTTGCAAACAAGCCGTTCATGAGGCGCCATTGTAAACGAACAAGTGGTCATCGCAAGCCTCATTTGTTGCATTCGTCCGCTGTTCATGAAGCCAGACAATCAGGCACCTTCAATCAATTCCCTTGGCAACGGAGGCAGGGACTGCCTGAACACTGTCTGTGCTCCTTCTGTTGCCCTGGAAACCCCAATCAAAGCCCAACTTAGCTTGATAGGCAGGTCTTCCTTCCAAGTGTGGAGCTCAAAATTGGATACAATTGGTTACATGGGAGCAGAGACCGGGGGGAGGGAGGGGGAGAGGTGTTCTGTAGCCATGGGCACTCCAATCTCATCCCTGCAAACCCTGTTAGGGAGTTCTGATTGCCAACCACAGACCTGCTTTGCTCTATGGGACCTCTGGTTATAAAAGGAAGCATGCTCCAAGCTCTGGCTTTAAGTTTCAGCAGGCAGTGGATTGGGAGAGAGCTGTTGCTAGCATTTTGGGAGAGAGACAGGGAGAGTGCATTGGAACTAGAATTTTTTTTGTGTGTGGTGGGATAGGGATCTATCTCCTCTGGTTCCAGGGCTGCTGCCAGGCCCTGGGGCCAAGCTCAGTGGGCACCTTGGATGAGGGCTCACACTGATTACTATCAGTGCCTGATCTGGTCAGGTATCTGGGAGTGCTGCGCTAGGGCTCTAGCCCCTCCCTCTGGTGCCAGGGCTGCTGCCAGGCCCCGAGGCCAGGCTCAGTGGGAACCTCGGCTGACGGATTGCAGTGTTATCTCCATCTTATTCCTCCTTAATTCTCGTTTGCTGGCTTTGGGCGGGGTCCAAGGGTAGTCATGGGGGGAAGTGCAAAGATCGTCCCAGTTGCCATGCAGGAAGCAGTACTGGGCAGGGCTTGGGAGCAGCAGAACTTCCTGCTCCCCAAGATTCAGCTGTGAGGGCTGTGGAGGAGGCCGAAGAGCTCTTGCCACCAGGGGAAGAGGATCTCCTTAAACTTTTTGAGGAGGAGGAGGATGGCCAGGAGTCCGTGGAGGAATGGTTGGGGTTTGATGAAACATCCATCCCATCCCCATCCCAAACTCTCAATGCTGTCCCTGCCTGCAGTCCACCCCTCACTCCGTCTTCTAGTGCCAGCTCTGCAGTGCGGCCTGTAACCCTTCGTTCTCCTTCCCCTGGAACAGTTAGTGGGCCATGTTTCAAGCTCTCCATATGGAGGCACTTTTGGGCCCTTCCTAATGACCCCCATGTGGTGCTTTGCCGTGCCTGTGATGGCCTGGTGCGCAGGGGCAATGACCCGAAGCACCTGTTGTCAACGGTCCTGACTAGGCACCTGAAGATGCACCACCCGAGTCTGTGGTCTCCACCTCAGCCAGTGAAACATCTGGCGGGGGGAGAAACAGGACTACCAGCTCTTCTGACCAGGGATCAGTGGGAGGGTCACCAGAATCCACCCCAAGCAGGAAGCCTTGCCCCGAGGCTGCTGGTGGTGGGAGCGGAAGGGTCAGGCAGGCCGCCTTTGCAGAGGTTATTCCCTCAGGGTCGGAGACAGTGCCGCTGAAAAGGGTTGAGGGCTCAGGAGGCGGGCCTTCACGTTGTGGCAGAGATTATTCCCCTACAAGGATTCTCCCTATCCGTCATGAAAGGCAAGGGCTTCCTCAGGACGCTTCAGCATTTTGCCCCATGGTTCTCCATGCTGTCATTGCACACTGTTGGCAGTCGAGTCCTCCCTGTCCTCTACCAGTGCGTGTGAGACATGGTGCTCAGGGAGCTTGTTGGCTGCCAAAGGCTGTACTGTACACTTCACGGCAGACCTCTGGAGTGGCTGCTATCATGGTTATCTTGGCATCACCACACACTGGTGGAAACCAGAGGATGTCTGCCACCCCAGGTCAAGAACTGGCAACCCAAAAAAAGGTGCCATGCTTGACACTGGGCTACAGGGTAGTTCTTCTCCAGGCCTGGGGGATGGACAAGGTCCATACTGGGAAGAACATCGCCACCACCGTAAAGGCGGTTCTGAGAGAGTGGATGGCCAGAGGGGAAGGATTTGTCCGTGGCTTCATGGTGATGGACGCAGGAAGCAACATGTTGGCAGCCCTGAAAGAGGCATCCCTCCCAGGTCTGTTGTGCATGGCCCGCAAGCTGCACCTGGTGATGAGGGATGTTCTTGGGCTAGGGAGCAAGTCGAGGGACAGCTGGGATGAGGGAACTTTTTGGATACACAACCTGCTGGACAGCTGCCGGTGCATCACTTCCCACTTCTCCCGCAGCATCAACTCTTCCCACGAGCTGCTTCAGAGGCGGGGGAGGGAGAACCCCGAGTACCACCTCTATCAGGACCTGCCTACCCACTGGAACACCACCTGCAACATGATAAGTCATCTGCTGGAGCAGAAGGGCCCATTGCAGGACATCCTGCCATCGCTGGACGTTCTGAGGAAGGGAGAGGAGCTCAGCCTCAGCTCCATGGAATGGAGAGTCCTTGAAAAGATGTCCCAGTTGTTGAAACCCTTTAAGGAGGCCACCGAGCTCTTGTGCTTGTACGAGGCCAGCCTGGGTCAGGTCATCCCCCTGATCCACGGGCTCAACCAGTTCCTGCCCAAGGAGCTCAAGCAAGAGTGGGAGCCACTCCCCAGGGTCAGGGACTTTGTGATGAGGATGCGGGCATGCGTGACCAAGCACTTGCATCCTCTGTGCCACGAGGTGCTGTACCAAATGGCCTCCCTCTGTGACCCCCCTTATCAAGAACAACATTGCCATCCTGGGGGGGGCGGGGGCAAGATGCAGCGCTGGAAAAAAGAGCTCCACAGAGCAGTGTTCCATTTCCAGGCAGAGAAGGCAGGACGGAGGGAACTGGGCAGGGGCGAGGGGCAGGCAGCGGAGGAGGAGGGGGAGAAGGTGGGAAGAGAGCCGCAGCAGGAGAGACCCACCAAAACGGGACCACTCAATCTCTCATCCTCATCTGTGGGCTGTGTGGTTTTTGCAGTACAGCGGTCATGTCTCTTGCAGTGGAGGACTCTGCGGGGGCCATGGTACGAGAATACCTTGCGGAGCCCCCTGAGCCCCCCATTCCAACCCATTGGAGTACTGGGCAAGTAAATTTGCCATATGGTCAGACCTGTCCATCATGGCAACCAACATCCTGTCTTGCCCTCCCACCAGCATGCAGAGCGAGTGGGTGTTCTCCCACCTGGGAGACCTCCTCCGTCCCCACCACGCTTGTCTGTACCCAGACCTGGTGGATATGTTAACCTTCATTAAGGTCAACCTCAACCTGCTGGAATATCCCTCCATGGACCTTGACCTAGCTGGACTCTGAGCCACTCTGGTCTACTGTGGTTCTAGGCCAAGCCCCTCTGCAGCATGCTCAAGATCTCTGGCCCACTGCCTTGCCCCAGGGCCAAAGCTACTTACTGATATCACCTGTCCCATGGCTGCTCAGGTAAGGTTTTTGTGAGTGGTGGTGTCGTGCTCTAGCCCCCCTCAGTTCACGGGCTGGCTTCCAATGACCGGAGCCAAGTTCAGTGGGTATCTCAGATGAGGGCTCACACCGGTTTTTATTAGTGCCTGTCCTGCCAGATCTGGTCAGGTGTCTCTGAGTGGTGGGGTACTGCTCTAGCCCCCCTCAGTTCTCAGGGCCACTTCCAAGGTCCGGTGCCAAGCTCTGTGGGTTTCTCGGCTCATGGCTTGCCAATGAAGGGGTCTTCCCGGTCCTGCTCTTCAATGTGGCCAGTAACCCTTTGTCTTCCTCTCCCTGACTAGTTCCCAGTCCCTCTTTCAACCTCTCCCTTTCCGGAACCACTCTGACCCTTCCCAATGACCTCTCCTATCCATTCCATCCTTTCCGCAAAGGCAGGTATCCTCCTCTCCCTGACAAGTTCTCGGTCCCTCTTTCAAACTCTCCCTCTCTGGATGGTGCCAAAACGAACCTTCCCCATAACTTCTCCTGCCCATCCCGCCCTTTCCACAAAGGCGGGTAATGTCTGCAGCCACCACTTTTTGGCACAAGGAGCAGCTCAGGAGATGTTGCACATGTGGTTGTATTGCACGGTGCCCCCTATCAATGGCACTGGCTGTCCCCTCTGAGCAGGGGGGAATGGGTCCCAGCCGCGACTCCCGTCCTTTCTGAGAAGGCAGGATGGTGGGTGATGTTGGTGGCAGCCTACACTTTGACACAGGAGGGTTAGGGTTATGGTTAGGGTTAGGCCGGTGGGTGATGCTGGGCACATGTGGTTGTTCAGCACAGTGCACCCAATCCAAGGCACCTGCTGTCCTCTCTGAGCAGGGGGGAATGGGTCCCATGACTCCTGCCCTTTCCATGAAGGCAGGAGGGTGGGTGCTGTCTGCTGCTGCTGCTTTTGGACACAAGGGGCAGCTCAGGAGCTGTTGGACACATGGTTGCACAGCACGGTGCCCCTTATCCATGGCACCTGCTGTCCCCTCTGAGCAGGGGGGAATGGGTCCCATGACTCCTGCCCTTTCCATGAAGGCAGGAGGGTGGGTGCTGTCTGCTGCTGCTGCTTTTGGGCACAAGGGGCAGCTCAGGAGCTGTTGGACACATGGTTGCACAGCACGGTGCCCCTTATCCATGGCACCTGCTGTCCCCTCTGAGCAGGGGGGAATGGGTCCCGCAACTCCTGTCCTTTCCGCAAAGGCAGGAAGGTGGGTGATGCTGGCAGCGCCTACACTACTTATTAGTAGTGCCTGTACTGCCTGCTCAGGTAAGGTGTCTCTGAGTGGTGTGGAACTGCTCTAGCCCCCCTCAGTTCTCGGGGCTGCTGGTCCCTCTTTCAACCTCTCTCTGTCCGGAACCTCTCTGACCATTCCCAACGACCTCTCCTGTCCTGTCCATCCTCTCCTTTCCGCGAAGGCAGGAAGGTGGGTCATGTTTGCAGCTGCTGCTTTTGGGCATGAGGGACATCTCAGCTGCTGTTGCTTATATGGTTGTACAGCATGGTGCCCCCTATCCATGGGCACCTCCTGTCCCCTCTGAGCAGGGGGGAATGGGGCCCGGCCACGACTCCCATCCTTTCTGCAAAGGCAGGAAGATGGGTCATGTCGGCGACAGCCTCCACTTCGACACAGGAGGGGCGGATAAATCTCTCCAGCAGCAGTCTGTGCATTTCTTCAAGGTGTATCTCGTCACCCGAGGTGCTTAGTTTGGGCTGACCGTCCTACCAGCTCCACTGTGTCTGGCTGGAGGAACCCACAACAGCATCAGCCTTTGCTGCAATGCTGTCTTCTGTAGGGTGCTGAATAGACTGCCATGTCCATGACGGTGGGCTGGTGGGTGATGCTGGGGGCAGCCCACAGCTCCCCATGTGGGCACCTACCTGTCTGCCCACAATCCCCTTTCCTAGGGGAACCGATGCCTCCCCCACAATGGGGGAAAGGCATCTACCTCTGCCTCAACGGCAAGCACATGAGCCTCTGCTTCTACATGTTAGGGGCGGGCCCCACCTCCCACCTTTGGTTCTTTCCTTCCAAGTTTCTAATGATGGGATAACCCAGATATTTATGCAATCTACCTGTCTCCCCAATATCCCTGTACATGGTATCTGTCTCTCCTGTCAATCCAATAGAGGTATTCCATGTATCCATGTATCCCTCAGTCCTATACACCCATCCCATGCAGCTATGCACCTGTCTATCAAGAAACCTATCTATCCCGTGCACCTAACCATCCTATGCTCCATGTCCAGTGGGTGTGTTTGGGCGGCAACAGCCTCTGCACCACGCGAGGTGTGGACAACAGCATTGGCCCCAGTGCCATGAAGTCCCCATCTGGTGGATGTATGTTGGTGTCTCTGACCCACCAGGGTTTGTGTTTGTGTGTGCAAGACCTCCACGTATGCCACCATGTCTTGCTGGAGGGTGTTCTTTGCAGATGGTTGCTGGGTCATTTGTTTATGTGGCTGCCGCCGACATCACCCACCTTTCAGCCTTGTGGAAGAAAGTAGCCCCTGGGAGGCCTGGTGGGCAGGCACATGGGAGGGGCCTCCGGTGAGTGGCCAACCCCCCCCACCCCTTAGAGGGAAGGCGGCCTGCCACCGCCTCCCCGAGCACACCAGGCCCAGTGGCTGTGACATGACCCACTTTATTACCTTGGCATAAAGTAGCCTCTGGGAGGCCTGGCAGGTGGGCACATGGGGTGCTGCCTGTGATCAGCCAACCCCCCACCCCCTAGAGGGGAGTTGGCTCACCACTGCCTCCCTGAGCCCGCCAGGCGTGGCGGTCGCCAACATCACCCACTTTACTTCTTTGGTGGAAAGTAGCCTCTGGGAGGCCTGGCAGGTGGGCACATGGGGGGTGCCGCCAGTGAGCGGCAAACCCCCTCCACCCCCTAGAGGGGAGGCAGCCCACCACCACCTCCCCAAGACCACCAGGCTTGGCGGCTGCCAACATCACCCACTTTATTACCTTGGCGGAAAGTAGCCTCTGGGAGGCCTGGCAGGTGGGCACATGGGGGGGGGTGCCACCAGTGAGCAGCCAAACCACCCTCCCCTGAGAATGGGAGGCAGCCTGCCTTCAAGTTCACCACTTGTACACAGGACCAAAGTCAACTGATGGCTCCAATTATATTGAATCGGAGTTTCCTGGGGGCATTGGATTTGAGAATGTATAACTCCAAGATCCGTATTGCAATCTTGACCAAACTTGGATGATGGCTGGAGGAGAGCTTGCTAAACACTACCTGTGAATATGGGCTCTCTAAGTCCGAAGGAGGCTGTTCTGGCCCCCACAAACAACGAATACCGAACATGTTCATTAATGGGACATGTTCGTTACTGTTTATCTGTTTGTGTTCGTCGACGGCAATGAACAACGAACAGCGTGTTCGGGTTTTTTTCCCTTTTGTGCCCATGTCTACTTGTAATTGAAAGAGATATTAATATCAAAAGCAGACAAACTGTGTGTGAAGCCTGAAAGAAGATCTATGTGTCTGGGTTTAAGTAAAGTAACTTTAAGAACTGAGAACTACTCTTTTGAAACCATCAAGTTTTAGAAATAATATGAAACCGATACGCTTCTTATAAAAATTTTTTTTTTTAATATCCCAGAGTATCTGTCATTCCTATATCCCATTGCTTTCCTCAGGGCCACATAGTACCATGAAAAAGCCTGACCCTTGAGCACGTTACTAAAAGGAGAAATTTAAGTTATTCTGGAATTTAATTCCTGGTGACAGCAATCTACCAAGAGGGGCAAAAACAAAAGGCTTAAAGATCAAATCTACCCAAGAGAAAGAAAGGGGTTGTAACAATGGTATTATCCCATTTTATCTTCCCACTAACCTTGAGAAGCATGTGGGGCTGAGCAGGGATTTGAGCATGGATTGCTGGTCTGTCTCCAGCCCTATCCATTACACCAAATGGTGAGATATGCTGGCAGAAGACAGAAACTGCTGGCTCAGTAGTGCTTATGGCTGCTATTGCTCCCCAGGTGTTACAGTCTTACGCTGTGATGAAGCTTCATTCTGCACTAACCAGAAACCGTATGCTATTTATGAAAAATACATGTCATGTATTTTGCCCATTTATCTTTTCTGTGCCATTTTCTTAAAATGTCATGTGCCGATAATCTCAGCACCAGCTCTCTAAATGAAATCCATCGTATTGTCCTCTCAATTCCTCTCTGAATTCATATGGGCCTATAACAAGCCAGATCATCAATGAGACAGTGCATTAAGATCACAATCTTGTCTTTAAAGATTGTCCATCACATCCAACTATTTTCCTGTTTTGAATACAGGATCTTGAGGGTGAAGTTAACATAAGCCATTTCAGAGAAAAAGTTGTAGGCCTCTGCTTCCATATTTTTCACACATCTATAAATATCTCTTCCCCTAGAAAACCTCAGAACAAACAGGTGGGGAGTCATTCCAAAAACTATATATGTACTAATCTGAAAACTATAGTTTGTTTATAATTATCATAATGTGGTGGTATGAGAGCTTAAACAGCAAGGGAGAGAGTGACTAATTTGGGCAACTAAGAACATAAAATTTTAAAGAGGTAAGGGAGCAAAGAGGAGGAAAGTATCCCTGTTGTCTTATGGGAGGCAACTGGTGAATGTATATGAAAAAATCAGGTAAGTTAATTTCAGTGTAGGGGGGGACACACTACAATAGAGTTGCCAGTCTTCTCAGTATAAGGACTCATCTTTTGATTCCAACCTGCAACATGCAACCTGTCTCTGAATTTTTTATAAACTATATTATTGACTGACAAATGAGAAATTGGGCAGTACCCCAAGAGTCCAGACAGGAAGCCTCTTGGAAATCTAACCCAACAGTTCAGAGCTGGATCTCTGCAGGACTATTTCAGGATTCCTAGGGCTTTGAGATCTTCAGTTCTCCTATGAGGTGCTGTTATCTGAGGAGTGGCAGAAGGAGGCAATCTGCAGCAAGACTTTCCTCTATGATGAAGGCCTCACACAGTGGGGTTGCCTGACCAGCTTTCTGAAGACCTTTAGAAACATGGTTATAACATTTTATAAAAGTAATAGATTGGACAGGTTTTTGTTGAAATCATTTTATGGGGTTGTTGCTGATTAGTACTTTACTTTCTTTTGTTGCGGCTTTAGGACATTTTTTTGTTCTAATGGCATTGTTACTTTCGATAATCATGAAAACTGTCTTTTGGTTAATTTACTCAAGGGAAATAAATACATAGAATTATAGATTTGTTTTCTTTAAAATTGTTCTTCCTGATTTTTTTCCTGAAAAGGAAGGTTAACTTTTGCTAGTACAGATAAATTCTAGAACTTTCTGCAATCATATAATGACATGAGCGGGACTTTTACTTTGTCATTGGAAAATTTCTCAAAGAAAACCAGTGTTTTGATGAAAGACAGAATGACCCAGAGTCCAGAGTCCAAACAAAGCAATAGTTTTCTTGCTGTGTAAATCATATTTTCACAGTCAGACTTAAAGTAAAAGAAGGCAAGAGGGAATATAGGCAGAAAGAAAGAAAAGAAACCTCCTGAAGGAGACAAAGTGTTATGATTGAAAATTAAATTGGCCGTGAATATTGAAAACTAAAACCTGTGAGCATGTAGGCAGGGCCCACCAGCAAAAGGATGGCAAGAGTGGGATATTTCATTGTATGGTTGTCCTGGATCAGGCCTATTGATTGTGTTCTGCATAAAAGGTAAATTAAAGTGTCAAAAACATGGCACACAACTTTCTACTTAGAGGTTACCAGGCTCAGCTGGACTTTCTGGCCTTCTAGACTGGAGCAACTCTGCTTAGGATTGCACTGAACTCATGTTTTGTTCTCATGTTCCCTTTGTCATGGGGCTTCTGGTGCCCTTCACAGCATCTCCATATTATCCCTTACCTCAAGGATTAGAGGACTTCTCAACCAATCAGATGATCCAACAGCAAACATTACAAAACATGCATGAACTAAACATTTTCAGTCATTTTCAAGTCTAATAATTTTGAAGTCAGTACTAATATTTGGGTATTTTTGATATTCTGCTGTAGTGCTCATAGAAGTAAGAAGTAAGAAGGAGGAGGAAGACAGAGAAGAGGGGGAGAAGATACTAACTAAGGTTGTCAACATGAGGCTGGCAACTGGTAGGAAAGTGACCTGTGGGAGGGCCTTGATGGCAACGTAATGTCATCACCAGCAATGTGATTATGTATCCCTGGTCAGTTACTGTATATACCCACTTTATTCATCCTCTAAAGGACAGTTAGATGTCTAACAGTGATCTGGTACAGAAAGCAACTGCTCCAGAGACACAGCTGTTGTGTGTCACTGTGTCAAGGCACACTCCATGCAGGGTTGCAAGAAAGATAAAATAGCAAATAGCAAAGCAAATATTTTCAAAATGTGCTATCAGATAGAAAATGAGCAGTTGCAAGAGATGTAGGAATATAGAAAAGGCTAGGCAAGTTAAACTTTCCTGGAGGAACTGGGAATTATTTGAAGGACTATCTCTTTATATTTGTTCCTGTGCACCAGCTATGGTCTTCAAGCAACCATCTGCCAGTGACCGCACCTCTTAGGGTAGCCATCTGGCATCAAGCAGAGCCTAGGCCTTTTCTGTTCTGGGCCTTGCTCTGTGAAATGGGCTCTCTGAAGAGGTACAGGGAGCCCCACCTTGGAGAAGCTGCAAGGCTTGTCTGTTTGCCAGGACTTTTGAGGGGGTTTAAATGACAGGCATCTTTTAAGCAGTGGTGGGGGAAGGGATTTGTGGGTTGTTATTTTATTTTGGTTTTAATAGAAAACATTTTAAATCCACTTTTGCAAGCCACCTTGAACCACAAGCTAAGGCAGGGTAAAATGCAGTCAGGCAGGCAGGCAAAACACTCGCTTTCTTTTTCTCTTCATTTGGGGCCAAATAGTGTGAGAGAGCCCACAGAGAGATCTCTGTAAATTATGTATTCAAATAAAAATGGCAGTTTGATCAAAGACAAATAGTGGTTGTTGTGGATTTTCCGGGCTGTATAGCCGTGGTCTTGACATTGTAGTTCCTGACGTTTCGCCAGCAGCTGTGACTGGCATCTTCAGAGGTGTAGCACCAAAAGACAGAGATCTCTCAGTGTCACATAAAAGAAGTCTGTGCCATTTCTTTGGGCAAATTTCATTGTGAGCTGCTTGTGAAAAGTAGGGACTTGAAAGACTTGGGAGCCAGTGTGATGTAATGGCTAGAGTGACGGACTATGATCTGGGTGACCCAGGTTTGATTACTTGCTCTGCCGTGAAAGCTCTGCCATGAAAGCTTGCTGGAGACCTTGGGCCAGTCACATACTCTCAGCATAACCTACTTCACAGAGCTGTTGTGAGGAAAACATGGAGGAGAGGAGAATGATGTAAGCTGCTTTGGGTCCCCTTGGGTGAAAAAAGCGAGGTACAAATCAAGTTAAATTAAATTAAGACTACACATGTTGCTTGTAGAGGAGGGAAATCGTGAAAAAGCAGTAGGATTTGATTTCTGACAAGGCTAATGCCACCTGCCATAACTTGTGCATAAAATCAAGGTGAAGGCTTGGTTTTGTTTTTGAATCAGCCTTCAAAAGTTCCATTATAGATAGGGTTGCCAACTCTCAGCTGGGAAATTCCTGGAGATTTGGGGGTGAAGACTGGGGAGGGCAGGGTTGGGGGGGGCTTCAGTGGAGTCTAATGGCATGGAGTCCACCCTCCAAAGCAGCCAGATTCTCTGGGGGAACTGATCTCCGTTACTTGGAGATCAATTGTAATTCCAGGAGATCTACAGGCACCACATGGAAGTTGGCAATCCTAATTATGGATCTTATTGCACTAGACAGGCAAGTTTGTGGGGACAAAATTCGCAACAAAGTTTCAACACCTGCCCATAGATAATAAAGTTAAGGGGATAATCCTGTATACTTTAAAAGTTACCTGTTAAGAGTTATTGTGGTTACTTCTTCCTTCCTTCCTTCCTTCCTTTAAATGCAATTTATAAGTCCCTGGAACAATACTTTTTAATACTGACCACACACACACTTCCTTTAATAGTGATAAGTGACAATCATTCTTATATAAATCTTTTTTATAAAGATGATGAACCTAAAACAATAAAATCTATTTTTTCAAGAGGAATTTCTTTATTTAAACTATAAACAGTTAACATAAAAAATAAAACATACACCATTCTAAAGGAACCACACTAACAATACATATAAACATAAAATAACAAACAAGTAACTATAATAAAGGAAAAATACAGTTTTAAAAAGTAGAAAAGAAGAAGAGTAACAATAAACTACAAACTGAATTCCGGTTTTCTTTTCAACAAATATATATTGTTTTCAAAGTCTCACATATTTATGTTAAACATAAGAGCCCTCTTTTTTCTATTGTTCATGATTGTTAATCCATAAATCCAGATATCATCAAGTCATCATTATTATCAAGTTCATATAAAAAGTCTATAAACAATTTCCATTCAACCAAATATGTAGATAATGTATTTTCTCTGATCAGCTAAGTAAGTTTTGCCATTGACTCAAACTCCAAAACTTTTATCTACCATTTCTCAATTGTAGGCAATGCTGGAGTTTTCCGTTTTTATGAATACAGTACTCTTGCTGCCATGATCAAATATAAAAACAAAGTTCCAAAGCTTTTTTCCAACTGGCTGTCCATCAATCCCAACAAAATGTTGCTGGTTTCAACTGGATTTTAATCTTCAAAATCTTCTGTATCGATGAATGTATCTGCAGCCAGAAACTCTTTGCTTTCTTACATGTCCACCACATATGATAAAATATCCCTTCTTGTTTAGCACATTTCTAATATATATTTAAGGCATCCTTATACGTTCTAGCCAATTTTTCAGGAGTCATATACCAACCATACATCATCTTATAGAAATTCTCCTTAATACTAGAGCTTAATTAAATTTCAGCCTCCATGTCTACATATTTTCCTATTGCTCCATTAATATGTCACGTCCACAATTTTAGCCCATTTAATCATACATTCTTTTACTTGCTCTTCTTCTGTCTCAGACCTCAACAAAAGTTTGTGCATTTTAGAAATAACATGTTCATCATTTGTACAGAGGGCAATTTCAAATTCAATTTTAGACTGCTCAAAGTCATAATTTCTCTTGTCTAACTTAAATCTCTCTGAGATTTGCATATAAGAGAACCATTGGCAAACACGCCCTTCTGCTGTTATGCGCAAACTTTGCGCTTCTGTGGTATCTTTCTCCCTTTGACCAACCACAATAAAAAAACAAAATCCGGGAGTCCTATTTGAATTGAAGCAAAATGGACTGTTTAATTAAACGGTGGATGAGTTCCTTTTTACACAGAAGTAGACGGTCTCCTTGTGTGCAAAGATCATCAAAGCTACAATAGGAGTGCAAAGCAATTAGTACCCTCAGGTTAATTATAATAATATTACAATATTCTAATATTTGTTATCTTATTGGCTCGTAAGGTGTCTAGGGTCAGTTCTGATTTGAAGACGCAATTCTGGGTTGGCCCCCTACTTGGGGGAATTCCAATTCTTGCAGCTTCTTATCTTGTCCTCATTTAGGAAGGACACCTTCTACTCTTTTGCCCACTTCCTTTTGCCATTGTTACCTTCGATGGCGCCATCGAGTCTCAATCTGGCAGCCTTGGGGCCTTCAGATAACTGAAGTCCGTGGGAAGAAAGGAATGTTTCCCCCATTTCTGCACTCTCCCTCCTTTTTTTGCAGTCTTGAGGGAGATAATGCCGGGTAGCCGACCCAGCTTGCTGCATAAATCAGTTTCTACAAAAGGCTCTCTGGTATTGATTCCCATTGGGATCTTATAGAATAATATAACATATGTGTAATCTTTTTATAAGTGCATCTCTACAGCATACATTCTTCTCTGTTCTTCTTGTTTCAAGTGTCATATTCTTACAGGTTGCATTACAAATACTACATTGGCTCCTGAGCATAGAAAAAGTGCAAGGAATGTAATATTGAAAGGCACAGAAGTAGTATATAAAAGTAGTATATAAAATCCCTTTCTTCAAATCCATATCCATCACTGCCACTAAATTCTCTCTTGATTTAATTTTAATTTCACCTTGGGGGAATTTCAACAAATCATGATAGGTTAGCCATTTAGTTGGACTCACCATTTCCCTTCTAAAATGAGCTTCTTGCGATGATAGCCAGAGAGGTATTTTCGAACAAAACCTAAGTTTGTATTTATTTCACACTCTCGAGATGGCATGCCTTACATAACGGTTATTAAACTCTGCATTGACCTTGACCTTGTCGTACCATAAGTATCCATGCCTCCCAAATCTTTAGTTGTGCCCTTCAAAGTCTAATAGTCTTTTATTAATCCATACTTTCATCCAAACCAGACAGCCGCAAAATATAATCTCAAATCTGGTAGACCCAAACCTCCTCTTTCCTTTACATTCTGTAGAACCTTAAATATAATCCTTGTTTTTTATTGCCTTGCCATATAAATCTTGATATATTCTGCCATTGCTTAAATGGTGCCTCAGTTGTCATTACTCGAATTGTCTGGAATAGAAATAACATTCTAGGTAAAACATTCATTTTAATAGTAGCTATTCTTCCCAACAACGATAGTTGAATTTTATCCCATCTTAACATATCCTTTTAATTTCATTCTAGGTCTTAATATAATTATTTTGGAATAACATACAATTCATATTTGACAAAGTGATACCCAAGTATTTTACCCTTTTGTCAATTTTAAACTCTGTTTTGCTCTCCAATTTCATTTGGTCTTGTATTTTCATATTTTTAGTTAGCACTTTGATCTTCTGTTTATTAACCTTAAAACCCACCACTGCACCAAAGACTTTCAAGTTTGACATTAAGAGCTCAATCCTAAGCCCTGAGGCAGCGTCGTTGCTCGTGCATTGATGTAAATGGAGCACCACTCCATGGTTCCCTATAGACTTTTGCAGGAGAGCCCCACTGGTGCCCAAGCGCAACAAGGTGAGGCGCGGCCACCACCAGGAGCACCTGCCCACCATTCCCCTGACAACCCTGCTCACACCAGCCGATGGCCACACCACTCCCCTGACAAGCAGGTGAGGGATAAGCAGCAGCGCAGCCAATGAGGAGGCCACAATCCCCACTGCCACCAATAGGCCCGCCTCGGAGACCAGGCATCTCTGCCAGGGAGGAGGGCAGAGGTGACAGTGAAGGTCCAGATTGAACACCCACCCTCTCACCCATCCAGCCCCCATTTCCAATGAGGGCCAGGCTGGTGGCCACAGCTTGGTGAGTACCCACTCTCCTGCCTTGCGCACAAAGTCTCTGTGGCAGAAGGCTGATGGACAGAGCCTCTGGCCGTGTGCTCACCTACCTGAGGTCATGAGCAGTGCAACTGGAGGTTTTGTAGGGTGCCTTGGTGGGTGATTGGGTGCAAGAAGGTGGACTTGCCTACCCCGTAAGTGCACACAGATTGGGCCCCGTGGTAGTTCCCATCCTATGCTCCTTCAGGCCGTGGGGGTGAGACTGGGCACCAAGAGAGGGGCCCGAGTTTTCCCGTCCAATGGGTGCCTATGGGCTACGCCTCCTTTTTTGTGGTGTAACTTTCCGCTGCTGCAGGGGGTGTTCCCAGGCCTGGAGTGGCTTTGGAAGCAAACTAACTTGTGGCCCGCTCCCACCCCGCCCCCTCTAGTGCCGACACGGGACCTTGTGCCACCCTTACACCTTTGCCGAGCCGTCAAGTGTGCCCGCTGGCGGTGACCCATCTGCAGTACTGCGCCTCGGGTGGGCATCGGTGGAGGGGGAGTTACATCCACGTAAGTGCCATTTATGCCCGTGCAAGGCTTAGTTCTCTCCCTATGCACTTTCCACCCTGCTGCTTAGGTTTGCACTGTAAGGTTTCAATTCCCTTTAGAGGATCCTCCAAACTCAGCACCAAATCATCTGCCAAGGCTCTTAACTTGTAAGTCTCCTGTTTCACCTTTAAACCTCCAGTTCTAGTCTTGTCTTACGTCCCTATTCAGGACTTCAAGCCCCATTATAAATAACAAGGGTAACAGTGGGCAACCTTGTCTTGTACCTCTTTGTATTCCACATGGTTTAGTTAACTCTCCATTAATGACTGTTCTTTCTGCCTGGGATGTATAAATCAAATTGGTCCATTTTATAAAATTATCTCCAAAGTCTGTACCTTCCAAGATCTTAAACAAAATAATCCAATTTAAATTGTCAAAGGCCTTCTCAGCATCTAGAAAAATCAGAGCAGCTTGTTTTTCACTATGTTTTTCCAAGTACTCCAGAATATCCAATACTGTTCTTACATTGTCTTTCAGCTGCCTCTTAGGTAGAAATCCACTTTGGTCTTCATGAATAATGTCCTGGAGAATACTTTTAAGTCTTCCAGCCAATATTGCTGCAAACAATTTATAGTCACTATTTAATAATGATATTGGCCTATAATTTCTTGTCAGTGTTTGGTCTTGTCCGTCTTTTGGTATAAGTGTTATATAGACTTCCTTCCATGTCTCAGGCATTTTACTTCCCTCAAGGAAAGTGTTCATTATAAAGGCTGTAGAAGTTCATCCTCAAAGCATTTATAGTAGCTATTTGGGAGTCCATCTGGTCCGGGCGCCTTTCCCAACTTACTCTTTTTTATAGCATCTCCCATTTTTCTTACTGTTATAGGTCCATTCATAATTTGTCTTTTTTGTTCCGTGATCTTAGGTAACTTCTGGTTATTAATATATTCATCTATTTTTTCCACTGATATGTCACAACTCTTATACAGATTTGTGTAATATTGATAGAACTGCTTTTGTATGTCTGAAGTATCTGTTAATACTTTATCTGCCTCTTGTGTTTTCAATATCATTCTCTTTTCTCTCTCCTTTCTCAGTTTGTATGCCAACTATTTCCCTGGCTTATTTGCATATTCAAATGTTCTTTGTTTGACATAATTCAATTTTATTTCCATTTCTCTTGACATTAACATTGATCATTGTTGTTGTAAGATCTTAATATGTTGCAAAATGTTTGTATTTCCAGGAGCTACCCTTAATTCTTCTTCTTTGCTCTTTATCTCCTCCAGGATGTTGCTTTTTCTCTTGATTCCTTTTCTTCAGTTGAGCATTATGTTGGATTAAATAACCTCTAATAAACACCTTACTTGCATCCCAGACCACTCTCATGTCTGTGCCTTTATTTAAATTTAATTTGAAAAAATATTTTAGTTTACTTTTACAGTCTTTAATAATCTCTTCATTTTGTAACATAACTTCATTTAATCTCCAACTAAAGGTATCCTTTCTCCCACTATAACTCATAGATACAGGATTATGATCTGAGAAAGTCTTGGGTAAGACCTTTATTTTAGCCACCCTAGTGGCAATCTCCCTTGATGTCAAATCATATCTATTCTTGAAAAGGATCTATGCCTTTCTGAGAAAAAAGTATACTCTCTTGCAGTACCATTTTTCTGTCTCCACAAATCAATCAATCCCAAATTGTCCATTAAATCAAAAAAAGCATTGGGCAATTTACCCTGGAGCGTCTTCATGTGTTTCTCAGAATACCCTATCTATCTTTGGGTCAATCACTCCATTCCAGTCCCCCATTAGGCAACAATTTTCATATGATAAGTCTGTTAAACATTTCCCATTTTTTTTTTGTAAAATCCAACTTTATTCTCATTCGGAGCATAGAGACCCACAACCAATGTTTTAGTCCCCTGTATACCAACTTCTATCACCACATATCTTCCGTGCTCATTGCTCAGTATCAATTTAGGCTTTAAACATGGGTTGATATACAAAACACTTCCATTTTTCTTTTTAAATTCTTCACCCAATACTTCATAGGTCAAAAATTTTGTACATTTTTTCCTAATATGAGTTTCTTACAAACAAATCACGTCATTTTAGATTCTTCAAATAGTGAAATGTTTTCTTTCTTTTTTGGGCTGGGTTTGCCCCATTAATGTTCCATGTTAAATTTTTGTAATCCATATTGCCATCAGATTGTTAAGGTTCATAAAATAGGAGAAAAAAATCAAAGAGATATATATGGGAAGGTAGAAAAAGTGGAGTTCATAGAATCATAGAATCATAGAGTTGGAAGGGGCCATACAGACCATCTAGTCCAACCCTCTGCCCAGTGCAGGATCAGCCTAAAGCATCTCTGACAAGTATTCATTCAGCCTCTTCTTGAAAACTTCCAGTGAGGGGGAGCTCACCACCTCCCTAGGCAGCTGATTCCAATTTTGAACTACTCTGACTGTGAAAAAGTTTTTCCTAATATCCAGCCAGTACCTTTGTGCATGTAATTTAAGCCCATTGCTTCAGGTCCTGCCCTCTGCTGCCAACTGGAACAGCTCCTTGCCCTCCTCCAAATGACAGTCTTTCAAATATTTAAAGAGAGCAATCATGTCCCCCCTCAATCTCCTCTTCTCCAAACTAAACATTCCCAAGGCCCTCAGCCTTACCTCATAGGGCTCAGTCTCCAGACCCCTGATCATCCTCATCACTCTCCTCTGCACCCTCTCGATTTTGTCCACATCCTTTTTGAAGTGAGGCCTCCAGAACTGCACACAGTACTCCAAGGCAGTATAGAGAGGGGCTATGACCTCCTGCGATTTCGACACTATGGCCCCTTTGATACAACCCAAGATTGAATTAGCCTTTTTTGCCACCGCATCACATTGACTACTCATATTTAGTTTACAGTCCACTCTTACCCCATGATCTCTTTTGCATACACTACTACCCAGAAGTATATCCCCATCCAGTATTTGTGCTTCCCATTTTTGTGGCCCAGAGGTAATACTGTGCACTTGTCTTTGTTGAATTGCATCCTATTCGCAGCTGCCCACTTCTCCAGAGTATTCAGGTCTTGTTGAATTTTAGTTCTATCTTCTTTGGTGTTTGCTACTCCTCCCAATTTGGTATCATTAGCAAATTTAATGAGCACTCCTTCCACTCCTTCTTCCAGATCATTGATAAAAAATATTGAAAAGTACTGGGCCCAAAACCGAGCTCTGCGGCGCCCCATTGGACACCTCACTCCACTCTGATGAAATGCCGTTGACCACCACTCTTTGAGTGCGGTCCTCTAACCAGTTCCCTATCCACCGAACTGCCCTATAGTCCACTCCACAGTCTTCCAATTTGCCCATCAGAATGTCATGGGGGACCTTATCAAAAGCTTTACTGAAATCCAGATAAATCACGTCAACAGAGTTCCCTCGATCCAGTAAGCTGGTCACTCAATCAAAGAAGGAAACCAGTTGAATAAGATGGGTAGCTTCCATTTCCTCCTCCTCCTTGCTCTACTCCGTTGTTGCCCTGTTGATGCCTCTGTTAAACTTTCTGCCAGAATGTCATCCAAATTTTTGTATTTTTTCAGAAAGTCTCTGGCTTATGCACCAAGTTCAGCTTAAATCTTTGTTTTTGAAATGTAAAAACCACACCCTCTGGAGTATCCCATCAAAAAGCAATTTTTTTTCTGTTTTAATTTTTCCACCAAAAAGCTGTAATCCTTCAATTTCTGCAAAAATTGCACAGGAATTTCTTTTAGAATAATCTGGGCACCACCAACTGTTCATTTTGTGTTATAATGCTGTTATAAAATTTGCTCCTTCACCCTTCTTGTAAAATAAACCAGTACATCCCTTGGGAGTGACCTTCCTTGTTTTAGCAAATTTAGAGTTAATTCTGAATACTTTGTCCATTTCCATTTGCATTACTTCCTGATCCCAATCCAAAAACTCAGCCAAGGCTGTAGTCATTTTGTCTGCAATGTCCTCACCATCCTCTTCTGCAATGGATTTAAACCTCAAAGAAAATTCTTTTTCCACACTGTGACACTGAGAGATCTCTGTCTTTTGGTGCTACACCTCTGAAGATGCCAGCCACAGCTGCTGGTAAAACGTCAGGAACTACAATGCCAAGACCACGGCTATACAGCCCGGAAAACCCACAACAACCATCGTTCTCCGGCCGTGAAAGCCTTCGACAATACAAAATTCTTTTTCTCGCATTTCTAATAGAGAAAAATTATCCAATTGTTTTCCCATTTTTATGTCATGAGAATATTTGTTCTCTAAGACCCGAATAACTCAAAGTGATGTTGTGATCTTTCTGCTGAGGTTGGTGAGATCAGTCTATATTTGCTTTCTGAAGTGCACAGGAAGAAACATAGCTTTATGCTAGCAGTGCTGTTGTAGCCATGGGGCTTCAGACACCATATGAAATGTAAATAGCAACCTTATGATAAATGCCAACTCTCCTGCATATCATTTTCACTAAGGTAGCTGTAATGAAAACATGCCATGGTAGCATAATGGAGTGGCGCCATCATTTTAATTAGTAAATGCTTATATCTTTCAAAGATAGCCTCTTGGAAACTACAGTGCCACCTGGCTCAAACTGTAATAGGAGAGCTTCAGCTTACTCAGTGACATTTGTGCTGTGATCCTTCCCCGTGTCCCAGATCTGCCACAGAGCTTTGAGCAGATGGTGCTGTACCAAATGTTTTCTTAAGGTGTCATTTACTATTAATTAATTGAAGCATTATTGATGTGAATCCTGACTTTCTTTAGCTTTGCCAGGTTCAAAGGATATAATGGTTCCAAGGCATTTTAAAGAAACCAAAGCCCATCTGGATTGCATATCTCTTCCCTAAGGGGATGAACTATTCTGCTAACAGGAGCAACAACAAAAAAAGGACTCTGATCCAATTCAAACATTTCTCCTTTCCCCCAATACATCTTTCCCAGAAACTTGGGACAGTGAATTTAAATCACTCAAATGCCCTAGAAGACAATTGCTGTCCAAGGGAGGATATAAACACACACTCCTCAGGTAACAAACAAGTAGATCACTCTTAAGGCAGGGGGAGAAATGTTTTAATTGGGTAACATTTTATTTAACATCATTCTTTTTTTATCTCTCTCTCTTTTTTTTATATTACTAAACTCAAAAAACTACAAAAGGGAAAAAGGGAGAACAAGGGGAAAGGAAAGGAACAACATATAAAAAACACACACTACAACTACAACTACAAGTCTTGTATTCCCTTCATAATACAGTTATTTAAAGTTAAACTTTCTAATATGCCATTAGATTGGTAGACCTTATAAAATACAAACTACAGTCAGGATCAGGTCTTCTTCACCCCCCCCCCCCCCGCGTCTCGGTCGCTGCTCTCTCTGAACAGCTATAGTAGCTGCGCTCACTGCCTCCCCCCCTCCCCCCTTCAGATTCTGGATTTTCTCCTTGCTGAAACTCTTGATGATTAAATACAAAGTCCCTCAGTTGTGCGTCTGATGTTATCTTGTAGACTTGATCTTTATAACTGACCCAGATGCCTTCCGGAAATAACCATTTGTATTTTATTTCACGCTTCCTCAGAAGAGCTGCAAACCTTTTGTTTTCCGAGCTAGAAATGGAACGTCCTTCAATATCTTAACCTTGTTACCCAGAAAGTCCAAGTCCACATTATACAAATTATATAAGATGGTGTCCCGAGTCTTCTTAGATGAAAAGTCAATAATAATCTCGCAAGGCAGCTGAAGCTTCATTGCATATTTTGAAGATGTCCGACGGACTTCCAAAATATCGCTTTTTAACTCTTCTTTAGTTGCCTTTGCGGATGACGCCAAAAGTTCCAACACCAAATCCTTTACATTTTCATTTTCCTCCTCCTTTACATTCTGAAGACGCAATACCGTCTGAGCACGCTCCACTTGTAGCCCTATCAGTTGATTCTCCAAAAGCATTACTTCTTTGTTTGTAGTTTTCATGAGTGCTGCATTTTCCCAAGCAGACTGCTCTGTCCCAGACGCTACGTCTTTAATGGTTTTCACTTCATTCTCAATTGTGTCAACCCTTTGACCGATTTCATTTAGCTTATCAACAAAGGGCTTCATAGCTTCAACGATCGACCGTTTAACCACCTCTTCAAGAGACTCTCCTTTCCCCTGCAATGCAGCCAAGACAGATTTACCCACAGCCGGGCTCTGCTTTTTCGTCGCCATCATGGGGGGGGGAGGAGTCCACCAACTAAGTTTCAAAACTCAATGAAGGGGAAGATATCCGAGCCTTCTTAGCTTCAACTCCCACCAATCCTTTGCATATGCTTGAAATAACAGAAGAGATTCGCTTACTTACAGGTTTTCACCTTAAATCTGCTTGTTGCCGTTCTCCATGGCCCGGCAGCACGCGATGTGCTGCGCAAGTCTGCCGGCCTCCGTTGGAGCAAACGGGCAATTTACCTCCTGCATCGACTTCAGGGGGCTCTTCCCACAGCGCTCTGGATCCTGGTAGACCTTATAAACCCCTCACTGGGAGTCCTGGGGGTTAACCCTCGCAGGTCAACCACCCGGTCAGGTTGCTCGGGCGCTTCCTCCCGGACCTGCGGAGAGGAGCGTCCGACATGGCCGGGAAAACGAAACCGAATCCTTATTTAACATCATTCAAAGTACACACAGAGCAAATTAATGCAAAAATGATCAGATGATGCTATGGGCAGTATTCATGGATGCCTTATCTTAGCTAGCACTACAGCAAAAGATTCATTGTAATTACTGTATTTATTGAAATGGTTATTGGTGTATAGTGGGGGACAAATTCTGAGCAGAATAACAGTTGGTTCTTGATAATTGGAAGCTGCAGGATGTCTCTTTAAGCAGTGATTGGGGGGTTCATTAGGATATCATAAAAGCAAGTATAGGAGATCATTGATTACTCGTCCCATTGGATCACTGCCTTTTGTGAGTTGGAGGTCTAACCTGTGGAAATAAGATGTTGATGTAAGTATGGATTCTGGCTGAATGCTTTTCATGACATTTTTGGATGGCAGCTTATTCCGTTATGGTTTGTTATAGAATTAACGGCCTGAAGAAGAAATTATATTTGAAACGAGTGAAAGGATAAAGAGACTGGTGTAGCTTGTTGCCGTTACTATTGACTTCAGTGAACACGGTTGCTGCAATTTTCGGCGAACTGTTTTGCTGCTGCTATCATCAACAAATTGTGGACGCCAGCAATTGTGAACTTACCCCGCACATGTGGGAGATTATATTGGACGTTGGTTCCTACTTTGGAATTTTTCATCAGCCAACCATTTGGGCTTCATTGGTTATGTAGGTTTGGGACTTTATGATATATATAAATACACTGATGAATTATACTGTATGATTTTTGAGTATTTGTGACTTCCTTGAGCCTGTGTGCTCCCTCAGCTTTGTAGCCATAAGAAAGTCATGAATAGAGATGGGCACGATCAGCATTACGATAGAAAAATACCCACGATAATGGCATTCGCGTGATCGGGACCCAGCGGATTGGTGCCGTCCATGGCAACCGATCCAGCGTTCGGGGGGGGGGCTTCATCGGGGCTTGAATCAGGCCATCGGGATCTGATTGGGGATGCAGACAATCAGGCACCAGTAATCTATTCCCGGGGCAATGGAGCCAGGGGAATGCCTGAGCTGTATTTGCCCTCCTTCTGTCGCCCTGGAAACCCAAATGGAAGCCCAGCTTTCCTTGATCAGCAGGGCTTCCTTCCAACCATGGAGCAGCAACACACTCACCACCAGTTGGGAGAAGAGACCCAGGGGAGGGAGGGGGAAGGGAGTGTTCTGTAGCCAAGAGCACTCCAAATGTTTTTTGCTTTTTTAAAAAATGGGGCTTTGTAGGAGGAATGGCTGTTTTTCTGTCTGTCACTCTCTGTTTTTAACCTGCTTTTAAAACACTGTATTTTGTGGGAAAACCTCATTCACGGCTCTGTGTGTGTGTTTAAAATATGCTTTTGGAAGACAGGCTGCTTGCTTTTAAAATTGGGTGGGGAGGAATGGAGGATTCTGTTCCTGCTTTTTTAAAAAAACTGGCTGAAACATGTTGACGGGGTATCTCTCTCTATTTGGAGAGGCAGGGACGGGTTAAAAACTCCCCCTCTGCTCTAAGTGTGTGTGTGTGTGTGTGAGCGTCCCCTCCCTGAGGGGAGGCGGCTCGTCACCGCCTCCCCGTGCCCGGCGGTCGCCGCCACCACCCACCTTCCCACATAGCTGGGAACAGTGGGGTGCCCCTCCACTTTGGCCTCCCTGATCTGATCCACAGATCGGAAACTGGTGTTGATCGGTGTGGATTGGTGATTTGGGTTCGTTGCTGGCACAGATCCACGATCAGCTTGATCGGTAATTTTTTTTGGATTGTGCCCACCTCTAGTCATGAATGCTTATTTGTACCATGAGAATAGCAGCCTGTTTCTCAGGTTTATTATGAGGGCAAACACAATAAAAGTTATAAGGTCTTTTATAAATAAAAACTGATATATCCGTGGCATTGGTAATTAATTCCTATATCCCTTCCTAACCACTATGAGAAACTGAATGAGGAAACCCTTGGAGGCGAGAGAGCTCCACAGGCACAGTGAAGACTTGGTAATCACAAGGAATTGCTATATCAGGGCTCACACCTTTTACATTATAATTATTTAATCTAAAGAATATTTTCTCACAACATGTGCTCTCACCTCATCGTGTTGTATCTACGAGGCTATGCATCAATTTGTACAGAGTGAGTCTAAAATATTCCTCATTAAGAAACTGACAGTGCAATTCTAGGCAGAGTTACACCTTTCTAAATCCATTGGCCTCAATACACTTAGAAGGGGCTAACTTTGTTTAGAATTGTACTATGAGCTGTTTCCTAGGTAGCAGTTTAGCAAAGAATTAGTTCACCACAGGCAGAAAAATATGCCATGGTAGTTCTGCCTGGCAGGTGCCCCTTCTTTCCTCCATTAGCCTGCAAGCGGCTCTGCCATTTCTTCTTTAGTGGACTTTACCTGGCTTCCCTTCCAAGGATGAGCAGTGGTTTTTAGTGACAGAAACTGATATTAGTCTAAGGCGATGATACTTAAGCTGATTATGGATTATGTTACTCTTGAGCATATTTTTGCCCACTGTACAGATTTTTGTTGTTGATGTTAAGAGGGTTCCACTCCCAGGAGACACTTTTATATCCTTTTCTTGAATTTTCACTGCAGGCCTGTGCCATATTCCTTAGATGAGTGTTCTCAGGTTAGTGTGAGGCTGTTCTGAGGAATAAAAAACATTTACGCATGAAACATGCACAAACAACCCATTCACTTTCATTCACTTTCATTTATAGTTTCTTCAAAGATACACTGATTCACTTGTATGCACTTTTCCTGCTCTAGCCTACCAGTTCCACACTTTGCAGAGAAGGTACATTGCAACGAATATAGACACATACTTAGACACCTATGTTTGTGAATCTATCACATACATATCACACATCAAGATGTAGAAATTGGTGCTGAGAACTCTGTGCTGAGATTTCCATTCAGAAATAGTAACTATGAGAGGCCGCAGTTCGGATTAGGTTCTTGGCATGAAGGATCGGGACAGGCATTTTACCCCCAGTCTCACATTGCTGCTTGAGCTGCTATTTGTGCTAGTGGGAGGAACATAAAGATTGCCTGTATTATGCCTGTACATTTCCCCTATAGGGTAAGCATTATTTTGGGAGGAGGCTACTGAGAAAACAGCACAGAGAAAAACTTCCCCTTTCCTCTTCTATACCTTGGTACATATCTGAATTGGGTCTTGCTACAGTTGCTGTTTCCAAAGGGGTAAAAAAAAACCCTCTTGGAATTTCCTCTTAAAAGTAACTCATGCACAAGTATCATGCAATTGTGAGGACAATTGAATTTATATACACATACCTGATAGCAAGATTGACACCACAGTTAAGAGAAACTTCCTGATATTTCACTTAAATTCATCTCACTGTAGTCTAAAACGATCACTTCTTATCCTAGCATCATTGATCTTGTGTCAACCCAGGCATGGTACCATTGATATTTATTGCTGAGAAGGTCTCTTTAAACAACCCTCAAATATTGCTTAAATAACAGTATGTCTTCCTATAGCAAGAGAAGCCACTCACCTATGCCTCAGTTATTTTTGAAGATCAAGAGTTTGTGTGTTTTGTGTAGATGTATGTTCTGTCTCTTCTATCTACAGTAGTCCCTTTGGAAATGTTTGCCTTTACAAGATACATAACAAAATCACTGAGGAACCCATGGAACAAGTGAGGAATTTAGTGGAGAATGAGACACTTTGCTAGAAAAATTACCTTCTCAGTCTAAAAGGGGGGCAAAACCAGATATGTATAAAGGTAGCAGCAAACACAAAACAAACATATTTCTTCCTAAGGTTTCATTTTAAGAAATCAACCAGGTTTTATGAGCTAAACAATAAGGGTGGGTAAAGAAAGCATCATCTTTCAAACAGTACTTTCTTTTCATCCCCCTGTTCTTAAACCAACCTCTTGAACAATAAAACTGAAAAAACTTAAATAAAGCCCATATATAATATATCATTAATACCCAAAGAGGGACAAGATCAGACATTAACTTTAAATTACAGGCTGATATCACAATTAAATAATGACTATCAGTTGCTTACAATGATTTTAGCTGGACAACTGAAAATAATTCTTCAGGACATTATTCATGAAGATCAAGTGAATTTTTGCCTAAAAGACAGCTGAGAGACAATGTTAGAACAGTATTGGATATCCTGGAGTATTTGGAAAAACATAATGAGGAACAAGCTATACTGATATTCTTAGATGCAGAGAAGGGGTTTGACAATTTAAATGGGAATTTTTTGTTCAGAGTCTTGGAGGATATCAATTTTGGAGAAAATTTATGGGTAAAATTGATGTATACATCTCAGACAGCACAAATAATTGTAAACGTTCAGTTTACACATGGAATACAAAGAATTACAAGACAAGGGTACCCACTGTCACCACTGTTGTTTGTATTTGTTCTTGAAGTCCTGAACAGAGATATAAGACAAGATGAAGGAATCCAAGGAATAAAGGTTAAAAAGGAAACTTATAAATTAAGAGTCTTCATGAATGATTTGGTCTTGATTTTGGAGGACTCTATTAATGGAATTGAAAGGTTGATGGTCAAATGGAAATAATTTGGTACAGCAGCAGGTTTTAAGGATAACAGAAGACTAAAATGTTAAAAAATATAACAATCCAAGATGAGTTGAAATTGGGAAACAAAACAGGTTATAAAATTTGGGTATTGCCTTGACAAATATGAATTGTATGTTGCATCAAAATAACTATATTAAAACCTGGAATAAAATTAAAATAAATTAAAAGGAATTTAGCAAGATGGGAGAAAATCTAGTTGTCACTCTTGGGAAGAAAAGCTATGATTATAATGAATGTTTTCCCCAGAATTTTATTTCTATTTCAGAAAATTCCAATTTTGACAACGGAGGTACCATTTAAACAATGGCAGAAATATATTCATATGGCAAGTAAAAAATCCAAGATTTAAAAATAAGGTTCTGAAGGATGCTAAAGAAAGAGGTGGGTTGAGCTTGCCTGGTCTGAAATAATATTTTGCTGCAAGTTGCCTTGTTTGGATGGAAGAATGGATTTTGTTGAAAAACAAAAGATTACTGGACTTAGAAGGACATTACTTAAGATTTGGATGGCATGGGTATTTGTGGTATGATAAAGCCAAGGTTAATGTAGAGTTTAATAACCATTATGTTCGGCGTACTTTGTTGAGGATTTGGAATAGATTTTGCCTAAAAATACCTATGTGGCTATCGCCACAAGAAACACATTTTAGAAGGGAGATGGTAAACCGCTCTGATTGGTTAACATATCGAGAAATGTTAATATTTTCACAAGGTGATTTTAAAATAAAATCAAGAGAGGTTTAACAGAGGGATATACTTGTCAATGGTTTACTTATAAGCAAATGGTAGAAAAGTTTAAAACAGGTAAGAGGCAATATGACTTTGATCAATCTAAGACTGAATTTGAGATAAAATTATGTACTAATGATGAACGTGTTATTGCTAAAATGTATAAATTTGTGCTGAAACTTTAAATAGAAGAGCAAGTCAAAGAATGTATGATTAAATGGGATAAAAACTTTGGTTATGATATTTTAATGGAACAATGGGAAAATATGTGGTTAAAAGGATTGAAGTTTATATTAAGTTCCAATCTTAAGGAGAATTTTCATAAGATGATGTAATGATAGTATATGACTCCTGAGAAATGGATTAAACTGTATAAGGGTACATCAAATTTATGCTGGAAATGTGCTCAATGTGTAGGATTGTTTTTTTCATAATAATAATAACAACAAACAACAACATTTTATTTATATACCGCCCAGGACAACTTAATGCCCATTCAGAGCGGTTTACAAAGTATGTTATTATTGTCGAAGGTTTTCACGGCCGGAGAACGATGGTTGTTGTGGATTTTCCAGGCTGTATAGCTGCGGTCTTTGCATTGTAGTTCCTGACGTTTTGCCAGCAGCTGTGGCTGGCATCTTCAGAGGTGTAGCACCAAAAGACAGAGATCTCTCAGTGTCACTAGAAATTTCTGTCTTTTGGTGCTACACCTCTGAAGATGCCAGCCACAGCTGCTGGAGAAATGTCAGGAACTACAATGCCAAGACCACAGCTATACAGCCCGGAAAATCCACAACAACCATCATATGTTATTATTATCACCACAACAATCACCCTGTGAGGTGGGTGAGGCTGAGAGTACTCCAGAGAGCTGTGACTGATCCAAGGTCACCCAGCTGGCTACAAGTGGAGAAGTGGCTTCAGGGACCAGTGCTACAGCATGGCAGCAGGTTCAGCCCTGACTGCTCTGTGGGACTTCATGTCCAAAGGGGTCTGTAATTGAAAAAACCTGTAAGTACAAGTTCTGGCCCTCACCCGTATGCAGCTTGCCCCAGATCCAAGCAAGGAGGGGGCAGCAGTCAGTCTGGGAGGAGGGGGTCAGCAAGTGGCTGGTAAAGGGTCCCAGCCCAGTAAGGCTGAAGGGATTGAGCAGCTGTTGAGGGAGTATCCAAACCGGCAAGATGCCTTGTTCCTATTTAACAGTTTTAAGTTTAGTTTCTGTATACTGTTCCAAAGCCCCTAGAAACTCCCCCCCTTCATGACTGACAACCAGCATTCAGTTGTCCACATGGATCCACAAAAATCCACAAAAAAATCTGTAAAGGATGCGCTGAGGGCAGGGTGCTGGGACCGCTTCCAGCTGTCCTTGTTCCCTGCCTGAGGATATCCCCTCTTGGGGTGGCCCCTAAGAAGACTGCAGGTGAATTCTGACTACTTCACACCTGTCTTTCTCTAAAGGGGGTTCAGTGAATGATGCAATCCCTGAGCACCTTTGTTATTCATGCTACACATCATTTGACCAGGTAGTCAAGGAGATGAGCAGGTGTGGGGTGGGTGCAGAATTGGTGAAATGCGATATTAAATCTTCATTTTGGCTTCTCTCTGTGTACTCAGAAGATATTAAGCTCCTGGGATTTGCCTTTGAAGGAAAATTTTACATGGATTGCATTGCATTGCATTGGCCCTCCCAACGGGTTGCTCCATTTCATGTGTGGCATTTGAGGGCTTCAGTTCTTTTTTGGAGGGGAGCTGGGCTAGCGGTTTAACTGCTGGGACACGGTGCATTATTTAGAAGCTTTTCTATTCATGGGCCTGGTGGGTTCTAGCCACTGTGCCAGGCTAATGGCGTGTTGTGTAGCTCTCACCAGGGAACTTGGGGGTCCCTTTGGCCCACAAGAAAATGGAGGGTCCATCTCAAGTCTTGACTCTCCTGGGCATTAAACTTGAGATGGTTCATTGGACACTTCGCCTCCCTGCCAAAAAGATCAGTGAGCTCTGGGTGTGTCTGGCTTCCTTTAGGTCAGACAGAGAGTGCCCCCATTTGGAGCTTCAACAATTGGTAGGTCCCTTGAACTTTGCATGCAAGCTGGTTGCAGTGTCAATTTGGATTTGGGACAAAGAGTTTACCTATTACTATGTGATAACATGGCGGTAGTCCATGTGGTTAACTCCCTGACTTCTACGTCAGCTAACGTGTTGGAGTTGGTTAGGTTGTTCACATTGAAATGCCTGTGGCTGAGCATCCTCTTTAGGGCCAGTCATGTTCCAGGTGTCAGTAATGGGGTGGAAGACACTTTGTATTACTGACAGATGGAACTTTCTGGTAGCTTGCCCCCAAGGTCAACCTGCATCCAACCCAAATGCCTCGAGAGCTATGGCAGCTTAGAAACTAGAAGTGGACAGGACAATCCAGCTAGCCATTGCCCCCAGCACTCAGAGGGCATACAAGCACATGTTAGGCCAGATAGGCATGTGGCTTATCTGAAACCACCATGGACTTCCGGGTGCGTACGATGCTAGAGGGCTGGTCCTGGGAAGTGGGTGCTCTCCCCTTTTTTGTATCAGAGACAACCCATCTCCCCTGCCATCCTTAGGGGCTTTGGATCAGCCTGGGGAGAGGCTTGTAGTGCAGACTTTGAAAGCAAGCTTTTCATGTGGCTGCATTTGTGGCATTCTTTGGGGCTCTGCGGGTAGTGAGCTGGTGACCCAGTCCCAAATGGATCAGGCGACCCAAGACTGACCGGAAACAGAAAGTGGTAGTTTTGATGTTGGGCCCGTGTAGGGGAAAGGAGTTGTCCCCTGTCCAGGCACTCTGGAAATACCTTAAGGCTAGGGGTGATGAACAGGGGGTGTTATTTCACCACAGTGACCACTTACCCCTAACACAGTACTAGTTCTGTGTCATGACAGAGAGGGCATTCTGCAAACTTGGACTATCTGGTGTTAAACAGCACCAATCTGTGCTGTGATGGAGAGGACACTCCACAATTTAGGATTACCTGGTGTCAAATATGGCACCTATTCCTTCTAGAGTGGGGCTGCCTTCACAGCAGTGGCCAGGGGTACATGGGTAAAACCTTTCAGCATATGGGCAGGGGCAATCAGCCACCTTTCAGGCTTATATCTGTTCCCTGCCTCCCTTGGAGCATCACACTAACTGAATTTTTCCTAGGTGCGGTGGGCCACCAGGGGAAACAATGGATCTGATTTGTGGACTCAGTATGGTGCTGGGTGGCCCAACAAGCCAGAAGGACGCTGGAGGGTCCCAGCTCAGGCTGAGCTAAGGGGCCACGGTTGAGTGGCCAGGCTGGCAGAGCCTGTATTGCCAGGTTTGTGGTCCTTCTGTTTGGGGGAAGGAAAGGTCCTCCCCCACATATATTGGTCAGACCACTTCTGTTTGGGGGAAGAAAGGTCCTCCCCCATATATATTGATCATACACTTGGGTGGTAATGACCTGGTGTTATTCAAGGGCAAGGCCCGGTTGCTGCAGGCTTGTTGCAGATCGGCATTTGATTAAAGCTGGTGGCCCATTGTGCATAATTTCTGGTCCATTATGTTCCCACACCATGTACAGTGGGAAGCACTGTACCCATAAGGGTATGGAAAGGCATTGGGTGAAGGGTTAGGAACTTACTTACTGCACCCCAGGATTTGGGCCGAATTTGACAACCTCTGTAGAGGAGATGGGGTGCACCTGTCAGTTGCTGGCAACGACATCTTCCAGATGACATGCAGCAAGGGTTCAAGTTGGCATTAGGCCACCTGTGGGATGCAAGTGCCTAAGCAGAGGCTTGACCCTTCACTGTGGCAGGAGAGAGTTTGGGAATAGGGAGCAGGCCAGTGAGCACCCCCTTGGCAAGTCCCCATTGGAGGGGAGTGGAGGGTATGCTACACCGCTACCACCACCTGGGAAACCTTCTCCAGGGAATCACAGGAGCAAGTCCTTTCCTCATGCTGTACATTTGAGGCTTCAGGAGCTTGAAGGGGGGGCGAGGTAACCATTTGCCTGGCCAGCTGGATCGAAGCTATTCCAAGAATGGAACACACCTGGGGCAGTGGGGCTTGCCCAGACAGGTCAAGGCAGAGGTCCGGGGTTGAACCTGTGGCTTGACCTGCACTGCTAGAAGGCCTTTGCTGCAGTTAATGGTTGATGTTGTGTTTAATAAAGCGGCCCTTAATTCCAAGCCTTGTGTCTGTCTCCGTCTTCTGACAGGGGGGCAAAGTATAAATTTGACATGAAACAAATATTTGTTTTGGAGAAAATTGGAAACCTTTTAGTTTAGATAGTTTGTTTTTTCTTTATTGTTGTTTTTTTGTATTCTTTATGTTTTGTTATTCTTGTTAGGGGTGTGCAGTTCGGGTTAATTAAACCCGAAAAATCAGGGTGATTTGGGGTGATTCGGGGAAACCCGAATCGATTCGGGGAACCCGACCTGGTGTTCCCCGAATCGATTTGGGGCGATTTGGGGTGATTCGGGGCAGCATTTTGCTTGCTTTTCAATGGGAAAAAGCCTCCCCAGGCTTCTCTGAAGCCTGGGGGAGGCATTTTCCCACCAAATCAAGCCAAAATTGGTGGGGGACTTCTTCTTACTCCCCTCTAACAACCCCCCAAGTTTCAGACCGGTTGGACTTTGGGGGGCCATGTTATGGCCCCCCAAACAAGGTCACCCTATCCTCGCCTAAAAAAGGGCATAGCTTTAGGTTCCTGCTGCTAATCTCCTATTTTGTGCTTGCTGCTGCTGATCTCCATTATTTCCTATGGGGAAAAAATGAAGAGGCAGGCTTCCTTTGCCAGGGGTGGCATTTTGCATGCAAAATGCCCTCCAACCCTCAGGGGCCCTTCTCCCACCTTTCCTCCCACCCCCCCACCAAGGCACAGCCTGCTCCCACTTGGGGGGGCATTTCATGGCCTCCCCAAGTAGGTGCTCTTTTCTCTACTACTTACAGCTGGGGGAGGCTTGTCTTGCCAGGGGTGGCATTTTGCATGCAAAATGCCCCCCAACCCTCAGGGGCCCTTCTCCTACCTCTACTCCCACCCCCCACCAAGGCTCAGCCAGCTCCCACTTGGGGGGGGGCATTTCATGGCCTTCCCAAGTAGGTGACCTTTTCTCTACAACCTACAGCTGGGGGAGGCTTGTCTTGCCAGGGGTGGCATTTTGCATGCAAAATGCCCCCCAACCCTCTGGGGCCCTTCTCCCACCTCTACTCCCACTCCCCACCAAGGCTCAGCCAGCTCCCACTTGGGGGGGGGCATTTCATGGCCTCCCCAAGTAGGTGCTCTCAGTCCCCAAAGTCCACCCCCTACAGCCCCACACAAACCCAATTCCACCCCAGCTGCCACACACAGACCCAAATCCCCACATTAGCCCCTCACAGACCCAAATCCAACCCCAGCAGCCCTACACCCATAACCCCAGGAACAGGCTGGCCCACCCTCCCCCTTTGTTCCCTATGCTGGGAACTTCCAAACTCTCTTTCCCAGGGCAATTCCGCACAGCCCAGGGGTGCCACAATGGTGGGCAAACGTCTGAGTGCCAACTTGTCCCTGGGAAAGAGCACCTGACCTGACACACAGACAACCATCCCCTGACACCCCCACCACCTACAGAGAAGGCTGGCCAGCCTCCCCATTGTTCCCTATGATGGGAACCAACTGCACAACAAAGAATAAAACACGAACAACACAAAATAAAGTTTTTAAAAAATTATTTTCTCCCTTTCAAAGTACAAGTAGGCAAAGCATTATGACACATTACACCAGCAGTCTCCCACACAGAAAAATAACACAACTCTCACTTAACATCAGAGAATCACAAAAACACAATTCCTGTCAAAAACACTTTATTTCTTTAACTGCTTTAGGTTACACAGTAAGAGGGCACGATAGCAGTGTACTACACAAAATAATACAACCCACCCAGTGTACTACACAAAATAATACAACCCACAAAATAATACAACCCACTTGTTTTTGACAGCAGTTGTGTTTGGGTGATTCTCTGATGTGAAGTGAGTTGTGTTATTTTTGTGTGGCACACTGCTTTCATGCCCTGTTGTGCCTTCCTACTGTGTAACCTAAAGCAGTTAAAGAAATAAAGTGCTTTTGACAGCAATTTTTTGGGGGGTGATTCTTTAATGTGAAGTGAGTTGTGTTATTTTTGTGTAAGATACTGCTGCCATGCCCTTTGGTGTGCCCCCCTGCTGTGTAACCTAAAGCTGTTCAAGAAATAAAGTGTTTTTGACAGGAATTGTGTTTTTGTGATTCTCTGATGTTAAGTGAGTTGTGTTATTTTTGTGTAAGATACTGCTGCCATGCCCTTTGGTGCGCCCCCCTGCTGTGTAACCTAAAGCTGTTCAAGAAATAAAGTGTTTTTGACAGGAATTGTGTTTTTATGATTCTCTGATGTTAAGTGAGTTGTGTTAATTTTTCTGTGTGGGGGACTGCTGGTGTAATGTGTCATAATGCTTTGCCTACTTGTACTTTGAAAGGGAGAAATAACGGCTCCCAGACTCACCTGGGGGCCTGAGTTGCGGGCGATGCGGGGGGAGGCGAGCGGGGAAGCAGCATGGTGGCCGCCATGTTGGGGAGGGGTGGGGAGTGTCCAGGGGCCAGGTAACTCCGCCCAGGCACATCCGGTGCGGGCCCCTGGTCAGATGGCTCTTCCCCCCACCCCTCAGCACTTGGCCCGTGGTGGCATGGAGGCAGGACGTTCCTGGGTCCTGCTCGCGGGGCCAAGCGGAGGTCATGGTCTTGTGGGCTGTGCTGGGCTTTGGCCTCGACAGCAGTGAGCAGGCAGGTGAGCCGCGCAGGGCCTTGACGGCGGCGAGCAAGCAAGTGAGCGGGTGAGCAAGCCCCAGGGGCCCTCAGCGGCTGCGGGCAACCGAGCTGCGCGGGGCCTTGCTGACGACGGCGACGATCAAGTAAGCCGCACAAGGCCTCGCCGGGAGTGATGGCGGCGGCAAGCGAGCAAGCGGCATGAGGACTCACTGCTGGGGCGGCAACGAGGGAGCGAACGAGCGAGGGCGTGAGGCCTCGCTGGCAGCATCAACAACCAAGCTGTGAGAGACTTCGCTGCTGGTGGTGGCGGCGGCAGCGTGGGCTGCATCCAGGCAGCAGAGATGGGCACAGGAGGCTGCGGCAAGGCAGTTCGAGAGCAAGTGGGCTAGATGTATTCCCCCCTCCCCTGGGCCCTGGGGATAGCGGGAGAGCAGGGGCTGCATGGGGATTATCGGCTCCCATGGAGCACAGGCTGGGAAGGAAGGAGTGGGGTGGAAGCATGCGTGCGCGTGCGCACAGGCTTCTCTGTCTCTGGGCTTGAAACCCAGAACCGCAGCCTCCCCGGCTTCACCTTCATCCACCAAGGCTGGCATCAGCCAGGGAGGGCAGGCTGGGCAGCGCACGAGTAGCACCAGCCCCCTTCCCCCTCAGGAAACTAGCAGCTGCGCCTCAGCAGGCTGTTCGACAAGGAGTTCAGATCAGGAGAGAGGAGCCGAAGTAGTTAAAGAGGGATTTGGCGCTGCCTCCCCCTTGCCCACCCAGACACCATAGCAGTTGAGAGATCTCCCAGTGATGGGAGCGGAAGCCAGGCAGCCGAAATCACTTCTCCCCCCAAGAAAGATGGGCTATTCATAACACGAAGATGTAAGAAAGGGTATGTGTGTGTGTTGCTTCTCCCTGGATGGACCTCCCTACTGCTTGGGAAAGCTATCGTTTCAGGGGCAACCTGAAGGGGGTGAGTGGGGGAGAATGAGGGAGCTTGGGTGCAGCCAAGTGGGAGGAGTGGCGTGCTTCTCTGGGATCTGGCATTTAGGTAAATACTGTGCCTGTTGGGGCTGCCCAGGCCTGCCTCTCCTCCTCTATCCTATTCTTCCCAGCCCCTTGTTGGTAGCTAGGGAGCAGTAACAAAAGGGAAAGGCAATTCAAACGTTTAGGAGCCATTCATTGCCAAGAAGCAGCCACGGGCTTCATTGCAGTGGGGCTTTATTCTAATTATGGGTCAGCCAGTTCTCAGGTAGTAGCTGTAGATCTTCTGGTATTACAACTGATCTCCAGAGAGCAGGGCCAGTTTCCTAGGAAGATCACTGCTTTTTGGCTGTAGGGCACTGTACCTTGCTCAGCCTCAACTTTCATAGAGCTCAGTATGCCATATATTTCAGATACATTGTGGCAGTATTTATGGCACTAGTCACATTAGAGAGATCTGGCACTCATGCACAGGCTGCAAGAGAGCTTTGCATCCCAGACTAATAAGGCAGGTAAACAGTGGTTCCCATGGGGGTGGGGGGAGATGCACTCAGACTGCTTGGTCAGGATGGGTGGCGGTAGCAGTAAGAAGGGGCAAGAGTCCAGTAACACCTATGAGACTGAGAAAATTTGTGACAGGGTATGAGCTCTTGTGAGCCACAGCTCACTTCTTCAGATTTGCTATAATGTGAGTTAAACATGTAACCAGCATCCAGAGGGGGCTTAATTCTCAAGCTCACCAACTGGGAAGGCAGGCAGAACAGCATTTGTTAAAATAATCAATCTGCAATCATGCTGACCAGGAGTTTTAAATATGTATAATATATGCTGTTGAAGCATATTGCGTGTCAAGGATGTTTTGTTAGGTTTTTTTTTTAAAAAACTGTTTTAAAACTGCAGAGATAAAAATGCAGACATAGTGTACAGAAAAAATGAAATGGATGACCAGCGGCACTTAAAACCTTTAACTTCCAGCAGCTCAGTGAAGGGAGTTCTGAGTTGAACAAACAAAACAGAACTCAGACTTATACTGGAATGATTTTGTTGTGGTCCATGGTGCTACTGGGCTTCAGTTTTAAATTTGCAACTTCAGATTAGCATCTCTGGTATGTTCACTTAAATGTTGGGCATGGTTTCTTATCAGATTTGGCAGCTGGCTAGAAAAGAGAGTCCAAGCTGGATAGCTGCCTAAGAGGTTCAGTACAGGTATCTGAGCTACTGTTTGGTTCCCTAGCTACACTAACTACCAGCCGGGAAGAATGTGGGTGGCTATGTTCGCAAGGTTTATCTTGTACTGTTGGGTATGGGACTCATTGCAGAGCAACCATTTTAGTGTCTTAGGCTAGGCATGATCCCATGCCGGTGGCATTGGCAAGGTGGGCCTATCTCTTTCTGTGGCACTCACTGCCACATTCCCGCACAGAGAAATGGTTATAGTTTCTCCAACACACATGCCCATCATTTCTCTGCAGGTTTCACAGTGACAAGAGTCCCTCACTTTTCTACTTCACAGTATAATACTGGAATAGGTAGAACATGTCTAGTGCTGTGTAGTTAATGTATGTTGATTAACTCCGTCACCCTCGGCGTGCATTGCTGGATGCCTGGGTGCGTGGAGGTGGCCAGTAATGGTACACTGCAAGTTTCCCAAACTGGAGGGGAACGCTAGGGTAAGCCCCTATTCAGGAGTGGCACAGCATTGGCTGCTGTGGTGGGGTTTGAAAACCTCATGACCATGCCTGGAAGGGCGATTCTTCCTCACAATCAGAGGCAGCATCCTGGCCTATGTATAAAATAATGAGATAGCACGTCCAACACCCTTTTTGGAGATTCAATATTAGGTGCTCCCCTCATCTTCTCTGAGCATAAGTAAATAATCCCCTCACCTCCCGAGTTTCCTTTGAGGATCAGCCTAATACATTTGTATAGGTATATAGATAATTTTAGAGACGGATAGTTATAGAGATTCAGCTGCAGCATATATTAAACTATTTGTTTTAGAAATGGGATATAGCCACAGCAATATGCTCCTGGAGGGGGCGGGATCTGGAACGATTTGACACGGTTCAATGGTAAGTTGCAGCACTGCAGCCTGACCTGCTCACGACTTGAGTTCGGTCCTGGTGGAAGCTGGGTTCAGGTAACCGGGTTAACTCAGCCTTCCCTCCTTTCGAGGTTGGTAAAATGAGTGCCCAGTTTCTTGGGGGGGAAGTGTAGATGACTGGTGAAGGCAATGGCAAACTACCCCATAGCAAAAGATCTGCCAAGAGAATGTCGTGATGCCACATCTCCCAGGGGTCAGTGATGACCAAATGGTGTGCACTTAGTTCACCTTGCGTAGTCAACTAACAAGTTTTCTTCAGCCCAGTATGCTGCGGGACATGGAATCTGCATTGCGGAACCCTAGGGGACTGGTTCCATCCAGGTTTGCATCTGGGATGGAATTATGGGCTGGACCTGTTGACAGCGAACTGCGGAAATTGGTAACCACTCATGGGTTCATGGGAGCTCTGGGACTGTGTGCTTCTTCCACCCCAGCAGCCCTCTCAGGTGGTGCTTTAGTGGTTGGCTTGAGTCACCCGATGTCCATAGCCTTGGCTGTACATTTGCCGGTCTTCCTCGAGGGCATGGGGCCTTGCCCCCAACATCTAGAGGAGTATACAGGCTCTAGCTCCATGGTCCTTTCTCATGTGCCCAGGGTAATGCCGATCATCAATTTGGGGTCAGGAAGGAATTTTCCTCCAGGCCTGATTGGCTCTGGGGCTTTGGAGGTTTTTCACCTTCCTCTGGGCATAGAGCAGGGGTCACTGTGCCATCCAGGTGCCTCCCCGGAATGCATGTCCTTGCCATTGGTGTGGTCTGCCTTTCCCCCCCTCCCATTTCCTGGGGAAGGTGGTCCCCAGCAGGGTGGTCCAGGGATTCCCTGCTGTGGATGGGGGTGTTTTACGCAGTCAGAGGTGCTGAGCTACATTGTTAGATCCTAAGCTCCCTGCTGATTCTCTCTTTTTAGCTGCAGGTTCTGACCTGGCTCTGGTACGGACTTGCTAGAGGGACAGTGACGGCCACATCCTGGAGGGGGCATGCCAGCACAGTGGATCATAGCAGTGGCCACGTGGGCATCCCGCAGTTCTTCAGGATCACCAGGGGGCTTCGGCTCAGGATGAGCCTCCTTGAACAACGGGCTAGAAAGTTTCACAGTGCCCTGCCCTGATAGAACAGGGGCCAGGGGGCAGAGGCTGAGGGGCGACCGGTGGAGTCCCATGGGGTGATTCTTCCCTGTCAGCTATCATGGTATGGCGGTGGTTCTCACCTGGTGATGCCCTTTCAACTGGGGTCTGGATGGGTGGCTGCAGGACACTGAGGGGCCCACTTGTTTTGGTTTTGCAGCTCTTGGAGCGTTGGCGGTGAGCCATTTTGTGGCTCTTGTGGCGGATTGGGGCATTGGGCACCGATCCGTTTGGGGGGAAACAGGGCCCTCAGGCTCAGTTTCTCTATTATGGGGATCCCCATAAGGGGTCTGGGTAGTGAGGAATGGCCGGTGCATGCCCAGACGGGGGCTGTCAGTCCGCCTCACTCCCAGGTGACAGGGGATGATCCACACAGGGGTGTACACCCACCTGGCATCCCACTGACTGTCATCCCATTGTTCCCCCCCTCAGCAGGGGTCTGAGGGGGTGTGTGGTTCATCGGCTTGGCAGGCTGGTCAGCCGATGCTCGGATCTGTGCCCTATGCGCGCCTTTGCTCTCGAGCTGTAATCTCAATAAAGTTGTGGCCTCTTTACCTCCAGCACTGTGTCTGAGTGTTTCTTGTCGCCGTGCCCCCTCCCCACTCTCCTCCCCCCATTTAGCACTCGCCTGCAAATAACGGCTCCTAGACTCACCTGGGGGCCTGAGTTGCGGTTGATGCGGGGGGAGGCGAGCGGGGAAGCAGCATGGTGGCCGCCATGTTGGGGAGGGGTGGGGAGTGTCCAGGGGCCAGGTAACTCCACCCAGGCACATCCGGTGCAGGCCCCTGGTCAGATGGCTCTTCCCCACCCCTCAGCACTTGGCCCGTGGCGGCATCCCGCCCAGCCCTCCCTTTTGTCACAACTTTGGACTGAGCAGGCTACTTGTACTTTGAAAGGGAGAAAATAATTTTTAAAAAACTTTATTACTTGTACTTTGAACTTTATTTAAAAAGCCTGGGGATGCTTTTTCCCATTGAAAAGCTTTCCCGAACCCCTGAATCAAGCCGAATCGATACCCGAATCGCTATACCCGAATCAGCTTGCCAATTCGGGTACAGCTGTTCCCGAATCGGCTTCTCGATTCAGGTATACCCAAATCAGGAAAGCCGAACCACTGTGCCTTTGCACACCCCTAATTCTTGTTTGTTGACTAGTTGTTTTTGTTTGTTTTATAAGCATGTGTGCAATTGTAGTGTTTGTATGTTTAATTTAATGATATAAAACTCTTTATTTAAAAAAATAATCTATCTTGCTGAACATTGCTTGCTTCTTCCTCCCCTAGATCAAGCCTAAGCCTCTCTCTTCCCATGGGAGTATAAAAGTGAAAATATTTTACAGAGACTTGTAGATGTAAACCTTTTCACTCAAGGAGTGCAGTTCATATACATTACATGCATGTAAATGACAGTTTCAGAACAAATCAGATTGTGGGTGGTTCTATTTGACATATCCATCTTCTTGGCAGCCCTAAAATGATACACTGAAGGGGAAACTGGGATTATTTGCGACTTACTATTCAGTAAACGGTTCTTTGAGAAAGAGGCAAGGCAGCTAACTGATAAAGCAGGCAGTGAAGTGGAAACAAAAGCTTCCATTTCCAGATCATTATAATCTTCTATTCTGAAACATATCCCCAAGTTTTAAAATTATATATGTTAGTATCATTACAGAAAAATATGACTGCAAGTGGAAAGATTATATTTCCTCCATAATCTACAAGATTCATATTTTGCTTCCCCATTTGTGTTATATTTTGCTGTTCATTTGTACCTTGGAGCTATCTCACAAAAACAGGACTGGCCCAAAATATTTTATTGCCCTTGGAAATTGTACCCCACAGTTGAATGCATGATAGCTGCTTAAATGGTATGTTTATCAACAAACAGTTAGCTACTAAAGGTATCAGATGCCTCTATTGCTCTCTTTCATCTACCCCTTATAACCCAATAAATGGCTGTTTTGGACCTTTTTCCTGACTGGAAAGTAGGAGAGAAAGTAGAGAAATTGAAACAAAAATGCTGAACAGATTAGTTTTAGTTTATCAGCAGATATTGGAGGATGCTGTGTTGGTCCAAAGAGAAAAGACATGAGACCCAACAAAATATCACAAATGGGTGTGATTTGATTTCTCCAGAATTTTACATCAAGAGATCTCATGTCCAAACTATATATTACATCTACTGCATGATCACCACCAGGGATTCCATACAACAGCTGCATGTTCCTGTTACAGGCCTTTTCTTCCAACTGAGGGAACCCACATAACCTCCTATAATTTTGGGAACTAGGTTTGTTTTGAAATGTAAACACTCCTGTCAGTTGTTAGATGTTCCTATGGTAGCAAGTATAAAGGTTTTGGGTTCGCTTTTGTGAGGTAATTTTTGTATTGCATACAGAGATCACTGAAGCAGGAGGTTTAAGAAAACAACAAAGATTTATTTATGTACAGCTAGTTTTGAAAGAACAGAACAAAAGCACAGGTCTTCAGACTTGAAGGAGCCTCCAGACCTGGAGAAGTCTGGCTGAGGTACCTAAATTTAAGCTAGTCATGGCTTCAGATTGTGATTTAAATTCTTTTAAATGCTAGAGGTCACAACAGGCTTTCATTCCTTAACCACCAGGTTAGACACACAGGATTCCACCCACACCAGCCTGCACTTTTCCAAGAGTCAGACAAAATGGTACCAGGTCTGCTCATTACCAGAGACAGACCACACAACTGGGTACTCTGTGCTCTCCCAGAGGTATAGCTAAACCACTTCGCCACACTACCAAGCACAGCTTCTCTTGATACTGTCTGCTCTCTCACTGAGGCATCCCTGAACTGAACTGCTGCTGTGTTTCCCTCCATCATCCCATCCCCTCTTCTAACAGGAGCAGCACTCCTAGAGGTTTAAAAATAAAACCGCTGAGTGGCTGTTCTACCTTTCAGGGGCAGGACAACCTCCTGTTCATCACAGTTCCCAATAGGAACTCAATGTAGAAGTGTCACAGGGATCTAATTAAATTTGGAACCATGATGCTGGAGTACAGGGGCTCAAAAATGGACTAGGGGGCAGAATTTGCCCCATCGGGTGGGCTGCATGTGCTAGCATACTGCTACAAGTCCCTGTGATGATCACACAATAGATGTAATATGTAGTTTGGCACATAATCTTTTAAGGTTCTTGTGAGTTCCATCTGGAGCTAGAGAGACATTTGAGGTTTAATATTTTCAGCTGGAAGGCTGCCAATTTTTTCTTTTCTTTACAAGAAGGCTAAAGGTGCAACTGGACACCAGCTCCACCCAGAACCTCCTAATCTAATCAAATTTACAACACATTCTGCACTGGACATTGACGAGAAGCCTTAAATTGATGACCTGAAACATGTCCTCCCTCTCCTCTGCACACATTTTTCAAACATCTAGCCTGATAAAGAATTCTAGAGAAAACAAAGCCTTGCAACCTTTGTTGTATTATTTTGGCTTTGCTTTATTGGCATATTTGATGCCTGGCTCATAGTAGCGGGAATACAGGAAGTTTCCTTCTACGAGTCAGGCAACAGCTCTCCAAGGTCTCAGGCAGAGGTCTTCCATATCACCTTCTACCTGATCCTTTTAACTGGAAACTCCAGGGATTGAACCTGGGACCTTCTGCATGCAAAGCAGGCGATCTACTGTTCAGCCTCAGCCTCTCCCCTGCATTAGGAAAACCTGATGCAATTAATTTGATGTTTATCTATTGCATAGCTTGATCAAATAATTTATTTTTCTCCTAAATATTTCTGTCTGTAATGGTGCTTGAACACATGTAGTAGGAAGATGAGGTTGTCTATGTAATTTACAATGCCATTATAATGGCTTTGGAAAGGCCTCAAATAATGCTAGTGTGACCAGTTTCATGGCATATATATCTATAAAACACAATGGTGGTTTAAAAAAAACTCTGTTTTTGAGGAATATGTTCAACTTCTGCTCACCACCAAGTCACTTATTTTACCCCATGATAAATTTACACATCATAAAACAGGGATTCCCATTGAAGGATTATCATTATTTGAAGCAAAGATCATTCATTTTCTGTACTATGGTCTTCCTTGCATTGGATTTGGTACCATTACTTTTTTGACCCTCTTTGGGGGTCAATCCAGAGCTCATTTCTGGATGCTTGGATATATCCTAAAATTTGAACAATATCCCAATATTGAGCTGAACTCTTACTCCAGAATAACAAGCTTGAACTGTATTGATATGTTATTAAATTGCTTTATGCTGGAGAGTTAATAAAACCAATCTCTAGTTGATTTAATACACTCTAGATTTCTTAATGGATCCGAAAATGCCTTATGAAGTTACAGTTCATCATTCATTCACTCCAGTTCCACAGAAAAAAATGGCTTACCATGATTTGATTCACAAGATAAAATCTGTATTTCACTGAAAGATTTTTAATATAACAACTTATTTCTATTCTACATAATGCATCATATATGTTATAATGTAATGTAGGCTTACTGTTAAAGACCCATCAAATAGCAACACAACCTAGCTCATTTCTTTTTAACAAACCCCAATTCTCCTCTGAATTTAAGTACCAGGAGTAGCACTTCCTTATTTACCTCTGTCAGGCTGGCCTACTTCCTTCTGTGCCCATGCATACTAGGAAAGATTTATGACTGAACTCTTTTAAAGACTAGTAGCCAATGCTTAAAGAAGTATCCCTTAACACAACTTAATTGAAGTACCAAATAGGAAAATATCTACTATATCCCCGATGAAGAGTAGTCACATGGAGACTGTGCTGAAATTCCTTTTCCATTTTAAACAAGCTGCCTTGGCAATCACTTCCTATTTTGAATATTTTGCATCATATTGATAAGTAGATTAATCAGCAACCTATTCTTCATGACAGTTTTCAGTACTAGCAATGGAAATATAACCCAACCCCCCCACCCCAGTTACTCACACAGTCTGAGGGACTGCTATTGCTATTGTAGCTCTCTTTCTTATGCAGAGTGTTCTATATATGCTGTGACTTAATAGTTAAAAGTGGTGATGATTTAGCTGTGGCAGGAGTGGGTTCTGACTTGTGGTTAAAGTAGTCTTATTACCAGATTTAGAGTAGATTTACCAGATTTATAGTAGTATCTTTCATGGGCAAGAACTCACTTCATCAGATATTTGTAATATTTCTGTGCAAGATCCCAGTGGTCGCTCACAACAACTCCAATCAGTGATAACACTGTCTACCAAGTTACAAAGCACTCTGGAACACTTGTTGAGGCCAAGAAAAGTATTTCCTTTATTTAAGCCTTAATTAACTATTGATAACTTCTAAGTCAGCAATTTTGCAATGGAGTCTCCCTTTGAAGTTCTTGTTGAAGAATGCTGACTCTCAGGTCAGCAAGAGTGTAGAATGAAATATTCTCTCATTGCATACCTAATGTTACCATTTGATGTCAAATTTGTGTCCATGTATTCTTTTGTGTAGAGGTTTGGTCTTTATTTGGTACAGACAGCAGAAGGGCAAGATTGACATATAATTGCATATATCCATTTGGAGGATGAGCAAGTGAATCAGCCCATTATGATTTGCAGTTCTAATTGAGGCATGGGTGAGGGAGAGATTTCAAGAGTAGGGGCAGTGGAGAAGACAGGAGTGTAGCCTTCAAACCTTCATATTCCAGTCCTTCTAAAGTGACACAAAGCTGTATGGAAAGATGTGTTTGCTTGTATTTTAAGGGTATTTAAGGCTTATAATTCAGCAGTAATAGGGAAGGAATTTTTAGCCACACCCACTATAATCACTATGTCCTTGCAATGTGTTTGGAACTAGATAATGGTCATGATATTGTGTTAACATGCAGTGAGATTAAAATCTTGCATATCTTTAACCACTGAACCTGACTAAGTGAATTTATCAGAGACTCAACAGAAAAATGATATGCAATCTCATACTTGATTGTATATAGAAGCTTTTCCTTCCCTCTGTCCTGAGTGCACATATAATTGCATATATCCATTTGGAGGATGAGCAAGTGAATCAGCCCATTATGATTTGCAGTTCTAATTGAGGCATGGGTGAGGGAGAGATTTCAAGAGTAGGGGCAGTGGAGAAGACAGGAGTGTAGCCTTCAAACCTTCATATTCCAGTCCTTCTAAAGTGACACAAAGCTGTATGGAAAGATGTGTTTGCTTGTATTTTAAGGGTATTTAAGGCTTATAATTCAGCAGTAATAGGGAAGGAATTTTTAGCCACACCCACTATAATCACTATGTCCTTGCAATGTGTTTGGAACTAGATAATGGTCATGATATTGTGTTAACATGCAGTGAGATTAAAATCTTGCATATCTTTAACCACTGAACCTGACTAAGTGAATTTATCAGAGACTCAACAGAAAAATGATATGCAATCTCATACTTGATTGTATATAGAAGCTTTTCCTTCCCTCTGTCCTGAGTGCACTGTGATGGAACTCCAAGATGAACAAATCACCTTCCAGGCAGTTTTTGAATCAGAGGGAAATCATTTCAAAAAACTGGTGTGACAGCAAGCAATAGGAGTGATGCCTCCACTAAATATTTCACTGACTGATTAATACATTGCCAGGTGAATTGCCATAGATATCAAATACAGCTAGAATATTGATTTCCTTGAGATGTGAGAATAATATGTATAATCAGATATTACTGGCAAAACAGAAGTTAGAAAAGAGGAAACAAGTCAATATGCATACCATGCAAAAGCAAAATTGGCAGACGTACAAGGCTTAAATGTGATGTTTAAAGATAACATGATAAACAACAAACTGAGATTCCCATATGATGAAGAAAACGTATTTGACAACCTATTATTAGGCAAAGAGAGAGTGAGAGTGAGAGACATTCAGTATTCACAGCCAACCATCTCCTAAAGGAATAAGGCTGCAAAAGTCGTAAAATAATATGAATCATCTAGTATGCTACAGCTACCAGTTCTCTCGGTTGTCAGATATGACTCAATGAAACTGATGAAACAATAAAGGTGTTGTACTATGTATTCCACTGATGTGGGCTTCAATACAGTCATACCATGAGTGAGAGACAAGGAAACAGGTTGCACTCTGATGGGTCCCAGTATTGTGCGGCATCCAGAGTTGCAGTTTGCCAATTTTGTTGGCTGCATGAGCCCTTCAGACATGATCTAGCCAGTACTTTTAAGTCCTGTTGATTTCAGTTGGAGAAAATGAAGCATGTATTAGTTCATGTTTTAGTAGTGAGGCAAGATATAGCATAAGCAATCAGGGGCTATAATTCAAAGTCTGACCAAATAATATCAATCAGACTTCATGGAAAGCCTATCAATATAACCATCATTCAAGTCTATCAACATAACCATCATTTATTCAGCTATAGATATTGAAGAGGAAGAAACTGAGAGCTTTTATGCAAGTGTCCAGGAAAAAATTGATCATACACTTAAAGAAGGTAATCATAGGTGACTAGAAAGCAAAAGTAGAATACAAAGCAGAATCTAATATTGTTGGAAAATTTGGACTAGGATTACAAAATGAAGCAAGAGAGTGACTAATAGAATTTTGTGAAACCAACAATTTCTTCATTGCAAACAGACATGCTTCAGGCAACAGAATAGACAATTGTATATGTGGATATCAACTGTGGGTTGAAACCAGAGACGTTATCAATGCAGAATGCGCAAATACTATTCCAGTAGCCAAAAGAAATGAAAAACCTCAATGGATGACTGATGAAACTCTTCAAATTGCTAAAGATAGACAAGAAACTAAAACAAAAGGTGACAGAAGCAGAAATCTAAATGCAGTTTAAAGTTGCATGCAGAGACAAAAAAAAATCTATTATAATAACACAGAGTGGCTGGGGGCACCTTGTTAAGGGAGCCATAGAATTGGACCCAAGGATCCAAACTTCCTGAAACTTGAGGGAGGAGATCTTTAGTGGGCAGGAAGGAATAAGTTCCCTGCAAATATGATGAAATTTGCTTGTAAAATTCTCCTGCCCAGCACCATAGACAGTTTTCCCCATAGGGAATAATGGCTAGATAAATTCAGGATTCTTTAATTTTGCAAGCCGGAATAGAGAATCTGACCTTGATTTCTGGGTCCAAATTCAACTGGGTCCAAATTCAACTGAATTTTGTGCATACCCCTACATTAAATAGTACAAATTTAATACACTTAAATGTGTTTGTTACTCTTGACTCCTGTGTTCTCATCAATCCATATAATGCACAGCAATCTCTATAGGATCCAAGGAAAGGGGGTCTGCTGTGTTCTTTGTTTTACCAATTAAGGGATCCTGTGTAAAGAACAAAGAAAAATAAAAAAATCCACTTTGCCTCGGACTCCTAAAGCTGAAGATGGACCTTTTATCAGAAAATGAGGATGTGGGTGTGAAGTGGTTTACAACCTTCTAACCTGAGGGGTTTGCTTTAGGGTGGTTAAAAATACAAAACTTGAAAGGCCTGGATTAGGATTCCTGTATCAGCAGGAATGCTTCTGTTATGGGATGCTACAAACCTGTGCCACAGACCTCATAAACAGCCCCCTGTGGAGCCCTTGCCACAGGCTAATCTCCCATGTGATAAATTATCTGCAAGTAAGACAGGTATCTGGACCATGTCGCTTGGTGGTACACTATCTCATGACTGAACACACTACTTGCCTGAGAACTTCTCCTGTACATGCTCCATTGAAGTGAATGAAACACTCCCAAGGACTCACTTTCAACCCCAAGGACAAATCTTTTAATGTTCTAGACCAATTCCACATTGATGGCAGCTCCTATTGCTTTCAGTGGAGAAGGGCCTATGTTTCTCATTGCAAATAATGAGATCAGTGGAATTTTTTGGTCATATCGTATCATAAACCTTTTATTGGCATAAAATACAGTAAAACAAGGTTTAAAAAAACCCTGAAAGGTAAATACCAAGAGGGTAATATAAAATCTCAGCCGGTCAAGAACCATGATAGAATAAAAAACACAATAAAAGGTCTAAGTATTGTAAACTCCTGGGAGAGGAACTTCTGACAGCACTGATTAATTAATTCCAGTTGAAGCCAGGATGTTGTTTTTGTATTATATGGTGCAATTTGGGGGCTTGCAAGGAATCACAAGGGAGGATAATCAATTGAGAAATTCCCCCTAATACCACAACAGCACGAGATTACTGAGCTCTGGAGTGAGATGAAAACCCTTGTGCTCACTAAGCCCTAAACCTGAGAAACATAGTGGGTTAGCAGAGTTGCCCCATAGCAGTAGCTGATGAGCAAGAATTTGGTTCTTGCATTGATTTGCTCACTTAGCTAAGCAAAACAATGCAAGAAAGGGATGCCTCTCCCTCCTCATGCTGCAGCACAGTGGTTATGTGGTTGGGCTGCAAATCAGCACTCTGCTGTTCAACTCCCTCTCCTGCTGTGAGCTCAGTTGGTGGCCTTGGTAAGCCACTCCTCTCAGTCTAGCTCCCCAGCTGTATTGTGGGGATTATAGCAATAACATTGATTTTGTTCACCACTCTGAGTGGGCCTAATCTGTCCAGAAGGGTAGTGTATAAGCACACTGTTATTATTACTATATCATGTTGTTGTTATATGGTAGAATTGGTGGCAAGGTCAGGGTACTGTAAACTATTGGACCTGTGCGTCTTTGAAGTTTCAATAATCATTGTGAGAGGTGACTAATTAGGAGCAAAGGAAATGCTTTTCTTCCTTTCCTGATTATTTCCCCATTTTTGCTTCAAATGGTCCAGAACACTTCAAAAAGCGTATAGCATGCTACATTCAGAAAGAAGGAGGGTTGTGAGGCATCCATCCCTGACGCTAATCAGGATTCTTTAAGCAGCTTGAGGTTCAGTCAATCCAATCCTCCCCTCACATTTTCCTGTTTTTTCATCCATTTCCCTTAATATTTCGTACAGTTGGAAGGACATGCTTCATCCTCACCAGGGCTTTTTGAGTATATGTTGTATTTTTCTGCATACCTTGGAAGCCCTCTGAGTATGCAAGTGACCTTTACCATGCCTGTGGATGGTGCTGCTGTGTTGCTCTTTGTTGATAGGCATTGGCCCATCATGTTCCGGGTGAGAAGGAATGATGCTACAATACCCTTAATGTAAACCCCTTTGAATTCAGGAACCAGCCCTTGAATTTAGTAAGAGAATTTTGTCTTCATACCTGATTACTCCCTACCTGCTGGTAGGAATGGCTGACAGTTTCATTAAGCTTACTCAGGTCACTCTGTTTCTCTCAGTGTTATTAGCTGGTCTGTCGTTGGATGGGAATTAACTTCAAGAATTAACTTTAAACTAATCCAGAAATCACATAGTATCTTAAAGGAGGCAGAATATTTTGTATGAAATCCCATACCAAGAGTGGAATTTTAATGTATTAATTATTCATCCTCAGCTGGCGTTCTTAGAATGTCTTCCTGTCCTGTATATGTATTATGAATGGCTTCTTCTATACTTAGAAGGGCCTGGGAGGCCACTGCTTCAATTACCTGCCATAAATTAGCTGCCTGCTGCCTCTGAAAGGGATTACCCACATTGGCACAAGTGAGGGAAACATATGGGTAATGTGGAGAAACAGCTTTCTAAAATAGAAGCCTATTTAAACACTAGCCTCAGATTAGAAAATAAAATAGGTTACTGTGTAATGGCTCTGTACAATATGAAAAGCAATTAGGCTTTCAATGTCCTGTGCATCTTATGAGAAGACTGGAAATCTTGCCTACATTAACAAAGACAGAAGATATGGAACATTTTTTTTACTAACTCAGTAGGTGTATTTGGGTATCCATTTCCTGCTTTTTTGTGATGGCTCTGAACTACAATAGCCAGGGGGGCACTACACACAATGGGCTATTACTAGATTTTGTGGCATTATGAGATCCTATGGTGTGTAGGACAGGTGGCTGACTCAAGAGTGATAAAGGAGAGAGTCCACTGAACAGTTCAGAATCTCATCACACATGCACATGTACACGCATGTGTGCACATGCACACACAACCTATTTCAAATCTATCCAGGCACAGAAACCTATTATACAGTCTATTTACCCAGTGATGATCTAGTAGGGTTTGTGTTACCACTGCTTACTAAACCCATATACTTTCAAGGGAACTGCAGTAAAGATGAAAAACTGTTGTCACCTCCCCAGCCTTATGTTAAAGAATAAGAACCCCTAGTTTGGGAATTTTCTATTTTTAGAACATTTGAGAAGCAGTATAGAATAGCAATTACAGCACTGCATTTCAACAGGAGAAATTTACATTCAAGTTTCTGCACAGATGTGACGCTTGTTGGATGACCTTGGGCTAGTCTTTCTTTCCATTTTTCAAGGTTCTTAGTCAAGAAACAACTGAGGGATGCCCACATAAGCCTGTACACCCTGAGCTGCTTGAAGGAAGGGGTGAGAATAAAAATTTAAAAATAATGGGGAACAATGTCCTGCCATGGAAACATGGTGGTAGAAAGTGCTGTCAAGTCATAGCTGACTTATGGCGACCCTCTGCTGGGATTTTCAAGGCAAGAGACTAACAGAAGTGGTTTGTCATTGCCTGCCTCTGCAATCCTGGTCTTCTCTGGAGGTCTCCTACCAATTACTAACCATGGGCAACTCTGCTTAGCTTCCAAGATGTGATGAGGGTGGGCTTACGTGGGCTATCCATGTCAGGCGAATGTTATATACCTCTGTGCAATATCTAAACAGGAGGATACTCAGGTCTGTATTGCCAAACAAATTTGTTGACCAAGGTTTCCAACCTCCAGGTGGGATCTGGAGTTATCCAGGAATTATAACATGTCCAAACTACAAAGATCAGTCCCTCTGGAGAAAATGGCAGCTTCAGAGGGCAGAACATATGGTACACCATAGATTCTAGGTGAAATCCCTACCCCAATTCCCCCTCTCTCAGGGCACAGCCATTAAATCTCCAGGAATTTCCTGGGCCAAATTTGACAATTGTTAAAGTTTTGAAGTCAGTTTCAATGGCTTGCTTGACCAACTATGATCATACTCATATAGAAATGAAATCTCTTAGGGGATTTTACATATTTACTGTAGCACACTAATTTACTGGAGCAGGCATGTTCAGGTGTTTGGTGGAAAAGGAGCCCATGTGCAAGGAATGCATCTTGCACAATGAGGAGGGACTCTGAAGCTCGATTTAAACATGATGCTGGAAAAGCAAAAGAACTCACCCTTGGGATATTGCACTCAAGTAGTACCTCATTTAAACTGGGTGCCACCCATGCACAGCTGAAACTACTGATAACTAAGCCAGCAAGCCACTGCACATGCCAGCACAGTGCCCAGCTAAACTATCATTTTGTGCCTTGCTAACAAAGCATCTGTAGATATTTGCATGAGTAGCAACCCAATTAAAACAAGATGCTGTGTGAAGAAAAAAAATATCTTGGACCATCCCTAAACATATGAGGCTGCCTTATACTAGCCCTATTCACATGTTACAGTGAGTACATGTACATCCTGCATGCACATCTGTTTGTAATAAAGAGCCAATGTGCGTTTGCTCAGCAAATGAAACTGAGGACCAGTACCTGGATAAATGTGAGTTTTCAATCACACATTAACTGTGCATGCGTTGAATGTAACGTGAGCTTTGTTTAATGCATGGTGGTGGGGGTGGAGAGTGCTCTCAAGTCATAGCTGACTTATGGTGACCCTGATGGGAGTTTCATGGCAAGGTTGACCCTGCTTAGCTTCTGAGATTTGATGAGACCAGGCTCATCTGGGCTATCCAGATCAGGGCGCTTGATGCATATGTAAAGAAAAAAAAACAGTGTTCACTGCAATTTGAGAACAGGGCTATTGAGACAGAACATTAGTCTATCAAGGCCACAGCTATCTGTTTTGATTGGCAGTGGCTCTCCAAGGTCACAGGTAAAGATGTTTCACATCACTGACTACCTGTGCCTGCCAGAGATTGAATTTGGGACCTTCTGCATGCAAACCAGGTGTTTTACCACTGGGATATGGCCCCAGCCCTGAACTATATTTTAAATTATAGCAATAGCTATGGGAATACCTACTGCAAAAGATGCTCCATCACACACTCCCAACATTTTGTAAAACCAGAGGACACTGCAGAGGTCAATGTGGTACTTGATGTATCACTGGGCTGAAATTTAAATATCCCAGTAAAAGAGTCTTTGGATTTTCCAGGCTTTCTAGATCCCTCTGCCCTGCTCATGACCTCGTGACACAATTTAGTGCTGCTTGCCTGTCAGGAAATGAGTTCACACAGGGTAAAGCCTCTAAACATTTAGCATCTCTCTCCCTCCCTCTCTCTCTCTCTCTCTCTCTCAGCACCATAGTTTACTGCTCGTGTCTAAAAATGGAACTCAGAGAGGTGAATTTTAAAGTCTTTTTCAATATTATTTATAGAAGTGATTTTCCTATAAGAATTGGTTTTGTATTGTATTTAGAATAATTTAGAAAGATTTAGTGTTTAATTTTGGAAAGATAGCACTTCTTGTGTCTACCGTTATATTTTTGAAATTTGTATTTGGTTGATTTGTATGTTTAGAAAAATAGAAATTATGATGTGAGCTATAGTTAATTGGTTTGTAGTGACAATGACTAAACAGAGTACTTTACTTTATTTGGTATTTAGCCCGCCCTCCCCACAAGCGGGCTCAGGACAGGGTACAACATTCATAAAATACATAATTATATAAATACAATTAAAATCATGTCATAAAATCATAAATCAGATGGCCTATTGCACAATCCTGCCCTCAAATACAAAAAGGGAGACACCCGGATGGATGAGATGTCATTAGATAGGAGAAGGCAATGGGAGGCTCAATGATGGTCCGAATACTGGCCTCAGCCATATGCCTGATGGAACATCTCCATCTTGCAGGCCTGCCAAAATGATACCAGATCTTGGCGAACCTGAGTGTCTTCAGACAGAGAGTTCCACCAGGTTGGGACCAGGACTGAAAAAGCCCTGGCCCTGGTTGAGGCCAAACGAGCCTCCCTGGGGCCAGGGATCACCAGCAAGTTCTTATCTGCTGAACGAAGCACTCTCTGGGGTACATACGGGGAGAGATGGTCCATCAGGTATGCTGGTCCCAGTCTGTTAAGGACTTTAAAGGTCAACACCAACACCTTGAAATGGACCCAGAACTCCATGGGAAGCCAGTGAAGCTGCTGCAAAACTGGTGTAATATGAGACCTGAATGGAACATCCATCAGGACCTGAGCAGCAGCATTCTGGACTCGCTGTAGTTTCCAGGTCAGACCCAAGGGTAGCCCTGCGTAGAGGGAGTTAACTGTAATCTAGCCTAGAGGTGACCATTGCATGGATCACTGTGGTTAGGTCCTGGACTGAAAGATAGGGGGCAAGTTGCCTAGCCTGCCGTAGTTGGAAAAAAGCAGTCCAGGATGCAGACGTAACCTGAGCCTCCATAGATAAGGAGGAATCCAGGATCACACCAAGACTCCTGACTGATGAGACAGGCACCAATGGGGCCCCCTCAAAGGCCAGAAGACAAATCCCCATATCCTGCAGCCCATGGCCCAAATACAGGACCTCTGTCTTTGCAGGGTTCAGCTTCAGTGTGCTGTGCTTCACCCAACCAGATACCACCTCCAAGGCTCTCAACAGGACATCTGGGGGCGATTCAGGTCAGCCACCCATCAACAGATATAACTGGGTGTCATCCGCATGCTGGTGACAACCCAGTCCAAAACTCTGCACCAACTGGGCAAGGGGGCACATATAAAGGTTGAATGACAGGGAAGAGAGTATCGCCCCCTGGGGGACACCACACACCAATGGCTAGTACTTGGACACTCTCTCCCGCAGCGCTACCCTCTGTCCCCGACCGTGGAGAAAGGAGAAAAGCCACTGCAAGGCCGTCCCTCGAATCTCCACATCGGCGAGGTGGTGGGCCAACAACTCATGGTCAACTGTGTCAAACACTGCTGAGAGATCTAGCAATATCAGCAGTGCTGACCCGCCTTGATCCAGGTTTCTGCAGAGATCATCCATGAGGGCAACCAACACTGTCTCTGTCCTGTGGCCTGAAAGGAAGCCGGACTGGTATGGGTCCAGGACAGAAGTCTCTTCCAGGAAAACCTGCAGATGCTCAACCACCACCCGCTCAATCACCTTTCCCAGGAACGGGAGGTTTGATACTGGGCAGTAACTGGACAGGTCGGCAGGGTCCAAAGATGGCTTTTTAAAAAGAGGCCTCACCACGGCTTCCTTCAATGCCCCAGGAAACCCCCCAGAGTTTAATGATGTATTAATAATATCCTCCAGTTGGGGCCCCAGCCTATCGACGCTGGCTTTCATGAGCCATGATGGGCAGGGGTCCAGGGAGCACGTGGCGGGCCTAACCAGCCACAGGTTCCTGTCCACCTCATCCCGGGAGACCAGACTGAAGTGATCTAAGGTTGAACCAGAAGATGGCCAAGGGGCCTCCAATTCCCTTACTGTATCAACCATGGCTGGCAGATCACGGTGGAGGGACAAGATTTTATCTGCAAAAAAGCTCCCAAAAGCCTCACAGCTAATAGCCGAATTTCTATTTTGGCAACATCCCTGAGAAGGAGACCAAGGACTGAACAACCTGAAACAATTTTGCCAGGCATGAGCTTGCAGATGCTCTGGAGGCGGCGAAGTATTTCCTCTTCGTTGCCTTCACAGCCACCTCATAGGCCTTCATAAATGCTCTATAAGATGATCTTGCCTCTTCCCTATGTGTCCGTCGCCACACTCGCTCTAGCCGCCTCAGTTCCCACTTCATCAGACATAGCTCCTCTGTATACCAGGGGGCCCATCTGACTCGGAGATGGAGAGGGCGACAGGGAGTGATCTCGTCAATAGCTTTCGAGAAATGGTCCTGCCAGTTTCCCACCAAGTCACTCAACAAGCTGCCAGGGGGCATTGGATCCCGCAGAGCATTCTGGAAACCAATTGGATCCATGAGTCTCAGCGGGCGAGCATAAATCAGCTCGCTGCCTATGCAGGAGGGGGCTGGCACTCCCAGACAAGCCTTCAGGACATAGTGGTCCGACCATGGCACCACTGTAGTGATGTCTATGTTCACCTGAACCCCCACCCCAAAGATCAAATCAAGTGTGTGGCCCGCTTGATGTGTAGGAGCAGAAACAAATCGGGAGAGTCCCAGTGCTACCATGGACAAGACCAGGTCCATAGCCTGAAAAGAGGTGGGATCGTCAAAACTGACATTGAAATAACCAAGACTAACAGTCTAGGATGTTCCAAGGTCCACCCCAATACTGCCTCTAACAAGCTTGACAGGGTAGCTACTGGTGTGCTAGGCGGTCGGTACACCAACTCTCCTCTGCATCCCACACCAGGCCAACACAATCAATGCCAGTGATCTTTGGTGCGGGGAGTGTCCTGAAAGAGAAAGACTCTCAAATGAGTATTGCCACCCCTCCCCCTGACCATCCGTCCAGGACTGGTGAAGGACCGAGAAACCTGGTGGGGCCAGTTCTCCCAAGGCAACTGTCTCGCCCTCCCTCACCCAGGTCTCGGTCATGCACGCCAGGTCCATGTCTTCTGCCACAAAAAAGTCCTGCAGTGTTCTGGTCTTATTATTAATGGACCTGGCACTGCACAACACCAGTGTCGGAGAGAGGCAAAATTTCCTAGCCCACAACCAGCATGCCTTGGGATGGGACATAGAGTATGGCTACAGTAACCAAGCAGCATGCATTGCCTGCAGAAATTTACTAACAGGCCTTTTCATTGTTTTGTTTTTCAGTGAGACATTACATTTCATTTTTATTGATAATGTTATTGATTCATTTGTTTCTTTTATGCCATTTTTAATTCATTTACACCAAACTGATAAAAAAACCAGGCATCAGTTGGCAATAATTCTACTGAATTCATTAGAATAGTTGAGGGGGTGGGGGAGTTGCCTGAATTTTCATCATGAGCAGGGGGAAATGTGGATTCTTGAACTGAAACCGTGTGTTCAGAGAATTTAGTGATATCCCTGATATTTCCCTCTAATTTGCAACATTTCACAGGGGAGGGATGTTGTGCCTCTGTCCAGTGGCCTAAGAGCATGCTCCTCACTTAATACTCTTCTCCTTCATTCTCTTCTCCAACTATGCCCCCTTTCTGAGTGACTTTGTGCTAGTATAAAGGCATGTTGTGGTCAAGAAACTCGGTGTTGTTGCTCTTATCCTTTCTTTGAGTACTTTGAGCAGGAATTCCCAAATCAGGATGAGCATATGCTCCTAAACTGTTGATAGCTGTATCAGAGAAGAAATTTAGATGGAAAACATGAGGGAAATGCAAAATGATTAAAGCTGCAGAGGTCCTGTTCTTTACATCTGTAGTTCTAGTTTCTATAGGCTCAGATGCCTTAACATGCTCCATCAGCCATTTACCTTGAACAAGCAGTGAATGAAATCATTTGCAATCGCAATGTGCGCTGTTGCTTTGGAAGGGTCTTTGTACAGAATAACAAGTATGTCCATTCTTCCCTATGCTTGACCTGCCCTGACTCACAGGGCAAGTAAGGACTGGTGTTAGGATCTTCCCTTTGCTGTTGTGGAATGTATAAATTGCACACTCTCAGATTAGAGTTAGCCAATCCAATTCCAGCCAGCCAAATAATTATGAGAGCAGTGTTGGCAGAGTCAAATTAGAATATTTGCAAAGCAGGCAGCAGAGAGAGTGAAGTGCAGAGTGTTTTGTCTCCTCTCACATTCTTGGGCCTACTACAGGTTCCTCAGTGTGGTCTGTTGAATGACAGCCCCTCAGAACATTCCATCCCCCACCCCCTCCTCTTCACTTTTTTCTCTCTCTCTTTCTTCTTTTCCCCACATTTAGGTTTTGTATCCCTTTCCAAACTTCCCCTCTTCATAAGCAATAGTTACTGGGCATTTCTGATCCTTTCATAATCTCCCTTCTCAAAAATTCTATTGTGAATAGGGACACCAAGATAGAAGCCAAATTCTGGGCTCCTTGGTCAGCAAGGATTGGGGGGCTGCAATGTCATCTTTTTAGGGTGAGACAACTGAATCCTCACTTAAATGTTTTGTAACATTTCTATTCTGCCACTTGTTCAGTTGTGCTGGTTCTTCAAGCTTCACTGGCCAAACAGAAAGGCGGATCTGGTACTTTTAAGCGTTGTGTAAAGGGCAGCATTTCATGAACACTGTGCCTGTTCCACACAGTTATCAAAGATGCACAAATGTGGTGGGATCCTATTCAGGCTGGAAAAAGTGAATGCGACTCTGTAGGAAAGGTTAAGGGAAAAGGTTTGTGCTCACATTTCATCTTGCTAAAGCCACACCTTGACTGTGGTTTTGGGGCTATCAGGGTTGGAAAGGTGGGCCAGACCCAATCTGTTCTGGTTCTGGCAAGCCATCTCATTTCATTGGGATGTACAATGCATAAATAATTAGAGGGGAAAGGAAACCTTTCTATAACATGCACATCTTATTGACCGATTTCACACATTAACTTTCTAAGACAAAGAAGAACTTGGGAGGAACTCATTTATTGAATCATACCAGGCAATATCTTTGAATGAGTGCTTCTTCTGTACAAAAAATATGTGTTGTGGTATGTTGCAGGCATGTGTAAATTCTCTAAGTCATCATAATGGTTTGACCTGCTGTAACAAATTAAAATGGAGGGGAAGCAAAATTGCTGGAATTTGTTCTTGAAGATGGTTCAAGAACCATTAATTAAACAAAGGCCATCTCTCCCTCATCATTACCTCTACATCAGTCTCATTTGCAGGATGCTCTCTATGGGTCCAGCTGCTGGTGCTAAGGATCTAATTCATCAGTTTTACTGCAGACAGTGTTATCCTCTGGGATTTCAGTTGATTCCATAATTAGCACCAGCATCTTCACTTGAAGAGGTGCAGAGGAAAGGGGAGGGGAGAAGAATGCAAGAGCGCCTTATGATCTGGCCTCTAGACAGAATCTCTTTCCTCTTCCACCTATCCACCTTTTCAGAACCCGCATGTGGAAGACTGCCATTTCTGCTGCTAGATTTGAAAGCAAACTAACTTTGGAGGAGGCAAAGCAAAATTGCACGTCTCATTAAAAAGGAACACACTCACCCACCCACACACACACACAACCCCTAGTTTTCCTGCAGCAGGCATGACAGTGGGGCTCAAATGGAGCCAGCTGCCTGTGTTTTCCTGATACCTTCCCCTATTCCTCAGTAGCCATGGAAGCATTCATGACGCCGCACTGTTTGTTGAGAAGCACATACTATATGCTCTTTGTTAATTAAACAAAATCAGCAGGAGAAGAACTTGTAGGACATGCCTTTGGTTTATGCAAAGGGCCATGGTGGAATCTTTTCTCCTGCAAGGAATTTAAGTACTTAGGGGAGAAAAAAAAAGACAATTATGATCGCACAACAGCAGAACAATATCTAACTATGTATGGAGCCACCTATATAAATTTGTGACATCCTAATTCAAATCTTTGCCTTTTCTAGATTTATAGGCAGGTGTACAATTCCAATTTACTTCCAAAATTCTTTGACAACGAATGAACTCTTTGAATGGGACAATATTAGCCTCATGTTCCTCTGGAACTGTATGTCTCACTCCACTTGTTTGCTATTCAATTATTTTCTCATTTAATGTTAAATAAGTTTCTCCTGATAAATGTTGGGGAATGTGCAAGTTTTAAAACTGAATGAGCATGCCACAAAAATCCAATTCTGATTCCACAAAATCTCAACAGAAGGTATGAAAGAAGGGCTCAAAAATATTATGAGAATTAAGGATGCTCAAATATCATTCAATTCAGCTCATGTCCTGATCACTCTGGACTGCCCCTGCATGCTCCCGTCATTCCTGGTGTGATGCAGAAGTAATGGGTCACCCTGGGGCCAATTGAGTGAAAATTAGCCCCCGGTTTAATGTTTGGGGTCAATTTTCACTCAATCAGCCCCTGGTGCAACCCATTACTTCTGCATCGTGCCAGGAATGACTTCATTCCTCATACAATGTACGTTGCTCCAAATAAAGACATCTAAATGTGCAGCTATCACTACATCCACTAGCAATGAATTTCACAATTTAATTAGTCATTAAGTAAAGAGGTATATCCTTTTGCCAGTCTTAAACCTATTGCCCATCAACTTCACTGGGTGTCCCTGTATTATGGGAGAGGGAGAAAAAGCTCACTCTATGCACTTTCTCAACCCATGCATATTTTTAAAACATATATTGTGCCCCCCCTTAGCTGTTCTAGACTGCAAAGTCTTGCCATATATGGAACAAGACATGCCAAATGTCCAAGCTGGATTCGGAAAAGGATGTGGCACTAGGGATCATACTGAAAATTTACAAAGGTTAAAGGACAACACCAGACAATTTCAGAAGACAATCAGCCTGTGTTTTATTGATTATAGTGAAGCTTCTGACTTTGTAGATCATGACAAGCTATGGACGGTATTAAAAGAAATGGGGGTGCCACAACATCTGATTGTATTGATGTGCAACCTGTACTCTGGACAAGAGGCTACTGTTAGGACAGAATATAGAGAAATAGAATAGTTTCCAGTTGGCAAAGGGGTCAGACAAGGATGTATATCTCCCTATTTGTTCAGCAACTTATATACAGAACATATAAGGAAAGACGGATTAGATTTAGATAAAAGTGAAGTGAAAACTGGCGGAAGGAACATTAACAATTTGAGATATGCAGATGACACTACGTTACTGGCAGAAAATAGTGAAGACTTGAAATGACTACTGATGAAGGTTAAAGGAGAAAGCACCAAAGCAGGATTACAGCTGAACATCAAGAAGACAAAAGTAATGATTACCGAGGAGTTACACAATTTTAATGTTGACAATGAAGAAATTGAAATTCTATTTCTTGCCTCAGTCATCTATTGATTCTATTTCTTGTCCAATCATCAACCAAAAAGGAGAATGCAACCAATAAATCAGAAGGAGATTGAGGTTTGGAATGGCAGCCATGAAGGAACCGGAAAAGCTCCTAAGGAAGAATTGCTGGGGCCCAAGATCAAGATAATTCATACTATTGTATTCCCTGTTATTATGTATGGATGTGAAAGTTGGACAATGAGGAAAGCTAACAGGAAGAAAATTGATTCATTTAAAATGTCATGCAGGGGGAAAGTTTTATGGATACTATGGATGGCCAAAAAGACAAATAAATGGGTTCTAGATCAAATCAAGCCGGAATTCTCCCTTGAGCTAAAATGATGAAAATGAGGCTACTGTACTTTGGTCACATCATGAGAAGTCATGACTCACTGGAAAAGACAATAATGCTAGAAAAAGCTAAAGGCACAGGGCAGTAGGAAAAGAGGAAGACCCAAAATGTGATGGCTTGGCTCAATAAAGGAAGACGTGACTTGCTGTTTGCAAGACCTGAGTAAGGCTGTTAATGATTGGACACTTTGGAGATCGTTAATTCATAGGGTTACCATAAGTCAGAAGCAACTTGATGGCACATAACACACACACAGCAAAGGAGGGGACATGATGTTTGTTTGTTCTAGATTGAAAAGTCCCAGACTCTTCAGCCTTTCCTCATAGGAGAGGTGCTCTGACCTCTTATCCATCTTGGTTGCCCTCTTCTGTATTTTTTTTCAACTCTGCAAGGTCTGTTTTGAGATATAGTGACCAGAACTGCATGCAGTATTCCAAATCAGGCTCATCATAGTTCTATATGGGGGCATTACAATATTGGGCATTTTATTTTTAAGGTCTCTGTCGCTGGGAGCTGCCGCAGTATGACCTCTCTGCCTCTTATATTTGGATCAGTACCATGGATATCAGGGAGAAAAGCTGTTCTGAATTCAAAATGAACTAGGTTAAAATTGTGTTGGGTAAGTTTGTTCATTCTGATAAAGAAAAGGAATAAAGATTTATCTTCCTGTAATAAAATCGTTTCAGATAATTCAAAGGTTACTAAAAAGTACTTCCTTTCTCAAAACCATAAGTGGTTTTATGAATAGAAATGATGACTTTTTTGTCTCATGGCAACATCTGTTTTGTTGACTTCAGCATCTGCTGGGGGCTGCCTTGTACCAAGCAGGCTCTGGTCTTCAAGCGGCTGGGGTGGGGGAGGAGAGGGGTGCACAGTACATGCCAAGAGTGTTCATTTGTCCTCTTGCCACATATAAATTGGGCCTCACATTTGTAAATGTTGTGAAAATGCTTATTTTCTCTGAGGATTAGTTGGAGCAACACCTTCTGTTATCTTGGAGATGGTTCCTAACTGCTGATATATATACATTCAACATTTTGTGTAAGTGACATAAGTGATTCACTCTTGTGGGTAGTTCACAGCATTGCAGTTAAAATTCTGTGAGCAGAGGAGGACTCACCTTTTGGGGATGGAGATACCTGTCCCTCTCCAAAGTTTTACATTAGATGAATTCTGAGAGCAATTCCAGCTCTCCCATTCATTCCGTCTCATGGCTCCTGCATCTCTTTGGCCTGCTCACATATTTCAGATATATATGGAAAAGCCAGCAGAGAACAGCTGTAGACAAAAGTCTTTGAAAAGTTAGTCAGATGGGAACCTCATGTTCACAGATGTCAAAGCTTCTCTGAACTACTTCACTGGTTCAGTGTGGCAGATTTATTCCTGGGTAACCTAACATTGCAGAATTTGAGATCTTTGGCCATTTCCTCTCTGCTTTCTTTACACGTGTTCTAAAGATGTGAATGGCAAGAAGTCTGGCCAGAACCAGGAACTCAATCCATTGTTAAAAATGGAATATGTGTTATGAGTTATTAAAGCGTATCGTGTTTTGGCAAAGTTTCTTGCTGTAATTTGATGCTCCTTTTTATGTAACAAAAGCCTAGAATACTAAAGGAGCCTGGCTTCATGCCTGTCAGGCAGTTTTTGTGTTCTGCAGATCAGCAGATTTGGGCAACAACAAGAAATAAACCTGCATGCATTACATTAAGGAATCAGTAAGTCTGGCCACCCTGTGTCATTTCAAGTAGCGTAGCATCATCACCATTCCCCCCTTTGCTGATGTTGCAACCCAAGGACTCTATGTTTCAGAGGCCAATTATTGCCAATTATGCCAATTATTGTATTGACATTCTCAGTATCTATGATAGATTCACAGTGGACACACAGAGAAGGAAACAGAAGAAAAGACTGGAGAAAGTAGTGTTACACCAGGAGGGTTTCTGCATAGGTGGCTGGGAATTGATCAGCATCTTAGGTAAAGGAAAAGAGGTTCACAAGTCACATCTCTCTTCAAAGCATAACATCTCTATCATTTCCATTCAGAAATGGAAGTCTCACAGAGTTAGCATCTTAGAGTATTGCCTTAACTCTCCAAAGGAGATTGTGATAGACAGGAAGCTGTCCTGCCCATGAAAGGTAAAACAGCCAATCAGCAGTTTTGTACCTGAGCCTCTAGGAATGCTGCTCCAGCATCCAATTACCTTTCAGAGGAGGATGGAATGGTGGAGGGAAGCACAGCAGCTGTCATTTTAGGTCTGCGTTGGTAAGACAGCAGACAGTTTAACGGGTAGCTCTGTCTGGTAGCATAATGGAGTGGTTCAACTGGACCTTTGGGAGAAGACAGAGTTCCAGGTTGAGAGGCCTGTCTCTGCTGATGAGCAGACCTGGTAATATATAGACTGACCCTTGGGAAAGGGCAGACTGGTGTGGGTGGAATCATGTGTGCATGCGTGAAAGGATCTAACCTGATGGCTAGGCAGTAAAAGTCTACTGGTAACTGAAAGCATTAAAAGGAATTTAAATCACAACCTGAATCCATAACTAGTTTAAGTATCTCAGCCAGACTTCTCCTATGCCTGGAGACCTGTACTGCTTAACTGTTCTTTGAAAACAACTTGTAGATAAATGAAACTTCTTTGGGGTTTTCCACATGGGATTTTCCCATCAGTTCTGACCTCATACTGCCTTGATTTATCCCATGATTTCCACGCACAGATTTTTGCCTTTAGTTTTTGCTTTGGGTTTTTAAGTTTTCCTCTGGAATTTTTCTGGTCTCTTTGAGAACGCTTCTACCCTGGTCTTTTTCTGGACTCTGTTGATTTTTTCCTTATGCATAATGTTTCTTTTTCCTACCCACCACCCACTTTTAGATGACTCAAAATTCATCATCTCAAAGCACCCCCCCCACTTTTCTTCCCCCCCCCCTTCTGGTTTTGTTTCCAATTATTTTAATCATCAGTTTCATATTGATATATTAGACCCACCATTGCAATAATAAATGCATACAGTTCTGTGGATTCTCAGCTTTTTTTTAAAAAAAGTATGTCTCTAGCCACTTCTCTTGCAGAGATATGCCTTTTTTCTTAAATCTCTGCAAAGGAAGGGGGTAGAGATTTTTTTAAAAAAGAAAGTTGGCAATCCACAGAATCTGCTGCAATGATTATTACAAGGATAAATCGATATATCGATATGAAACTGACAATTTTTTAAAAAATTGCAAGACTGTAAACTATACTATTAGATACTGTCTGTTGGCTTAAATATGCTCCTACTGCGAGTTTCTATGTCATTTAATATGTAATGTCAAATTACTTACGTTTTGTTTCTGAAATGCTTTATACCTTTTTCAGATCTATGCTTATTTTCAAATTCCTGCAATCCATATACTATTATATTGTTTATTGACTGTCCCAGCCATTGATCATATTGACATATAATCTGCATTGAGTCTCAGTGAGAAAGGTAGACTATAAATAACATTAAATAAATAAATTTCCAGCTTCCCATTCTACTGGAATGAAATTGTCCAGGTATGTATATTTTGCCTATAGGATTCTCCATATCAAAATTCAGGTGGATTACAGAAAGTAATTAATGACAAAATACATTTATGGATGCAAGGTCTGTGTTCCCCATGCCATTGGGATGTGACCTTCTCTACCAATTTCAGTCGGATAGGAAAAGGTACTCCTATTTAATAAAAATGTCTTGCAGAGGCATTCAGTAACTCATATGCAGCCCTTGTGACATGGCTAGCAAAACTGGCAGTGTGCAGAGCTGGAGATCAAGAGCACAAAGGCAGGGTGGAGACAGAGGCTTTGCTTGCACTTCCAGAAAGAAACACAGAGCCCTAAGAAAGGTAAAACAGTACTAAAGATAGAGGCAGATTTCTGCTTGCACCTGTAATGGAAGATAGGCAGAATAGCACAGAGCCTGGCTAATATTGTCAAAGTACTGTTATTTTCTCCTGTCTCTTGTTTATTAATCATTCAACATGATTGCTTGGTGCAAAACAAACACTGGCATGTTTGGTAGAAAATAACATTGTGTGCTTTACAATGAGTGACAGACACAGAAACATACTATTTGTTGATGAAGATTAAGTGTGTATACTCTATTCAGTCACTGTGAGAAGAAAACACAAATCTACTCACCTAAATAAACAAACAAACAAACAAATAAAATAACTTTCCACCTTGCAAGTAATTAAACAATGCAGTATAAACCACAGTGAATGGGGCAGGAACACACATCATCAGTCCGATCTGATCTTTCTCTCTCATGCATTACTGTATACAGCAGCAATCAGTCAATCATACAACTAAACAAGGCAAGTGCCTGCAGATTCTAAGAAGCCAAACCCTAAATGAACACACAGTGAGAGTAAACAAGCAGTGCTAATAGAAGGGGGGGGGGGGAGAAAACCACTCTGGCTTATAAAGAATAACTAAAGGATCTGAAGCAATAACATGTTTAGAATTTCAAAGCAAATTGACAACCGGAGAGTGGTCTGTGTCAAATATCGAGTAATACATTTCCAGTTGCACACCCTTAGCTTATAAACCAATCGCAAAGTAATCATTGGATTTCTCTGTTACAAGCACTAATCACACTTTAGCTTATCGCTTCTTTGCTAATGTTTGGGTTATTTACAGTGATGTGATGATCACAGCTCACTTATAGCCCAAACAAAAGCTCTGGCCGGCGTATTACTGATGCTGGCACAGCACTGGCACCACTAGTCAGTATCCTACTCTCATTCAGCAGAGGAGAATTTTGTACAATGAAAGACCCAGCCCCAAGGAGAGGAGGACATAACAATTGCACCGGAGTAACTCTCCCACATGTCACCAGTCATAGAGCTGCATGCTGGCAACAGCCTCCTGTCAACCATAGATGGAAGCAGTCTAATATACATATCAATATCAGCTTGCCTCCTTGACATCAGGCTGCTGCTACCCACATTCAGAACACAACAGCAAGAGCAAAAGAAATAAGAGTGCCTTCCACTGTAAGAATGACTGTGGCATGGCCAGTAGGAGCCCTGAACTAATGAATTGTTGAGAATGCAAGAGATGCAGTTTCAAAGCCTATCCTGTTTCTTTGTGCAAAGTGAACACTCAGGAATGGAACCATGGCCACTTTAACCAGATTGCCCATGTGCCTCCACTCTCACTTGGCAAAGGCAACACCAACGTCCCTCCCGTACCCAAGATCTCTCCAGCACAGGTTTCAGGTCCTTGAGGGAAAGGTTGTTGTTAACAAATGCCAAGCAAGGGAGAGGCAGACATGAGGGCAGCTATGAGAGAAAGCACATCTGTCCATTCACATAAATCATTCCTATCATCTCTCCAACAGTTCATTGGGAAAAGCACCCATGTGGCAAACAGGTTACGGGTTTAAATCCCACCAAGGAGGGTACTGGCAGGAATGCAAAGCTCAGCTTTTGGTCAGCAACCGGAAAGTCAGCAACAAAACTGAATGCAGAAGCAGGACTAGAAGCCACACCTCATGCAATGTGGAACAATTCTCTAAACTCACACCCAACTAGATGCACAGCTGAACAGGCACATCCTTAAGCAGCTGGGATGTTGAAATCCGCTATAATCACAGAGAAAGGCATAGATGGCTCTGTACAGGTTATCTGTCCCTAGTTCAATGCTTTTGAGAGGTGAGGTTTTCCCCCCTCAGCATCATGGTGCATTCGTGCACCTATGGGGATTTCCCTGACCTTTCTCTTATCTTTATTAAACCTATTTTGCTCCAACATTTTGGAAAAGATTGCAGTAAAGCCTGGATGGCTACTGCGTGGGTGGGTAAATTTGAATTTTCTGGCCCACATGGCAGCCATTTTCCTGAATATGTCCCCTTGGCAGCCATTTCCTCCCCCTACCACTGAGTAGCCTTTTATTTTTTAAAATATAAGCATTAGAATATTGCTATATTGATATATCAATGCAACAATTCATGTAGCAGGGCCCCTTAATTCTCAGCTTTCATGTTTTTTAAAAGTAAGTCTCTGGCCCCCTCCCTTCCAGAGATATAAGGATAAAGGTATATCTTTGTAGCCAAAAGGGCTAGAAACTTACTTTTAAAAGAAAAAAAATAAAAACTTGGGATTCAGAGAACTGAATACACAATGATATGTTAATATAACTATTTTAGTGCTAATTTTAAAAACTGCAAAACCCTTTGTGGTCCAGGGGAAGGGTGGCTACTGCTGGGGGACCTGGGCAGGAAAACTCTGGAGAAACTGGCCACATGCATCAGCAATGGGAAACCATGAAATCCCATCCCTGTGTGGAAGACACCATAGTGAGATCAAAATGCACAAATACAGCATTACCCAAGAAAATAATTTCATGTCTCACATGAGGCTAGCTATTAGCTAGCCCTGGAAGCAATCCTATCACTCAATCACTTGTAGAGGGCAGCTAATGATGATAGGCTGCCCCATATGCTAATCATTTTGGTCAGTTACACACATACCCCATTCACCATCCCTCTGCTGCATTCAGGAGATTCGCTATTGTCACCTCCTCCTATTCATTCCAGCAACCCTTGTGCTCCCTCACCCCACCCCTATAATGTGCTCTGCATGGCTCATACAAGGCCAGCAGTGACCAGGGAATTGCTCATCCTGGGATGTCCTTCCCTCTACATTGCTAGAGGGATAAATAGTGGGGGACACCATCAGGCTCCTCCCAATGGAAGTCCCATTCCGAAGGCTGTTGGGATCAATCAGAAGAGGGGGACAAGAACCCACCAAACCTCAATCAATCAATCAATCAATCAATCAATCAATCAATCAATCAATCAATCAATCAATCAATCAATCAATCAATCAATCAATCAATCAATCAATCAATCAATCAATCAATCACAATTACGAAGCAATTCACTAATTTATTGAACATTGTCAGGAATATTAAAAACAAGGCTGATGAATGGAGTTTCCAACTCTTGTTCCATCCAGGCTTCTACATCACTGCAAGGTATGTGATAGAGTGGTCCCTCTTATTGCCTGCCCATGAGAGGGACAGCTGTGCTGGAGAAACAACTGTCAGTTAGCAACTTGAAAAGGTTCAGAGGTTAATAGAAAAGAATTGGCAACCTGACACACTTGTCATTGTAATTGTTGACCGATTGTGAGTTGTGCTGCACAGTGAATGGAGTTGACCTTGGCCTTCTCCCAGCCTCCCATTGGATGACTGCCTGCAAAGACTCCAAACAGACACAAGAACAGTCATGAGTAACGTTCCACAATATCATCAGAGAGCAAATATGCTCCCCCACTGTCCGCATGGTTGTAGTTTCCTCAGCCCTTCCCCTTGAGGAGCTCTTGTTGAGGGACATATTGGGTAGCCATGGAAACAATCTGTACCCATATCTTGTGGCGAATTGTATTGGGATTGGGAATAATTTCTGAGCATTCACTGCAGTATACGCTGGAGGTAGGGCAGAAACTAATAACCTAATTTGCAATTGTGGTGGACTATTCACAAGCTAGATTTGACTCTATTGCTTCAGTTCCGTTTTGCCACTTTGGAACCAAACATAATTAGCCTCATTGCCTTTGAAACAGGCAAGACTACTTGGAATCTTTCAGATGTGTTGCCAGCAGCACATCTGCAAGCTGATGAGAGACTTGGAATATGTGACTGTGGTTGCAGAGTGGAACCCTTTTTAGCTGTCACTGATGCTGCCATGATGCAGGAGAGTTTTCTAATATGCTTCCATGTCACATTTTATGCTGTACTCTTAATCATTTAAAATCTTATCCACTCATCTGCTCAGACAGCTGAAGTCCCACTGCGCTTTCGTATACCAGCTTAAGAAGTGAAGCAGCCTGTGGAAATGGAAAAAAACCCCTCAGAGATCTATAAGCCAGCTTTGACTTGATGGTGTTAATTTGGGGTGGAGGTGGGGGGATGGTACGTCTCTCATTAGGAAACTAAAAGCATACATAAGCTTGGAAAAATTTTAAATCCCTCCTGCTTTCACTTTGAAGAATATACCCTTTATATCTGTGGCCTGCATTCCTGGGAACTCTGGGAGGCATCAGGGACTCTTCAAGGAGAATAACAGCAGTGGTGGATAAACTTGCCTAAAAGACAGCTTGACTGCTGCTGATTAATCTTCTCCTGAAAAGTGCAGTGCTGGGGAATGTCAGGTGTATTGCAAGGTACTGCCTTCAGCCTGCTTTTCAGCCAAAAAATGTAATAAAAATTTAGTTAAAAAGTTCTTTGAGGGAGGGTATTCTTAAGCTGTATCCAGCAAGGTCAAGATGACCTTGGCATAGCAGATGAGTCACAAAGAGTTGCCAAGACATCCATTATTTTCTCTCAGGTGTCAAAACATAACAGGCCTCTTACAAACCTCTCAGAACTGTTGCATTGGCAGGCATTTTGTAGATGCAATCAGGATGGGAAAGCAGGATTTATTTTATGCCATCATCAGCACAGAGTAGGCTATAGCTTATGTTTGATGGGATTTGGCACAAAGCTTTCTAAGCCATTGTTCCAACTATCTTCACAGACTCTTCAATTCCCTCTGAAATTGAATTCATCTAAGACTCATGGATGCTTCATCACCAGTTTGGCTCCCATCCTATTCACCAGTTGTGATTAGGGACTCAGTCACCCCAATGCCCACTCCACCCTCTGGCACCCTAAGCAATAGCCTAGCTATGTTTAGTGGGCAGGCTGCCTGTTCCCTGATTATTCTGTTTGTACTGAAAGTCTGTGCATTCCTGTTATCATGGACAAGGAACTTATGAGCAGTAGTTTCCATTACATGCATTGTTATGGGAGCAGAATTTCTTTTTCCAAAATTAAGTTTTTTAGCTATAGCCTTTGCTTAATATTACTCTCTTTCAAAGAGGGATTTCTCCTTAATTTCTGTTTGATATCCCTTTGTAGTTTTATGTTGCACCTCTATGCACCCTTTTGCAACTATGGCTCTTGCAGGTTTTTTGATGTTACACACCAAAGGGTGATACTCTAGCAGGAGAATACATGGTCTGCCTTTGAGAGTCTGCAGAGTGACAGTCTGAAATTATGCAGAATTTCTCTTCCTTCCTCTCCTGTCTTCGAATTTCTCTTTTGATCATGTGGAGAAACGCCATTCTGTTGGTGGAGTTAACTTTCTATGGGCTGCAGAGGAGAGGAGCCAGTTCTGGAGTAGAATGTGATTGGAGGGAGAGCGAGTCAGTTGGTGGAGGGGAGTTGGAAGTTGACAGTTGGTGGCTGAGTTAAGGGAGTGATGGCTCTGAGGGGAGATGTAGATCTAATGTAACCCCAGGTACCAAAGTATTGGGCCTGCCCTACACAACATCTAATAAAAGCACGAGGGAGATAGAGTAGGGATTTCTTTTTATGTTGTATTATTCCTTCCGTTCACTGTATATTTGCCTGTGTATAGTTAGAAGTTAAATAAATGATTTTTGGAATTTATGAAGGAAGAAAGATCTTCTGTTCCACATAGTCCCCCAGCTGCTTGGGCCCACTAGCAGAGGAGGGAGGTTAGGAGGTTGTCCCTCCTAACCAGGACCTCATACAGGGACAGTGGTGGCAGCAACTACCCGGAGACAGGAAAGTGAGACGGCTCCTTCAGGAGCTAGGTTAAGCAAGGGAGGGGTAGGCAGAGCAGAGTCTACCAGTTAAGACAAAAAAGAAAGGAGAGGCCCCATTTTGCCACATCTTGGTGAGCAGCGGTGGGATAAGGACAGACAGAGGGGGGGGGGAAACTGAGTCAGAAGTCTGACTGTACAGGCATTTAAAATTGGTGTACCCTCCAGACAGTGATGGAAACTTTATTTTATTTTCTTGAGTTGACCAAGCCAGGGAAAGTTTAGGTTAGTTAGGACAGATCCTGCCAAGATATGGGACATTCTAAAGATGACAAAACCCCAGCTCCGGGAAGAATGCGCAAAGCGGAGTCTGGAGTGTCACAATATGACTGTGGCAGATTTGCAAGCCTTTCTGATAGATCAGCAGCAACAGGCAGGGGCATCTGCGGATGTGCGCATACACCAGCCAGAGGCGAACTTCCAGCTGCAACTGGAACTGGAAAGGATGCGTATTCCGGCTGAGAGGGAGCGGAGAGAACATGAACTGGAATGCCAGCAGAGGCAAGCAGAGATCCACAGGCATGAGCAGGAGGAGCAACAGAAACATGAGCTCAAGATTCTGCAACTGAAAATACAAGTCACCCCCAAGGACTTTGTGGCATACAAGGAGGGAGAAAATTCCTCCGTATACTTTTCCAACTTCGAGAAGGCAGCCAGGCAGTGGGGAATTACAGAGGAAGACTATATGTCTTACCTCTGTAGTATTCTGACTGGAGAACTTGCAACTATTTATCACAGCTTGCCTATGGGGGACAGTGGGATAACTCTTGCAGCATATAAAGCTGCAAGCTTTAAAGCCACTGTCTTTAAAAGATTTAAACTAGGGGCGGACCACTTTCAGAAGCAGTTTCGGGGCTTGGCCCCACAACAATGTAAATCGTATTATGAATTTGGGGTAAAGCTAAATGAGTTGGGAAGGAGATGGGCAGAGGAGGCAAAAGCCCAGGATTATGAGGCTTTGTTTCATTTGTTGGTTTTAGACCAATTTTACTTTAAACTTCCCAAGGAGTTAAAATGCCTGGTAAAAGATAAGAAGCCAAAAACTGTTGCAGAAGCCTCAGAACTGGCAGACAAGCTGGTGCTGAACAGGGAGGGGTTGGATTGGAGGACTTCCCATTTGGGAAGGGAAGAGAGGGGTTCCCAGAGGGGTGGGAAAGTACAACCTTCCCCAAAAAGGGAAGGGGCACCTGCCAAGGCAGAAGGCAGGAAGTCCCCCGATTTGACAAATTGGAAATGGCCCCAAGTTTGCAGGTGTTACAGTTGTGGGGAGGCTGGGCACCTGAAGTCAGCCTGCCCACAGTTGCAAGCCAAGACCCCCAAACCACATTCACACGTATCAGTTACGCAAAAAGGAAAAGAAGAGAAGGTTGCAGTGGTAAGCCATGAGTGCCTCTTTACCCGAATGAAGCCAGCAGAAAATGAGTGATTTTGTGGAACTGGTAAGATTGAAAGACCGGTTGGTTTTGGGACATGCCGACACTGGCTCCTCTGTAACCTTGGTGAGGGCAGATCTGGTGTCGGAAACTGATATTGTCCCTGATATGGCATACAGAATCCGGGGGGTTCTGGGACCGCCTGCCATGATTCCTGTGGCCCGGATACCAGTGGAATGATAAGGGTCAGTAGGTCTCACGGAGGTAGGAGTAATGAAGGAACAGGTGGTTTTTGGGCTGGGATTTGTTGGCTGGCCAGTACACCATTAATGCAGTAACCCACAGCCAAACCCTCAGAGGGAGGTGGGAGGAGGAAGGCAACTTCAAGGAAGCCAAATCTCCACCAATCCGGGAGTAGGGTGTGGCCCAGGTTACTGAAGTTGAGGAGAGGGTAGTCTCCCAGGAGGGGGAGAACCAGCCAGTCTCCAGCCCTGAGGGAGAGTGTTTCAAAGGGGAAGAGTGCCATTCCACCCATGAGCAGCTGGAAACAGTGGAGCCTTCCAGACTGGAAGGGGGTCAGTTGAATAATGCTAAAAACCCAACTGAGGGAACTGAGGACACCAACCAAATCTTTGCCGAGGGTCCTGGAAACCGTGGGACTAGGGGTGGTCTAGAGGAACAGATGATAGAAAGACTGGAGGGTCGAGAAATGTTTCTGTCAGAGGTTCAAGGAGACCCTATTCTGGAACCACTGTGCAATGGTGCAAGGAACCAGGAAGTGGAGTTCTCAGATGCTCTTCCTGAGCAAGTGGTATGGAAGCAGGGTCGGTTATATCAGCTCTGGTTACCACCTAATAGACAAGGGTATGGGGAAGAAGTTTGACAGCTTGTGGTTCCTGGAAAATACAGAACCAAGCTCTTAGAGTTGGCTCATGACATACCCTGTGCAGGGCACTTAGGAGTTAACAAAACCAGGCAAAGACTCTTCCTAAACCTTTACTGGCCAAAGCTGGCTCAGGATGTGAGGGATTACTTCAAGTCATGTCCAATATGTCAAAAGGTGGGTAAGAGTGGGTGTAAAGTCTGGGCCCCTTTGCAGTCCCTTCCTATCATGGGAGAGGCATCCCAATGGGTAGGGATAGACATAGTGGGTCTGTTCTCAAAGCCTACTCAGAGGGGCAAATGGTTTATTTTGACTTTAGTGGACCATGCAACGAGGTACCCAGACGCAGTGCCTCTAGCCTCCATTGATGCTTCACTGGTAGCTGAAGCCCTTATCAAGGTATTTTGTCAACTGGGATTTCCCACAGAAATTCTGACAGATAGGGGGTACAACTTCTTTTCTGAACTGATGGAGTGTTTGAGGAAATGCTGTGGGGTGAAACACCTGAAAACTTCAGCTTACCATCCTCAATCCAATGGATTGATTGAGAGGTTTAATGGGACATTGAAGGGAATGCTAAGAGTTTATGTGGACACTCACCCCCAAGACTAGGATGAAAAACTACCGCAATTGTTATTTGCATATAGGGAGGTACCCCAGGAATCTACAGGGTTTCCCCCTTTTGAACTTACGTTTGGCAGAAAGGTCAGGCAATCTCTAGATGTGGTCAAGGAAAGATGAGAGGAGAAAATCCCAAAGGCAAAGAAATCAGTGGTGGATTATGTATTATCTTTCAGAGAACAATTGAAGGGGATGATGCAGGTTGTTAAAGAGAACTTGGCCAAAGCTCAAAGTAAGCAGAGCAGCTAGGTCTTGAACTTTTGAGATAGGGGACAGGGGGATGGTTTTTCTGCCCCTTCGCACAAATAAGTTGAAAGCTGCATGGGAGGAACCCCATGTAATTGTGGACAAACTGGATGATATTACATATGCAGTGGCTATGGAGATGTCTGGACACAAAACTAAAGTGGTGCATGTGAATATGCTGAAATCATTCCTCGAGAGGCCCATGGTATTGCATGTAACTAGAAAGGAAGGAGAAAATGAGATGCTGGATGATGACCCCTTAGACATTCTGGCACACTTCTCAGAGCCTGCACAATGGGAAGAACTAGTGTGGTCTACAGGAATGTCCAGGCATGACAAGGAAAATATCCTTTCGGTGTTACATAAATTTGAGGACATTTTCAAGAAAGAACCAGGGAGAACAGACCTGGCAAAGCATGGAATTGACACTGGCTCTCATGGTCCTAGCAGGTGCCCCCCTTACAGTGTCAATGGTAAGGTGTTGGCAGATATTTGGAGGGAGGTACAAGAAACACTGAGGATGGGAGTTATAAAACCCTCAGTAAGTCCTTGGGCGGCTCCTGTTGTGCTAGTGGCCAAACTGGATGGCTCAATTAGGTTTTGTGTGGACTATCGAAAGTTAAACAGTATCACAAAACCGGAAGCTTATCCTATGCCCAGGATAGATGCTCTGCTAGATACACTAGGTTCCTCCAGGGTGATATCTACGGTGGACTTGTGCAAGGGTTATTGGCAGATGGAACTAGAGCCTGAGACAAGGGCTAAAACGGCCTTCATTACTCCAGATGGACAATACGAGTTCGTTGTGATGTCCTTTGGCCTTAGAAATGCCCCAGCATCCTTCCAAAGGCTAGTCAACAACTTGCTAAGGGGCATGGCAGACTGGGCGGTGGTTTACATTGATGACATTGCCATTTTTAGCAAGGACATGGACTCACACCTAGAACATTTATCTAAAGTGTTGGAGGCCATACAACGAGCAGGCCTCACTATCAAGCTGAACAAATACCAATTTGGAATGCAAGATGTGTTGTACCTTGGACATAAGGTGGGGAGTGGGAGAATCACTCCAATGTGGGACAAGGTGGAGCCTATTCAAAAGTGGGAGGCCTCAAAGACTAAAAGGTAGGTCAGAGCCTTCTTAGGACTGGCTAACTACTACAAACGGTTTGTCCCGAATTTTGGAGCAATTGCAGACCCACTCACCTCTCTCACCAGGAAACCAGAACCAGACAAGGTGGCTTGGACTCCTAGCTGTCAGGTGGCTTTTGAGTGGCTGAAGGCAGCTCTGGTCTCTATGCTGGTACTCAGAGCCCCTGATTTTGATAAAAGGTTCATTGTTGCCACAGATGCTTCAGACCATGGCATTGGGGCTGTTCTAATGCAGGACTGGGACGGAACCAAACATCCTGTGGCCTATCTGAGTAGGAAACCTATTCCCCGAGAGAAGAACCTGTCCTCAGTGCTGAAGGAATGTCTGGCAGTTGTATGGGCTCTGGACAAACTTCGGCCTTATTTGTGGGGACAAGAGTTTACCCTCCTGACTGACTATTCCTCTTTGCAATGGTTGCAGACTCTGAAAAACACCAATTCTAAGTTGCAGAGGTGGTCCTGGAGGATCCAGGAATACAGCTTCAAAATTGAGCATATTGCTGGATGTCATAATGTGATTGTAGACTTTCTGTCCAGAATGAACGTGGACACTTAGGGTGTTAGACTTTGTAAGTTAGGGAAACTTCTTGATCATTACAAATGTTATGTATTGTTAATGGGTTTCTCCCAGGCTACTTGGATCCTGCTATGGGGTTCTCTCTGAATGAGGATACCCTGCCGGCTCAGAATCTAAGGAGGGGGAGGTGTGGAGAAACACCATTCTGTTGGGGGAGTTAACTTTCTATGGGCTGTAGAGGGGAGGGGCCAGTTCTGGAGTAGAATGTGTTTGGAGGGAGAGCGAGTCAGTTGGTGGAGGGGAGTTGGAAGTTGACAGTTGGTGGCTGAGTTGAGGGAGAGATGGCTCTGAGGGGAGATGTAGATCTAATGTAACCCCAGGTACCAAAGTATTGGGCCTGCCCTACACAACATCTAATTAGGGCATGAGGGAAATAGAATAGGGATTTCTTTTTATGTTGTATTATTCCTTCCGTTCACTGTATATTTGCCTGTGCATAATTAGAAGTTAAATAAATGATTGTTGGAATTTATGAAGGAAGAAAGATCTTCTGTTCCACATAGTCCCCCAACTGCTTGGGCCCACTAGCAGAGGAGGGAGGTTAGGAGGCTGTCCCTCCTAACCAGGACCCCATGCAGGGACAGTGGTGGCAGCAACTACCCAGAGACAGGAAAGTGAGATGGCTCCTCCAGGTGCTAGGTTAGGCAAGGGAGGGGTAGGCAGAGTGGAGTCTACCAGTTAAAACAAAAAAGAAAGGAGAGGCCCCATTTCACCACAGATCAAAACAGAATTGATTTAAAACAGAGTACAATATTGCTGTTTCCGCACATCTGACATGGGCAGATCCTGGGCAGACGTGTGGAATCAGCTGTAAGACAAATAGCCCTCTCACCACAGCCCTTCTGTACTAGTTAAAGCACATGGGATGGAAAGGAGAGAATGAAGACACTCCTCCTGCCTCTGCGTACATAGAAGAGCTTATCCCCCCCCCATTGTTTTAAAAGAACTGTTTGGGTCACATGTTAAAAGCAAGTTGAGTCAGAGTTTCCCCCAATCATACTTGTGTTCAGCACACATTTAAAGAGACCCATAGCGGCCCAGGAATTTAGAGCAGCTCCGGACAACACAGCCACAGCTTGAATATTGAATTTCCCTAGGGCCACAGCTCCCGGATGGCTAACCCCAATGCTAAGATGAGCTTGATCAGCTTAAGCAGTGATTCTTTTAGGCAGCAGTGTTGGTAGTACACCAAGAGAACCCATAATATGTTTTATGATACCCAGACCAGAAACATAGATGCAGAGGAGTTAGCCGTGTTAGTCTGTAGTAGCAAAATCAAAAAGAGTCCAGTAGCACCTTTAAGACTAACCAACTTTATTGTGATTCTCGAAAGCTTATGCTACAAACCAGGAACAAACATTCAAAATTTCAAGACAGACACCAAGGAAATATAGAATCATACACTATGATGATGCTAGTACCCCTGCTATGCCCCTGGCAATCACAGTGCCGTCAAAACTGCCAGACATGATTTTAATATTCCCACTATTTTCCCTTCATTAAGGCAGGATTTGGTAATCTATGCCATGGCAGCAGGGGCAACTCCTATGGCAGTTCACTAGCAGGCCAATGGATTGGAGCCAGAGTAAATTGGCAATTTCTGTTGATTCCCCTTCCCCTGATGCCCCCTTCTTGTCCTTCCACAGGGCCCCCTATCTCTCTGATGCAGCATTTTGTGGAGCTCAGTGGGCTGCATTGAGAGGGGAAATTTGCCCTTGGAAACGTAAGCCTGGATCCTACTCAGTAGTTCCTGCTACTTCGTGCCACTGAAAGGGATTTGATGCCTTAACCAGAGGGCATAAAGAGGCAGTAATGGTTCAGCACCAACCATCTGGGCTTAGAAGGGGGCTCAGAATTACACTGTTAATCACTAGGCAGAACCTTTGCATTGTGTTCCACACTTCTAAAATGTCAATTGAAAAAAGGTACCAGACATCACACCTGTGTTTCTTCCTTCATCAGTTTTTGTATGAAGGATGTCAGTTCCTGAAGTGACAAAGGCAAGAGTAGTCAAAGCTCTGCTTTGTTCCTCTGTGGATGGGAGGTTGTTCTTGCTTTTTTAAAAAAAGAAAAGAAAAAGGCACGTGGTCCTATTGCTGCAGTGTTCCTATCCTGCCATCTGCCATGTCAAAAGTGAGTGGAGGGTTGCATTTACACTAATGACTGTTTCACTATTCTTCTCCCCACCTTACAGAGCATTTCATTCAGCACAACCAACAAAGCACGAGCAGAAATAAATGTAGAATCCCCCCTTTTCTTCCTTTTGTGCGTCTGCTTCCTTTCATTTTTTTTTATTTCACCTACTGGAAGGGAAATACTGTGATTTTGTTCCAAAAGAGCTTTTGTGCTGAGCTGACACTGTACATTTAAATATCTCCTGCTTCCTCTATCATTTGCATTTTAATGTTCCAAACCAATAATCATGAAGCCTTCTATAAAGATGTGAAATAATAATAAGAGCAGGAAGAACTCTGGATCTGATTTGAAGCCCCTCCCCCCTGTAAATTACGCCTCAGAGATGGCAGCTAGTTAATGGGCACTTTAAGAGACTGTTTAAATTAATGGGATCCTTATGGGCGGTGACTGGATGATGTCACAGAAGCCTAAAGGGCTTTTCTCCTCAGAGCTGGAGCAATGTCCATGGTCGTTTCTTCCCAGTGGATTTTAATGTAGCTTTGGCACCATTTAATGACAACATTCTTTTAAATTTAAAGGTAGAAGTTTAGGATTGCAACCTTGTGAACATTTTCCTGGCAGTAAACCCAACTGAATAAAATGGAAATTATTTATGAGTATATTTACTTATCTGGGATTGTTCCCCAGGTGTATGAAAAACCATTCATAGTTTTTCAGCCCGTGACTTCTCTGCAGATCACAAGAGGATTTGCTATAGCTTTTTAATTTTTTTAAAGCAAGGAAGGTAGAATTATCTGAGGTAATACCAAAACTTAATTTAAACCCATCTTATACAACTTGTGACCCAAAGTCCACCTGCCATGTATTACAGATTTCTAGGCAACAGTCAAATACCCATTCCAGTCCTGTTTCTCCAGTTTTAGAGCCATGGGCAGGAGGATTAGTTATTCCCTCATGGACTGTCAAACCTTCAGTGTGAGCTGTGTTCAGCTTAGAGGGCCACTCTTTGTGTAGGTCTCATTTGAATCTACAGCAACTGCTGATCCTAATTGGTCAATGTGATGAAGGTGATCATCATGGATTTCTGACTGATGTTAACTTTGAGCTAGCAGAAATGACTAGAAATGCATCCTTTGGGTGTGGATTGACATTGTCAGGTCTGCTGCCCACTGTCCCTCCATCTTGTTGCCCAGTGTATGATATGTTGCAATAGCCTCTTGCACCTGCTTCCCTTGTTGCCTTCCAGATTCCAGGACGGTCAAGCCCTTATCTTGGATGGCTCGCCGCAGCGGCCTTGGGACAGCTCCTTCTGGCCCGCTACTGATTGTGTTCGGCTGGGAGATCCGGAGGGGTGGGGGAACATGCGAACGGTTTAATATAACGTATCCTGTACTCAACGTGTCATTCTTAACAAGATGCAGAGGAGTTAGCTGTGTTAGTCTGGAGTAGCAAAATCAAAAAGAGTCCAGTAGCATCTTTAAGACTAACCAACTTTATTGTAGCATAAGCTTTCGAGAATCACAGTTCTCTTTGTCAGATGCATGGAGGGCAAGAAGAAACTGGTCAGATATATAGGTGGAGAGGGGAGGGAGGAGTCAGGGTTGCTGGCTGGTAAGTATGCCACAAAAAAGTGAAAGAGATGTTTAACTCACCTTCTCTCTTCCTCCTCCTCCAGGGATGGGTTGGGTTGGTCTGCCAAATTGCCCTCTCTCACACAATGCTTCCAGGGGGGGCTGTACTGGGACCCACATATCCCCCTCCCAGGCCCCCACCTCCATGCTGGCCACTGTGTGCAGTCTGAGGCTGGCAGGGGCTGAGTCAGGGGCTGCAAAGTGGCCTCCCTGGGGCTTGCACTGGGCTGAGGAACGGGCAGGAAGCTGGCCTACTGGGCACACTGACTCATCCTCATGCCCTCCACCATCCATGTGGGGCAGGATGGGCTTGCCTCTTTGCTGCCTGCCAGGCTGTGCAGCTTCACTCTGTTCCACTCACCTCTTGCAACTCAACAAGGGTAGGGCTGCTGGGCCTAGTGTGACCACTGCCCTGCTCTCCCATGGTATGGTTATGCAGCCCAGGAGCAGACAAACTTGCCACCTGGGGTACATCTGGCTCACAAAGTTAGGAAGAGCATTTTGGATGCTATTATGTTGGCATCTTGACACTACTGCACTCCGAAAGGGTGACTGCAGTTGCTTAGCCAAAAAGAAGGAGGGCAACAAGAAGGGAGTGGCCAAACACAACTTTGACAACTGGCTGGAGGGTCAGTTGCCTTTTTGAGAGAGGTCAAATAGCCTATCTGGAGAGGGGTTGGCATCTCATCAGCCACTTGGGGAATGGCCTACAGGCATGTTTCTTAGCCAGGGATGCGACCACTTAGTATGATGATGAATTCTGGAAGACTGCATCTTACTGTGAGAAGGTGAGGTAGGGACATATTGATTAAAAATATGGCTGGTGATGATCAAACTACAGACACTCGGTAGGTGTGAGTGAGATCCAGTTTGCAGGATGGGCTGTGAGTTCAACCAAGTGAGGTGCCACAGATCTGGTTGCAAGTTCAAACACATCTGTAAAAGCTGCTAAAGGTCTCATCTTCAACATTCTTGCCCACACATTTCCAGTTCACAGTAACCCTTGGAAGAGGGGTTGCTGCCAGGGCTGCTAACAGAGGAACACCACTATCCAAGCATCTGCCATTTGCTCTACAAAGTAGCTTGGAGTCAACCAGGGATGTAAGGCTCATGCTCACCCAAACACTGGTCAATGAAGTGACCCTTCACCCCCTTATGGACTAATACACAAACCGCCAGGTGGCCCTCTGGATTTGAGAAGTTTCATGCAAGGATTTTGCATCGCATACATGGGGCCTTGGGTGCCCCCTGACGTTGCCAACTTAAAATCAGCCACGGGATTTGTCCCACTTGGTCACAGCCAACTTGCAGAAGGAGCTGGCAGCAAGCAGGGTGGTGACTCCCTTTGACGTGCCTCCCCTGCCTAATCTCAGGGTTTCACCACTTGCCATTGTGCCCAAGATGGCCCCCAGTGAATTCCATCTGATCCATCTATGGGGTGCTCCATTGCCTGCACAGGGTTTGAGATCTGCAGCACCTTCTTGGAATGGGCAGTTAAGGATTGCTGCAGGTCTCCCCATGCTACACACTATTTGATTGATTTCTTGTTCTCTGGTCCAGCTGGGAACTAAGGATGCCAGGGTACATTGGAGTCATACCTGGACAGGTGTTACACTTTCTGCCATCCCGTGGTGCTCAGCAGACAGGCAAGCAAAGCAAACTGCAGACGAGTCATTCAATGCCATGGATCGATCCCCTATGCCAGGGGTGGGCAAATTGCGGCCCGCGGGCCACATGTGGCCTGCTACAGAGTTTTTTGTGGCCCGCCAAGACAGTCAGAAAAATCCGCCTTGAACCGAGATTTCGTTCATTTCCTTCATTCCTACATTTGTCTCATTAAACTGATTCTAAAATTAAATGTGCTTGCAGCTATAGATGATATGAAATTAGCACAATAAATAAATTGAATAAAACTACCACTATTTAACTTAATTTATATTTCTTGATTTTTATGATACAATTTACACCTTTTCTGAAATGCAAAGTTAACTAATGAATGCAATCATTTTAAAAGGTGCAGCCCTCCGCTAACCTCCGCTCCCACAAAGTGGCCCCCGAGCCAAAACAATTGCCCACACCTGCCCTATGCCATGCCAATGCTCCAATGGCTGTAATTTATAAAGTTGTGGCCTATTTCACCCCAAATCCTGTGTGTATGCATGTTCATTGTCCAGTGAACCACCTTCACACATAGCCAATACAGCTGCAATGTATTAGCATGAAATCACTAAACTGCGCACTAGTGCTGGATCAGATGATGTATTCACCAGGCAGTTTCCATATCCATGCACCTGCCCTGCCTCCAAATTTTATGTGAAAGTGTAATGTTTCAGTTGGTCATATGCACAAATGCTCAGAGCATATAGTTTGATTACAAGATTTTATCTTGTAAATTTACCATACAATCTGCCAATATTTGCATTGAACTTAATGAACAAGTCCAGAATCTGAACATTATGTCCCGACATTTGGGGCAGGCACACAGGGTGGACAGGGAGCATAGTCCATGTTCTTGCTCATCTGCCAAATAGAGGAGATGGCTAGCAAAGGTTTTGTTTTATTCAGCTTAGTAGTCTAATAGAAAATGAAATAGATAAATGAACTGGTGATTTTCTTCTTCTTTTGCTTCTAAATCTCAGGGTGCAAATGAGCTTGTGCAGCATTCACAGAGAGGATCTTCTGAGGCATTTCTTGCTCAACAGGAATGACTTGTGCAATACATAGGGGTTTCCCTTATTACAACTATGTTCTTAGAACTGTTGAAGTTAGTTCCATGAAAGCCAAAATAAATCAAACTATTACAAGGTACAACATCCCAGCTTGCTAACTAGGTTCTGGATCAAGTGGAAAATTTTATTTTAAGAATGCAGGGAAGATTTAAGAGGGCCACTATTCAACAACCAAAACAGAAACCAGGGGCACTGTTGCAGGATTGTGGACTTCAATAACTGCTACACAAACTAGAAACTCTTGGTGACTGCAGTTACAAAGTCCTCATGTTCCCCATCAGTCCAGTCAACAGATGTGCTCTGGGTATTCTGTGCTCAGAATGTATTCTCTAAGTGAATACAACCTGTGTACAGGCCCAATTCAGTTCAAGACTGTGACATACAGGGGGGGGGGGTAATCTTTCTCCCCAGTACCATTTATATGTACTGAAATGTGGCCCTAGGGAACTGCCAGTTGCCTTGTGTGAAGAGTCACTAGTTGACTCGTTTGAAACACTGGAGACAGGACCCATGTAGGACAAAAGAACTTTGTAATATGTGGATTTGTATTCATACTTTGATGTACAAAAAGAAAAAAGAAAAAATAAGAACACATGCATCTTTATTATTTATTATCTAAATATACATCTGCTTTTCTTCTTCTGATGGAAACTCAAAATGGGTTACAAGTAGACATGGGCACAAACAGCATTACGAACAGAAAAAAACCACGAACAGCCCAATCTGCTGTTCGCGAGCAAGCTGTTCGCGAGGCCCCATCTGAAATGAACAGGTGGTCATTAAAAGCCTTGTTCGTTGCCTTTGGCAGCTCTTCAGCAAGCCAGACAGTCTGGCGCCTGCTGCAATCAATCCCCTTGGCAACCGGAGGGAGGGACTGAACTCTGTCTGAACTCCTTCTGGCTTTCCTTCTGGATTTAACCCTTCAAAGTACTTCCAGCAGAGCGTCCCGTTTTTGCCACTGTGAAGAGAAAATGACAACAAAAGGAAGGACCTATGGATCATGCCTTTCTTGGGGTGCAATCTCTCTGAAACTTGGGGGATCTTCGGAGGACAGTGAGGACTATGTCCTCTGCAAATTTGATGGGTATTGGACATTGGGAAGGGCAATTTGCAACCCCTCAAATTAGCTGCCTTCCAACAGGCAGTTCTGTTTTTGCCACTGTGAACAGAAAATAACAGCAAGGGGGGGGCACATGGATCATGCCTTTCTCGGGGTGCAATCTCTCTGAAACTTGGGGAGTCTTTGGAGGACAGTGAGGACTAAAGGGGGAGAGCCATGGATCATGCCTTTCCCAGGGTGCAATCTCTCTGAAACGGGGGGGGGGGTTCTTCTGAGGACAGTGAGGACTAAAGGGGGAGAGCCATGGATTGTGCTTTTCTGGGGTGCAATCTCTCTGAAACGGGGGGGGGGGTGTCTTCAGAGGACAGTGACGACTATATCCCCTGCAAATTTGGTGGGTATTGGACATTGGGAAGATTCTCCCGGGTGCGAGAAGGATGGGAAGAACCTCCCCACCTCTCTCGCACTGGGCAGGCAGGCTGGCTGTGCGACTGCTCTCCTGGCCCTTTAAACTATCAGCTGGCAGTAGGCAGGGGGAATTCCCCCCTGCTGCCTGCCAGCTGATAGTTTAAAGGGATCTTTAAAGGGCCAGGTAAGTGAGTTTGAGGGGAGGGTGGGCTATGTGGGAGGGTGGTTGGGGTGGGGGTGGTTCTGGCCCCCACAAACAATGAACAATGAACATGTCCGGGAACACTTCATGTTCATTCATGTTCATTGTTCGTTGTTCGTAGATGGCACCGAATGTCGAACAGGGTGTTCAGGTTTTTTCCCCCGTTCATGCCATGTCTAGTTACAAGTTAAAACCATTTAAATATTTATAAAATAGCACTAAAATGAATAAAGTACATAAAAGCAACGTGTGTGGACAAAATCACACATGCATTTTCCAGGACTTTATTGGTAACTTCGGCGTCTCCCTGAACTTAATGTTTTTACTACCATTCACAAGCTATGTTTCTACCATTTTAAATGTCCAACTAGAGTGGGGAAAGACATCTCTCCACTTGCTTACTCTGGATCATACTGCACTGAGACTAGACTCATATGCAATTTCATTATCATTAATCTGGGAACGTATAACAACCCTTTCTCCTTTGCTTGCCCATCTTGCTCCACTCACCAATATTTCCTTCAGTTTCCCTGTCAATTTCCCCAACCAATGGGAGTTAAAGAAATGGAAATTGATGCTGGTGAAAATGAGACGGTCTTCCCTTATCTTGTGAATTTCACAAGAAACTGGAGGGAGGCTCCAGAGCTGGAAATATCTGTGACACAGGTGATCATATCCACAGAAAAGGAGGGCAAACATGGTAGGGAGCCATGCCTGACGTATTTGTGCAGGAAGGAGAGGTAAACTGCAAAAACAGCATATACAATTATGTACAGCTTTGTAGGTAGTAGACAAAAAAATCTGCTTCAAATAGATCTGCATCTGCTGCAGGTAAATTCATGAAGATCGAAATGGGGTTGTAGATTCACTTTCTTGCACAATTATCAATTTAAAAATCTTATTCAAGCACATCTGAAACTGCATTTCTGTCCTTCATACATATACCCTAATAGCAGGGAAAAAGCTCCAAAGAACTCTAAGTAGCATCTATGTCTTAGTGATCAAACACAAAGATGATGCATGAAATTTGTAGAATTCCCAGTTCTACAAGTTCCATATGTTAGGCATACACCTGCATGTCTTTAAAATAAAAATATGGGAAGGGAATGGTCATTTGCAAAACAGTATGTGCCTTATAGCATAACATGGACACATGTGATGTATGCATGTAATTGGTGAAGAAATATTTTCATTGTTGGATTTAGGTAGTCAATATGACACAGATTGGAGCCAATTTTAAAGACGGTATCTGCCTGAAATGTCATGTTACCATAGTCTGTCCCTATTTTTTTTAATTGTTCAAGGCTGGCTTTCATTATTCTGTCTTTTTAAAAAAATAAATCATGACTGATATCTTATTCAGAAAAAAAAATGACAAAAGCTTTGCAAACCAGCAGGTACCTTCCTCCTGCTGGGACTGCTCTGAACATATTCTGATATTATCCTCTCATCAGACATGGAGCTCCATTTAAGTGTCACAACGGGTGTATACTGGTGTGCAGCCATTACACACATGCATTCATCTCAAATTACTTACTAAAAATGTGTCTTATGCCTGAATCCTTGCTGAATCATTAATCTCTTTTGGAGTATTCATGTCGAGAAAATAGCATGAGGTTGTTTGATTTCACTGAGAAACTTTTGCTGCTTGCATTATTTTAGTACTTCCTTTTATGATAACTTTTTTTGTTGAAAAATGGAATTACTTTTATACCCACAAGTGCTATTTTGAAGAACTGCTATTTTCTCCCAGATCAATGCCACTCAGAGAATATTTACTCCAGAACTTTCACTTTTTTATTTTTACAGCACTTAATTATTTCTTGGTAAGAAATGTATTAGTGCAGACTTATGGAAAACAATTCCAACATAATTCCTACTAGTTTCAATAGGGCATCCATAGAAATAGCACAGGGAACAGTGTTGATATACTGATGTCATATTCTAGCACTTGCCCTTAAACTGAACTGGGAGTCACCTCTTGATAATTACCAGATGAATATTTACAACCCAGAAACTGTAGACTTTGAGCCAATCTTCTAAAAAAAAATCCAACATGCCCTGCAGTTGGTTTCCTACTGTCAGGAGTCCAACACAAAAGCAAATTCAAACAGCAGTGGACAGACTGGTCAACAATTTGCCTTGAGCCGTATCTTTATTTTATTTACATTATTTATAGTCCATCTTTCTCAATGAGACTCAAGGAAGATTACAGAGTATAAATATCTTATAAATCAGTGTAAATATCTTATAAATCAGAGCAGATTTTAAAATATATATATATATCCTGCCTTTCTGCCCTCATAAGGGCCACCAAGGTGGCTGACAAATTAAAACACACATAATAAAAACACATTTTAAAATGATTAAAACAAACCAAAACAATGACCATACATCATTATAACAAATTAAAAACCAGAGCTAGAATATATACAAAGACATTTAAAAAAACCAAAACATCGGTCAGGAAGGAGGAATCATTGAGGAAACACCAGAAGAAACAAAAAAGTCTTCACCCTCTGGTGGAAGCTGGCCACAGAAGGGGACAGAGGAATCTCTGGCAAGAGAGGTACAGAGTTTTGGTGCCACAACTGAGAAAGCCCTCTCCTGGGTTTTCACCTGCCTAATCTCTGAAAGTGGGCAGAGGGGGCATCTGAAGCAGAGCCTCTGAAGATGACCACAAAGGTCAGGTGGGTATATAAGGGAATAGGCAGTCCTTTTACATTACATTTACCAAAATTGCCCTTTTCTTTCTTTGGCAAAGGAAATCCCATTTAGCAGAGATCCAAGTGTACTGTGACGATGAGAGTGATATGATGCAAATTATCTGTGTTGTGTGTGCTGATACATGCATAGGTATGGTGCTACTGGGTTTCACATTACCCAAATCAACCTCATCAATTAAAATTTCTTTTGGTCAAAGAAACAAAAAGACTTTACTGGGGCAGGAGGGTAATATGCCCTCCAACCACTATGTGATGCTACCCAACTTGGTTTTGATTAACTCTTTATCTAGTGCATCATCTAAAATCAATCTCTTGTTAATATAGAGACTACCATGTTTTTTGTTTGCTCTCTGCCTGACAAGGGACCCATGTCTTCCAATTAGTGCTGGGGAGGGATCTGGTTAACTGCTGGCAATTATATTTTCAAAGAAAAAATGCCTCCCCTCTTTTGCTTCTTTATTCTGGTAGCCTCTGTTGCAGCTTGAGATCTGTTTTGTATCCAGCTTCATTGAATCTAATTTAAGTCTGCAAGTCCTCTTGATCTCCATTTCAACAAGGCTACAAACTGCAGACATTGGGCTTTTCCGTCATACCTTGAAGTCTCTCTCCCCTCTTGCTTCTATTTTTGTTCTGAACATCTAGCTTGATGAAGAGTTCTGGGAACTGAAAAGCTTCCCCTTTGTTGGTCTTAATAAAAAAGTATCACATTAATATTGTTTTGGAGAATGTATTTATACTGTGGCTTGAAAAAGAATTGTGACTGAAAACAACAGTCCAATCACACTGTGTTCTTCCCATTTCTCTCACATCACACATATATACCACACATGGATGCTGCAGTCTTCAAACTGAAAAGCAATTTTAGGGCTAGAAAACTAAGTTGGTATACTTAGTTGTTGCGCATTGGTGCATGGGTTATTATTTCTGCCTGTTTGCATTTCAGTACACAAAACCAGTTCCAATTTAAGTCTGGGGAGAAATTTTGTTCCATAAGTAGAAATTCTTATATATACATATGGGAATTTGAAGAAGAAAATCTCTGAATACCAGAACCACCAAAGGTAAATAAAATATACTTGGAGGAATGTGCTCTTTTTTAAAGACAGTTTTTAGCAAGTGGCTCCAAAACCCTGGCCGTTTTCACACGCACCCCGGGAGATCACACAAACTCATGGCATGAAGCATCTTCCTAGCACAATCTCCCGGCACAATCCCCTTTAATGGCCCGATGACATCAGAAAAAGGGCCATTAAATGGGGTCATGCCGGGAAATTGCACTAGGAAGACATCTTATGCCATGAGTTTTGCCCGACCTTCTGGGCGCATGGCCGTATGAAAACGGCCCCTGTTTGCATAATTCCTAATTGTATTATGACACAGTGCAGAAAAAAACCTCTCTATTGGCAATTTAGTGTGGTAAGCTGAAAACTGAGTCACACATTTCTCTTGACTGCTGTGTATACTTTACAATAATGGCAACCCGTGTGAGGCCTGTGTAGGATTACCATATTGAAGAAGCGAGATGCACTTCAAGAAAACACTGTGGATTAGTACAGAATCCTTCCCTGCCCCTCTGCAAGCCTCAGATTCCATTCAAACTCCCTGACAACATGTTTATAACCTTATGATTCCTGTTTTACAAGCAGGAAACTGAGAGACAGTCTGGACATTGAAAAGAAGTGTCAGTTGAGCTTCTGAATTTCTCCCTGGTGTCAGATCGGTGCTCAAAATGGCTCCTACTACTGTCATTATACAGGCGGGGAGCTGAGATGAAGAGAGAGCTATTTGTTCAAAACTGTAAGATGATGAGTTCATGACAGGGACAGCACTTTAATCCAACTCTCTGACATTCAAGTAATGAGAGCCAATGTGGTCTAAAGGCTATAGTGTCAGGCTTGGACCGGGAAGATCCAGGTTCTAAACCTTCCTCAAAGGGTTTATTTATTTATTTTTAAAAATTTCTAAGCTGCCTTTCCACCCAAATAGTGTAACCAAGGAGGCAAACATTAAAACATTTAAACAGCATTTAAAATAAGGTGTGTATGTAAAACATTTAAACAGTTCAATAAAAACACAGAGACATATATGACACATATCAACACAACCAGGGAGGAGGTCCAGTACTGGAGGTACAGCAAACCGAACAAAAAAGTCTTGTCCTGCTGGTGGAAGATAATGACAGGGGGAGACAGGTGAATCTCCCTGGGGAGAGAGTTCCAAAGATTTGTCACCATGACCAAGAAGGCCCTTTCTTGACCACCTGTCTAGCTCAGATGATGGAGTGCCCAAAGCAGGGTTTCTGAAGATGAGCAGAATGGATGGGTAGGTTCATACAAGAGAAGAGTTGTGATGGGATGGAAGCACCTATGCTGACTTGAGGTCTTTACAGGCAAGGTGAGATAAAAATGTAATTCTATAAGTTCACTGGACCATATGAGCAATGTACTAGATCACATTTGATGCTGGATATTGGCAGAGGCCATTGAAAACTACTGAATGAACCAGATGCTGCTAAAATCAAAATCAAATCCTGTTACAATCAAATGTCCATTTTGTGGCCTTTGACTTTCCTTCTTCCATCTGGTAACCAAGACTAGCTATTCTCTGCCATTCTCATCAGATGGCCAGCGAATGAGTTTCAGGCCATCTGCAATACAACAGCTGGCCAAAAGAGAGGGCTAAGATCAGCTGTAGTTCTGAATCATCTCTTCATGCTCACTGGAAACAAGCACAGCCTTAGAGAAAAGTGAGCCTCTCTTCACCTAACCCACACACTGTCGATCAGAACTACTCAGACATTAGAATAGAGCCATGTATGGATGTAAAAGTTGGATGGTAAAGAAAGCTGACAGGAAGAAAATTGATTCATTTGAAATGTGGTGCTGGCGGAGAGTTTTGCAGATACCATAGATGGCCAAAAAGACAAATAAGAGGGTACTAGATCAAATCAACCCTGAATTCTCCCTAGAAGCTAAAATGACAAGACTAAAGCTATTGTACTTTGGTTACATCATGAGAAGACAAGATTCTCTGGAAAAGTCAATTATGCTAGGAAAAGTGGAAGGCACCAGGAGAAGAGGAAGACCTAAAACGAGATGGCTTGACTCAATAAAAGAAGCCACGTCCTCCAGTTTGCAGAACCTGAGCAAGTCTGTTAAAGATAGAACGTTTTGGAGATCTTTCATTCATAGGGTCACCATAGGTCAGAAACAACTTGATGGCACATAACACACACAACTCCAGTACAAAGGATCTGACTACCTGAAGCATTCAAGCCTTAGAAAGGTAGCCATAGGTAGTTCAAATTAGTATCCTTTACTAAAAGAGTCTTTATTCAGATTAATCAAATTGGTTTACTAGAATTTCCCACAAATCACACATCAGTGAAGCAACTTCAGTGCAATTCTATAGGGAGTTATTCAAGTCTAAAATTGCTCTGGTAACTGCTTCCAACACACTTCTTTCTCACAAAGATACCTTCCCTCTTGTTTCTTTAAACAAAATATTCCAAGAACCTGGCAACTCTTTCCTTCTCACCTCTCCTGGCCAATCAGGGAAAGTACCTGTTATCTCACCTTTCTTCAAGCCCAGGAAAAAAGAATATGTTGTTTTCATTCAAGCTTCTGCCCCCTTAACTGATCAGGATATGTCCTCAAACCCAAACTGCATTCAGTGTGCTTTGTTGGAGACTTGTTCCTACTTTGCCAGATCAAAAAGAGTCCAGTAGCACCTTTAAGACTAACCAATTTTATTTTAGCATAAGCTTTCGAGAATCAAGTTCTCTTCGTCAGATGCCTGATACAGAGACTGGTCAAACACAGAAGAGCAGAGGGAAGAGGCAATTAGGGGGGGAGGGGGAGGGAGCAATCAAAACATTCCTTTGCTAGTATATGTAAACATCTCCTTTTGGTGTGTGTATCAGTTGGCTTCAAAGGAGTTTGCCCTGGTAGACATCAAAGACTTAAAGGTCGCTGTGGTTCAACAGAAACCTTTCAAAAACAAAATCCAACGGGAGGCTGCTGAACTGGAATTCATATGCAAATTTGACTCTGTCAAGCTGGGACTGAATAGGGACTATGAATGGTTATCACATTACCACAGGTAACAGATTTCCTTTACAGAGGTGGGGTCTGGGGGAGCTCAGTGGTACCTGGCGTGGGCTTTCGGGAACCACAGATCTCTTTGTCAGATGCATCTGGCAGGGAGGGCTGTGGTTATCGAAGGCCCATACTGCATTGGAATTGGATGGTCTAGCTGTTTGGCTTCTACAAACTAACAGGGCAAACTCCTTTGAAGCCAACTGATACACACACCAAAAGGAGATGTTTACATATACTAGCAAAGGAATGTTTTGATTGCTCCCTCCCCCTCCCCCCCTAATTGCCTCTTCCCTCTGCTCTTCTGTGTTTGACCAGTCTCTGTATCAGGCATCTGACGAAGAGAACTTGATTCTCGAAAGCTTATGCTAAAATAAAATTGGTTAGTCTTAAAGGTGCTACTGGACTCTTTTTGATTTTGCTACCACAGACTAACACGGCTAACTTCTCTGCATCTACTTTGCCAGCTCTCTCTTGCCAAATACCCTGAAATGTGGTATTCAACCTGCTATGCTTTCCCCCAACAAGGAGCTTTTGAAAACCACTGCTATGTGAGAGAAAAAGTCCAGTTCTTGGCACACATTATGCATCTTCCTGCTTTGCTTCCCCTCTGGATGTGTGCTTGGATTACTGCTTGCCTTGGTCACTGGTAGCATGTGTTTAGTCCCTCAGACGCTTGGGCCATCTGCCAAGGTGTTGAGCCAGTGCATGATACTTGAATAGGTAGCCCTAAGCTCCTGCTTCACTTTCTTTCTCTTTTGGCCTCTTGTCTCCCCCTTCTTGAATGATACTAATTGCAAAATGTGTGTTGGCATTTGGGATATTTCTGTATTAATGTGGGCCTTCAAGTACTTTTACCCAAGCTTAAATTCACTATTTGGAAGCCAAGCACAAGAGAGAAACCTCTCTTCCCTACCTGTCTAAAGGAGCTGAGGATTTAGGTTTGAACATCCAGTGTAAGATGAGGATAATGGAGGAATAACACAGTCTTTGAAGGGGATCTTTAAAAACACAGGAATGAAGCTCTGAGGTAGGCTTGGAATGAAAATGGAGACAGGAATGTAGCAGAATAATAAGGGAATGTTTTTGGACTAGGCACAAGATACATATACATAGTCAAAGAAATATTTAAAGCAGAGGCACCAAACACTAAAATTTCCATAAGAAAGTAAATAGCCTCAAAGCCTGTACACATTTTTTGTGGAGCAGATAACACAAAGGATACAGAGAGTGAAAAAAAGAGAAAGGTTAACAAGGAGGAAAATGTTACCTGTCATGTTCTGCATGGGGAAGTTTTCTGGAAAGGCAAGCATCCAAGTGGGTAATGAATGATCCAAGTGGATCTTAGACCTGTACCAACTGGAAGGGGTTGGAGTTTCAGGAGGGAAAACCAGAGCAGAGAGCCAAGCAAGGAACTGAGAAAAGATCCAAGTGATTCAGATAAAATGGAGTGTGGAGTAGGATTTGGTGCTACAGGTGAACTATAAACCTGTGGTATCAACCCATGACTTGGGCTGATGTTTGCAATTCTTGATGCAAAGTGCATGGATTTCCAATTACAGCAGGGAAAGGCATTAAGGCAGAGCAAAAGTGTCACCAATGGGAACTTTCATGCCTGAAACACTTTCCAAATAACAAAAAAGTTAGGGACAGGAAGGTGGAGTATCAGAGAAAGATGAAGTGGCTTCATTGAGATGAAAGACATTGTGTGGAGATAATTTCATTGCATTACAGACGGATATGTTGGCCCCTTCCCAGCCAAAAGCACAGCAGCTAGGGTGGGGGCCGCTTTTGCCACTGCAGAAGAAGGGAAGGCAGTTTCCCTTCTCCTGGGCATACGGGTATTTGGGGAGGGCGGAGCTAAAGGCATATAAGCCTGCTCCGCCTCCCTCCCTATTGCAGAAGACACTGGGTTGCTCGGCTTGCTTGGGCAGTTGGACGTCCCTGCTTAGCTTACCTGAGCTTTTATCCAACTTCTGAGTTGCCCGGAAGCCTATGGAGCGCTTGGCTCCATGCGTCTTTGTTGGGGTTTTCCCTGCAGCAGAGGTGTCAGCATCAGGAAGAGGGTGTATCCTGCATGCCCAGCGTTTGGCTTCTTTGCGTCTGGTTGCTTCTTCTTCTTTGTGCTTGTAATGATTTCAAGAAATGGGTGCATGTATCTTTAAATGCTTGGTTTGAGCTAGGTGAAGAGTGGGGGTGAAAGAGAGGAATGAGTGAGCAATATGATTGGTTGACTGAAATTGTGGGCGGAGTGAATGCAGTTTAGACTGGGACAGAGAGAGAAAGGTTTCAGTCAGAAGAAAGCAGGCTAGCTGTGTGCTGCCTGAGTATATTGAAGTGTTTATGAGAGAAATATAACCTGTGTGGAACCTGAACTGAGCATGTTTGTGAAAGGACACTCAGTCAGGGAAAGAGAGGCCAGCTGTGTGCTGCCTGAGCAGGTTTAATATTTCTGTGAATAGCAGTCAGAGGAAAGCAGGCTAGCTATGAGCTGCCTGAGGAGTTTTAAGCATTTCTGTGAGACAAATATTGAGTTAGAGAAAGAGGCTAACTGTGTGTGAAGCCTTAGAAGAGATCTGTGTGAATGAGAGTAAATGAAGTAACTTTAAGAACCGAGAACTACATTTATGAAACCGATACGCTTCTTGACTAAATAAAAGTTTATTTTTGTTTTGTTATATCCCAGTGTAGCTGTCGTTGCTATATCCCATTCCTATGCTCAGGGCCACATAGAACCACGAAGGAGCCTGATGCTTAGGAGTGTTACCAAAAGGGAAAACTTAAATAAAATATCTTGGAATAGAATATTCCTGGTGGCAGCAAACTACCCAGTGTCAGGTTCAGAATGCTTCCCTATGTATTGTAACCAAAGAGACTCCATTTTAATTCTCTTAGTGTTCTGAGTGCTTTCTTCACAGGTGCCAAGATGTTCCCTAGCAGCTATCTCTCTCAAGAGGAATGTTTTGACTACAGCTTTTCCAGCCCTGGGAAACTTTCACTTTCTCAGCTTCAAAGGGATTGTTTTGAGAACTATGGGGGGAGGCTGGGCCTACTGAGTCTTAATACTTTGTACTGTATTCTTTGCCTTTCATTCGTAACAATACACGTGTACCAGCCCAGATATGGCATCTGGGCCAGTGGACTATAATGGTTGCTTCTTTCAGTAAATCTTTTGAAAACAACGGACTCTTGTCTGATTGCAGAAGGTTGTCTGGATACAACTATTATTTAGCCACAGTTCTGACACCCAGAGGGTGTTAAGGGAAAGATAAAAGGCAAAATCTACCCTAGAGAAAGTAATGGTCATAACAGTGCTGTTTGTGCGGTGCCACGGCAGTGGCTTGAGGCGCTTAATTTTGGGGAGTTTGGGTGCCCAAACAACAGCAGCCACTTTAATTCAAGTGCCTGGGTGTGGGCATTTGAGGGGCTTGCCTGAACAACTGCTGTTTCTTATCTGAGGCCACTTGCTTTTCGTGCCGTTTGTTGGCAGCGTGGCACTGGCTTGAGGGGATTTCTTGTCAGCTTTGACTTGTGTGGGCTTTGGAGGGGCTGGCCGCGGCTGCTTGCCTCTGGCTGTTGGGAGGCTGCAGCATTTTTTAAAAAGGAATTTTAGGCTTCAGTTAAACGCGGTTTGCCCCTGCCCTCCCCCTTTTTTCTCAGGAGGGCAGTTTGGCAGCCATTTCAGACAGCTGGTGGCCATTTTAGGTTGCCGTGTTACAGGGTGGCAATTTGGCAGCCATTTTAGGTGGTTAGTGGCCATTTTAAATTGCCCTTGCTATAAGGGCTGTATGACAGTGGCCATTTTGAGTGGGGCCTACATTTAGGGATAACGCTCCTCGCCCTCTTTTTGTTACTGCTGTAGGTTACTGCTGTAGTTTGGTTTGCAAAGCAGTGAGACTGTTTGCATATAACAATAACAATAACAACAACAACAATAACAACAATAACAATAATAAAGGAAAATCCCTCTGTTGACTTAGCCCTCTGCTGGGTTTTAGTGTGTTAATTGTTAGCCATGCCTAAGGGAAAAGGCTCATTGAACGGCAAGCAACCTGCCAAATGGGCGCCTCCAAAAAGGCCCGTGCCTGTGTCGTCCTCATATGAGGATGAAAGGGTAGATTTGGAAAGGCAGAAGATATTGCTGAGGCTTGCTGCCTTAGAGCAGGCAAGAAGTGGCACCACGGCAACAGCAGGTCGACCAAAACGGACTAGGCTTGCTGGGGCCATGTCTATGGCTACATTTCAACGGAAAGTGCTTAACCATTTGTCTGTTTTGGAAGGGACATCTGGAGCGCCAGCAAGAGATGGGTCTGGTGTACAGGCAGTGAGCAGTGAACATGGCGTGCAGGATGGCGCGGAGGAGCAGGGCTGGGTTGCTGAGCCTGTGCCTATGGCGGTAGCGGTGGACCTGCCGGAGGGGGATGGTAAGTTGGCATTGCCTACTCAGGCTGGCCCTTGGTCTTGGTGGCCTTGGGGTTAGCCGCCTCGCTTATTGCCCTCAGCTACACCGCACATGCAATATAATCCGGCCGCTTCAGCGCCACGGACACCACTCACACCTGCTGCCATGTTGCAGGGTCAGGGAATATTGGGGCCATGGTCCCCTTGGAATCAGTCTCCACAGCCTCATTCTAGCCATTCCACTACTTGGGGTCAGTATTTTGCAACTCCTTGGAGTGCCACCTTGCCTTATGTCTCACCTTATGGGGCGGTCCTGTTTAGGGCCCTTCCGTTTGGGGACACGGCCATGCCTTTGGGCAATCACTTAACCCCCAATACAAGGGAGAAAATATTAAAAGGGGAATATGTGGATGTTTTTGGCCTCCTTTTTAGAGAATTGGAGAAAAAGGAGAAGGAGGAATTTGGATCTGTCCGGAGTAGCTGCTGGGCTGTATGGTAGCCAGTTACGAGGGCAGACTGCCGTGTGGCTCCCTTGTACAAGTAAGGCCTTCCTGCTATACGGCGAGGTGCTGCAGGCTTGGAGGGGGAACCATTTGCCTGGCTGGTGGGTACAAGCTAAGCAACGAGAGTCCCTCCGATATGCACACTGTAGAACCCAAAACAACTCAGAGGTGTTAATATAAATGCATTATGAAATATGTCAAATTTAATAAAGTGCTAAGTGCAAAAGTATTATGTGTCAAGCAATGGATAACAATATCATAAATATTTCATACACATTTCATATACAACATTCATAAATAGTTAAGGTACACAGAACTAGCAGCAATATAGCCGTCTATGTAGTTCATGCAATGTCTATTTAGACAATAATCCAACCGGTGAAGAGTCCATAATTCAAAATGAAGAAGCAATAACGGTGGAAAGCAGCCTGGAGCTGGAATTCTTAATTCGAGAACCACCAGGAATCGGTCAGATGGAGACGACCTTAAGCTGAATCTCACTCCAAGAACAGCCCTACGAGTCTAAGCCAGCAGTTTTCCAATCCCCGTTTCGTACTGGGACTTCCTCATGGGCATTATTTGTATTAACTATAACAAAAAGGTTACCATCATTATTCATCCCCTAACATAGCAATTTATCAAAGCCTCCATTAGAGTTTGTATAACAACTTACTCACTCTTTTCCAACCACTCACAGTCACATAACACACTTGGTAGATGCCAACGGAACAATGCCGTGAAATAACCCCACCTCGCATGAATTAAATACACAGACATTTAAAGATACAGTAATAGTCAGCCACTAAGGCATACATTTAAAGGTACATTGAACACAGCTTGACTTTATGCATGAAAACACAGGAACCAAATGACAGGCAAAAGAACACACAGAATACAATAACAGGTTAAATGCTCTCATATGAAACTGGAGTAGTCAATTTCACTGTTCAGTCCGTTAGGGACTAAGCAATTCAAATGGTATATCCACTCGCTTTCTAACTGCAGTAGCCTGTGGGCATGATTACCTTGCTCCGTTGTTCCTGGTACACTTAATACAGACACCTTCATTTCACTTGTAGTGTGTTGCTGCTCTAACCAATGTTTCACTAGAGGTGCTTCAGTCACCTGGTTCCTAATACGTGAGACATGTTCCTGCAGTCTGGTCTTCAGGGGCCGAATAGTACTCCCTACATAAACCAGAGGACATTTGCACTGAATAATATAAATCACATAAGGAGTCTTACATGTAGAAAAGGACCTAGTCAACGAGGCTCGTCCTATATCCAAGTTGTGTATTTCCTTCAGTTTAACCATCAGAGGGCACATGTTACAGGCGCCACAGGGGAAATGCCCCTGTGGTAAGGATCGCGTGGAAGACCTGTCACTAAATTCCGAGCGCACCAGGAGATCTTTAATATTCCGTGTCCTACGGTATCCAATTGATGGAGGCAACTCGCATCCAGGTATTTCTCTAGTAGATGCCAGTGTTTACGTATTATGTTGCCTATGCTGGGGGCCAACTGGGAGAAGTCCAGTGCCCATCTTATCCACTCATCCGACGGTCTTACAGAAGGGGTTAACAGATCCTTGCGGGATGCGGCACCAGCCTTCTCTCTCGCTGCCGTAATGACTGACTGTGGGTAGCCACGGGCAGAAAAATTCCTATCTAATCGTTTGCTGTCCTCTTCATAATCCTGTAAGTTAGTGGAATTTTTTTTAATTCGCATATATTGACCTGCCGGGATATTACGCTTCAAGTGTCCCGGATGAAACTAATTGAAATGCAGGTAGAAGCAATGATCTGTTGGTTTTTTAAAAGGACAAACCCCTAAGGTGCTATTGGTGCGTTTGTATATAATCACATCAAGGAAGTTAATGCACTTCAGGCTACCAGGCCAAGTAAAATTGATGTTATGATTGATCCCATTCATCCATTCAAAAAGTGCCTGTGCGTGCGTTTCCTCCCTCAGGACCATGATGACATCATCAATATAACGCCTTTAGAAGACGATCTGTGCCCTAAATGGGTTATGATTTTTATTCAGAATGTATTCTGCTTCCATTTGGGCCATAAATAAATTCGCTATACTCGGGGCGGCTGCGCAACCCATAGCCACCCCTTTTACTTGGTAATAGTACTGCTCATTGTATTTAAAATAATTTCGCTCTAATACAATGTTGAGCAGGATCAGAAGAAAGGGTGTAGAGGGGAGCTGTATAGGTCTCGTATACAAGAAATGCTCAATAACCGCTCTTGCTTCTTGATGCGGAATTGACGTGTACAAGGAGCAAATGTCCACAGTACCCGGTGGGTACAGCCATTCATTGGATGGCTCACCCCTGGAGCAGTGGGGCTCACCCAGACAGGTCAAGGCGGAGGTCCGTAGTGACCCCAGCGCTTGACCTGTACCGCTAGTTAGTTAGTTCCTTTGCCATAGTGACAAGTTATGTTGTAATCAATAAAGTGGCCCAATTTCAATCCCAAGCTTTGTGTCTGCCTTTCATTTCGACTGGGGGGGAGCAACACCAGAGTTCCTTTTGTTAAGAAGGATCGTGGTAGAGAAAATGGACAATATGCCTAAAAGCAACTTGACTATACTGATATTTCTTGTACATTAATTCAAGAGCTTTCAGTGTGTGATGGGATCAGCGTCTCTCTTGGCTTTCTACTGAGACAGGTGCCACCATTCTAGGCCTTTCTGTCTTGTGCAGTGATGCCTTTGTGCTGCCAAGGCCTTGACCTGATCATGCTGCACTCCTCGTTCCTACCTATTCTTCTACCAACTCATCTTCTATTATTCTGCAGACATCCCAAACCAGGCCTTTCAAGAATGTTTCTACAACCAACCTCAGGCTAACAGCTTGCCAGAAGGCCAAAATGCACAGGTGCGCTATCCAAGTCACAATTAGATATACTTCAGGGGAACTCAAACAGCATACATTTGTTCAGAGTTGTGAGGGAGCATGACAAGGAGGGAGAAAGAGCTTCTAGCTTCCTTTCCACCCTGCTTTTGCCAGTGGAAAGTATAGCAGGGGATCACCCCCTTTCTCTGGCTCCACGTCTCCTTCCTAGGAGTACCAAGCAAACAAGAGCTGCTTAAGATAAGTTCCTCCAATGTATGTGTGACTGCAGGTTGGATAGCACACTTGTGGCTCAGTACATATCAGGCATATCGTGTATTTTGGTCCTGACTTTGGCAGGTTGATCATAGCCTCAAAGAGAGACTCATGCCAACCAAATGGGGCTGAAGTGTCATGGATACACCAGTGTGAATTTGGGCCAAATTGGAAAGGGGCTTCCATTCACATGGACACATTCTAGGCTACACTTATCCTGTGACATAATTTTATAACAAATCTCATGGATGCTCAGAAAATGGTTGCCTCTTCTCATTAGAGAAATCATATTTTTAAAATAAAACCAAATAAGGATCACAGAGGGGGATATTAGATAGACAGCAGATGGACAGAGCAGGGTAAAGGCAGCATTGGGCAGCCAGCATGTGAGAAGGAAGAGGAGGGCAGTGGCAGGTGGAGTAAACAGCAGGTGGCTTGAATGCTTGAGTTACAGTAACTCACATTTTCTTCATATGTCACACGTTTGGTATTGTTACAAGCAGCAGGGAAGCTGTTTCTAAAGAACTGTGCCCCCCCCTCAGTTGTCTATTTCTGTTCCTCCCTATAGACTGCAAAGGTCAAAGCTAGAGAGTTCTGTCTTTGCTAATAAGTTTCTGAGATGGAGTACACGTCCCAATCTGCTTTCCCTGCACAGACATCTGCAAAGGACAGAACGATTAGCTTGTCTGCCGATGGGATTTGGAGAAATGGCTGTGATGTCAGAGGCAGCCACAGCTCTGATGTTCAGCGGATTGATTGGGCTGCAGTATATTCAAGGACAAGTTGACAACATCCTCCTGTTTTTGATGGGTTTTTAAGTAGAAGGAGAAAACTAGAGGAGGTTAAAAGGAATGCATGGCTTCATCATCTGGAAATACTTCAAGTGCATCTTTCTTGGGTAGAGGCAGTTGTGGTTCAGATGTTTATCTGTGGTTAAAGGCAATAACACTAGTGATAAGCTGGTATAAGTGCGAGAAGGGTAGATGCTCAAAGCTGAAGCTAGCAAATTCTTAAACTTCACTTTAGCCATAAACTAAGTGGCCTTAAACAAGCCACCATTCTGTATCCACCTTAGCCCTACATCTGGGGCTAAAGTGAGATTGCTATTACTATCATAGAATTCACTGTTGTTTTAAGGTTTACTGAGAGTATGAATTAAAAAGAGAGGAGCCACTGAAGTTTCTTCTGGTGGCTAATTAGGGTTGCTGCTAGCCAATGGCTGGCAACTATCAGGAGATGGGAGGCATGGACATTGGGAGGGATATGGCACTGCATGTGGCATCATTATAGGAATCGCTTGCATCTCTGTGATAAAACCCAGAAGTGACATCATGGTTTACCCAGTTGGGACATAACACCCTGCCATTTTTTTAAACAAAAATTCCCTACCACCACTCCGAGCAGTGGCAGGAAGATAGTATTGCCATCTGGACATCTCCTACCATTGCAGGAGACCTGGCAACCGTGTGGCTCATAATGCTTGCCCGCAATTGAAGGGGAGCATTGCCACCTCAAGGATACTTTTCTGGTTTCACTCATGATCCAAGCGAAAGATGAACCCCTCCCTCCCTGCCCCATTCCTTTGCAATGGGTTGCCAACCTCCAGGCAATACCAGGACTTCTCCCAGAATTAAAATTTATCTCCATGCTACAGAGATCAGTTTCCCTAGAGAAAATGGCAGCTTTAGAGGGTGGACTCTATAACATTATATCCCTGCTTGGCTCCATCCACTCCCCTAACACCACCCTCCTCAGGCGCTACCCCCACATCTGCAGGAAGTTACTAACCCAGAGTTTTCAACCCTATCTTTCCCCTCTCTTTTTAAACTGTAGAAGGCCTCAGATTCCTTCTCAGTGCTTAGGATGCTGATATACCAGCATCCCTAGTGCAAAGGAGAGGGGTGTGCTGGGCCATGTTTTTCTCTGTGCCTGCTGGCAACCCTTTACCCAAGTATACAGCAGAAATGTTCCCAAGGCTTCTTAGTGCCTAGGGTGCTTCTGTAGCAACACTGGCCTTTAAGGGAAAGAAGGGAGGAGAGAGGGAGAAGAGGAAGGGGGAGGAGGCAAAGTAGTAAGAGAGATCCAATTTCACATTTCTTCTCCCTTGTGAAAAATAAGCTTTAATTTTATGCCAGTTTCTCTTTCCTCACATGACAATGTATAACATCAGAGAGAAAGGAAAATGGTTGTTATCACTTTGTTTCTGGTTAGCAGAGATCTTTCCAGTGCTGTTGTCCTACTCATGTGAGGTAAATTATGGATGGAGAAGGGAAAAGGTGTGGTGGAGGAAATGGGGGGCTTGCAGGTTCTTGGGGTAGATTTGTACACCAGGTGATTGATGTCAAATTTTTTGTTTTATAAAATCGATTGGTTTGTTCAGTCCAATTCTAAATTAAGCTGAGGGGAATTTGCCTATTTCTAATTTAATAGCAGAAGTAGTGTTACCTGAATTTTTCATGCTCACCTCCAGACTAATTGTGTTTCCTTGATCTGCTCCATAGTTTCTTCTGCAGAAATTATTTACCAAGTTGCTTTGTCATACAGACATTACACATCATTACAGAGTCATTTAAGGGTTGCTCTGTGCACAAGCCACAAGAAAACCAGATCGTTATTTTATTTTATTTTTAAAGAAAATGTTTGTGCTGCCTCTCCTGAGAATCTGCTTATGGCTGAATAGAATCAAATAGGGAGCCTACATCAGGCATGTTGTTGAATGCTTTTGTGAGCCATTGGTGAGCATTTGATTCTTCGCATTTGCACATTCTGTGTTAACATCGGTGATCTTTGACATAAGTGATATTTAGTGCCATGCCAAGAATAGTACAAAGTTCTAGTCTTCGGTAAGATGTTTAAAATAGGGTATTTTCTAATGTTTTTGTGCATGTGGAGAGATGGGACCTTCTTTATTCATTTGTTGCAGGTGATCCAAGCACAATTATCTCAACTAGCAGTTCCTGGGAAATTGCAGTTCTCCTGGGCTCAAATTACTGTATAGAATTACAACAGGAGAAATGCAATTCTCCTCTTTACAGGCACCAATATTGTACTGATTGATCGGAGACTCCTGGTTGCACTTATGTCACAGACACTTATTTGCTATTACCTTTGATGTCATTATGACGGAGGGCAGGTTGTTTTCTGCTCATTTTGCTTAACTTGACTTTCTTGGTGGTTTCTGCTTGTGCACTTCTGCTCTTCAGCTCTAATGCACTCACTGCCCCACCTCAATCTTGAGTTTTAAAATGTATTTATTGTTCACTTTAACTGAGATGCAGTCAAGCACAGTATTGGATCATTCTTGTGTCGAAGGCATATTCGCCATTTCTGTGATTTTAGGAACATTTTAATATGTTGGGCTGTGTGGACAGATCTTATGCATATAGGCTTCTGTCCCCATTTCCCTATCTTTGTCAGCTCACTCAATGACTGTAGATGGGTTTTTTTTGGGGGGGTGTTGCAGACTTCCAGTAGGTGGCTGCTTTTGGGTCCACCCCCAAAAACTATTCTCTTCAAAATTTGCAACCTAGGTGAATTGATTTGCATACTACAATATAACAAACTTTAAAGACCATTCATCTCCTAGGTTGAAACATTGTTTTAGGAATGGATTCCTACAGCCTTTTTGCTGCATGTCTTTAGCTTGATTGTTCTCTTTGGACTGCTGTTATTTTTTTCTTCTCATCTTTCAATATATTCTCAATATTTTCTTGAGCCCCAGACAGTGCAGATGTTTTAGGATCTGTGCTAAAAACTCAAGAGAAAAATCTTAACTCCATTGTTTGAAGCATTTTGTTTCCCAGCCTGGCTCACTTTTTGATAATGGTTAAGAGTAGAGAGAAAAATGCTTCAGGTAATAGAGTACAGTGAAGTAATGCTGGTTTGGGAGTCACGTTTAGTGCCTATAGCTGGAAGTTTGGCAGGTAAGCGCCAGATAAAAGAACTTCTTGTAAGTTGCACCCATCCTGTGAGATAGATGCAAGAGGATGGGGCTTTTTAACCTTAGGATATTTTCTCAATGAAAATCACCACCCTGATCTGCTTATATTATTGCTGGGGAAAACTTGCAGGTTCCTGAACAGTTTCTCCAGCAGTGATAAAAAGAGAGGTGGTGATTTTCAACAGGAAAACAATGTGAGGGGACTAAGTTAAAAACAACCCTCTTTTCCCCGCTTCCACCAAGTCAATATTCTTCAAGTCATACGGACCCTCTGGCTGCATTCTAAAAGACAGACAGGGATGTAGTTCTTATCTAGGTTGTTCCCGTTAAAAAGCAGTTCTGCTCTAAATATACTGTTGAGAATAAGATTTATAGGCAAACATTAAAAAAATTAGCTAGGATACAGGAAACTACAAGCAGGATTCTGTTCATGAAAGGTGGCTTTTCCATCTTGACTTCTCACTGCAGCCCCTCATAATTTCAAAGGTGCCTACAGGCTTTAAAAAGTTGGGGAAGTTGGAGACTTGGAAAGTCCATTTTATTATTGTTTGCACTGTTCTTGTAATTATTGACCCTGAAAAAGATGAGCGTCACAAACATTCACCTTAAGCAGCCACAAGAGCAAAACATTTCTTGATTTTAAAGATGGTCTGGGCAGGAGAACTTCCTGGTGGATGGTACCTTCTTTCTTATACATATTTTCATTCTGATATGTTGCCAAGAAGGAAATGCCATTATGGTTAAGGAAGCTAATGAAGAGCAAGAGGCTGAGTTGCATTGCTGCTGGCCCTTTAGCTAGATAGCACATTCACAGGGAGAGATGCATCTCATGTCTCTCCAGATGACAGTTACGAATTCCCTAAGCACAGACCTTGTTTCTGTGAGAAAAGGTTCAGATTGCAAGATGATTCTTTTACACAGCAGCTCTTTTCTCTCCCCAGTGCACATCTAACCTTTCATGCACTGATTCTACTAGCTGTATGATCAAATTCCACTAAGGAGAGACAGGTGAAGAGGCAAGACCACCTTGGTATTTCAGAATTGACTGGATTTAGACATTAGAAAGACTCTCACCCTAAAGAAAGGTATTTAAAGAAAAACACCTTTGAGCTGCCCTCCCAATATGGAGAGCTGTTCCTTGCATTATGTATTTCAGCCACAGATTGCCTATCCTGAATTGTACCTGAGTATATAGGTAAGACATACAGAAATGCAGACTCCCAGACTTAGCTGGGGGGATCAGTTGTGGGCCATACGGGAGGAGAGCAGGATGCAGGGCAGCCAGCACATTAGGGGCAGCACGGGCTTTCAGCAGCCTCAGTGGGAGGAGAGCCCACACGGCATAGATTCGAATGTCTGGGCCAGCCAATCAAATCAGGGTGGCCCAGGCAGCGAGGGGCAGAGAAGAGGGCTAAGGACCTGGAAGGCACACTTTCTGCACAGGTCCACTGCCCCTTCGTAAGAGGGAGGCAGCCCCCGCCCCTCGACAGTTGGCTCATGCTGGCATCTTACCCAGCCCTCCCTTTCATCACAACTTTGGAGAGAGCAGGCAGTGTGGGCATTGGGCACTGATCCGTTTGGGGGGAAATAGGGCCCGTGAGCTCTGTTTCCTCATTATGGGGATCCCCTTAAGGGGTCTGGGGAGTGAGGCATAGCAGGTGCATGCCCAGCTCGGGGACTGTCAGGTCCACCTCACTCCCAGGTGGCAGGGGATCCACTCAGGGGTGCACACCCAGGTGGTATCCCCCAAATTATCATCCCATGGTCCCCCCCCAAGCAGGGGTCTGAGGGGGCATGGCGGTCATTGGCTGGCAGGTGGGTCAGCTGATGTTTGGATAAGTGCACTATGCAGCGCCGATGGTCTGCGAGCTGTAATCAATAAAGCTGTGGCCTATTTTAACTCCCTCATGGTATCTGGTATATTTTGTCACCTTGCCTCCTAGCTCTCCTCCTACTCTCAGCACTGGCCTGCAAGTGTCTATGCTGGATGTGCATGTGCAGTTGCCCCAATCTGCATTTCATTTCATTTCTTGTTGTTGTTGTCATCAAGAAAAACAGAACAAATTCCGAGTCAGCATGGCATGTAAATACCTTGCAGCAGAATCTGAGCAACTTCATTGGAACTGCTGAGGAAGTCTCATAGGAATGTATAAGTTTGCCACTTCTATATATCAGTGTTAATACTGATAGACAGGGCTGCTTGAGCTTTAAGCCAAGTTCTTGCATTTTGAGGGTTAGAGGCTTCTTGACATCTGTAGAAAATAGGAGCACGTAAGCAATGCACTGACATAGAACCCTGTCATGCCCACCTGTGTCCCGTCCATCCTTGTCCAATGGAACAATTCAGCCCGAGCAGAAGCTATCTTTATGGAAAGTGATCGGTGCTTCATACAGTAGCAACTGGAAATTGGAAATACCCATTGGCACAGCAGCAGGGTTAGAATTCCCCTTTAGAATTCTCCCTGGTTCCGTCTAGCTCTTTTTGAAACTCCTTGGACAACAGAATCCATCAAGAAAGAACTGTACACTATAATGGCAGGCTCTCCTTTGGTTGCACAGCCCCACATTTCTCCTGATTTGGAGTGTTTATTTCTGTAGCTGAGTTTCATGGCTTCCTTGAAAATAAGAAACTATAATGGGTATCCAGAGAGCTATCAAACTAGATGGTGTTCCAGGATAAATTGACAGTAACCACTTGAGGGTGAATACAGATAGCCTCATTATATATTACACTTTTCTTTGTATCTTGGCATCAGTGAGTGCAATGCTGTAATATCCACTCCCCCACACAAATGTTTGTGGCCTTTTCTCCTGGGATATGTGAGAAAATTTTCCAGGCCATATCCTTACTTTGATGAACAAAACTAGCCAACATGAATGTGGCCTGAATCTTTAGGTGAATCTTGATAGTGCTTTCCTTGAGGGCTGGTGATGCCCATCCTGTGGGACCTGGCTCCTAAAGGCCACATACCTGTGCTTCAGTGGGCTTCTGTCCTTCTGCACAGCATATGGGACAATACCAGAGGCAGCTGAAGAAGAAACAAAGCAGTCATGTGTGGAAACCTTCTGCTTTATTTTTTCCCCTCTTCTCTTCAAGCTGTTTTCCATTTTATCTTTCCCTCTTGTCATCTCAGTTATATCCCTTATGCTTGAAGCTTTGCTAAGGGGCAGGAGGGAGGGAGAAAAGCAAGAAAAACAGCAAAAATTGTGATTGTTTTACAACATTTAAGTCCCATTAGTCAGTCATATACATGCAGTAATAATCTTGCACAGATAAACTGCTGTCAGCATCATTGTGCAGTATCACAAAATGCTTTCACTGCTTTCCCAAGAAGCATGACTAAAAATAGACAAAGACAGTGATGAACGATACAGAGTGGAAAGCTGTCACAAGCATGGCTTCCTTTGTGTGAGAAACCAGCACCAAGAATAAAAAACAAAACAAAACAGAGGATTCAAAAGTCATATTAGCACAAGAAGCCAGATCATAATAAAATTTTCTACTCTAGATGGGAGATGGCATCCCACCCTCTCAACCAAGAGCTTCTTATACCACATTCTTGTTAAGGAAAGGCAGTAGCATCTTTCAGGAGGATAAGGAGGAGCCACACTGCCACACCACTTGCAATTATTCCTCTGAAGCCCCTGTATTTACAATTAACTCACTGATGCATGGTTTGGTGTTTTGTCTGAATGAAGATACTGAGGGCTCAACTGATCATGGCACAGGGAATGCTATGAATGGAGCTCCTAGCATGTTTTTAAAATATAATTTGCAGAAGTGCCATGCAGGAGTACAAGTCTGACTGAGCTCACAGAGCAGGAGGAGGGAGGGTTTGATTTCCCATTCTAAAATGGCCCCAGGGAACCGATGTTACAATGACCATTGTTACAACCAATTAAAGGACCCTGTGTACAAGGTAGGCATGCCAGAGACACGCATCCTTTCGCTTTAAAAGTGGGATTTGTCTTGTTTTCATCAGTAATAAACAAGTTTGGGGTGAAGCACCTAATATGATCAAAAGCTTCTTCATATTAAACAAAAATTCCCTCCTTAAAGAAAGTTAGTAACAAGGGCCCTATCCTTTTATACAACTCATTTTATTCATTTTATTATACAAGTGATTTTATTCTTTTAGTCAGTCATTGGAACCCCCCCACCCCCACCCCCAATATCAAGTAAAGAAATGTAAGGAAGAGCTGAACTGAAGGTCCAAAAGCAAAGGCTATAACAATTTTTAAAAACCCAATCAAATCATTACAATGAGACTTTCCTGAGGTTTGTAAAAAGATCTGTCTAATCTCTAGATTTAAGTATTCCACAGATTCAGCCCCACTGAGAATTAAATATTATTCCTAAAGTAAATCCCACCAAATTCACAGGGACTTACTTCCCAAAAGTGTGCATAGTAGATTAAAGCCTTGAAGTTGTTTTATTCCATCTTTGTTTTAGTGATTATTAATTGTTGTAACTCACTTCAAAAGTCCAAAATGGATGGTTAAGTGAAATACACATTTTTAAAGAAAGAAAATAATGAAACATTTTACGTAATAACATTAAAGGCATAGAAAAGGCATAGAAAAGTAGCCAAAAGACACCTTTAAAATTAATTGCAAAAGAGCACTGTAATCATGAGTAGGCTTTTAAACATAGCTAAGATTCTTACTAGTTCATTTCACTGAGCTCTAGTGACTTTACAGATTCACAGCGCAATGGCTTCCTATGGACTCTTGCAGGAGAATCTCGCCGGCACCCGAGTGTGAGAAAGCGAGGTGCGGCCACTGCCAGGAGTGCCCGCCCGCCATTCCCCTGACAACCCCTGCTCACACTAGCCGATGGCCACAGCCCTCCCCTGACATCCAGGTGAGGATCAAGCAGCGGCACAGCCAATGGGGAGGCTGAGATCCCCACTGCCACCAATAGGCACCCCCCCATCAGAGAGCAGGCATCCCTGCCAGGGAGGGGGGCAGAGGTGACAGTGAAGGTCCAGATGGAACACCCACCCTCTCACCTGTCCAGCCCCTGTTTCTGATGAGGGCCAGGCCAGTGGCTGCAGCTTGGTGTGCCTGCAAATACCTGCCACCGCCACCACCACCACCACCACAAGAAATAGGTTCCCCCTCCCTGAAAAGTAGGGCCAGATAGTAGGGAGCTGATCTCTGTTGCCTGAAGATCAGTTGTAATTCTGGGAGATCTCCAGCGACCACCTGGAGACTGGCAACCCTAAGTAGTCCCCAGGTTTCAAAGAAGCAGGTGGGGGGAGGCAGGGTCTTCAATGAGTGACAGGAACGCCCATTGGGAACCACGTGGGAGGCCAGGAGGCGTTTGGAAGTGAGGGGAATGAAAAGCGCGCACAAACTTGCTGCAGCACCACTTGAACACATCACTGCATCTCTACAATGCAAGAACGAAGGCTGGACCTTGACATCCATGTCCCAGTACTGGGGAGATGCACCCCCAGCGTGGACTGAGAGGCCATTCCCATGCCAGATTGGCCAAGTCCATCCCTGCTTCCCCAAACACATCCCCCCCCCCCCCCGGCAGCAGCTTTTTACATACAGCAACCATCTTTCTGGCTTATCAGATGCCAGCAGCTCAGACTATCAGAGAATGAAAGTCCTCAGTGCCTCCTCCCCCCACCCCGCAGACATTCATGGGCCACACTTCAATTCCCACCCCACTGCCTGAAGTTACATTGAGGGGAGGAAGGAGGCAGGGAGGCTGGATGAGGCACCACTTGATACATTTGTGGGGATGTGTGAGTGGACATGTGTGACAGGGAGTTGAGAGAGGGGCTAATAGCAATGTCAGTCAGGCATGCAAACACAGAGGTTTGTTGTTTTTAACACATTTTATTAAACTGGAAAAAGTGAGGGAGCCGAGGCATTTTGTGCAGCCCTTATTCTGCGCTCCCAGAGGCGAGGCTGAGATGCGGACTGCCTTGAGATATTGCTTCCTGGGCTGGATCTAAATGGCACTCACAGAGGACTACCGGGGGAGGGGGGGCTGAAGCAGACATGCTGTCATCTCCCAGATGAGTCACAATGTGCCTGCAAGGGAAAGACACACGTGTTGCAAGTAACCCAGTCCAGTTCATGGCCAAGGCAAAGCCCACACTCCAACATCTGAGAAGATGCACATAGTAGAGAGCAGCAGCGGCAGCCCCACAGGTACAGCTAGCGACCAGCTGATTCAAGATCCTCTGGTGAGGAAGCGCCCTGCCTTAGAGTGATTTTACCTTTAAGGGAGAAAGTTAACAGGTAGTTTCAAACACCTGGTCAAGAGTAGTTTTCTGGGCAACTGCCTCTGGGGCAGGCAGGGGCTGCCGCCACCGTCCTCTCCCCTGCCAAGGCTAGCGGTCAGGCAAGTTCAGGTGATGAGGCAGCCAGCACAAATCAGTGAGCCGGCTTAGCCACCGCCCCATCTCCTTCTTACTGGTAAGTGCTACCTCGCTCCTTATTGAGATGGAACTTCAGAGTCAGATAACCTGCAAGGAAACATGAGTGGTTATTGTTAGTTAGCCAGACATTCTGGACTTTGTCCTTCTTCCCTTGAGCAAATGCAAAGTTCTCCCACTTTTCTCGCAAAGTCCCCAAAGTGCACTCAGTGCCCGCCACCGTGGGTCCCCTCTCTCCTGCCTCATGCTCAAAGTACCCATGGCAGAAGTCTGAGGGGCAGAGCCTTCGGTCGCGTGCTCACTTACCTGAGGTCATGAGCAGCGCAGCTGAACGTTTTGTAGGGTGCGTGAGCAGGTGATTGGGTGCAGGGAGGGAGGCTCATGGTAGTCCCCATTCTATGCTCCTTCAGGCCGTGGGGCTGGGGCTGGGCGCTCAGAGAGGGGGCCGAGTTTTCCCCGGCAATGGGCCTCTATGGGCTATGCCACCTTTTTCTGTGGCGTAGCTCTTTTGTGCTACTGTGGGTGTTCCCATGCCTGGCGGGGCTTGGGATGTGAACTAACTCCAGCCCCGCCCTCCACCCCACCCCCTCCTGCGCTGGCGCGGGGCCCTGCACCACTTCTCCACCTCCGTCCACCTGCCAAGCATTCCCGTCAACGGCAACCAAGCAGCAGTAGCACACCTCGTGCCACCACTGGCGGAAGGGCATTTGCGCCTGCATAGGAGCCACTTACACCCATGTAAGCCTTGGTTCTGTCCCTATGCACTCCCCCCCTCTTAGGATTGGGCTGTTAGACACAGGTAGAAGTTGGGTACTGGCCGTATAGGCTAGAATTGCCCCAATTGATTCATGTATTACAATCAAGCCATTGCATTCTGTGTGTGTCTGTTTTGTTCTAGACCTGATCTGTGACAATTACTCTATGAACTAGAACAAATGAAAGGGAAAAAAAGAGAATAGGATCTTGGTTGAAAGATATTTATTTCTGAGTAGATGTATAGGAGGCTTTTACCCTTGCAGCAGCTTGATTTTTAAGGAGAATATTTCATTAAGAACTATATCGAACACTTGCTTCAGTTCCACTTGTAACATATTGTTGAAAAGAAATCCTTCAGCAGGACAAAAGATCAGAGAGAGACAAAAGACAGAGAGAGAGAGAGAGAGAGAGAGAGAGAGAGAGAGAGAGAGAGAGAGAGAGAGAGAGAAGTTACTGATAGTAAGATGTATTATATAGATAAGGATGCTTACTCTGGGCTGGGAAACTCCTAGAGATTTGGGGTTAGAGCCTGGGGAGGGTGGAATTTGAGGAGAGGAAGGACCTCAGAGTGACATAATACCATAGAGTCCATCCTCCAAAATAGCCATTTTCTAGAATTGTGTGTTTCTTTCATTATTAATTATAGTAATTATGAAAATTGGGTGTTTGTAGGAATTAATATAAAAATGAAACAAATTCTGTATCTAAATGGCCTATTACAAACCCCCCATGATTTTTATTTGTTTTGTTTGAGCAACTTTCATTTATGTTTTCCTAATAAAGGCATAAAGCTGTGTTTCTTTTGGGGAGTGGGGGAGAGAGCCTCTGGGTCTTCTTGATCAATTACAGACTGTAGCTACTAAGATTACACACATGTGCGAGGTTGTTCAACCCTAAAGCACGTGGTGTGGCTTCAAATTCTGGAGAGTGCCTGTTTGTAGAGAAAAAAAATATAAGAATAATGAAGCTACATAATATATGAATAACGAAACGACATAATGTTTCTCCTCTCCGCCCCACACATACTTTGTTTTATATTTTATACTCAACATTATATTCAATCTTATTAAGTTTAGCGTGTTAGCATGCAACTTAACATTTTAGCTTAGCAATTGATCTATTTTAATATTATTTATGTTTAATTCTCCTTAGTTTAAAGCTAAATATTGAAAAAAACCTTTCCATTTTTCCAGTTTGGCTTATATGATTGCAGTAGTAATGGATCATTCTCTTCTTTATATATTAGTTATATTCACCTCTTGCCACATTGATATTTTCTTTCCATCTTGTATCTCATTCATATCCTTTTGTAAAGGTATTGCTATTTTTTCTTAAAAACATTTGTAATATGTTGCTGTTAATCCATCTAGTCTAGGTGCTTTACCTATGTTTAGTTTCTTGATGGCTGAATTGATCTCTTATATTGTTATTGCTTGGTTCAAAATTGTTCTTTGTTCCATTGTAAATTCTTTAATTGATACCTCAGATAGATACCTAATTTTTGCATAATATTCTTTATATTTTCTTGCCTTTTTTCTTTTGTGCAGCTATTGCCAATAATGTTCCTCTTTATATAAGCCTTGCTTGCTTCTCATATTGTTGGTGAATTAACGTCAGTTGTGCTATTTAATTTAGAATATTCTGTCAATTCTTTCTTACGTTTTTGCACTACTTCCTCTTGTAACAATAAATTATCATTTAATCTCCATATTCTTTCTTAATTCCATGTTGCCAGGTTAGTTCTGTTGAGTTATGATCTACTAAAGTATTTGGAAGAATCTCTACTTTCCAACTTTTGTGATTAAAAATTTAGATATCCAACACATATCTATTCTAGAATATGATTGGTATCTATCTGAAAAGTACGTATACAGTGCAATCCTAAGCAGAGTTACTCCAGTCTAAGCCCATTGATTTCAATGGGCTTAGACTGGAGTAATTCTGTTTAGGATTGCACTGTAAGTCTCTTTCTTTGGAGTGCAGTCATCTCAAGACATCTTCAAGTTCTAAAATACTCATATAATTGAAAACACATTTAGGGAGTTTTCCTCCAAAACTTTTACATCTGTCTTTTTTAGAATCTAGCACCCCATTAATATCTCCAAAAATTAAACTTTCTCCTTCTTGAAAGTCTAATAATACTTGATAACGTTTTTTTTAAAAAAATCATTTTTTGTATTATTGGGTGCATATATTGATTTCAGTGTCCATACTTGTATTTCTGGTAATCTAATCTTTAAAATCAAGTATCTTCCCTCATGATATTTAAGCTCTTCAAGAACGTCCAAACTTTTGATTATTGTGATAGTGTTGAATAGACCTCGCCCAGTTTCCTACCATTTAACAAATATTTTTGATCTTTTTTGATATGGGTCTTTTGGATACATACAATGTCTGCTTTCAATGTCTTTAATTGATTAAAATTTCTAGATCTTTTAGAGGGTGAATTTAACCCATTCAAATTAACGGAAAATATTTTAAGTCAATTCATTTTCCTCCTTTTTTTCTCTTTTTCTCCTTTCTATTTCTGATCACGCCTTCCTTTTCTCTGGTAGATTGTCCTGCGTCTTCTGAACTTGAACCTTGGTTAGTGTTCTCTGTTTCAAGCTCTTGTTAGAGTGCTTCTGCGTGCTCACCTGTTGTTATTATTTTCTTACCCTCTGTTACCCAGCTTCATTTGAATGGAAGCATTTTACTGTTTTTACATGGGGTTTGCTCCCCCACACCTTTCTTCCCTTCTTTATTATTTGCCTTGACTTCTATCTTGCTTTTTTCTGCCACTTCTAGCTATTTGGAGGCTATTATTTTATTTAATCTCTCGCAGTCTTACTTGATTCATTAGTTCTTTATCAGCACGTGACTAGCTGTGTTGCATGAGTAGCCTCAATATGTAGTGAACCTTTTTGATTATTAATTGTCCCCTGACACACACACATACACGCACTGAAAGTGCTGTAGTTCTTTGGGAATTATAGCACATCATGACTGGCAGAGGATCTTCTAGTTCTGGTATGAAGAATGTGCAGCATAGTGGGGAAGATTTGGCAGAGGGAGAGGCAATTTTGAAAAAGCAGCAGCAGCCAACAATAGTTGCAGTCTACCTGGCACTGGAAACGCCCCTGCAAGTTCAAGCTACAATTTTTCAAGCTAAGTGGCTGCAGTGTCAATTCCTTAAGCTGCTTTAGTGTTACTGTTTCCTATTGCTATGAGTTCTCGCATAGACTTTAATATTAAACATGGGCACCTTTCATTGCCTCAAAAAGGGCCCCCCTTCACTCTATCAGTCTGATATTTGGCAGTGTAGATGTCCTAGTGGAGTACTGCTTCTCCCCCCCACCCCTTCGAACTTTGTCCAATACAGATAGAAAACCAGGAAGGTACAGATTAGGGTTGCCAGGTCCCTATACCATCCTGGCGGGAGAGGGGGACCTGGCACTTACCTCATGCCAGTGGCAAGATCTTCTTTAGGCCTGTTTGGAGCCCAAGTCAGCCCCAAATGAAGTGCAGAAACTCTCCTGTGGCCGGCCCGATGATGTCACTTCCAGAAGTGATGTCACCGCGCCTGATGGGAGCATGTGCATGGCAGGTCAGCGGGCAAGGTGGCAAACCCCTGTGAGTTTTCCTGCCCCCAGCGGGCACCCTGGAAACCATAGTACAGACTCGGGGGGGGGGGGCGTTGCTTGCACTGAAACCAATGGGAAATAATAACAAAGCAGAATTACAAAAATGAAAGAACAATAATGAAGCAACCTAGTAATGAAACAATCCTTTTGGGAATTAATAAGAATGAAAGAAGTGAAACAAATTCCCGTGCATGTCTTAAAGAAGGAGGCTCTGATTCTTAAAAGCTCACACTCTGAAAATGATATTGGTCTGTAAAGTGCCACAGGACTCAAATCCTGCTGTTCTACTGCAGACCAACATGGTTACCCACCTAAAACTATTTCCATGCACAATTCTTCTATTTTCATCAGGGGAAACAATTTATGTAGCTTGAAGGAAAGTTATAATTCCAGGGGACTGAAATCCACTGTTCCCAGCCGGCACCCACCACCACCACTCAGCTGGCCAGTGGGGGAAGAAATGGCAGGAAATTGAGGGCACTTACCAAGAAGTGCAGGCCCTTGGTGGTGATGTATTTATGTCACCAGTGACACACTGACATCACTTCCTGTACACCTGGAAGTGATATCATCACTTTGCCAGGTACAACCCTGGTATTCGGGCAAAAAATGTAGCGTTTTGGCCTAAATAACAGAGTGGTTTCAGCAGACCATAAGTGATATCCAGACATAGCCAGCAACATCATTAGTTTGCTGGCAAGTGCCCCTGCAGCCAGTAAATCCTGTCCTCCACCTCCTGGTTCACCCTGCCCCCAACTGGATGCCAGGAGGAACCTGGAAAACCCTATGAGGTCTCCAGACCTAGAGATTAGCAACCTTGATGCTCACCTTTTTCATTTTGGTAACTTGAATGGCATAAAAGATGTATAGCTGGTAAGTCTTTCTTTGACTTCTTTGCCTATTTAGTAACAATGCTGCTAATTAACAATTAACTAAATGACCCTACAAATGGAACCATTAAAATGGTAGGCTACTGTATCTTTAAGGCCTATGTATCTTTAGTTTTCTCAACCCGACTCCCAATTTCTTACCCAAACCTCAGAATGGTTTTCCAGAAAGCTTGTTTACTCTTTCTGATTTATTATGATTTGAGAGTTTCTTTGTAATAAAGATGTCTAAGGAAAACAGTTTCCTGGAGGAAATTGTCTTTGGTTATATTTTCAACCCTTTGTTTTTCACTTGAATTTCAGCAGAGGCAAAGACCGAGATTACCACATCAATACATCTTAACCTTAATGAAATATTCTTGTTCCAGTAGAAAACCACATCTCCCACCAACTCTGCTCTGTGGTCCTGTACTCTCAGCCTCTTGATCCACAATGTTCCCCTTTGTGGCTACATAATATGCTCTTGTCTGACATTCAATGTATGATGTGTGTACAGGGGCAGCAAGACTGCATCTGCAATTCCCAACCCAGGCCTAAATGCATTCACAACACAGCATGGCCAGCAGATCTTGGTATTAGTTTCAAAAAATAGATGGGGTGGGGGAATACCTAATCCTGAATAAACAATCATACATCAAAACAACAATCACCAGGAAGGCAGCAGGATCTGAATGTACAAGGTATGCAGTGCGAAGCTCTTTGTGGTAGTCAAAGGAGGGATGTAATCATCAGGCCAAAGTCAGCATGTATTTGCAAGCTAGAGGTATTTGGCAGACTAGCCACACAGCCAAGCTAACCTGTTATTTCTGCTGCTATTTCAGCTGGGTGGGCCTGATGGAGGGGTATAGTCTTAAGTTGAAGAAACGGTGTGAATGAAAGTGAAACAAAGTGTAAGCCTCATTTGATTCTTGTGACACACAGACCTGTGTGTAAAAATGTAATTTTAAAGATAATCCTTCTTTCACTCTCTATGCTATTTCTATTTCAGGAAATTTCATACATTTAGCTCCATCTTAAGGTGCTTTAGAAAGATAACCATGTTATAATGCTTCATGGTCTAAAAGTATGAAGCAGAAAATGGAGGCCCATAACCCAGCGCTACCATCAAATATACTTTCTATTTCCAATGGTGAGCAATTTTAATACCTCCATATTAAAAGAATTAATAAATTCAGCAACCATAGGAAATTTAAAATAGGCTGCTAAAAGTATTCTCAGTTATTGGATTCAGGAGACAGACAAGATATTCAAGCATTTTAATCTTTTGTGCACAACCTCTCTTTCTTCCTAGGTTTCTTATGAGAAAAAGAGCTGAAGAAATTCAGACATTTTTACTATCTTCAAAGTGCTTATGCTGAAGACAATTCTAGAAATTGCTTTCTAGTCAAACATAGTTTTTCAACATACCTCACAGCTCTTTTTCTGGACCTGTTTGGGTGCCCTCCCAGTCCACATACATCACACTAAATTTACTATGATAGGAAGGTTTTTAAAATTTATTTTTATTTATTTACAAAATTCATATCACAGCCTTCTGCCTTCATCAAGGCCACCAAGTCAGCTAACAAACATTTAACAAACATAAAAATTACATCTTAAAAATAATTAAAAGCAACAAAAATCATTAAAACAATTAAAATAAGAATTAAATATCCATACAAAAACATAAAACAACAATTAAAACATAGGGCAGGAAGAAGGAATCACTGAGGGAACACCAAATGAAACAAAAAAAGTCTTCACTATCTGACAGAAGATGACAACAGATGAGGAAGTTCCAGAGTTTTGGTGCCATGACCAAAAAGGCCCTCTCTCAGGTCATCAACCACCTACTCTCAGAAGGCAGAGGCATCCAATGCAGGGTTTCAGAAAATTGACTACAGAAGTCAGGTAGGTTCATAAGGGTTGTACTGTTCCAGCAGCAAGCTGACTATATTAATCAATATGTACCAGACTAGAATGTATTCCTATAGTTTTAAGAGAAGTGCATCTTGGGAGCTGTAGTGCCTTACCCCACAGGTTCAGTTCCTGGGGCATTCAAAGCCTGCCAAAACTTGTTAGGGCCATTTCCTCTTTTGTTCATTCACACCTCAGCAGGGAGAGGAGCAAGTCAACTCTCTTTTTTCACCACATTCATTGGGTCTACAAAGCTCCATCAAGTGCCTTTATGCATGAAAGCCAGTTTGGTATAGTGGTTAAGAGCATGGGACTCTAACCTGGAGAGCCGGGTTTGATTCCCTACTCCTCCACTTGAAGCCAGCTGGGTGACCTTGGGTGAGTCACAGTTCTCTGGAGCTCTCTCAGCCCCACCCACCTCACAGGGTGATTGTTGTGGGGTAATAATAACATACTTTGTAAACCACTCTGAGTGGGCATTAAGTTGTCCTGAAGGGCGGTATATAAATCGAATGTTATTGTTATTATTATTATTACTTCTCTTAAAACTATAGGCATACATTCTAGTCTGGTACATAGTGATTAATATAATCAGCTTGCTGCTAGAACAGTACAAGGGTGTAGGAGGTCCTTTGGGCAATTTGAGAATTTCTTTCATTTCCTGCTGAAGCAAACAGTCAAAGAATAAGAGAATTTAATCCCACACTGGTAGCTCTGTTTCTTCTGAAGGACTGGTTGTCCAACCCAGTCTTGTAATTGCTAGGATGCTAATTCTTATGCACAGGGAAAGGGGGATGGGTGGGGATGAAGGAACAGATGCTACTGCTGTTCCTTCTCTGTTATCATCTTGCTGCCAGTGATGCTCCCTGTAATCGCTTCATTGTAATGTTGAATTTTTTGTAAAGCAAAACAATGAATAATGGATGCAAAACTAAGTGGCGTTTCAAGTTCATTAGTATGCACATTGTTTGGAATTTGTTTCAGTGGGTGCTGCAAAATCCCTTTTTCGTCTTTTATGTTTCTACTGGGTGTCTTTGCTTCAGGCTCTGCTAATGTACATTCTCCATTCATTCATCCACATTCGTTCACATCTAAAGTTTTACCTGCATTGAAGGTTAGTATTATTATTTGCTGGGATGGGAATTAATTTTCTTTAGAGAACATTTTCTTTTGTATCTCTGGTTCCCCCCCCCCCCCTTCTTCTTCTGTTATCCTCTTAGAGTGCATTAAAGCCATCCTGCTGGTACGCTATAATTTGTTTTTACCACAAAAAAAAAAAAAAAACCTCTCGCCAGGCTGATCTCAAGACTACTTCTTTCTTGGATTCTTAAAAAAAATCTTTCCTTCTCTTTCTCCTGGAGTCAAGGGCATCATATCCCTTTCATTTTCATTTCCAGTTCCATACCAGCCTGCAACATCTCCTAGTCTGTAACCCTTTAAATGCTTAAAATGTATACCTACATCTTGCCAGTTCTCTCTCGGTCCCTTAAGTGCCACTGAGTTCAAGGCATATAGTCAATGCTCAGGATTTTATTTCCTTCAGAAGAAGAGAAAGTTGGTATCGGTTATCTCTTGCATCCAGTCATTTCTGCTTACGTGACATGCATATTTCATTTGCCCCCATTACATTGCTCAAAAGAAAGCCATTACTCTTCAGTAGATTCATAGCAGATAAAACATTTATATTATTGCCCCTATTTTTATCTCTTCTAATGTCAGCCTTTCTCATACTCATGCTACTCACTAGCCAAGCGTGTATCATCACACCTTGCCTCTGGCCATCATTACTAGTGAGCAGGTGAAACAGAATGGATGTTGCAGACAGGATAGCTGATGGCAACTTTTTTCTCTCCTCAGCCCCACCAGTCTTCCTCTATAGATTACCTTTAATTATCATTGAGCCTCTAATGGGAGAGCATTTCCATTAAACATGGGCCAGTAAATGCCAGCATTAACCAATTGCAGTTTTCTTATCATGGAAAGATCTAACATGTATGCATCTTTGGATGTGAATTTTTAGGGCCCTTTCTCTAGTGACTACTTTTACCCCTCTCATATCAGCACCCTCAGAGTCACATTATAGCAAGCTTTGCAGCAAATTTAGATTCTCAATGGTCCTCAAGTGTTCTTAATAATTAAATCTTGAAATCCTTCTGATACTGAAATGACTTCATGGAAGCTGGGCTGAGTAGGCATTAATTGGGACCCTGACCTGTGTGAGAGCTGCAGTGCTCTTGCAAGCCCCTTCCTCCTGCTACAGGCCACTAAAAATCCTGTCTCTGGTGGTGCTGGAGGTCCACCAGAAACTGCATGTGGGGCACGTAGGGTGCAATAGAAGTGAGGAATCAGTAAAAATAACTCCCCACCCCATCTACTGGTGGAAGCAAAAATTGTCATTAGGATCCAAGAGGTGATGTTCCTGGATATAGTGTCCCTTGAAGATCACTGACTTCAACTGGACGTTGCTTGCTAGGACATTAGACTTTGAATCCAGTAATCCAGATGCTGAGGAAGGAAGGAGATCTGTCTAAGACACACAGCAGAGCACAGTAGATCCTCTGTTCCCTTAAGGTGAAGTTTTGTCATTTATTTATAACCACATGCTTTTCCTACAAATATAGTGGAAAGGCACTGGTTGTGCGTTATTAATGCTACATCTGTGGTGGAACAAGGCAATGGACTAGGTGCTTGAGTTACAGCCTGCCCAGAACTTCATGGCTATCCCCAAGGACACATACATTGTAGACTGCAGCTATGTGCCATTATATGAATGTTAGCTGGTTTCTAGAAGGAACTGTGTACACAGCCATGTGAGTCCCTAGTGGCCAGCCATCTAGGAGAAAGAAACAATCCCATTCAGAGGGCTCCTGAAGGACCAAAATGTTGGGTACAAACATAAAGCAAACCATAACACAAGACTAAATTGAACACAAGAATGTTCAATTTCTGTGTTACAGAGACATCCTGGTTTTCTTTGGCCTGCTAACTTAGAAACACTGAAATCCACAAAGTGAGACTCCAGCCAGAGTTGAGGCCACCATTATTTGCAAGTGGGAAATGTACTTGGTGCATCCATACATCTGAACCTGCATCCCCAAATAGTTCATCATTATGACTGCAGCTGATAGAGCTTTGCATGCTCATTAGGACAACATGCCTGGATAATGTGAAAATGTTTCATCTGAACTGTCCCTAACACCGCAGTAAATACTGCCAAGCTCTTTTAAGTGACTCTCCAGTTAAGTTACTCACTCTTTTCCTTGCAACAGACATACATGCCAAATTATCCTTCAGCCTCTCAATCTGTTTGATTGTTTTCTTTGTTCTAAGGAAGCATTTAAGAAAATAAATGTCGACATTGAGCTCCTGCTGCAATTAAAGTGCTGGAACTTGGCTCCCATGAGCTCTGCTCTATTATGAAGCCTTGTCCATTGATTCTTAAATTGTAGGCTAATGAACCCATCAATTCATCACAGCATTTCTATTACCCTACTGCTGTTGTGGGATGCAGTGCTGACGCATCTGGAGGCATTGGGGAAAGTCTGTTGCTGCTGGTTTTGCCAGTTAAGCAACTAACCTTTTCATTATTGTCTGCATCGTAGCTCTTGTGCAGAATATGGATGTTTTTGTCCTTTAATGCTGTTTCACTTAACTTGGGGGGGGGGGAGAGACTCATTGATGTTTGTTGTTCAAAATCAGGGGTTTGAAATGAAGCTAGAAAGGGTACAAGCAATCAATAGTTTGCTTTAAAACTGTGACCTTCAATCCCTAAAGCATTTCCATAGCGTTAAAGTCCTCCTGAACTCAGTAAGACTTATTTCCTGTTCAGCAGGCACAGCAATTCCTAGCACATTGATTTAGAAGTAATTCCTGAAATCAATGAAATTTAATTCTGGCCAAGATGTGTTAGAATTGGGGGGCAGCCAGGAAGTCGTTCTGAGATACCAGAAAAACCAGAAAATGCAAAAGCTTTGAACTGACCGTGAGCCAAATCAGACAAGATGCCTGATGTGTGGAGAACACTCGTCAGTTTCCCACAAGGGTCCACGAGAAGTGTAGTGAGAAAGAACCTCTGCCAGGGAGAAGACGCTCCTCCTGCTCCCCAAAAAGCACTCTGCAGCCTCCTAGCTTGTGAGGAGCAGTCAAGCCCCTCTGGCACAGCCTCAGCAGCTCAAGGCGGAGAAGGGGAAGCAGGGTGGCTGCAGCTCAGCTGGGCTCGGAGGCCACGTGCTGCTTCCAACTGTGCCACAGCCAGGTGCACAAGGCACGAGCCCCACACTGGCTCCCTCCACTTGCGCCATCCATTCTCCCGCCACCAACAGCCCCAGAAGAGTGGGGACAGGGTGAGTGTACTCAGCTCTTCCCCTGCTCAGTGTCCATGAATCGTTCTCTAGTTCTCGCTCAGCTCCCAGCCCCTCAGCACAAGGGCACATCCCAGCTGCTGCCACCTTGTTCCTCTCACTGCTGCCAATGTGCTCAGCTCTGTCTGGCTGCCAAGTGCATTTAGAGGAGCAAGGGGTGCAATTGGAAGCAGCACGTGCTGCCTCTGAACCCAGCTGAGCTGCAGCTGCCGCCGCTTTCCTTTCTCCGACTCAAGCTGCTGGAGGGGCTTGGCTGCTACACTTCCCGTGGACCCTTGGAGGAAACTGATATCGACTCTTTTGGCTCTGTGCCTCAGGTATCCAGGGCTGGGACATTCCTAGGAAATCACCACAGGAAACTAGGATACAACTATCCATTACTGACCGAATGACCACTACATTTTCATCCATGGCCAAATACTTCCACAATTCATGCAACTATCCCCAAATGATAAAGCTAAAAAGTATGTCAGGATGTACAAAGTGCAATCTCAGATAAAATGTTCATGAAGGAACAATTAAGCAAGGGCTCTGGACAGCAAAAATGTTTTCTCCTAGTGTCTAAAAAGACTACAGATTTGGTGCCACGTGAGTCTCAGTGAAGAAGTTCTAAAGTCTTGGTATCACTATAGACAAGGACTTCTCTGGGGCTCACCCACTTGGTCTCAGGTAGTGGAAGCAAAGATGTCCCCTTCCAGTGGTTAGGTTCATACAGAAGACAACAGTCCTTTGGGTACCTGGTCCCAGTCTGTGTAGAGCCTTATAGGTAATGACCAACACTTTGAATTGTGCAATCTGGTTCCTGATGGGAATCATTTAGACTGAGAAAGAGATGCTCCTTACAATTTATACCTGCCAGCAGCTTCACTGCTGCATTCTGAAGCAGATGGAGTTTTCCAAATAATCTTCAAAGAATTGCCCTCTCAGGAGTTTTCACCCCATGTGGAGAAAAGATACAGGGAAAATAGGGGAAACAGTTTGAAGAAAGCTATTTTGGTAAGAAAAGTACATGGGGTGGCGGTGGACGGCCACAAAGCTTCTCTTTCACTATGTGGACTTCTGATTCAGACTGCAGCTTTCCACAACAAATCTGGGTTAAAAAAATTCGGAAAACATGTGTGTGTCTGAGTATCACCTGTGATGTGACACTTAGGCGGCTTTATTTTTATAGGATGAAGCTGCCTTACAGTGAGACAAGTCATATAGCCAAGCATTATCTACCCACATGAAATGTAATTGAGGCATGTTTAAAGACACAGGTCTGTCTCCATCACATGTCATTTAACCTGGAGGTACAAAGTTTTCAGTCTAATCAGGAACAAAGCATGGCAGGTCACCCATCATCTTAATTGTGTGATAATCTACAGCAGATCATGTGCAGGAAAAATGATTGTCCTGATTCTGTGGTTCTTTAAACTGTGATGGCATATATAAAGTTACCTTTGTTTAATAGAAGTTTTGTGGATAATGGCACATTCTTCCTTGTTCTGCCAGACAATGTGCTTCCATGCTCGCTTCTGGAATACTGTACCACGGCACAGGATCTTGTTGTTGCATTGAAGCAGTTCCCTTTAAAATTAATGAATGAATGACTGAATGCATGCCGAACCAATATAAAGTGCAGCCAGATCTTTCAAGAACTGCAAGTGTGCCATGAACATTTGTGAGCAAATGAGCAGGAAAGCATCATGTAAAAGATGATTGCAAGAGTTGTGCATATTCCCCCCCGTTTTTCTCTACTTAAAATGGAACTTTAAGACATGAAGGCTTACATCAAGATGAATCTGGGCTGTTCATTTATTGCTGTTGCATTATCTCACAAGCTATAGCATGGTCAATAACACTCATAAATAGGAATATGTACCAAGAAAGTTTCCATTTCCGTTTCGGTTCCAGGGGTTTCCAGAATAATCTTGTTTCATTACTAGTTTTCCTGGGTTGGTGGAACTGATCCATTTGTTTTTGTTTTTCATTTTGGACTGTTGTGCACACATTGGCCACACATGTGCAAACACACACTGTTCTTTTCAAGAGTGGAGTGGGGAAAAGAGGCTCTGGGGCAGCTGTTTTCACACAACTGAAAATAGTATCAACCATTAGTCCTCCTCCTAGTCTAAACAATTGATTCACTGAGTTTTTCCTCAAACACAGTAACACACCCAACACCAATGGACCAACAGAAGGCGAGTGTCGGCTGGAGGAGCAATGGCAGTGGGATGTTCCCAAGTAGAGATGGGCATGAACAGCAATATGGACAAAAAAAAGCCACGAACAGCCCAATCTGCTGTTTGCAATCAAGCTGTTCGTGAGGCCCCATTCTAAATGAACAGGTGGTCGTTGCAAGCCTCGTTTGTTGCTCTTCGTTGCTGTTCGTCAACCCAGACAGTCTAGCACCTGCAATCAATTCCCTTGGCAACTTAGGCAGGGATTGTCTGAACACTGTCTGAACTCCTGCTGTTGCCCTGGAAATCCCAAACTAAGCCCAATTTAGCTTGATAGGCAGGTCTTCCTTTCAAGTGTGGAGCTCCACATTTGTTACAACAAGGGAGCAAAGAGCAGGGGGGAGGGGAGCTCCCAGCTCTGGATTAGTTTGCAGACAGTGGAGAGGGAGACAGTTCCTGTTGGCATTTTGATAGAGTGCATTGGAGCTTGAATTTTCTTTGTGTGTGGTGGGATAGGGATCTACCCCTTCAAGTTCCAGGACTGCTGCCAGGCTCTGGGTCCAAGCTATTATTTATTATTTGGTACCTTTCCTGCTGCCTGCTCAGGTCAGGTTTCTGGGAGTGGTGTGGTAGGGATCTACCCCTTCAAGCTGCCAGGCTCTGGGTCCAAGCTATTATTTATTATTGGTACCTTTCCTGTTGCCTGCTCAGGTCAGGTTTCTGGGAGTGGTGCAGTAGGGATCTTGACTTGGATGATGGCTGGAGGAGAGCCTGCTGGCCCCCATGAACAAACAACCATGAACATGTTTGTGAACAAGGCCATGTTCGTGGTTATTTGTGAGTCCCTGTTTGTGGATGGCAACGAACAACGAACATGATGTTCGTTTTTTTCTGTTCGTGCCCATCTCTATTCCCAAGTAAGAGACTGCTGCTAGAGGTGCAAAAAATCCAGCCTGCTTTGTGTTCACTTTTTTCTTTTTCTGTAGTCTCAGTAACTTATAAATAATAATAACTTTTGATTTATATACCACCCTTCAGGACAACTTAACACCCACTCAGAGAGGTTTACAAAGTATGTTATTATTATCCCCACAACAAACATCCTGTGAGGTGGGTGGGGCTGAGAGAACTCCTAGAAGCTGTGGCTGACCCAAGGTCACCCAGCTGGCTTCAAGTGGAGGAGTGGGGAATCAAACCTGGCTCTCCAGACTAGAGTCCTGCGCTCTTAACCACAACACCAAACTTTTGCATTCTGCTGTTGCCTGTTGGTTTCATGTATCCTTGCTCTTTGTAGTTTTGTTCCCAACTTCCCACAATAAGGAGTGAATCCAAATCCAGGAGGTAGTAAAATGAATGACAAGAACGCCCATTGAAAACAATAGGAGAGATTTGAAAGCCCATTGGATATAATGGGAGCCATGAATGACAATTGTCTTGCATTGGCTCCATTGAAATACATTACAGTACCAAAAAATTGCAATGAAAATGTGGAAGAAAATGTTAGATATTTGAACTCTGGACTTTGATGACCCCAAGAGTAGATTGACAGCCCCTGTGACCAGCTAAACTGCTTTGGGGCTGGAATGACAATGCCTGAGACCTTCATTCCACTGCAATGGCAGTTGTTCCAGCTCCAGAACAGTTTAGCTGGTCCTGGTGACCATCATTCCATTAATTAACAATGTAAGGTCTCTCTCCCCTTGGGATCTGATTGGTACTGTTCAGGAAAATAAGCTGCTGCTCTGTGAGGCAAGCCTGCCCAGTGCCTGCCTGCTGTGGGAAGGTATGAAACAAAATAAAACACTCAAACTTTTTAGTGAGAAGGACTCATTTCAATTTAGTTTCCTGGTTTTGGTTCAGCTTTCCAGAAGCTGCTTTAATGAGCCAAACCAGCGAGTTCTATGTGTAATTTCAGCTTATTTTTTCCATTATGCACATCCCTACTCATGAATGCAAAAAGCAGGCACAAATTGATCTATACTTTGGAACATAGCTCAAAAGCCAGCACTAATATTTATAGACATTAACTCTGAACTGAATTGATCCAACATGCATGCAGGCACATAGTCATCCTGTTGTTTGTGATGACAGACAGAGTTCAGCTTATGCACTGGGCCTCTGATATAGTCAGCAATGGAAGACTCCCATTTACATGCGGAAAACCTATATTCCGTTCACACTTGTTTAGATCCAACACATGATGGTTCACACCACTTGCCAATCTGGCGTCTTTATCACCACCTAACCACATGGCCTTGGCTTATGTGTTTTCCTATAAGGCAATGAAAGGGATCTTAGAGGACCGCAGAGCATAATATACAAATCTACAAATATTTGTTTAACACAGGGTGTATGGGGAAGGCAGCTAACCTCCACTCTCACCCACTTTACCTCTCTAAGCTTGATTGAATACTTGGGGGACTAATTTATGTTAATGGTTAATCTACACAATCTTTTGTTAACATATTTAAAGTTGGGATGTGACCACATCTACCAACATTTGTACGACTCCACCCCGAACTTCAAACTCAGCCACGGATTTTTGTTGGGTTTGTTTATTCTTGCTTGCATGTATACTGTGCTGAGAAGTGCCAAGTCTTACTTCCTTCTCCCAATGTGCTGCACAGACACCTCAAGACTGATTGATGCTGCTCAGCACCAAGGGTGCTCCCATCCTGCTACACAAGGAATGAAACAGCACTTGATCAAATGGTATCTCAGGGCCCTACCTATCAATAGCAACCTGTCCTATTCCTGCCATTCCTAGTTATAGCCTAACCACTCCAAAGACCAGGCCTATGTGTCATATCCTGCCTTTGACAATATTAAGAGGCAAAGAAGGCCCCTGAATTTCCAGTCTTAGGTGATTCAAAAATTCCTGCTCAGACACAAAGCTAATCCCATGAAGCTAATTCCATAATCCCTACCATGGTATGCAATGAATGCCTGCATCAGGAAGACAGTAAGCCCCTTTTATGATTTCCCTATAGCTATCTCCTACAGGCTAGGCAATTTACAGCCCTAGTCAAGCCAATCTTGAGTCATATTTTTAATGATGTTGCCAACATCTTATTTATTATTTTTTCACATTTTCCAAGTGAACACAAGATCTGGTCTCTAGAAGTAATTTAAAAAGGGCTCACAACCCATTTGCTGGAGAATCCTGTGCCATCTCCTCCCATTCTGAGGCCTCATACAGGTTCCACTTAGTGGATTATTTCCCCAGAGTATTTATAATTGATTCAAACGATGGGTTGCACTTCTCACTAGTGGTTATTTGTGCCATTCAGCACTTAACTCATTTGCTTCCTAGTCTCAGTGGCCATCATTCTGTAAGTGACATAACCACAAAACTAGGCCTAAAAGCATCCAACATAAGAGGGAGAATCAGATCAAACATACTTCCGCATCCTGAAGAAATAGAAATAGGAGGCAAGTTCATTCAGCTGTTTTGCCATAATCAGGTAATCTTTATAGCTGAGGCCACATCACAGAGTAGATCCACAAGCATGCCACTTTCAGCAGTGGTTCCATCCTTCTTTAGATGGGCCAATAGAAATTTAGTCCGGATTTGTTCTGATTTTCAAGACCGGTATATATCTGAACGATTCATAAGATTAGGATGTATGGGGTCTCTATTACGAAGTATCTGAAGTCCCATTCAAGCATTCATTTATATAAAAATGAACATGCAGAGGGCAATAAGATCACACCCACTAATTCCCCACTACAACCTCCATGACTCTGAACAAAGCTTTTGCACACACTTATGTAAACTCTCTTCAGAGGTTTGAATTAGATGGGAGGGTTCAGCCAGAGGGCGCAATCCTGCTCCTTACCACCATCATCACTTGAACACAAATAAATATCTATCAAACTGGATTTGAAATAAGGCACACATAGGGACGGGTGGTAGAGCATGGTGTTGTTATTTTAATGTTAAAGATGTTTATTTGTTAACACCATCAAATATTTAGGTATAGAATAGCCAGAGCCTTATTTCCAGAAGTAACTCAACCAAGTACATTTCAGTCAAAAGGACTTACTGAATGCTGCTTAAGGACGGACTGAAAATTAAATCACATTTCCATTATTTGAGATGCATCGTGCTGTGAAAATTGACACAGAAATGAGAGATTATGTACTGAATGCTGGAGAAAGGATTTCTTTTCACCACAACATCATCATCCACATGGTAATTGAGAGTCCATGTGTAAGTGAATAAAAGATTTTTGAATTAAAATATATTGCTGAATCTTTATGTTCACTGAAAAGGCTTAATTTCCTTGTTTGGATTGAAGAGGAGGATTCTGGGGGTGGAGATGCATGATAGCAACCTTAGATGTATAAAGGCAATGGCTTTTCTATGTATTACATTTCTATTTCTGTTGATAGATCTTCAAACTTTAGAATATGACATTTATACAGGTTTGTCAAATAAGAAAAGTACCTAAACTGGGGATTTTTAAAACTTTGCCCCAGTGTGCTTCCCTAATTCAAGAAAGCAATTTTTAAAGCCTAATCAAAAAAGTGGTTTGTATTTATCAAAAGTAAATAGTTTGTTTGGTAACATTCTGAAATTTTCCACACAGGATGATTCTTCTTCCTCCTCCTCCTCCTGGGTCCTGACTAGAGATGGGCACGATCCAAAATAGATTAACAATCCAGCCAATCGTGGATCGGCACCAGCGACGATCCCCAATAAACGATCCACACCGATCATCTCCCGTTCCCGAGCCGTGGATCGTGGAGGCCAAAGTGGGGTGCGCTGCTATTCCCAGCTATGTGGGAAGGTGGGTGCTGGCGGCGGCTGCCGGGGCTGGCGGGCATGGGGAGATGGCGACTAGCCACCTCCCCTCAGGGGGCAGGGGGGGGTCTGGCCTGTGTTTGGCCTTCAGAGCTGCCTATCAGGGTTTGCAGGGATGAGATTGGAGTGCCCATGGCTACAGAACACCCCCTTCCCCCTCCCTCCCCTGGGTGTCTTCTCCCAACTGGTGACTGCTTTGCTGCTCCGTGGTTGGAAGGAAGCCCTGCTGATCAAGGAAAGCTGGGCTTCCATTCGGGTTTCCAGGGCGACAGAAGGAGGGCAAGCACAGCTCAGGCATTTCCCTGGCTCCGTTGCCAGGAGAATAGATTGCTGGTGCCTGAGTGTCTGGCTTCCCGATCCGAGCACAATTGCCCCGATCAAGCCCTGATCCAGCCCCTCCCCCCAATTGCTGCATCGTTGGCCGTGGCCGAGCATGATCCGCCGGGTCCCGATCATGCGATTGCCATTATTGTGGGGTTTTTTTCGACCGTAATGTGGATCGTGCCCATCTCTAGTCCTGACTCTACATACTGCTTCAGTGTTTCTTCTGGCTTCTGCATGCATTTTTGTGCCTTCAGTTTTTGCTTTAGCTTTTTTGTTTTCTTTCCTATTTTTTCATCATCTTTTAAGACCACTTTTAACCCAGCTGGTTTCCCTAGAAGCTGATTTTGAGTCACTTTTCTCCTTGAGCATAATGGTTTTGTTTCTCCCGCCTACTCCCACCCACCTCCAACCCACTTTTTGATTATCCTCCATGCCCTCTGATCTCTCTTCTTCTGTTCTACAGCCTTCTATCACTTCCAGTTTTGTGAGGGGAGCAAAAGGTAATTCACGAACATGCACATTTATCAACTATAACAACCAGAGATCATTTCAGGTGTTGGTCTGTAGTAGAAGAGCAAGATTTGAGTCCAGTGGCACCTTAAAGACCAACTAGATTTCCAGGATATGAGCTTTTGAGAGTCAAAGTTCTCTTCATCAGACAGTAGTGATGAAGGATGGGCTTAGCAAGACTTAGTCAAGGAGAGTAAGTAAGTTCCTCAAAAAGAAAATTACTTTCTGTATTAACCTAATGCTCAAGTTTTGTTGACTCTCAGTTCCACAGTGTCAAATTGGCTGTGAATTCCAATTTGGCAGCATTGTACTTAAGCTACTTTTGAAGTGTTATTTGTTGGAATGCAGTGACTTTAAGGACTGCAAGATAACGTTCTGGAAAATAGAAGAGTTCTCTTTGATTTTTGAGTAGCACTAGGAAGCAATCCTAAGCAATCAGAAGTAAGTCCCATTCTACTCAATGAAGCTCACTGCCAGAAAAGCATTCTTAGGATTGTAGCCTTAATGTCCGTTTGTGTCCATATATCCTCTTGCATTGAGACCTACTTATCTGGCTTGTGTAAACAGCTGAAGGGCATTGCTGAGAGTCTCATAAGATGTATAAGTAAAGCAATGTGTCTAATATCAATTGTATTGTCCAAGTGAAACAGGTTGAGTACCAGAAGTGGTTGCAGGGATTTCCCCCTGAATTTGTATTGTTCTTAAATGTTCCAGTGTTATGGAACACAACCACAGGAGGAGCTATGAAGGCCTGACCACCTCAGAGATGTTTCAAGCCTCTCACATGAATTTTCAGCTTAAAAAAGAAATACATTTCTGCCCAATTTATTGAGAAATATTTTCATGCTGTAAGATAATTGACCTCAAAGGTCACTTATCTTCTTAATGCTTGTTAACAAGCATTTTCCTTTTATTACACTGGCTGTTAAACTCACAGAAATGCCATTGGATAAGGTAGGTCTCACAGATAATCACAAGCATATGGGTGATTATCATGGTGAATGAGGGGAAACTATTTAAACCAGTATTCCCAGGAAACATTGGGGGACATGGTTAGGTATTTTATCATAAAGATTTTGAGAGCTGGCTGGAGTGTCATGGAAGGCAACCTGCAGGAGCTTTTGCAGTGTGGACTGGGTGTCATGTGGCATTACATGATGCTGTACAGTGCCACTTCTGATGGCATAACTAGAAGCAATACTATATTTTGCCTGGATGTGCTAGCAGGCTTTCTGAACTCTATGGTAAAACCATAGCCTTTCAGGAGATTCATAGAGCATTTCTAGCATCATATATAACATAATACCAGTGGGTAGTGCTGCATTGTTTTATTTATTTTTTTCAGCATTGTTTTTTTTTCTTCGGCTCTGTATTTGATTTTTGCTTGTCTTCAAATATACTGATTGTCCCAGCCAATATTTGAATTTATTTATACTTGAGTCTTAGTGAGAAAGGCAGACTATAAATAATGTAAATCAACAAAAATAAATTAAAATGACATTGAGATGTTGCCACAATGTCACTTTTTTGGCACCATTTCTCTTGCTGCTGTACCAGACAGCAGCAGAGGACTGAAGGCAGGGGGCAGGAGTAAGGTTGCCAGAACCCCACCCCCGGTGATGGCAGGAATTTGTAATATAATGTAATTAAAAAGCAGTACTTTCTTTAGTTTAAGCTTGAGACCATTGACCCTTTCTGTGAATTCCCTACCAATTTACTGAAAGCTGAAATGTTATCTTTGATTAGCTTTCCCTTTTTTTGCTTTATCTCAGCTAAATTATTCTAATTGCGAATTATTCTTCGCTGTCCTCAGTACAGTGACTACTGGTGAACATCTTAATTTCTGCCTTCTTCCGAGTGTCATTTGCAATCATTTGCTCTTTGTAACTTCTGATCATCAACCCCTCCTACTTTTCTGTCCATGGCTTTTCCTATTACTTCACAAGAATAATGTTTAGCAGTCTGAGGGTTTCCGTAATAACCTAAGGATACTAGCTATCTCTAATGTGTTAAGAGACCAATATTTGCTGCTTTCTAACTTGACTAGTAAGTACAATTAAGTGGGAGCAGATAAGTATATTTTCTTTCCTGACAATTAGAGAACCTGTATGTTGTAGCGGCTAGGCTGATGGACTAGGAATTGGGACATCCAGGTTTGATTTCCCACTTTGCTATGGAAGCTTGCTGGGTGACCATGGGCCAGTTACATACTCTCAGGCAAACCTACCTTACAAGTCAAGACGGGTAGCCGTGTTTGTTTGTTTGTAGCAGTGGAAAAGAGCAAGAGTCCAGTAGCACCTATAAGACTAACAAAATTTGTGGTAAAGTATGAGCTTTTGTGATCCACAGCTCACTTCTTCAGATACAGCTAGAATATGTTCATATATTTTGAAAAGTAGACTGATTACAGAAGCGAAATGATAATGACATTCACCGGCTATTATCATTCGGCTTCTGTAATCACTCCACTCTCCAAGATATAAGGACAGATAGACTCACATTCTAGCTGTATCTAAAGAAGTGAGCTGTGGCTCATGAAAGCTCATACCCTACCACAATTTTTGTTAGTCTTACAGGTACTACTGGACTCTTGCTCTTTTCTTCTGCTACCTTACAGGGTTATTGTAAGAGAAAAAAATGAAGGAGAATAATGTAAGCCACTTTGGGTCCCCATTCGAGAGAAAGGCAGGTATAACTGAAGTAAAATAAAAATAAAATAAAAAATAGACTAACTGAAACTGTAATTGAGCCACATTTTTTAAAAAATAGATTGCCGAAGTACACCTCCACTGACTTTGGTGAACAGTAGGAAAGTGTGGCATCATGATCAGTTCAAAGCCACTCCTTGTATGAATGGGAAAATCCAGGAGGTGAATTATTTCAATGGCCCATTATGTGAATTCTCAATTGTAGTGCCATATGCAGCTAATGCTGAAATAACATCACTCAGTTTGCAGAAAACAGCCCAGTGTAGAATTAACTGTGGTATACGTCATCAGTGTCCCAACATACTGAAAGAAAAGTGTTCTCAGCAAACTCCTCACCAGCCTGACTTCCCTTTGGTCTGCCAGGAGCATAGTCACAATGTCAGAATGGCAAACTAGAGTGGTCTCTCCAAATGCATTGTCTTGGCTCTGGTTATATTTCTGTTTCTCTTGAGCAGTGAATACAAATATGCCACAAACTAAGTCTGATGTACTTATACACTACCAACTGGAAGAGATTGGTTACTTAGTGGAGGACAAGATATCTAATTGAAGTAATAGTGGAAACCAATTAGAAAGAGATGTTGCACAGACAGACAAAGTGGAGTCATTAAGCAATATCATGTGCAAAGCTAACAGGATTGCAATTTTGTCTGTAGCAACTCTGCTGACAACTATAGTAGCTCGTTGTTGCTCTTCTCATGAACTGCAAATGTTCCGATAGCAACAAAGCCAGAGCTGCCAGAGTTAGTCATGTCCCAAGACAGGCAAAACATGTTTGCAAATGACGCAGATTGATTTTGCAGAAGAAACATGTTTGTACCTGCATCCTTGATTTACCATACTTGTTAATGTCACTTTCAAGAACAAATTGCAAAATACTCATGGGGAAGTACAAGCATTTGACTACATCAGAGATTGTTCAAAGACACTTGACTATCATTCAGGCACTGCACAACAAAAGGACTCTGCTACATACAATCTCATCAATATGCATCATCTATGTGCTTTGCACTACCCCAAAGTGAACATTTGTGATTTGTTTGCAAAACTTGACACTGACACAGCATTCCCGAGTGGCAATAAAGTTGTCCCTGCTCCTTTTGCTACTGTAATTCTACAAGGTCATCATGAGGTAGTGTGATGTAGTAAATAGAGTTTTGGATCTGGAGTGAGGAGCACTGTGTTCAAACTGCTGCTCAGCCTTGGCTGTTGCTGTGTGATCGTGGGCCAGGTGCAAAGGTTCAACCTATCCTATGTCACCGAAATGTTGCAAGAATAAATTTGGATCACAAATCCCCATGTACATGTCCTAGGAAGGCTCGAGGAAGGGCAGCACACAATGAACATGAAAAATAAATGAGCCAGATAAGTGCATGCTACAAAGTGCCATAGGGCAGCCTCATAAAACCTATGTTTGAACCACATAAGTGAAGCAAGCAACTAGAAATTGGGTTTCAATCAAGATTGTGAGTAAACATAGTCACATATTCTGCTGGCACATTTTTTGATGTAGGGAGTAAAGGCAATAGGAAGGAAAATAAATTAAAAACACAGAAGAAGTGGACAATCTAAATGGCATTAATCCATTGGGAATACTCTGGAATATTGAATATTGTACTGATACTTTCAATATGTTTTTTAACTCTAAAAAACCAAACTGTGCTTTCAAACTGAGAGGGCTCTCACAATGAATGCAAAGATCACTTATGTCATACAAGGAATTTGTGAATGTGGTACTTTGAACAGGGAATGTGATGGTGACCAGCTTTCATTCTCTTTCCTGATTATGCAGCAATTAAGTTTTCCCCACTTTTAGAAAGTTATAGGAGGACTACTAAAAAATAAACAAGTTATTTAATGGGGCTTACCCCCACAGAAAGTGTCCTTAGGACTGCAGCCTATGTGAGGTACCCATCTTGTTTATATTATGTAAAATATTCTAGCAATCTTTTTTTTTTGCCTAGCTTTGGACATGGAGGAGGGGTCACTGGAGGAGGTGAGGGGGGAGATAGCTGTAAATTTCCTGTATTGTGCAGTGGGGTGGACTAAATGACCCTTGGAGTCCCTTCCAGCTGTATGTTTCTAATAGTACCTGTTTTGGGGCCTGGGGTCATCCCCTCATGCCAGAAAGTAGTACATAGAGGTGTCATTCCTAAATAGAAGTTTCAATATGGGTTATGGTGATTTTGTTATACAGCTGCAGGAAATTTTGAAGGACATTTATGATAAATACTGGATACTCTCTGCAAGGATGGCCTGTCATTTCCAAGCACAGTTTGTCTCCCAACTGTTGTTTCCTGCCTTCCCTCAGTCGCTCTCATGTTCATCATGACTGATGACTTGCTATAATATACTAGAATTTCATGTTATAAATAAGTAGGTGGAAAGAAATTGCAGCCAATGTCAAGCATTGATTGTACAGGAAAAAATAACAGATCCAAGAGATGTGACTGTGGGGAACATTCGTACATACCTTCAATTCACCCAGACTGCTTATTTCCCCTCTATATGCGTACCAACTGTTAAACATGTGTCACTACATGGTTTCAGGCACAGATAACATTCCATCAAAAAACACAATTGAGGGTGATTGGTACTGGATTGTTAGCTGCATATAGGCCCATGTCACACAGCATGTGAAAATGTACCTTTAAATGGCTGGTGTTGAAATAATATACATAAACAGACTTGGTATATTAAAGATACATCCTAGTATTGATGTAATGCAGCTACAGATGACAATGAACCAACCAGCAATCAGAACAGGCTTCATTACATAAAGCGTAGTTCATGCTGCAGTGCTTTTCTTTTTTCACATCCATTCTCATCTCTTGGGCTAGGACTGAAGAATTTATCATTCCTCTGCTTTGCCATTTTTGTATTGTTCAAGTTCTGTATTGCATATAAAGTATGCTGATGCAGACAAGCTTTAGTCCCTTTGCCATGCTTTTTCAACACCTTGTGTAGCTCAGTGTTGTTAGGTCTTTAGAAAACATGGTGCGTAAATCTATGGTAATCAGCAGGACCAAAGATGTTACCAAGGAAGACTTCAGACTAATAGAAAATGGTTGTGACATGACTACTTTGCTTTCTCTTCTGCCTCCCAAATGAATGCTTAGCAGGATATTGATTAATGTTATGTCATGTTATGTACAAGAAGCTGAAGACTTGCTTGTATCCTTAGATCTTTCCACACATGCATAGAGGTAACAAAATCTAATAACATGACACAAAATATGCTTTTGACAGCCAAAGAATAGGCTCTGCCTATTCCCCTGAATTAACGCTCCCCAACTTCATCCTACTTCAACAATTTATGTGTGAGTAGACATGAATGGGTGTTTTTATGTGCTTTATAGATCCATCAAATGTTGACAAACTTTAAGCAAAAGCATTTCCCTTCTTCTAAGTGAAGCATCTTCCATTGGAAGAGAATGGTTGCTGATGCACAGAGGATTTTTTTTGTTTTTGAATAATTACAGAGGGGCAGCCTTGTTAGTCTGTTTCAGGAAAAATACAAAAGTCTCGTGGCATCTTAAAAGCTAACAAAGTTTTATTTTGGAATACAATTTGGAATGGAATAAAAGAATGTTTAGTGTAAGAGGATTTTATTTGAAGTACTCTGTGTTTTATTCATGTTCCCCTTATAGCCAATGACTTTACACAAATCAAGACACCAAAGGCAGTGATCTTCAAAAGAATACGGGTTTATTCCTTTATATTGATAAACATATGACACATTGGTAGGAATGTGTAAAGACCAGTTCCATTGGAGGGCTTTTGTATACCCTTCAGCTCTAATTATTTACAAAATAATCGCTATATGTTTACAGAATATAAGATCAATGGCTAATACAAATAATTCTTAAGAACTACATTCCTCCAGGAAACATGGCACCCAGCAAGTCTGGGTGATATAACAGTCAGATTGTAAGCATATTGAACGTCTGGAGTAGACATGGGTGCGAACCAAAAACATTTAAAGAACCAGCGGTTCGTGGTTCAGTGCTGACGATGATCCCGAGATCGTGAACCGCAATGAACATTTTCCGTTGCCAAACCGGTTCGCGGTTCATGGTTCGTTGGGCGCGGAACAGCCCCCGTGGCACTTACAGAGCCCATATTCCCAGGGAGTCTTTTGCAGGCTCTCCTACAGCCATCACCCAAGTTCGTACAAGATTGCAAAACAGATCTTGGAGTTACACCCTCTCCAATCGAAGGCCCCCCAGGAGACTCCCACTCGATACAATTACAGCCACTGGTTGATGTTGGCCCAGTGTACAGAAGGTGGGTGTTGACGGCGGCTGCCAAGCCTGGTGGGCATGGGGAGGCGGTGATGAACCGCCTCCACTCAGGGGGAGGGGGGTCTGGCCGCTTGCCGGCGGCACCCCCCATGTGCCCGCCCACCAGGCCAGAGAGAAGTGCACTGGTATTCCCAGCGAGGGCAGGAATGTGGTTGATGCCGGCGGCTGCCGGGCCTTGCAGGCACGGGGAGGTGGCGAAGAGTGGCACAGGCTGGAAGTTGGGTACTTGTGACAGTCGCCGGGCCTGGCGGACATGGGGAAGCGGCGATGAGCTGCCTCCTCTCAGGGGGCGGGGAGTCTGGCTGCTTGCCGGCGGCACTCCCCTTGTGCCCACCCACCAGGCCAAAGAGGAGTGCGCTGGTATTCCTGGCACAGGCCGGAAGGTGTTTACTGACGGCAGCAGCCAGGCCTGGCAGGCACAGGGAGCCAGTGGCGAGCCGCCTCCACTTAGGGGGGCAGGAGGTCTGGCTGTTCACCAGCGGAACCCCCCATGTGCCCGCCTGCCAGGCCAAAGAGGAGCACGCTGGTATTCCCAGCACAGGCTGGAAGGTATGAATCGGCGGCAGCCACTGGGCCTGGTGGGCATGAGGAGACAGCGACAAGCCGCCTCCCCTCAGGGAGCACGGGGTCTGGCCGCTCGCTTGCAGCACCCCCTATGTGCTCACCCACCAGGCCGAACAGAAGCACGCTGGTATTCCCGCCGTGGGTGGGAGATGACATGACATTCAGATGGGGGCCTGATCCCCCAGAAACTGCGGGTCCTCACCTCAGGGTCCCATTAAGGAAAATTTTGGCAGCAGCCGATAGTACCCACCTTCCTGCCTTGCTGGAAAGGATGGGAGGGAGAGGACATGTCATCATGAGGAGGGGGAGGGGGAATATCCCTCAGCATCCACGGGTCCTCACCCGAGGGTCCCACTGAGGAACAGTGCGGTGGCAGCAGCCAACAGTATACACCTTCCTGCCTTGCCGGAAAGGATGGGAGAGGACCTGTCATGTGGGGGGTAAGTGGGAAGATCCCCCCCCAACCTCCAGGCCAAAGAGGAGCGAGCTGGTATTCCCGAAGTGGGTGGGAGATGACATGTCATCATGACGAGGGGAGGGGGAAGATCCCCCAGCCACCGTGGGTCCTCACCCGAGGGTCCCACTTAGGAACAGTGTGGTGGCAGCCGCCTCCTGAGCCATCAGCCTCGAGGTTGTAAACAGGGCTGTCCCAGACCCCGAGGGGACAACCTCTGCCAGCGCAGCCTGCCAGAGCACTCTGCTCTCACCAGCATCACCCTCACGGTAAAGTGATCCTCCCAATGACACCCGCTCAGAAGAGCTGGTGTTCCCCTTTCTCCCCCCAAAGGATGTTTCACTGGGTGAGGAGACAGGCTCAGGTGGTGCTTCTTCAGGTGCTGAGTCAGGGCCGTCGAAGACAGGTGCTTCAGGTTCTTGTCCCTGCACACCAGGACATCACAGGCATGGCACCGCACCACACGGGGGTCATCAGGAAGGGCCCGAAAGTGCCTCCATATGGAGGCATTGTAACGTCAACCGCTAACTGTCCCAGGGGAAGGAGGATGAACGGTTACAGGCTGCGCTGCGGGGCTGGCCACGGATGATGGGGTGAGGGGTGGACTGCAGGTGGGGACACCACCGAGAGTTTGGGATGGGGACGGGAGGGATCTTTCATAACACCATTCCTCTAGGGATCCATCGCCCACCCACCCCTCCTCAAAAAGTTGAGAGAGATTCTCTCCCCCCTACGCAAAGACCTTGTTGGCCTCCTCCACAGCCCATACAGGTGAATTGGGGGGAGCGGGAGGACTCTCTGTGGCCCCCGAGCCACACCCAACACTGCTTTCCACAACTGAACCAGGAGGACTGCCATCGCACTTCACCCCACAACCACCTTTGGCAGCCAACACAAGAGGAAGACTCATTGTGCCACCAAACTAGAATTAAGGAGGACAGGAAAGGAGATGACTCTGTGTGCCCTCTGCTGTGGTGCCCACTGAGCTTGGCCCCAGGGCGTGGCAGCAGCCCTGGCACCGGAGGGAGGGAGGGGAGGGACTAGAGCCCTAGCCCACTACGCCCACAGTCCTGACCCAATCAGGCACTGATTAATAATAATCAATGTGAGCCCTCAGCCAAGGTGCCCACTGAGCTTGGCCCCACGGCCTGGTAGCAGCCCTGACACCAGAGGGAGGGAGGGACTAGAGCCCTAGCCCACCACTCCCACAGACCTTAACAGATCAGGCACTAATAACACTGTGTGAGCCCTCAGCTGAGGTGCCAACTGAGCTTGGCCCCAGGGCGTGGCAGCAGCCCTGGCACCAGAGGGAGGGAGGGACTAGAGCCCTAGCCCACCACTCCCACAGACCTGAACAGATCAGGCACTGATTAATAATAATCAATGTGAGCCCTCAGCCGAGGTGCCCACTTAGCTTGGCCCCAGGGCCTGGTAACAGCCCTGGCACCAGAGGGAGGGAGGGACTAGTGCCCTAGCCCACCACTCCCACAGACCTGGACAGATCAGGCACTGATTAATAATAATCAATGTGAGCTCTCAGCCAAGGTGCCCACTGAGCTTGGCCCTAGGGCCTGGTAGCAGCCCTGGCACCAGAGGGAGGGAGGGACTAGAGCCCTGGCCACCACTCCCACAGATCTGAACAGATCAGGCACTAATAACACTGTGTGAACCCTCAGCCGAGGTGCCCACTGAGCTTCGCCCCAGAGCCAGGCAGCAGCTCTGGAACCAGAGGAGATAGATCCCTATCCCCCAAATCCAAGATGAATTAGTCTCTCTCCCCAAAGGCTAGCAAGTGGCAAGCAAAAACTCTGTCCCACTCCACTGCTCGCTGAAAGTGAAACCCAGCCTGGGAGCCCATGGCTATTTATAAGCACAGGTCCCATTGAACAACGCAGGAGGTCTGTGTTTGGCCGTCAGAGCTGCCTATCAGGGTTTGCAGGGATGAGATTGGAGTGCCCATGGCTACAGAACACCCCCTTCCCCCTCCCTCCCCTGGGTGTCTTCTCCCAACTTGTAACTGCTTTGCAGCTCCGTGGTTGGAAGGAAGACCTGCCGATCAAGGTAAGCTGGGCTTCCATTCAGGTTTCCAGGGCAACAGAAGGAGCGCAGACAGAGTTCAGGCATTCCCCCGGCTCCGTTGCCAGGGGAATTGATTGCTGGCGCCTGAGTGTCTGGCTTCCCAAACCGTGGCCGAACGCACCGAACCAGCCTTCTTCCGAACGCTGGTTCGTTGGCCATGAACAATCACGAGCCGCCAGATTGCGCAATCGCCATTTTCGTGGGTGTTTGAAGTTCGTAATGAGGTTTGTGCCCATCTCTAGTCTGGAGCCACACTTTTGTTATGGGTATAGATCCTAAGAGACTGTGTTTCCAAGGCAAAAAGAAAATAAAAAAAATGTTAACATTCTCTCCTTAATGTAGGTTCATCACAACCCACAGCTTTATTTGAGAGATGGAATTTACTCATTGAGGCAGAAATTGCCTCCTGTGTGAGGGCAGATTCAATAAAAGCTCATATAGGTAAAAGGTCAGAAAAATCCTTTACATTTAGTATTTAAGCTGCCACATGACAGCATATGACAGAGAGTTGTCAGTGAACAAGAACCAAAAGAGTAATCAGTGGGAGATTACACTTTTATTAGTCTGTTTTAAACGGGATTCTCCTTGTAACTTCTTGTCACACACACACACCCTTTCTGTTCTTGGGCCTTTTTTGCATGGGCAATTTTTGCCGCTTTTGACCCCATACCTCTTCAGGTTTTCTTCCAAATTCTGGACAATTCACTCCCCCCTTTCAGATTTCAATGAGGTGTTTCCAAGGTTCTCTTCCAGGTTTTCTCTCCATGCAGAAAAAGTGCAGGCAGAAAAATCAGAAGAGAACCCTTGAAATGCAAAAAATGCATCTGATACATCTGACCAAGTGAGCTCTGACTCACAAAAAATTATGATGAAATAAATTTAGTTAGTCATCATAAAACCTAAGATACCCCTGGACCACTGTTTCATTTTACTACAACAGACAAACATCTGTCCAGTAGTATCATCAGGCATGTTCCAAGGCCAAGGATCTCATTGATTTCAATAGATTTTAATAGAAGTAATTTAGTGTAAATTGACTAAGGCTTGTGTCCTTTTCAACTGACCTGGTCTTATAGTTAATCTTTCAACTATTCTCCATTAACAATAATATAAGAGCAGATTTCAGCAGCTTTTCAATTTACTTTGTTCAATATATGTTTGGAAATATAGGCAGCAATCCTGGACATAATTATCAATTCATAAGTCCCATTGATTTCACTTGAATTCAATATACACTGCAGGTAATATACATGAGTTCAAAGTCTGAGGGCAATGTATGCATTATGAAGAATCCATGAAAGTTGTGGAACTGAATGGCTATGGAACTGAAGCAGTGAAACTGGCCATTCTAGTACTCTGATATCAGCAATAAACATCCTATTTTTCATTATAAAATACACTCTTTGATATCAGCACATATGTTAAGGGTTTTTTCCTTCAAAATACATAAACCAAAAAGCCTTATTTTCAGCAAATGATAGTTTTCAATGATTGAATAGAGAAACCACTTTGCATATTTTATTATCAAAAATAGCATGAAGAGAGTAAGAGACCATTTATCATGCTACAACATACGACTTGAAAGGAAAAGCAAATACTGAATTTCTTTATCAACATGTGTCAAGACTCAGTTCAGTGAATTTGGGGATAATTGCTGGACATTCAAGTCAATGAAAATAATGTATTGTATCTTACCTTTTATATTAAATTGAAATGGGAAAAGAATGACTGGCAAAAAAAATTTCTATTAAATGTGAATTTTTCATTTTCAGAATTTCTTCAGAATCAATGAATCAGAAGCAATGAATCTTCAGAATTTCCCCTACCCTTCTCTCTCTCTCTCTCTCTCAATTTGCAGCTCCCCACACCTAACTTGGCCATTGCTGTTGTATAGTACTTTCTCTTTTATTTATTAAATTACATCTTCCAGAATTTTTTTTACCAACATTTCAATGCTGAATAAGAATAAAAATGAGTCCATTGTTCAGCAAAGATTTCTGGAATTAGTGAACTGAGAGGTTACTCATTTAGGCTTTTGTAATTTATTTATCTGTTTACTTTATACTTGCTTTTCTCCACAATGGGAACCCAAATTGATTTCCATCGTTTTTCTCTCCTCTATTTTAACCTTACAAAAACCATGTGAAATAGGTTATTCTGGGAGTGTTACTAGTCCAAGTTTACCCAGCAAGTTTTCAGGAAAGAGTGGGTATTTGAACTTGGGTTTCCCAAATCCTACTCCAGCGCTACACAAGATTACTCAGAGTAATTTAGCATTATTGCCAAATCACTCAAACTGAATCCATGCAAGGTTATTTGAAGTATGTCCTAGTGAGACTTCCTCCTGTGTTAAAGATTACAACCCCAAAAATAACGATAATGACGCTGAACGATTTTTGCTGTTGATGAAAAAAAATAGCAAAGCAATGAATGATCAAGATATTTAAGAGATGATCAATTACACATGGCTTATCTGTGACACAATAAATAAATAAAACGATCTACTGATGTACTCCTAGAGAAGGCTCATTGAAATAAAATGGAAGCTACACAAGAGCATGGCAGGTTGTATCAGTGATCACTTGGCCCATTCTTGCAATACAATGACAAAGTTACAAATCCAGAAAACTGGGTTGCCATTGCTTAAGTCTCTAAAAACAGTATCTTAATATGACATATATGTGTCAGAAAAGCAAAAAAGCCTGACACACTCCAGGGTTTTTAGCTAGGAACTGTTTATTGATTACAAAACTCTCTGGAAGATTCAGGGCGATGTTTGCTCCAACCAGCTTTATTTATCTATGTATTGTCGAAGGCTTTCACGGCCAGAGAACGATGGTTGTTGTGGGTTTTCCGGGCTGTATTGCCGTGGTCTTGGCATTGTAGTTCCTGACGTTTCGCCAGCAGCTGTGACTGGCATCTTCAGAGGTATAGCACCAAAAGACAGAGATCTCTCAGTGTCACAGTGTGGAAAAGACGTTGGCAGGTCATTTATATCTACTCAGGAGGGGTGGGGTTGAGCTGAGTCATCCTGTAAGAGTTTCCCAGGGTGTGGAATGCTAAGGGCGGGAGGCTTCACTGTATCCTGAGGAGGTTCTTTTGCATATGGATTAGTGCTTGATGTGCTAATCTTCTCTGCAGGGCTATTGTCGGGTATAAAGTGTTTTGTTAGCCTCGTGTTTTTCAGAACTGGAAACCATGTTCTGTTCATTCTTAAGGTTTCTTCTTTCCTGTTGAAGTTTTGCTTATGCTTGTGAATTTCAATGGCTTCCCTGTGCAGTCTGACAAAGTAGTTGGAAGTGTTGTCCAGTATTTTGGTGTCCTGGAATAAGATACCGTGCCCTGTTTGAGTTAGGCTATGTTCAGCCACTGCTGATTTTTCAGGTTGTCCAAGTCTGCAGTGTCTTTCATGTTCTTTTATTCTTGTCTGGATGCTATGCTTTGTGGTCCCGATGTAAACTTGTCCATAGCTGCAGGGTATACGGTATACTCCTGCAGAGGTGAGGGGGTCTCTACTGTCTTTTGCTGATCGTAGCATCTGTTGTATTTTTCGGGTGGGTCTGAATACTGCTTGAAGGTTATGCTTTTTCATAAGCTTTCCCATCTGATCAGTAATTCCTTTGATATATGGCAAAAACACTTTTCCTGTAGGAGACTGTTTTTCCTTGGTTGCTTGATTCATCCTTGGTTTGATTGCTCTTCGGATTTCATTTCTGGAGTAGCCATTTGCCTGAAGTGCGTGGTTTAGATGATTAATTTCCTCATTGAGAAAGTGCGGCTCACATATCCGTCTTGCGCGATCCACTAATGTTTTCATTATGCCTCTTTTCTGTCGGGTGTGGTGATTGGAGTTTTTGTGTAAGTACCGATCAGTGTGAGTTGGTTTCCTGTAGACCTTGTGACCTAACTGAAAGTTTGCTTTGCGGATGACCAAGGTATCCAGGAATGGGAGTTTTCCCTCGATTTCTTTCTCCATTGTGAATTGTATGTTCAGGTGGATGTTGTTGAGATGATTCAATAACCCCATCAATTCTTCCTCCCCATGGCTCCAAATGATAAATGTATCATCCACAAACCGAAACCATACACTAGGTTTGTGGGGTGCTGATTCTAGAGCTGTTTTTTCAAAATGTTCCATGTAGAAGTTTGCTATAACTGGGCTGAGAGGGCTCCCCATGGCCACCCCATCCATCTGTTCATAGAATTCGTTATCCCATTGGAAGTAACTGGTTGTCAGACAATGATGGAATAAGGCTGTTACACCCCCTGGGAAAATCTGATTAATAAGTGCAATAGTGTCTTTTACTGGAACCTTGGTAAACAGGGATACAACATCAAAACTGACAAGTATGTCTTGTGGATTGTGGATTTATTTATCTAGTATAATACTTTTAAAAAATTATACCTGTCCCTGGCAAGCTTCTGTCCTAATTTTACATTTGGGGGACATTTTAGAAGTGTTTTTTCCCCTCAGATCTGGGTCTTTAGAAGGGCAGTCTCAGGGAACAAGTGAGGACAGATGCATCTTGACTAGAGATGGGCATGAACAGAAAAAAACCCAAAAAAACCCCAAACATGATGTTCATTGCCATCCACAAACAGGGACTCATGAACAACCATGAACATGGCCCTGATCATGAACATGTTCGTGGTTGGCTGTTCGTGGGGGCCAGCAGGCTCTCTTCCAGCCATCATCCAAGTCAAGATCCCTACTGCGCCACTCCCAGAAACCTGACCTGAGCAGGCACCAGGAAAGGTACCAAATAATAAATAATAGCTTGGCCTCAGAGCCTGGCAGCAGCCCTGGAACTTGAAGGGGTAGACCGCACCACACACACAGAAAATTCAAGCTCCAATGCACTCTCTCTATCAAAATGCCAACAGCAACTGTCTGTCCACTCTCTGCAAAGTCAGAGCTGGGAGCCCCCCTCCCCCCTGCTCTTTGCTCCCTTGTTGTAACAAATTTGAAGCTCCACACTTGAAAGGAAGACCTGCATATCAAGATAAAATGGGCTTAGATTGGGGTTTCCAGGGCAACAGCAGGAGTTCAGACAATCCCTGCCTAAGTTGCCAAGAGAATTGATTGCAGGTGCTAGACTGTCTGGCTTGATGAACAGCAATGAACAGCAACGAACAAGTCTTGCAATGGCCACTTGTTCATTTAGAATGGGGCCTCACAAACAGCTTGTTTGCGAACAGCAGATAGGGATGTTCATGGCTTTTTTTTTGTTCATATTGCTGTTTGTGCCCATCTCTAATCTTGACTCAGTTCATGCCACCGAGTCTACCTTCCAAACAGCCGGAAGATCTCCAGGCCCCAGCTGGAGGTTAGCAACCCTATTTAAAACAAATATATAGTTTTCCAGGTCTAACAATATCTGCACATTTTCTTTCAGGATATGACAGTGACAGTGGATGTTGTGCCTACATATAAATCTGAGAACAGGACTCGGACACAAATCTGCCATCGGATTCAATATGAGATCTGCTGATTCATCTTAGTATGCTCTGTTTTCTAGGCAGGTTGACTCCAGAGGAAGAAACATAGAGATTAAGTTGATTTTGTCTGTTCAGTTATAAAACTGAATATAAATACAGGATCTGGCTGCTAGAAAAAAGAACCATTATCCCCGCCCCCATTGGTACCCATTAATTTTGGAACTCCCACATGTTCTTGTTGCTTCCTAGAATAATTGAAAGCAGTGAAGCACTGGGCTTGTGTGTCTCGTGCATAGTTGTAGTACTTAATAATTAAGGCACTCTGTGGTATATTTGTAGGAGGCCTAGGGAAACATGAATGCACACATAGAAGGGGATTGTTTTGCCCTGAGGTCATCTACAAATATACTGCAAACATAATGATTTAAGACTTCGAATTAACAAAGAGCTGGACTCATTCCTTCTTAGAGACATTCAAATGTGCCGTTTTCTTCTACAAATTAGCAGTATTCTTGAGGAACACGTTTTTCTTCTGTATTCCAAAGAAAAAACTTCCCTAGCAGCTTCTAAAATGATAAACATTAGATGATGGCTGACAACAGAAGCTGAATTAGCGTTACCTCCACCACATGCAATTTGTGGCATTAAATGTCAAACATCATGCTCTTACAGTTCAAGCAGACACAGTTTGAAAAATGACTCCATGATGGATGGACAAGCATTTAATCACTGACTTCATTTTACAACTGCATTAGATCCCCAAACAGCTGGGAAGCTTTCTTGTATCTTTGGACAGGAAAATAGCTGGGTGTCGGCTAACTTTCTGTTATGTAATAGTGTTCTTGTGTTGAAGCCAACTTTGCAAAGACTGCAAAAAGGGACATGCCAGACATCAATACACTCAAAACCAGATCAAAACAAAGCATTCTCAGAGGGTGTGTTCCCACTTACTGCCATATGAAATGACGGTTTGCATGTGTGAAATAGGCATCGCAGATCAAAGTTCAGAAATACAAATTTAATGTGATAACTTATACGCAACGTATTGAAGGGTGTTCTCTTTACTGTTGTCCATGCTTGCCTAAATCTGCTGTCTTGATGGTTTTGACCACAATAATGCATCTATTTGCTGCTTCCAGCCAAACAAAAATTTGGGTGAGATTTCAGAACCTTCCCAGCAGGTTCCTACAAGCCTCTCCAGCTCCTGCAGTCCTTACCAGGCTTGCCCAGCATGAATCAGAAGGATCCTGGTTTACAGTAGGAATGCTCAAATGCCTACTGATTCAGCTCACATCATGATTGTTCAGATGTGTCTGAATGGATGCGTCCCTATTCATAACAACACAATTTGCTTGCACAATCAGACCTTCTCACCACCGCCCCAGTCCCTATCTGCTGCTGGGTTTGGCAGTTGAAATGTAACAGCAAAGAAAAGTTTCCAGCTTATCAGGATGCTGCAAATGATCCGATGGCCTCACGTTTGTCTGGGACTTGCTGTGCCCTTGTCTTGTTTGTAGAAATCTGAGCAGATTGGCCTTCCCTTATTACAGTCATCAGCATGTAACCTTACAGTTTCATCCACTTGGTAGATTTGGGCAAGAAACGTTTTTTTGTCCCAGAAAAACAGCTGTAGGGAGTTGTTGAAGGGAGGAGAGAGGTTTTCTGAGAAGATGTGGGGGGGGGGGGGTAGAAGAAAGTAGGCGTCTTCTTTATACAGAGAATGGTGGGAGAACTCTGGAAGGCCGAACAGACAAAAAAGTCTTTGACTATTTTACCCTAGTTTACTTTTTAAATTTTTATTTTATTTGTACTACTCTTTGTCAAATAAACCCTGTTTTCATTTTAAGGTTCGTTTGTTTTTTTTGGTGAAGGATGAAGTTTTCCTAAAGATTCTGTGGTAGGGTTGCTGACCTCCAAATATGGCCTGGAGATCTCCTAGAATTGCCCTGATCTCCAGATGACAGAGAACAGTTCCAATGGAGAAAATGGGTACTTTGGAGACTGGATTGTATGGCACTATACCCTGCTGAAGTCCCTCTCCTTTTCCAAGCCCTACTCTTCCTAGACTCCTCCCCCAAATCTCCAGGAATTTCCCAAGCCAGAGGTGGCAACCTTTGTCTGTGGGTTTGTTTTAAAACCGTATTTCCCCTCTTTTGTCTACTAGTAATTCCCCCCTCATTAAGAGAGGTGGGAACCAGTAGGCTCTAGGCAACCAGTTATTATTTCCCCCCACTCCATCTACCCCTCCTTCTGTTAACAAGCCTGGATTTCACCAGGCCTCCGTTGGGACTAGTGAGAGAACATAGGGTTCTAAGTAATTTCTTCATCAATTTTGGTGTGCACTACTGTACAAGAAGAATTGTATCCATCTTCCCAACAATCTTGCAGGGCACTTCTTTAATGTTTCTAATCTACAAGTGGAAAACTACAGCTGAGCAACAGTAATTTAGCCAGGATATCTCATGAACTCGTTAAGAAAAATCCATTCATTTCAAAATGGGATTATTGAAACATCTCAGCATGGTGCCTACAACTTTTCAAAAAATCTGTGGAAGAAGTGAGAACTACAGGGTTATCAGTTACAGAGACGCGAAGGAGGAAACTGGATGTTTATCACCAACCAGTTGGCCAGGGCAAGTGTGTGGAGGAAGGAGGAATAAACTCATAGAGTTTAGGAACACCTTCCCTGCTGAAGTGCCTTTGTGGCTTAGTGGCTGCACAAGCCAGGCCCTAGGTTGCCAGTCTAGTTCACAGCCAGGAATTCATAGAATGAGCAGACACAAAGCTAGATAAGGAAGGAAAACACACTATCACTTCTGTATAGCTTATTGTCTTGTATCTGCTTTGGCTGCTTCCCCAAGGAGTTTTTTCTCTGCTTGGCTTTCTCACCAGAGCACTTTTTTTGGAGCATCCACATCATGTCATTCTCTAATAATTCTCATTTCAGGTTTTCAGCACCCTCGATATGCTCTTTTCCAAATCTGCTTTATTCTGTTCTGTTTGGAAAGAAATAAAATACGTTAGCACATCATGTGTAAGGGCCAGTGCATATTTTGCTGCTGCAAAGTTTTTTGCAACATTTTTTCCTGTTGGGCCACAACAGGGGTTTATGTGGCATTTCAATAACAAATGATAATTGCTATAAGGCTATAGTGATGTGTTGCCACTTATCAAGTTCTGTTTCAATTTTTCATTTTTAAAAGGAAGCCTTCAGCCATTTTCATTGCTGAGATATAAATGGGATGAAATGTAGTTTGGTTTGGGCCCAGTTGCTTGGAAAGAAATGGGGCAGGAGGAGGGGGGGGAGAAGTTGCAAGGCCACTTTTTGTATGTAGCACTATAACACTCTATTTCGAAAAGTTACTAGTCATATATGGCAAAAGTCAAACACCAGCTCCAATGGAGATAAACAAAGTTGTTTTTACATAAAGTAATCATAGTTGGCAAGGAATAAAATATTTTTGTGACTGCACTCACCTTGTGGAACCACCTCCCTGTAGAGGTAAGGAAGGTTTTCATAAAGGTTGCGATAAACAGGCTTTTGACTTTTAAAGTAGAATGATGAAGTGTTTTATGTGTATGTTTTTCTGAGCTGTGTATTATTAGTCTTAATTTTATTTTGTATTTTATAAGGTTATTTATATTATTTTAATTTGTTTTAGAGATGAACTGGTGGACTTGTATTTTTATATTGTTGAGTTTCCTTTAGCATAGGAAAAGCAGGATATAAATCCTTAAATAAACAAATTAATTAAGAATAAAGAAGGTAAATAAAGCATGTCCAAAATTTTCAGACTCTGTATTTCCTTCCAAAGCTTATTCATCCCTTCATATTCTTCACTATGTAGTTTGTATGACAAGAATTTTGCACCATTTAGTGTGGTTGTGATAATCTTCTTTAATGTTGTAGTCACTCTGTTTTCCCAGACAACTTTAATGGACAGCATGTGTTAGTTAGCCTATTAGAATAAGCCTGGCTTCATTTAACAATTACTCTGTTTTGATATCTATAATATTTTTTTTGTTCCTCTTTTCCCTCTTAAAGTCCATGAGTTCTTTTATGGAGGGGAAAATACATAAATTTGGTGGTTTAGTACAATAACAATTTATTATACAAGAACTCTGCTTGCCTCCCATTCAGCATTACTGCACCTTCCAGCTGAGGTTGTGTAGAATCTTCCATTAGAAACCTCTGCTTCTCATCATTCAGATTTATTTTAAAAAAAAACAGAATGGAAACTGGTATGCCTGATTTTTATGCAGTGTTAACACTTTCGTTGGAAGTTTGTCTGAAATAAAAGTCATTCATCAGGATGTAGACATATTTTTAAATGTACTTTGTAGTGTATATACCAGTGTGTTCCTGTGAAGCATATTCAAATTTGATGTCGTTGATGATTTTCTCTGAGATCAGACACATTCTCTAGAACTCGCAGATTACTGCTCTTCAAGGTAAAGTATTTTGAGAGCCAGTTTGTTGTAGTGGTTACGAGTAGCAGGACTCTATTCTGGAGAACCCGGTTTGATTCCTCACTCCTCCACTTGAAACCAGCTTGGTGATCATGGGACAGTCATAGCTCTTCCAGAGCTCTCTCAGCCCCACCCATATCACAGGTTGATTGTTGTGAGGATAATAATAGCACACTTTGTAAACCACTCTTAGTGGGCAATAAATTGTCCTGAAAGGCAGTATATACATTGAATGTTATTATTATTATATTAAAGTAAGCATTGACTAATACATTAATATTTACTAAGGAAGGATGAAACAATTGCACATGTATCTAACTGGCAGAGACACACAATGTGTGGAATCAGCCTTTTATCAAGGGCAGATTATTTGCACAGGCATGGCCCAAACATCATGCCTCTGGACCTGGTGTAAGCTAATATCCCCCCCTCCCAAGCCCATACACAGAATCTCATGGGTCATGAAAGAAAAATTTCTGAAACAACATAAATTGACCATATCACAGTAAGGAGCTTTCAGCCCAGACTGCACTCTGCTGGACTCCAAGTGTTCATACCTGCTTTTGCCTATGTACAAAAAGGCTACCCATATTACATATGGAAGATGCTGCTAGGAGAATGCAGCAAGAGGTCAACACAAGTTTCAGCCAAACAAAGGAGTGCTGCATGACAGATAAAAATCAGTAGATGCTGTTTTTGATTTTGAATTGTCATTGAGTTATTTACCACGTGGTGCTTCGGTCCATAAAAAGTTCCAACCAATTTAAAACTCTGGACACCTTAAAAGAAAAGTTGGTCAAATAGTGGCATATATTGAAACTCTTTGAGAAAGAAATGTTGAACCCTCCCCCTCTCTATTTATGGCTGCCACTTAGTCGGCTTTTAACCATGTAACCCTTTATTTCTCTACTCCCCTACATAGCCCCTCAAATTTTATGAGACAGGGTGGAGCTGGCAGTAGAGATGGGCACAAAATGAACTATGGAACAAAATTCCATGCGGAACGGCCAGTTCGTAGTCAAAGAACCACATGATCCGTGGGACCGCATTTTTCTGAACCAAACGAACTTTTCTTACCATTCCGTTGCCAGTTCGGACACTTTTGGCACCAAATACTCCCTCGCCCAGGCAACGGTGGCAGTCTTTAGTTTCCCCCAATCTGAGGCCTCCAGGCTTGAATGGCAGCTATCCCTGCCAACTAGAGAGCTCCCACTCTGGCCAATCCAGTCAGGAAAAGCGGGGGGAGGGTTAGAATCTCCAAGGCAACTGAGGAAATGGGTCTTCAGCAGCCACAGTAACACCAATCTCTTCCTTCCAAAACCATGGCCGTTTTCACACTACATACCTGCTTCCAGAACATCGCGAAACGTAGCGCAAAAAATGCAGAAGATAGCATCTTCTTGTGAGAGTTTTGCATGATGTTGTGCAAAACTCTCGCGAGAAGGCACTATCTTCCGCATTTTTTGCGCTACGTTTTGCGATATTCCGGAAGCAGGTATGTAGTGTGAAAACGGCCCATGTAAGGCAGGTTTTTCTGCCAATCAGCAAGAGGCACACTCAGGAGAAGGTATCAAATCAAGAACAACTCAGTAATAGTTTTAGTAATTATCAGGGGTCATTTTGTAGAAAAAGAGCTGGAGGAACTCATTAGCATAACTCATTAGCATAACTCATTAGCATATGCCATGCCCCTTGCCATCACTGGAAATGTGTCATTAGCATAACTGATTTGCATATGTCATACCCCCTGACATCACCTATCCTGGCTGTTCTGGACTCAATCCTGGCCATTCAGGTCTGAAATTGGGCCCAAAATGGCGAAAAGTGGCTGAAAATGGCCAAAAAGGGGCCCAAAATGGTCAAGATCGGGCCTCTGCTGAACAGGAGAGTGATCCATTACCCATCAGAGGCCCAATCCGGGCCGTTTTGGCCCCAATCCAGGACAAAATGGGCCCAAAATGACCAAGAGTCAGGTGGGCAGGGCCACCTGACTGGTGACCTCTTTGGGGAACTGCCGGAACTGAGTTCCTGTGCATTCCCCCTCAAAATGAGCCCTAGTAATTATGAATAATTTTAGTAATAGTAATAATTTTAAAGCCCACAGGCTCTTCCACAGTCAATCACAAAACCTAGTGCCGTAAATGTGATCACAGTCCCATGAAAAAAACTGTTTAATAAAGAAGGCATCGTAATTAATGCTGCTGTCCTCTCCCTCTGCAGGATCCGTAGTAGAAAACCTGAAGTAACTGCAAGTAAGAAGGCTTCCTCCTGGGAAGGGTTGGCAAGCTGTTCGCCTGACAAATCGCTAGCCCAATCAGTTTCGCAGCCAAAGCTTGCTCAGGGGCAACAAAATCTATATTAAACAGAAACAGTGCTCTTAACAACATTTCTAATCATTTATGCAAGGGGTTGTCCAGTTCCAGCACCCTTACTTACAATTAATGGGACGCCTTCAATGATATCAAAAGTACCTGGTCCGGTCCGATATTAGTGGAAACAATGTCCATGGGTCCGGGCAATTAGAGCGCCTCAGTAAATACTACCAACAGTTAAAGAGACCACTTCCTATTTTTATCAAGACCAAATTTCTTAAAGGAAACAAGACATATCGAGGTCTACATTCAGTCCCCTTGGTGTTAGGGATTGTAAATAAAAAATCCAAAAACTCTCCCTTTGGAGTAGCTTTTTTGCTGGTATTCTACCCTCCTTTTCTCGAAATTTTTTTCTCCGTAATAATCTTGTCCAGGGACAACAAAAACGAGGTGAGAGGAGCTTGATCCTCCTGTGCCAGTAATGCCTCCTCCATTACTTGCCTGGCTCCCTCATGGGGGATCCAAGTGTAAAGGGATGCTAAGGAACCGGTTGAGGAAGACCCTAGTTTTCAGATTGCACATATTATTAGGATTGTGGTGGAAGAGGGCATGATTGCGGGTGATATTTCACCTGCCTTACATAAGGCACTTATAAATAAAGACCTGAAAGTGCCCACTTTCTATACATTACCTAAAAACCATAAAGGGGGATCTTCATGAAACTTGGAGGATGGCTTGAGGAGAGCCTACTGAAAATTCCCTGCAAATTTGGGCTCTCTGAGCATGAAGGGGTCCATCCTGGGCCCCACCGAACCCTGAACCTCGAACCGGTTTGGAAATTGGGTGAGTTCATTAAGTTCGTGTTCCGTGTTCCATGGAAATTAACAAATCACAAACCGAGCGGTTCTGGGGTTTTTTTTGTTCCATGCTCATCTCTAGCTGGCAGTAATTCTTATCCATTTTTGCTGGTTTACCATACCTTTCAGCTATTATTCAATAAGCAGGAATACTTTTCTCTCTTTCTTTGGGAATTCCTCAGCAGGGTGATTGTACACCTTGAATTAGCAAAATCCTGTGTCCATAACTGCAATCCTAAAACTATTTACTAGGGAGTAAGTCCTGTTAAACTCAATGGGATTTACTTCTGAGTAGACACACTTAGGCTTGCAGTATTTGTTCTCTTCATCACCTACTCAAGCTCAAATGAGATTATAGGGTCATCAAATGCCTAGAGAAAATGTCCTGTCCTGACTCTTCAATAGATTCTTGGTTGGGTGTTATTTACATTCAGGCCATGAAAAGCTTCAGCTGCCCTTTTCCACACAGCAAGCTGCTATTAAACGAGGAGGACTGTTTTTTCTCCTGTCCTGTTGGCAACTCTATATAGTGCATTGCCAGCCACATGCTGAGCAAAGAACATGACCAATAGTTGCAGTGACCAGTGTGCATCTCGCTGCTCACTCTGGGATTGTTCTCAGCTCCCACAACTTTGCAAACAGCAAAATAGGACAGCTGTTTGACTAGCACATGCCATGATAAGAATAACTTTACCTATAGTCTGTCAGCACAGCTGTTAAAGATACCAAGAGAGTTAGCAACCCCATTCAAACACCTTGCCTTCAGTATTGAAGATACTATTCAATAAATGGGTGGATAATTTCATAGATATTGGGGTTGTAGTTAGGGATCAGTTTCCATCCCCTCTTATGGAGTGACTTTAGCTTCTTCAGCATGGAACTTACACTGGGAGGGGTTGAGGGCATCTTCCACTGTCTTCAAGTTGGGTTTTAACAAGAGGGGAAGGCTTGCACTATCCCCTGATCTCTGTCAGCATCATATATGGCATGCAGCCTGCTTGACAGAGGGTGTGAGCACAAGATTTGATAGGATGAAGAGGAGCAGATGACAGGAATTAACCCCCAAAAGCAGCAGATGGATGCTGCATGGAAGACAGCTGACCAAAATGATCTACCTTTCCAAATGGAGTCTGATGCAACTGCTCAGCCTTCTGTACCTTGGAGTTTGGTCTGTTTTGTATATTTTTCAGACCTGCTGATTAAGCCTAGGATATCAACTAGCCATGCTGCTGCCATACCGGTATTAATGACACATCTGCTCTTTGGGCTTAGGTTTGGACAGCCCATTTATGGTCACTGGTCTACCACAAAAGATTAACTATTCGTATCTCCCCATAGTCTGCTGAGAGCTGCATCCCTTCCAGTCCCCCCAGTCATGCCCTTGAGACTCATTGTAGCTTTGTCCTCTATCAGTGGCTATAAAGGTGAATAAATGATCTCACCCATTAGAAAGTCTTATTAAAATCATGATGAAAAATTCTCTCCCTAACAGTCAGCCGTTATCAGTTTCTAGAAGCAATTCAGTAAATAAACTGCATGAACTTCAGCTAGGCTGTTGGGCAGTGATCAAACAGTCCTTTGAAGAATGCAGAAACCATAAAGCAATTAAGAGATGATATTGCTCATAGACTATGATGTCTATGATGAACTGTTTGATATGTAAACATTGTAGGGTTAAAACTTAACGTTTCCGTAAATTCTGTAAAACTAAGTTTTCTAATGTAGAACCTATCTGAAATCTCAAGAAGAAAGGAAAGTTAAGATTTTGATTTTGTGACAAGTGAAAATACTTTCACCTGAGCTCCAAGAGCTTTGCATTAAATTAAACATCGGTGACCAGGTGCTGTGCCGGTATAGAACCATTTTAGTGAAAAATGGAAAGTCACATCTGTGGCAAATACCTTCTCCTCTTCAGGAGAGAAAAAAATAGATTCTGCTTATCACAGAATCAAATTTACCATCTCAGGGGCAGCTGCAAGCATGCGTTTCTATTTTTGTTATTCTGCCTTCTTTCCTTTCTGCAAAATATTGTTAAACCTCTTGTGAAACAAATGAGTCTAAGGCAGGAGGATACAATTCCTTCACATCTCATTATTAGCAGTCCTTGAACATGCAGTTCTTATTTGCAATCCCCTGCCATCCTGCACACATTTGGCTACTTGTCCAGTTGAGGGGGGGGGCATGATAACACACCCCAAACACATCAGAGGTGATAACACAGTAGAAGGAGGCAGAACTATGTATGAGGGGGAAAAAACTGACAGAACTTGTAAAGCTGTGAGCCTGATTTAGAAAACATTCTCAAACATGTATTTATTCTCCATGTTTAAGCTCTGAAGAAACCACTTCTGCAAGTTTGCAGCAGAAGCCACCTGTGAGACGTGCCCAGTGATGTCAAAAATAATTCTTTCCCATCAACTCAAAACAAGTTTCTGCTTTTTTTAATTCATAAGGTGACGAATGGCCCCCCCAAGGGGCAAACCAAGTTGCATGCCTCTGAATGTTCAGGTTTGCAGTTTGGGATCCAGCTCTGCTGCTTGAAAAATAGGTAGCAAAGGGAACCAACAGTGTCTTAGGCTGGTTTGCCATTGTTTCAAGGAACAGCATGCACAGCATAATGTGTGTTACCGGGAGGTGCCTTTGAAAATGGTCTAGAAATTTCCACTTTTGCAAAATGTTGCAATTGTTGGAATTGTATCTTGTCAAGGGACACCAGTGTGCCCTTGCCTATATGAACTGGACTGTGACTGAGAATCTATTATCCTGCCCTGCTCCATAAGCCTGCTTTGCCTGAAATGAAATCAGTGAACAAACAGGACCAGGGACAGGACCAGGGACTTTCCCTGGTGGGTCCCGGGCTTTGACACTTGCTCGCTCGGATAGGAAAAGTAACTTGCTTCTTTATCCTAGAGCAAGAGCACTAGCTCAAACAGAAATTGTACACTGGATTCACCAACTATACTTTTCTGGAGATCTTTTGATAATTGAAACTGAACTGGGCACTGTTGATCTTTTTGCTGATGAATGATAATATCTGATTTGAGTTGGCATCCTAAGCTGGAACTATATTTGGTGGGCAGGGAGGAAGATGTTTGAGGGATTTTCTGTGGGCCATGCTGGTGTTCGGGGTGGATCCGTGGCTGAAGGGCTTAGGAAGATGAGTAAGTGTCACTCCATCCATGTCATACCTTCAACATTGCCCAGTTCTACAGTGCCAGCATGAATTGCTACTGGTATAACTGCAAAACACACCAGCATAGCACTTAGATCTTGTCATAAATCCTTTTGAGCCAGGGCTTAGGATAGGTCTGCAAGTATAACTGAAGGTTATATGTTCACTACTTCCTAATATTTAGTACTACTGCCAAACAGACCTAAAGCCAACCAGTCAAACTAATCTTTGTATCAAGGTTAATAGAAACCTAAGGTTGAAGTAGGATTCTGACAACATCCAGAGCTATTACTTCTGAACTGTGTTGTGCTTGGTTATGTTCGTAACAGATTTTGTCTTCCCAGGAACTAGTAGCAAATGATTAAAAATCATTGATTCATCCAAAATTTCTGGTCTTTGTTTACTATGGCTCATGTTAAGGATTTTTGGAACCAATGTATTTAGTCTGAGGGCCCTCAGCATCTAGCAAGCACATTTTATTTATTGATGTTAGTCTGACAGATGTGACTTGCTTGAAGAGATCAGGATGGAATCCTTACCAGAGAGAGGGAAAGGCAAAGCACTGTGCTTCCTAGCCTTTCATATTGGTATGCACAAACATGAGCAATGGTCAGAGACAATTGCTAGTAAAGACCTACATTTGCAATTCTCTTTTAGGAAATCAAAGTTCAAAGTAAAGGAGAGCTGCATTTTTAAAATGTACAGCGAAGGTCTAACAGCATACAACAAGGCACTAATGATTCACAGTTGTTACAAAGAAAATTCTAAAACAGTATCCACATGCCAGTGTCGTGGTGCTTAAATCTTATGTGGATGGATCAGAAGTGGTTGTTACAAGGGATGTCTAGGAATTCATGTCCCCCCCACCAAGACACAGATGGGGAAACTGACATTAAGTGGATAAAGCAGCCAGAGTCTTGCCTTATTTCATTGCTAGGTGAGGTATATTTTGACTAGCAAAAGCCCCTCTCCTCGGCTATTTGTATTCAAGCAATTTATCATCTGCTTCAATGATATTTCATCAGCTTAAGATCAAATGCTACTGAGTTACAGGTCAAACTGTTCACCTTGGTTTGCCAGCCGGGTGTCTGTGTTTGCTTGACACAGAAGCAGGGAGCATTAAAAATGTTGGCAACTCCACAGGTATGGGAGATTACAAATCAAAACCAGTGAAGTCAAGCCAGCTTCTATAGAGAGAAGATGATGATAATAAGGGCCAAGCTACAAGTGACAAATGACACTTGAACGGCAAGTGTATTTCTCCCTGTTCACTTGCCCTCCACTCAATCCACTTGCCAGGCAAGTGTCTTTCGTCATGTGTAGCTTGGCCCTAAGTCTTCTAAAAACTGGAGAAAGGGAAGAGGGGAGAGACAGATTGAAAAGGCAACTTGGAAGGACCCTTCCTTTCTTGTCAGTGTAAATGCTAGAAGACTAAATTAGAAGCCTGATCTCTGAAGCTGAATACTGTCCACTTTATTCCTGACCAAAAGTTTAATAAATAAAAGAGAGGGGATATATCCCCTCCCCAAAGTAGAGAGAATCCTTTTCCAGACCTATGTCTGCCTGTCAGCAACTTATATGTCTTTGACTTTTTCACATCTCAATTCCTGACTCCCCCTCCACTCCTTAAAAATGACATTGAAACTCCTAGATGGTTGCCCTGGGGAACTGGTTACTTCTTACATCACTTTTTCCTCCCCCCTCCATTCTTTCAGGCATGATTCAGCAACACCTGGATCCACCAGAGCAGGAGGAAAGCTGTTGTTTCAGCCACAGCCTTGTTGCCCTATTAAGAATATTGGTGCTCTCTGGATGATCAGCAGATTGCTGTGACACAACTTGGATGCAGATTTGACCAGAGACACATCTGTTCTGTTCTCAGTAAACAGAAATCTGACATAGGAAATCTATCTTTCTTCGGCAGCAAGACGTTACAAGGCCAAGGGAATATTTCTGGCAGTCAGTGCCAGGGCTGTTGCGTCAATTGCATGACATCTCATCAACCTGACTCACAGGAACATCTGTACCACAAGAAATCTAGTGCTATGACTACTCGGAATATCATAATATACAATAAACCTAACTCTTCTCTGCTATAGGTAATATGGAGTTTTTGCCTATGACGCCTCCCCTTTTTAACTTAAACAACTTAAATGGCACTAGAGGAGTTTTTAAAATTCAAAAATAACAAAATATTTTATTTAACATAGCTGGGAAAGGTCAGGTGATATCAGGGTTGAAAATTTCTGAGGTAACTCAGTATACATAACTCTGAGGTAAAATCAGTACATGCATAGATTTAAGGTCTAATGTTTCAGACTAGGAGAGTTTCTTAAGCTCTTCACAGTTACTTAAATCTTTATGTTGAGAGACTTTTGTTCCAGTGTTTTCCCAAACACTCTAATACACTTTTTTTTATTCTCTTACTCTTTTTGGTTTCCAGAAGGCTGGCACTCTCTTTCAAGTATCCAAATCCCTTCTCTTGAAATACCAGTACTTGTCTTGAGTTTTTAACTGACTCTTAAGGTGTGCAAACTGTCTACAAGGGCAGTTTCTAACCATACCAAACCAGGAATCTCTTCACTCTTCAGAGCTAACTCCCTGTTTGACTGGGTAGGGAAATTCTCCTCTCACTAGATCTATCCTCTTTCTTTGGCCAAAATGAGTGTCTGTGCCCGCTTCCCAAACTTCCTTGCCAACTTTCCACCAGTTCTTCTGTCTGTGTTAAACTGCTCTCAATCAGGGCTGGATCTCAAAACTGTCAGTACTCAACCCCTTTCAGCTAGGGCTGAAATCAGTCTCCCCTCTCCCCAGCATCCAGTTCAGAAGTTTTTCTCTGTTCCACTCATGCTACCCAATCAGGTTCCTTGGAGTAGCCTATCACTCAAGGTTCTCTGTTTCTGTGAAGAATTAACCCTTCACAGACCTTCAGCTGTTTTTACAGCACTTCTAAACTTTTAAAAAGTGCAGTCCATCTCAATGCCTTATGCCAAAACCACAAAAATCCAAGTAATGTGCCAAGAATGTGCAACTTCTGCACTCAAAATAAATTACATAAGAATAGATGGTGTGTGGTTTCCTATTTTGCACAAAGTTGTTCAATTTTCTTTATATACACTTTCTCTATACTATTGCCTACATCTCTTCATGTCCACCTTTAGTTGTTTTTTCCTAAACTAACCAGTTTTTCTGCTACCTCCCTATGCACTTATAATAATCTTTTCTTACTTCATAGTCCAACATTCTAATCAGCTGTGACAAACCCCAGCCTTACTAGTTACAGTTTAACTAGTTACAGTTTAAATTTTAGCCTTCTTAACTAGATCAGCTGCATCTTTTGGGGAAGGACCCAAACCACCCCTTTCTAATCTCGTTGCCTAGTTTCTGAGGTGTGAATGATGAATTTCCCTTGGTTGTCACAGAAAAGCCTCCAGTTCACGGAGGCGTCCGACTTACCGGGCGCCCGGTTGCCGCCGTCGGGCTGGGGGGAGGCTGGGACGCGTCTTCGTCGCGTCGGCCCATCCGGGAACCCCCGGGTGGGCCGCCGACGAATCAAATTCAAACCTCGGAGCCGGCCAATCAGGGGCTCCGGCCGGCTCCATGAGGGGGCGGGGCGAGGACTGCGAACCTCCGGTCCGCAGTTCTCACTCAGGTCCGGCAGCTGGGTATTTAACCAGCTGCCGTCCCCGCCCACCCTCACTTCGGTTCGGCGCATCTCCCACCCACCTCTCCCTTGTTTTCTGCGTTCCATTTTGTCACAACTGTCGGGCGGTGGGCATTGGATCAGATCACTTTTGGGGGGAGTTGGGGGCCTCCGCGCCCCAGGCTCCCCGTTAGGGGATTCCCATAAGGAATCTTGGGAGTGAGGCTTGGGGTGCATGCCCAGCTCGGGGGCTGCCACGGCATCCTCACTCCCAGGTGGCAGGGGAATCACTCAGGGGTGTACACCCAGGTGACCTCCCCTCAAATGCCACTCCTGTGGTTCCCTCCCCCAGCTGGGGTCTGGGGGAGGTCGAGGTCCATCGGCTAGCAGGCGGGTCAGCCGATGTTTTTCTGGGATCTGATCCACATGCTGCGCCAATACTCCTTTACTGCTGTTTCAATAAAGTTGTGGCCGTGTTTTCTCCAAGCTTTGTGTGGTCTGGGTTTGTTCATGCGTCCTACCCCCTCCCCCCATCAGCGCTAGGCGGCAACTTTCCTCTCTTTTTCTGTTACACTAATAGGATGAGTGTTTTCATATGTTTGGTTCAAAATTAATTTCATATGTATCAGTTTTCAGAACCTTAGGTTACATCCAGCACACAATTGCCATTTGTGCATGCTTCTTATTGATCCTTTTTAATCCGTCTGTGGCTTTTGAAGGAGGCAGGACTTTTAGGAACTGTCTTTTACTTGTTTCAGTTATTTTTGTCTGAGAGGCCTTTTGGAATCGCCAATTTTCTCTATGAGGAAGGTTCATTGATCTCATCACTGCTCTTCAGCATTCATATCAAGCCACTAAACAAGATAATCTGGAACCTGACATCACCCATATGTTCATGATGACACCTATATTCTTTGCTATATCTCTAGAAGGGGCTGTCAGACCTGGGCCAGTATCCTGAAGCAACAGTCGAGTGGAAAAAGGAGAACAAGCTGAAATTGTGTCCAGATAAGACAGAGGCACTGTGGGCTGGAATAGCTGCTGTTCTGTAAGGGACTGATTGGGTGGTGTGCAATAACAACAACAACAACAACAACAACAACATTCAATTTATATACCGCCCTTCAGGATGACTTAACACCCACTCAGAATGGTTTACAAAATATGCCATTATTATCCCCATAACAACAAACACCCTGTGAGGTGGGTGGGGCAGAGAGAGCTCCAGAGAGCTGTGACTGACCCAAGGTCACCCAGCTGGCTTCAAGTGGAGGAGTGGGGAATCAAACCCAGTTCTCCAGATTAGCGTTCCATGCTCTTAACCACTACACCAAACTGGCTCACTTTTGAGGTGATCAAGTGAGCCCACGTCCCATGTCAATGATGTTACTTCCAGTGTGATTTGGAAGCAATGACTATGTTTTAGTGCAATGCTGTTCCTTCTGAGTCACACCAGATGTACGTCATCATGGGGGACCACATATGCACTTATGTGCATGTGCAAAGGCAGAAAAGGTAAGTGCTTGCTGCCATGCCCTCTCCTGCCAGTTGCTAGGGGGGACCTGGCAACCCTATAAAGCTCCCTTGATTTTTTCCCCCTTGCTGATGTTATTTCATCCAGAATGAAAGACATGGAGTGTTGCTCAGAGCCAGAATAAGATGTGTTGAGGCCCCAAGCTATGTTAAGTTTAACAGGACACATAGCATTATCAAAAAATGTTAATTTAGTAATGGTAATTTTATTTGTGTGTATTTAGTGTCCCCTCATAATCTCAGGTCCTTAAATGAATCTTATTTAACTTGCACATAAATCCAGCCCTTTTGTTGGTTATATGCAAAGCAAATCATTATAAAGCCAAACACCATCTTCCAAAAGAATTATAACTGGATCAGCCATGATGACCATAACACTCACTGCTTTTTAAGTCAATAATGTAGCATAGTTTTTTACATAATCCTTTTCTTAGTACTGTGCTACCAGCTGTGGCCAGCAATATTCTTTAAAAGGAAGTTGTAAGATTCTTAGCAAATGCTGGATGACAGAGAATGCTGAATGGAAGCTTCATGAAAGTTAAAAAGCTCTACATCTTTAACTGGTTTTACGCTAGCCACAAATCTTCCCATTTCCAGGACAAGGAAAGCTGCACCTTGGATCTCTGCTTTCCACGCAGCTGCTAAAGACAAGTTGAAAGGGGGGAAAAATTTCCTTACAGTTCTAGGTCAATAGAAAACTCATTAGATATGATGGATCATTAATGTACAAGAAGCATTCCATAAAGCACATTCATGTTCTTCATTCAGTTATTGAACTGCAAGAGTAATGGTACTGAATATATCAATTTAGTTTCCAGAGACATGTCTGCTTTGTCTGTTACTGGTCAAAGGGAATAATAATTTATACACTTGCATATGTGAATTACAGCTATTTCTTATTTCTCCAAAGCAGCTGTATTCTTCAGGGGAACTGATCAGTTGTAATTCCAGGAGGTCTCCAAGACCCACCTATAGGTTGGCAACCCTATCCAAGAAACCAAGCCAAAAGCCAGTGTGTGTTTGCAAACTGCACCACCACTCTGGGCAGCTTCTCAGCAAGTGACGTTGTGTCCCAGACTGAACTTAACTTTCCTGCCAACTTCTCTTGCTTAAACTAACCTGACTCACAATATGCAAAAAGAGAGAGTAACGGTATAGACCACAATATCACCAAAATCACCAAAATCACCATTACCACATACGCCGGTGAGCGAGCTGTAATTAGGAGAGAAATGCTGTTTGACGTGCTGTATTTGTAACTGCTCTGAAGAAGGGGATACCGGAAACGGGACCTCTTGCTGGCTGACCCGTTCAGTTACAATTCTGAAAAATGTCATTTTGAATTTAATAGTTAATTTTGTGTTAAAAGTCGACTTGGGCAACAATTTTGTGCTTTGTACATATTGAGTTCTGCAGGAAACCGTATGATATTGTACAGAGGCTATTGTAGCCCTTTGATAAGCTTGGATGTTTCTGCAAACAACAGGGGCTTGGTTTGAATGTTACACCACCCCTTTGAGGATGCTTATTGGAATGACAATATACACACTGTTATAGTTGTTGAAGATGCTTATTGGAATGACAATATACACACTGTTATAGTTGTCCTAACAGAAGTGGCTAGAATGACTTGCTGATATTTATATTGTGTGAGTAAATTTTGTAATTTTGCACATAACGTGTTCTAAAAGTTTTTTTTTACAATTGATTAGTTAGTTGGTAACGGTGATTTTGGTGATATTGTAAACTAACCTGACTGCAAGGAATGTGATGACCAGTGTACCCTTCTTTTTTATTTATATTTTATTCAACAATTTTCAAGAATTTTAACAAACACTTAACTATCAAAAATACAACATTTAACATCATAATAATTGAAAATCCTATCTAACTAGTGTACCCTTCTTGCTCTTTGGCCCTCACATTGCTCAGTTGGGCTTGTCCTTGTCTCGATTCTGCTTCTTGCCCCTGGCCCTGCACTTTGAAGTGGTGCTCCAGACACACTGAGAGCCAAGCTACAAGTGACACCTGACACAGGTTGGACACTTGTCAGCTTCCCTCAAGTTTTGATGGGAAATGTAGGCATCCTGGTCTTGCAGCTGTAATGGAGAGCCAAGCTGTAAAGCCAGGATGCCTACATTTCCCATCAAAACTTGAGGTAAGCTGACAAGTGTCCAACCTGTGTAAGCTGTCACTTGTAGCTTGGCTCTATGATTTCTCTAAGAGTTTGCTTGTTTCTTGGCTATCTTCTTTCCAACAAGATCTATACGAGCCCCTGTGGCTTAGAGTCTTTTCTAAATGCAAAAGCTTGGCCAACATTCTAAAATTAAAACCCTGTTTCCAAGGTTTCAACCAGCAGCAACAATCTCATAATCCTGGAGGTAAATGTGGAATAACTGTGCACAACTCTTAAAATCCAGGTCCAGAACATTTTCATAGGAGAAATGTGGTGAAAGCTAAAATTCTGTGGCCTCTTTAAGAACAAAGTGGTTATTTTTGTATGCAGAAATACTGTGTGGAAATTCTCCCGATACCATCCTCTGCATTTTATTCAGATTGGGAGGAGGGGTGCCATATTAAAACATGCATTGTTGTCAGACACAGGAAGAATGTGGAGGAGACAGAACATCCAGGTAGAACAGGCCAAAAGAGTATCTGCTGTTATATGTTTATTTGGAGGCTGTAGTCACAGATAACATTTTTCTAGATACTGGGGGTATCTTTTCACACACACACATAGGTCTGTCAACTGTGAGTTGGGAAATACCTGGAGATTTGGGGGGGGGATCCTGGGATGGGTGGAGTTTGGGGAGGGGAGGGACCTCATCAGGATACAATGTCGTAGAGTCTACCCCCTACCCCCCCCCAAGCTTTCACTTACTCCAGGGAAACTAATTTATGTAGTCTGGAGATCAGTTGTAATTCCAGGAGTTCTCCAGGCCCACCTGGCAGAGTTATAAAATATAGACAAAATCACATCTTGGGGAATGACAGTGGTATTAGAGGGAGATTGTGGGACACTTCACAACCTGGAATACAATGTCTTTCCTTCTCACTGAACTTTTATCATTCCAAATGATACCCATTTATGATATAACAACCATCCAATGATACAACACCAGGAAATTCAGTTTGTCAGATATGCAAACAGTTAGTCACATACTAACAAACAGATTAGATTGCTGGGATAGCTAAATCCAATCCTAAAAAACACTCCTAAAAAGAGCAATGCCATTAGGGTTTTAGAGTAAATATTCTATAGATTGAAAAACAACCATTATGACCAGTTCTCCAAGGAATGTTGTAAGTGTGAACATTGTTGTTGACATTCATCATGGCATAATCTAATCAATGTAAGCACACTACAGGGGTCTTTAGATTTCCTTTGCCAATGGTGGTTCTTAATTTCCCACCTTTTACAGTAAAACATGGAAGATGCCCATGCTGAAAATTCCAGTAGGGTAGCCAGTTGCAGCAAGAATATCAATTGCATATATCTTGAATATAACATTCAATCAGTCAGTGTGAATCTCTCCAAACAAAAGACTATTAGTATGTTGAAATGACAAGAGAAATAATTTAAATGAATGCCTAAAGAAAGAAAATGTAGTTAGCTAAACACTCCCAGGCTTCATTAATTCCAATGACAAAATTGCAATTCATCTACAGATTTGGCAATGTGAAACTTGGATTCAATAATAGTTGGAATGACTAGCTCACCACAGAAGTTAATTGTCCCTCAAAAGGTGTTAATTTATGCTATTCAGCCTTGTTTTGCCAATTACCACCAGTGGCCTTTGTTTGGACCACCCCTGTCCTGATTGGATCTTGAATTCATTTGTACTCTACATAGTCATACTTTGTAAAATGAATAGCAATTTATTTCTTCTTTCCCATGTATGTGTGTGGAGAAAGAGAGAAACTCATTCAGGTGACCCCTCCATGCATGTTATGAAGTAAACTATGAACCACAAAAGCTTATGACTCAAAAAATGTCTTAATTGCATAGTTTATCTCACTCAGAATAGCAAAGTCAAATTCTGTCATATGAACAATAAAATAAGAGTTGAAGTCATTTCAATTGCCTGCTTTCATTCTGCTCATACAGAAAGAAGAAGAGATTCCAACTTCCTCTGGGTCAGAACATTATGTGAAACAGGATACAATTATTTATGTGCCAGTAGAAACACCAAGGACAATACACAAAGACACTTCCTCTATTCTTCCACAACAAGTGTATTATTGGCAACTTACAGATAAAAAATGTGAGGGTTTGGATGGAAATAAGAGATTTAAAAAAAATCAGATTGCCTTTTGCATTATCATACCGCAACATGGTTCTCATTTCTTCTGCAAATTCAGAGGCATTTGCAGCAACAAAAGAGCATCCAAATGGCAGATTTCTTCATACATTTCTTGTCCCAGCTCCCCACAGCATTCCTCTCCACCACCAGTTGTTACTTTTGAGGTTTTTTCTTTAATTGGTAAATGACATATTGGTATAACATTATAGAACAATAGCAACATGTTAATTACTAATTAAGATCCCTCTTCCAAAGCCCTCTAATAGTGCAGGTGACAGTGGTGACGCTGAGGTGGTTGGGACAGGGGAAATAGTGATGTTGTGGGTGGCACCAGAAAAGATCTGCACTTTCCCAGCCAATGGTTTTCACTCAGGTTTGTGACAAATTTTTCAAAAACATCATAGTAAAGCTGATTTAGGAAAGAGTACGTCAAAGCTGGAGGAATGCCAGAAGGCAAATAAATGCTGAGGGGAAACTGGAAAAAACCCACTTCACATTAACATCAAAACTGGGCCAAAACACCCATGTGGAAGATATCCAAGATTCAATGGGAAATAAAACCCAGTGTGAATCCCAATACAGTTTTTAAGCCCTTTCTAGAATCCAGGCTATAAAAGTGCCCTGGTTGGGAAGAATCCAGGTAATGTTGTAGTAATTGTGGGGTCACTGATATCATAAGTTGCTATTGGATATTTCCAGATGACAGCTTCCTGCTACCTACTTATCTCTTCCATGGCCACAGCAACTGCTACGTTAATTTTTTTTTTAAAAAAAAAAACTAGGTCCTTTTTACACATTAAAAATATAAGTAGTAGGTATACAAGTCCTTGCTGTGGTGCTCATAACCAGCTTTCACAATACTTTCCTATCCATGGCCATTTAAGGAACCTGTTGAAATTGATTGGATGGAAAGATTTACAGAAAGGAACCTTGAAAAATAATTGAAAAAGCAACATGTCCATTTCCATTCAGCAAAGCTATCCTCCCCTGCCATGAGATCACTGGTCTCCTCCAGTCCATGATGTGGAACTGACTATTGTGCTACTATTGGGCATCTCTGCTAAGGATAGTACTTCACATAAAAGATTGTGAGGTTCCCCCTGCCAATCTGAAAAAAAATCTTTAGAGAAATTCAAAAAGGAAAAGCACTAAGAATTTTTCAAAGGTTCTTCTTAAACCTCCCATTCTCTGCAAAATAAAGCAAGCCAACAGCATGCTTTGTGTGAGCCTGTGTGTTTAGCATTGATGGCACAAATGTAATGGTATTGCTCCACAAGAGACTCGGGCGTAATTATATATAACAGGTATCCAATCTACTTCCTGCTGTTCCAGTTTTATTCCTTAGGTCCTTTGGGGATTTCTTTTTATGAGCTTCACACCTTTGTCTGGCAACCTCAAACACAAGCTCTCTACTGTATTTTCTAAGCACGGCACAGTTTCTGCACTCATTGAACCCCTTTTTTATGGATGTGCATTTGCAAATTAACAAAACAGAAAATGAATTGAGAATACTCTCTTGTTTAGCATAGGTATTATAAATTATCCTACTTCAAAACCTTACAATCATAAAAGGTCATTCATCTTTGGTATTTTGGAGTCTCGCTGTTGTCACTGTTCAGCATGGACAGCAGGAGGGGAGTCAGCAGAATCACACCATCCTCATTACTGATCAGTTTTCTGTGCACAACATTATTCCAATCACTGCAGAGTCCCAATAGCCTGTGGAGGATTCGGGGGATTTTATATAAGCAGACACGTCCCCACCATTTCGCTCAGCCCCTGCATAGTACTTTTTCATTGAGAAATTGTGTTATATAATTTATAAAGTACTTGACTTGAGGCTTCCAAATGTCAGTTTTGCCCACTATGTAACACTGCCTACCATCTTGGGTGCCAAATGCTTAGTGCCTGATTTACAAATCTTTTGCTGTGCCCTAAATGGCTGCCTCCTTCTCAGGTTACCTAATGAAAGCCTCTTTGGCTCCGCTCCCTTCACCTGCCTTTCCTGGGGTGCCAGACATCTCTTTGTGCCTACTTTGCTCTTCTACTTGCCTCCTGAGTATGCCTACTCAGCAAGTGACAATGTTAGTAGCCTGTAAAACAGGAAGAAATTCTCTGCTTTGCTTGATTTTTGATAGATATGACTCTGTGGGTGAAGGATACAATTCCTACAAATTTCTTTCCTGGTTGGATTGGAGGGGATGAATTGCAGATGGAAGTTTCCCATTGAAACCAATGGAAGTTAATAACTAATAGAATAATTTAAAAAGATGTATGTAACAAAAATAAAACAAATATTTTTTAAAGCTTGTAAACTGAAAATAAATACTTCGCTCATATTATACTCAGTTCTAACGTTAACCGTTTTCACACGGCCACACACCCGGAAGATCGCGCGAAACTCACAGCATAAAGGCATCTTCCTAGCACGATTTCTCGGCACGATTCCATTTAATGGCACTTTTTCTGATGTCATCGGGCCATTAAAGGGGATCATGCTAGGAAGACGCTTCAAGCCGTGAGTTTGTGCAGTCTCCCAGGGTGTGTGTGAAAATGGCCATAATAAACATTTAAAACAAATACAAATGACCTCTTACAATCTCCCATCTTCTCTTTTGATTCTGCATTATCCTCACCCCTGTAAAAAAACAACAACCCAGCTTATGTTGCCAAGGCCACTCACCCTTTTGAGGTAACCTGAGATAGGAAAGTAAAATAACTTTTTCTGTTATTTTGATTTCAGGTAAATGTGGTATGTCACTATAGGTACAACTCTGCATTGCCTGGAAGCTGTTTCATTACATTTGGGACAGAATGGGAACTACCACTGATAGGGTCCAAACTTGTGACCTGATCACAGATAGTCCCAGGAGGTGAATGGGGGGGGTGAGTGCCCCACCCTGGCACATTGACCACAGCTACCTGCTGCAGCCACCCACTTCTAGACTCATGTGCACTTATTTGAAGGCAAGGCATTTAGAATGCATTTTCTGTATTATTATCAATGAAACAGTAGTTCCTTATGGAATCACCTGACTATTGGCAATAGAACTGGGTTAGGGAAGAGAACTTGGGATCTGAAAGGTAACAGTTAAACTCCAAGCCACTGATATTCAGTGCAAATGGTCTGTTCAATCAATTGGACTCGATAAGCATTTCTACCTATCTCACTGATGGTTCATTGGCTTTGGTAGAGCTTTCTTGATTCTACATAACCATGACATTGGGGGTATTTGTTAGTTAATGCAGCAAAGTTGCACAGTTAAGAAAACCAGTATATTGTCACAGATAAAACTTCCTTGTATTGAAGCTGATTCACATTCACTTGCATTTTTGTAGTAGCAGAAAAAAAATAGCAACCTAATCTAAACAACACTGTACCAATTTTTTAAAAACTGCCTGGGACCTTTATTACTGCTCCTCATTATGTTACCTTAATCTGTTATCTCAGATCTCTTCAGTTTAATTGGTATTCTAGGAAGTCTTAGTGATAGATAGTAGTATAATAGAACAGTCAATGTGTGGGGCGGGGGGGGCATGAGGTAAAAAAAGGTTGGTCACAACCAACACTCTTTTTATCACCATACACACAGAGCTTCAAGTTTTCTCTACTTTATCCATGCTTTTTATTTCAAGAACACCCTCCTTGGAGGGGGGGGGGCTGAATCCCACCACAAACACCACCTGTGGCATTTTGCCCCATGTGTTACCTATATATTACTTCTCTTCTTCAGTACTCCCAAAAGATTTTTCAAAAAATCATAGAATTGGAGTCATGGCCACCCCCACCCCCACACACACTAACACACACACCCTGTACATACTACCAAGGAACACTGGACAAAGGAAACAGTGTTCCTTGTATCCATCAGAAAATAAACTGGGCTGCAAACAGTGTAACTTTGACAAGATATTTGTCCATTCTCTCCAACACTAAGGTGACTCACAGATAGCAATCATTCAAAGCATTCCAAAACAGTCAAATGAAAAGCATGACTGGATGTTTATGAGCATATAAAAAACTATTGAAAGATAATTTCACAAGAGGATGGGGGTCCATTTGTAGTAGAAGGTAAAGCAATTGGCAATATTTCTGCATTTATTACATGTTTTGTTTTGTTATTTTAATGACATATTTCTACCATGTGTTAAGAACTACAGTTTTCCTTTAATAGCTGTAAACAGACTTTGTGCTGGATTGAAACTCACATCTGTGATGGCAGGAACCCCAAAAGGGAATGTGAAAGGGAGAAGTGGGACAGGGAATAAACCAAAGGCACAAACACACCCTCCTCCTTCTTCTTGGAATGCTTCTGCTAAAAACAGGTGGATGTGCTAGGAATATTTTTGAGCTTAAGTTAACACTGACCTTAGCTGGAACAGCTTGCCCTCTTGAGCCTCCCCAGATGTGGAGCCATTGGGGTGTTGTCTGGCTGTTACACATGATTGTGCACATCTGTCATCTAAATCAGAGCTCCAAATGCACAATAGAGCATGCAGGAACGTCATGTGGATTGTGACACTCCCTGAAGACCTTTAGGTCCATAAACCCACAAATGGATTAAAAACAGTATGTTTTTATCGGTTGCAGATGTAATCCTGCTGCAACACCATTTAAGTTCTTTAGAGGGAAAGCATATCTATTTTCCTTACACCACCACTCTGAAATTTCAGAAGATAATAAGCACTTTTCCACATGAATGACCAAGGAACTACCTTTGAAAACGATCCAGCAGTCTTGTTTTAAACCTGGGCTGGCCATTATAAAATGAATTTTCTGATTAATGACTATGAAAACCCACTTTTGCTTAAAATAACTGAATCTAGGAGAAATTGGCCTATATTCTTCCTTTGTTCATTGTCATGAAAGTTATCAAAGAGAAAGGTACCTACTTTCTGAGAGCTTTTCAAAGTATGACATTGTAGGCTAGGTAACAATGGGAACAATCTAGCCAAAGTTTAGCACTTCTAGCTGAGCAACTTTCAAGTTAGAACTTATACAATTTGCCCTAAACACATGGTTCCAATATTCACACATACACTAAAATGGCATAAATGTGTGAATGGGGCCTAATGCTGAAGTAAATATGCATGAATGCTGTGGAAGCAAAAAAGTAAATGAAACAATTCCCATATTCAGTGACCAAGAAACAGGGTGGTTCCACAGTGGGGCCATTCTCTGCAATTAAGTACTTGCTGTTCCATCATTGTGGAATTACAGTGAAGAATTCATGCCAGTGGATTCTGAGATTTTGAAATCTATTGCCAGATTTTCCAAATCTACAAAGGGGATTCAATTCCATTATGATAATGAATCCTACCCCTGTATGTCTGTACTTTTATTTGCAGTCTGAGCACTGTTTGCCAATGTGAATACTATTGTGTCATGATTAGACATGGGCGCAAACCAAAAGAATTTAACGAATCAGCAGTTCGCGGTTCAGTGCCGACGACAATCCCGAGATCGCGAACCGCAATGAACATTTTCTGTTACCGAACCGGTTCACGATTAAGCGGGTTGAGGAACAGCCCCCGTGGCACTTACAGAGCCCATCTTTTGCAGGCTCTCCTACAGCCATCACCCAAGTTTGGACAAGATTGCAAAAGGAATCTTGGAGTTACACCCTCTCCAATCCAAGACCCCCAGGAAACTCCCACTCGATACAATTAGAGCCACCGGTTGATGTTGGTCCAGTGTACAGAAGGTGGGTACTGGCGGTGGCGGCTGGACCTGGTGGGCATGAAGAGGCAGCGGTGAGCCACCTCCCCTCAGAGGGTAGGGGGTCTAGCACCCCCCCATGTGCCTGCCAGCCAGGCCAAAGAGGAGCGCACTTGTATTCCCGGCACAGGCCGGAAGGTGTGTAGTTGCGGCGGCCACCAGGTCTGGCGGGCATGGGGAGGTGGTGGTGAGTCGCATCCCCTCAGGAGGCAGGTGGTCTGGCCACTCGCCGGCGGCACTCCCCATGTGCCCACCCGCCAGGCCAAAGAAGAGCATGCTGGTATTCCTGGCGAGGGCAGGAATGTAGGTGATTAAGGCGGCTGCCAGGCACGGGGAGGCAGCAGTGAGCCGCCTCCCCTCAGGGGGTGGGGGGTCTGGCTGCTCACTGGCGGCACCCCCCCATGTGCCCGCCCGCCAGGCCAGAGAGGAGCATGCTGGTATTCCTGGCACAGGCCAGAAGGTGTGTACTGGTGGCGGTAGCCGGGCCTGGAGGGTAAAGGGAGGTGGCAGCGAGCTGCCTCCTTTCAGAGGGCAGGGAGTCTGGCCGCTTGCCAGTGGCACCCCCCATGTGCACGCCCGCCAGGCCAAACAGGAGCGCGCTGGTATTCCCGGCATGGTTGGGAGATGACATGACATTCGGATGGGGGTCTGATCCCCCAGCAACTGCAGGTCCTCACCTCGGGGTCCCACTAAGGAAAATTTCGACAGCAGCCGACAGTACCCACCTTCCTGCCTTGCCAGAAAGGATGGGAGAGACAGGACATGTCATCATGAGGAGGGGGAGTACATATGGATGTACTCACACTGTGTAATCCACCTTGAGTCTCAGTGAGAGAGGCAGACTGTAAATAAATAATGGTAAAAGCACCAATATAAAATATGCTTTTGAAATAATATTAAGCAAAAGAGGAATGTCCAAGCCTGTCTGTGCCCTGCCCAAACCGTGGCTGGCTTGCATTTCTCAGTTTTCATTGGACAACTTCCTCAGGGGCAAGGGACCAAACTCAATTCAATTTAAGTCAATTAAGGATCACATGAAGCCACTCCTCATCCATCAGTACCTCTTTTGCTTAATCCATGCAGGTTCTTCGTGGAAACAAGAAACAAATATGTCAACATTGTCATTGATTTGTTTACTTATGCCTGTTGTGGAGCTCTTTTCCCAGACTTGGTTATAAGAAGTAGACATGGGCACGAAAGGAAAAAAACCCCAAACAAGCTGTTTGTTGTTCATTGCCATCCACAAACAATGAACAATGAACAGTAACGAACATGACCCTGTTCACAAACATGTTCATTGTTTGTTGTTCATGGCCCCCTTAAAGATCCCTTTAAACTATCAGCTTGCAGGTGGCAGGGGAAATTCCCCCCTGCAGCCTGCCAGCTGATAGTTTAAAGGGCCCTTTCTTGCCACATGCAAGGGGCAGGGCCCTTTAAACACCCCACAAACTGACCTTCCCAATGTCCAATACCCATCAAATTTGCAGGGGACATAGTCCTCACTGTCCTCCAAATACCCCCCAAGTTTCAGAGAGATTGCACCCCAGGAAAGACATGATCCATGTGTCCCCCCCTTTGTGGTCGTTTTGTCTTCACAGTGGCAAAAATGAGATTCTCTGGTGGAACCTACTTTGAGGGGTTACAAACTGACCTTCCCAATGTTCAATATCCACCAGATTTGCAGGGGACATACTCCTCACTGTCCTCCGAAGACCCCCCCTCCAAGTTTCAGAGAGATTGCACCCCCAGAAAGGCATGATCCATGTGTCCCCCCCCCTTTGCTGTCATTTTGTCTTCACAGTGGCAAAAACGGAACTGCCTGTTGGAAGGCAGCTAATTTGAGGGGTTACAAATGACCTTCCCAATGTCCAATACCCATCAAATTTGCAGGGGACATAGTCCTCAGTGTCCTCCGAAGACAGCCCCCCCCCCATGTTTCAGAGAGATTGCACTCCGGGAAAGGCATGATCCATGGGTCTCCCCCTTTGTTGTCATTTTCTCTTCACAGTGGCTAAAACAGGACTCTCTGCTGGAAGTACTTTGAAGGGTTAAAGCCAGAAGGAAAGCCAGAAGGAGTTCAGACAGAGTTCAGTCCCTGCCGTTGCCAGGGGAATTGATTGAAAGGCCCCAGACTGTCTGGCAACAAAGGAGGCTTGCAATGACCACTTGTTCATTCAGAATGGAGCCTCACAAACGGCTTGTTCAGGAACAGACAAACAGGCTGTTCGTGGGTTTTTTCCGTTCATAAAGCTGTTTGTGCCCATGTCTAATAAGAAGCATTAAGGACAGTTTTTTAAAAAGAGATACATATTTATGGTCAGGCTGATATTTGTATATTTTTATATTGCGTGTTCTATGGCTGTATTTGTATATGTATTTATGAATTGATGTGTTTATTAATTTGCATATGTATATTTTAATGAATTTATACCTATTGTATTAATATTACTGTAGAGCACTTTGTATCAGCACTCAGTCACTTTAGGAGTAAATGTTATTTATTATATGGTCAGAAGTGGTTACTTTATACTCCTGATTGGTTTTCCTTTGGGTTCTGTAGTTTTTTGTGTCAGCAGAGCTTTGTCTGCGTCGTTTGCTAGTGTTCAATGGCAGCCACTCCATGACAGCCACTGTGGTATAGTGGTTATTGTTTCAGACTAAGACCTGGGAGACCCAGGTTTGTCTTGGTGCTCGCTGGGTGACCTTGGGCCAGCCACACATTTTCAGTCTGATCTATCTTAAAGAGTTGTTGTGAAGATAACATGAAGGATAGGAGAACAATGTGAGCTGCTTTCAGTTCCCATTGTGGAAAAAGGCAGGGTATGAATGAACTAAGCAAATAATAAATATAGCCAAAGATGCGGGGATAGATAAAAGGTAGGTTGATGGGTGGGTGGGAAAGAGAAAAAAAGCAGGGGAAGGCTGCCAGAAGAAGGGAACATAGAAATAGGGTAGAAAGTGAGGTAGCCCTCACAAGTCCATACAGGTCCCCATTGCACAACTGGGCCTAGTGTAACTCTCAGCTGCCAGAGGGAGGAAATGAGTGAAAAGTGAAGACTTAGGAGTAAGTGGGAAGGAAATAGGAAAAGAGGAGAGGCTATAGGGGCTGCCAAGAGAGGGGAAAAGGAAATATTGGGGAGGTGGGTACAGAAGGAAATGCCACCTGCAAGTCCTTGAGGGTCTTCTGCTTGTAGGGTCTAATTGAGAATGAACTGGGATGAAGTGGGCAATACACATTAGAACAGACATTTACTACACTGAGAGCATGGCCACTATATTTTCAGAATTCTGGGAATTTATGCAAAACAACCTGAAATGGTGTCTCCATATAAGGTAAAATAATCCCATTTTTATTTTAACATTGTTAATACCCACTATGGTGGATTTTATCAATATCTCACCACTCCACTAAGCAAAGTCTGAATCCTTCCTCCAGCTTACGAAGCCATTCTTCAACTTAAGCAGCTCTTGTTTTGGAGGACGAGGCACAAGTTGGAAGAAGGCTTCTTGGGCTGGAGGAAGGCATCTTGGGAGGTATTTTTGCATCTACCCCATTGGCTACCTGATTATTTAATTGGAATGGACAGGCTTTGTTGTGAATGATTATTGATCAGGATATGGCTTCCCTCCTTCATGCACTGGTAAACTCCCACCTGTAGTGTTCTTTCTATTAAACTGCAAATTGTCTACTGTCAGGAGTGTGGAGATTTTATCATATTATGCCTGGACTGAAGAGGCAGTGCAAATTGGATATTGATTTCTGGGCCCAATTCAAGATGCTGATTTTTACATTTCAAGCCCTTAGTAGCCTGGGCTCTTTGCATACCATAGAGATTGCCTTCTTCCACAATGCCTCCCACTCAGTAAGAGCAGGGCTTTCTGTCTTTCAGTATCTACTCCTTTGAACTCTTTCACCTGGGGGATCAGAAGGAAACCACCAGGTAAAAACTTATTTTTGTTTGCCAGGGCAGTCATTCGTTTCTGTTGAGCATGCATTCATCTCTGCTTTCCACTGCTGTTAATCTGACCTTCTTGTGGGGGAGATTGTATTTTTATTGTTGTTTAGTGTGCATAATGTTGGAAAGGCAACCAAAATTATTTTTAATGGCATATTTATATTTCTCTCCTGCCACTCTATCAATTTGTAATAACTAACTTTTAAAAAATGCTGCTGCATTCTCTACCTACTGAGACTCACCCTACATTGAGCACAATACAAAGTGCAATATTACAGTGCATGTCATTACAGTAACTAAAACATGGAAACACGCTCTCTCCCAGACAGAGCGTAGAGGCAGAGGAAGTCATGTTTAGAAGATTTTTTTTAAAAAAAAAACCTGCATTGTGATAGTGCATAATGCAGTAGAGTGTCAGATTAAGATCTAGAAGGCTAAGGTTCTAACCCCCACTCTGCCATGGAAGTTTCCTGGCTGACTTCAGGGCAATTACACACTCTCAGCCTAACCTACTGTAAAAGTGCCTGGTTGTTACCAGTTTTGTTCATGAGTATATTTGCATGTATATTTTTAAAATATATTGTGACTTCAGCATTGGCTGCCATTGATTTTAATTTGTGGTGCCACCCTGTTACGGCAGGGAGAAAGATAAGAAGGGAGAACTGAGTGAGGAGACCTCTGAGGTAAATTGCCTCTTTAAACTGAATGCAGTCTTATTACTCCTGCACTCTGGCCTCTCCTTTCCTTCTGTTTAAACCGCAGACCCCTACCATATCAATAAAAAAGGAAAACACACGTTTTTATTAACTGGATAGTAGTATGTAGCCTTGCATTCCCTAAAGGACTTACAGTTACCCTAATAATGTGGTACTTGATAGTGAGGTAATCAGAAACCCCTTTCCTACAGCTATTTTGACTGAAAACAATTTTTCCCCTCCAGATAGGGCTTCTCAGCAAATAATCACTGCTGACTGGCTTCTACTCAAGTTCCAGGCTGTTTATTAACTTTTAGAGAACCTGGCCCCAGAACTGGTACAAATATTTTGATGGGCCTTTCAAAAAGGGTGCTTGTTGACTTCATTAAAACAAGAATCCTACCCTACCCTGACCCCCCCCCCAAACCTAACTGAATCCAAAAGAAAAGTTGACTCAGTTTACACCTTTATTCAAGGCCACAGTGTCCCTATCCAAGGAAAAAATCTATCAGTCCTCTACCTTTTAAACTAAGAAGGCTCACTCCCTCTCTCATCCAGGGAAGTTCCAGGATCTCTGATTGTATGACTTGAGCACAAAATCTCTAGGGCTTGCTTGAGCACAAAATCTCCAGGATTGGTTCAGAGCCCTGTAGTAGACATGAGCACGAACGGAAAAAAAAACCCCGAACACACTGTTCATTGTTCATTGCCATCCACGAACAACGAACAATGAACATTGACGAACCTGACCTGTTACCGAACATGTTCATTGTTTGTTGTTCGTAGCCCTTTAAAGATCCCTTTAAACTATCAGCTGGAAGGTGGCAGGGGAGATTCCCCCCTGCAGCCTGCCAGCTGATAGTTTCAAGGGCCCTCTCCTGCCACTTGCAAGCGGCAGGGCCCTTTAAACACCCCACAACCCCCACCCTGTGCCCCACCCCAGTGCCGCCGGGCTGCTGCTGCCCATTGCGAGAGGGGCAGGGAGATTCTCCTCAACCCTCTCACACCAGGAGAGCAGGTGGCACTGGGCTGCTGCTGCCTGGTGTGAGAGGGGCGGGGAAATTCTCCCCGTCCCTCTTGCACTGGGAGAGCCGCCACCACCGGGCTGCTCCTACCTGGTGCAAGAGGGGCGGAGAGACTCTCCCTGTCCCTCTCGCACTAGGAGAGCTGGCACCACCGGGCTGCTTTTGCTCGATGCGAGAGGGGCGGGGAGATTCTCCATTGGATCCATGGGTCCCTCCCTTTACTGTTATTTTCTTTTCATAGTAGAAAAAACTGGAGTGTCTGCTGGAAGCTACTTTGACGGGTTAACTTACAAGCCAGAAGGAAAGCCAGAAGGAGTTCAGGGTTCAGACAGTCCATGCCTATGTTGCCGGAGAATTGATTGAAAGGCGCCAGACTGTCTGGCTTGATGAATGGCTGACGAATGCAATGAACGAGGCTTGTAACGGCCACTTGTTCATTTAGAATGGGGCCTCATGAACAGCTTGTTCGAGAACAGCAGATTGGGTTGTTCGTGGCTTTTTTTTTGTTCATATTGCTGTTCATGCCCATCTCTACCCTGGAGACAGGTAGAACTTTGCAGCTTATTGCTACACCCACCACACAAGGTTGTTGTGAGGATAAAATAGAGGAGAATGATGTAAGCTGCTTTGGGTCCTGTTGGGTAGAAATGCAGTATAAATGAAATAAATAATAATAATTAAATAATTCAGCTGTGAAAATAGCTATTAATCATTACAGGAAGCAGAAAGTCTTGCAACACAAGGTTCCATATAGCCACTGGAAAACAGCATATGACTTTTTTAATATCAGCCCTAACAGTACCATTCTTGACAGAGCTAGTAGATATTCCATCATGTACAGTGAGCTTAATCCATAAACCTCAGCTAAATATAATATTTAAAACGTAATATTAAAACCCAAGTGCCTTTATCAGTGTGTTGAAGGTGAAGATGGCATTCTTAGATTGATAGTGCTAAGATATAGTTAACAGGATGGTATGAATAAATGGAAAACTTCAGCTAAGTATAAGAGAAAACTTGATCTGACAGCAAGATCCATTAAATTGTAAACTAATTTCTCAAGAGAAAGCTGAGATGCTTCATTCTTTGGAACATCTAAAGTTACATTGGACAGAAACTGAAATTGCATTCAAGCGAATATGTGATGTATAGACAGGAAGATGGACTAGATAACCTGCAAAGATTTTTTTCTTTTAAACACATTTCATAAGCATTAAAGCATATTGATTTTGTCGTACTAAAGACTGTGTTTTACCACAGACAAACATCATTGCTGATCAGTGAGTGTTTCTCTTACAACCAATGGACATGTTTCCTTCTCTGACTAGGTAGACCTGTTTCCTAATTTCTCATATGTGGTGTGAGGTATTGGTTTTAGATACTCAGTGATAAGGGAAAGATACTTCATAATTCTCTTCTGTGTTATTACTCCACGTTTCATTGCAAATCTGTAATATTTTGAATAGATTTGGGGACAAAGTTACACACATACAGATTTTCAGAGGATGGGGAGTGGACTAAAGGACTTGTCATCATCTCTGGTCTTCAAAGGTTCTCATTGAAGGAAGGATATCTTCTTTATCATGCTGCTACCGTAATTATTTTTGAACATCATGATTTTCTTGACAAAATGTTTGGGTCTTACATGCCTTAGCTCCTAATTTCCTAATGTGAAAGGGACTCTCTTTAGACCTAAGAAATAAACTCAAATTTCTACCTTGAAGCCAGGAAATACTTTGAAGGAATCAGACTGTAAATAGTTGTGATTGCATTTCAATATTAAAGAAACTTTGAGCACAGCTACAGTCTTTCCATCTCCCATGCAGTGACCCTCTGGCTTATTCTCAGTCGGCAGTGATAAAAAAAAGGAGAGGAGAGTCTGGACTGCCTGCCACGATTATGTTGAGATGCCAATCACACACTTCAATTTTGTTTGTTGTCTCTACTTGCAAGCGGTGAGTGCAGAGTTACAATTTGCCTGCAAGAAAACATGCACACTTAATGAATGTAAACAGTTCGACTTTGCTGTGAGTCTTTCTTCAAACAGTTTGACTCTGCTATTATTCTTGCAATAGAGCATTATTTTGCTATTATTATCTTGAATCGAAATAAAGGTGGATTTCATTCTGTCATATGCCTATAGACCAAGCATTGGCTTTCATTAGGAATGCCTCCCTTTACTTTTCCCTATTTAGACTTTATGATCAGTACAGGGGGAGAAAGCAGGGGAAAGGACCAAGAGGACATATACTTACCATCTTTAAAAATGAGGCATATGTAACAGTTCAATGCCTTATCTACTGGTACTTACTCTGCAACTCACAAAAAATCTAATTTGCAATGATCATCAACCAAGAGATTCGCATAACTAGTGTGTATGCCTGATGAACCATCACATCAGACAAACACACTGATATTAAATATATGGCTATATCTAAATTACCAGAGTATATCTGAGCATGTACGGTGTCTCTCCTTACCACTGTTGAACCTTAGCCAGCCCTTATATGGCTATGAAAGGGAAAGCAAGTCAGGCTTATGACACAAAACAATGTGCAAGCTTTCATGTTTTCCATAATTCTTTATTAGAATGGATAAAAAAATAAACATTTATCTATGTTAAAATTTCCCTTCAAATTGAACTCTAGTGTTGCAGGAGATGGAGTGAACAGAACCTCTCTCCATGTTAACCTTTATACTTGCAAAGTTTTTTGTTTTATAGTCTAGCATTCAACAGTGGTATATGCCTTTCAGCCACTTCATTCAACTGCCCATGCAGAACCCCTACTTTTTCCACAACCTTAACATATTGTATTGTTTTTTAAAAACAAAACTGTTAATTTTATCTTAGAGCCTGTATTAATGATGAAACTATCCTAATTTTAAAAGAGTTCCTCCTCCATTTAAAGAGCTTTCATCTTTATCACCCATCAAGGATTGAAGAACAAGCAATGCAGCTTGCAAGTGTGCAGGGCTTTAGAAGACGTCTGAAGATTGCAGCACTAGTGGCCTGCTAAGCATTTATCTTTCCTCTGCATAGCCTACTCACTTGGAGCTTGGTTTGGGAAATTCCTGGAGATTTGTGGGGTGGAGCCTAGGGAAGGCAGGATGTGGGGTGGGGAGGGAACTCAGCAGGGTATAATGCTATAGAGTCCACCCTCGAAAACAGCTCTGACGGACCCCCTTCACTCTCCCCACTGTGAGGTAGGTTTTCCTGCCAAAATCCAGTTTCCTTGCTTTGACTGAGCAGCCCCAATGAGAATGTTAATATTTGTGGTTTTGAAAGTATGTCCCACTCTGAAATGTAGATATAATTTTGGCTTTTTAGCCCAGCCCAGAAACTTGATGGTGAAGAGCCCTCTTGCTTTTGTGCTTGGAAATGGCACTAGATACTATATAACATTCAAAAAGAAGCAACCACTTTATTTAACAGGTAGGGACTGAGTAAGTATAGTCAGGGAATGGAAATGTGGGGGTAAAATTTTGTTGGTATTACAGAATGCACTTTGTGTAACAGGCAAAGTAGTATTCTTGAAGTTTATTTTTATATTATCTTGGTTCTTAATAGTGAGAGGTGTTTAATTCGAAATTTATTTACAGCAAAAATGTTTCTTCAGGACATTTTCTGTGACAGTTCAGGTTTTCTGGAATTGGTCTCTTTGTGTACCTAACTCACTCTCTTTCAGAAACTAGAGGGTATTTCTATCACTTGAGCAGTCTAAAACAGTTTTCCCTTCACAACAGACCCAGGATCCTTCTTAGAGCCAATCTCCCTTCGAAACCAGAATTAATCTTCTGCTCAATAGATATACCCCCTGTTCTTTTTGCCTTGAAAGGGAATTTCAACCCACTACCCAATCACTCTTGCCCAAAACACACTCCTAGTTCTCTGGTGTTTGCATAAAGCATACTTTAGCATATGTTGACACTTAGACTTTGAATTCTTAGAATTCTTCCTCAGGACAATAATACTACAGTTAAGGCAAAAGAATCTTCTCTCTTCATTTTTCCTGTCAGACTTTCTGGCTTCAAATTCTTACAGAAACCAACTGACTGCCTTCAGACTAGTTCTAACTGCTAAAAACTTTGATATGGAATATTTTTTTAAAAAAACCCACTCATCAGCACTCGGTTGATCATATAGGTTTTTTTTCCAGCTGCTGCTGTCCACTCAGAGAAGAGGGAGAACTTTTTTATTTTGTTAAAGCAATGTCCATAATATTGAACCAAATCTGGGAAACCAAGTTATAATGGCACACTCCCACCAAAAAGTGTTTCATTTTGGTTTGTACCTCACAGCAGTAGCACCAGGCACTGGCCTTGCATGGCAGCACCTTGTTTTCCTGAATAGCATTCACCAGTCGGATCCCAAGAGGAGAGAACCCTTTTGTTATTAATTAACTCTGTTGGCAGGAAGGGGGAATGAGTGCAATGACCATTCGTGCATCCCCCCCCCTCCAGAAATGGTATTGTTTCCCTGTTAATTAGGTCCTTGCAATGGGAGACCCGTCATTGCCTATCAGTTTTAGAAATGTTTGAAAGGGAGGATTTGTAGACTTCAGTTATAGGCTGCAGTTCTAAAGACACTTCCCTGGAAGTAAGCTCTATTGAATAACATGGGATTTACATCTCAAGAGACCTGTTGAGGGAGTGCATCTTGGTTTGTTTTGCACTGTAACCCAGCCAATGGTCTTTCTCTTCCACTTGAATGGTTAGTTGCTGTGAATAAAAGTGTCATGGCAGGACGGGGTGGGGGGTGCAAGTGTTCTGTTCAATCAGTCCCAACCTGCCTTTTTGCTGTCTCTTCACATGAGAGAGTGAAATTGCTAAGGTACCCAGAGAAAAACAAAGCTGACTGCAGGGGAAGGGGGGGTACAACAACAAGTACTCCACTGTGGCTCTTTTTCTCTTTTGCCATCGTGGTGATTGTAGTTTAACTCTCTCTTCTCTGCAACCAGCTTGCATTTCTCCAGGAAGACTAGAATCCCTTGCAAAACCTTGCATTTTTAACCACTTTCTTTTTGTTTCTCTTAACCTAGTAAACCTCTTATCTACACTCTGTCAGTTTCTGTCTTATGATTCTCTGTACCAAAGATGTGCTGTGCTGTTTATTACTTTAAATCTCACTATTATTTGGGAGAGATTCCAAAACAGTGATGGACATCTCTAGGAACATTTGGAGCTGGCATGATTATTCTCCTTGCTCCACCTGACTAGCTGAGCTACTAATATGGTAATGAGTGCAGTATGCAAGCCGTTACAGATGAGGAACTGAACACGAGAACCATCTCTGTAAGTAGCAATCCTTCTTCAGTTGCACATGTAAGACTTAGGTTGCAATCCTAAACACATTTACTAAGGAGTAAGCATTATTGAGCTCAATGTCTTCTGAGTAAACATGCATCAGTTACATGGCACATGTCTCACCTTTTCAGCCTTAGAGATTTGCATATTCAACCTTTTCCTTAATAAGAGAATTTGATTTTTTTAGCACATCAAACAAACAGAAGTAAGAAATAATGGCCGTCGTCACATGGGCCCTTATTTCGTCAGTTTTGCACTAGAAACCGTTTCTTCTGTTATCGTTATTAAAACAGATTCTCCCATCTTTTGATGACTGCTTGCGCTTCCAGTCAGTCACATTAAAAGGGAAAAGCGCAATTCGATGGCCAGTCAAAGTGCCTCCAGAAATGGGGCCCTAAAAATCCCACCCCCTTAAAAAAAAATTTTTTTTCGCATATTTGTGTTATATCATTCTTCTATTATAATGTTGTGCTGGGCCAACCCAAAAGCCAACCGTGATAGTAGCAGAGGTTTCCCACCCATAGCAGAATAGCGCTATAGCGTTATAGCACTATAAGGCTGACTTTAAAAAAAAAATTACTTTGAGGCTTAATTGCGGGTCGCACTGGGGCTTGTGGGAGTGTAGGGCAGGAGAATCAGTGTTAGGTGAGACAGATGATCAGGGAGAGTGAGCATTTTGGTGTTGTCGATCCAGAGCATTCACATGGAAGTGGATAAAGACAACATAAAGAGTCACAAAGCGTGAATTGGGGAGAATGAAGAGCCGGAATAAGTTGAGAATTCAGCAGGAGATGGTGCTAGTTTGGTGCTAAATTTATGGCCGTGTGACGATGGCCATTGTCGAAGGCTTTCACAGCCAGAGAACAATGGTTGTTGTGGATTTTTTGGGCTGTATAGCCATGGTCCAAGACCACGGCTATACAGCCCGGAAAATCCACAACAACCAGAAGTAAGAAAATGTAAGACTACACACTCACCTAAGTAGTTTGTAGAAATACATTTTGAATGAGCACAGAAAAGAAACTGAATGCCACTGTCCTAAGATACAATAAAGAAATGTTGGAATTCTCCATTTGTAGCCCCCCACCCAATCATGCCAATAAGGAATTAAATCCAAGTTAAGGTAGGGGTTCCCTTCCCCCCCATGGAAGAGTGACAAAAACCAGGAACTGAAATTTATTTTTCTACATTATGCTTCACAAACACCCTCAACCCAAAGCAGGTCCATGGAGTGGCCACTGTATCTCTTTAGCCATTCAATTTCTTGACCACATTTTTTAGCATTCCTCTCTCCCTCCCACTGTTAGTTATAACAACTCCTTTTCTCCAGAGCCCTCTTCTGTGACTAGCCTCTTGCCTGCCTCCTCTGACCTTTTCCTCCAGTCTCATTGTGCCTTCCTTTGGGTTCCTCTTTCTCAGCCATTACCTACTCTGTGTCCTTTCTTCAGTCTCCTTTCTCTCGATCTTCATAATTCTTAGCTACCTGAGAACCTGGGACCTCCAGATCTAGCCAAGTGACATTTCTACTTTCCTTTACAGAAATATCTCTGCAAGCTGCTTTGTTTTGTTAGCAATTGAAAATTCTGACATTCACAGTTGCTCAGCCAATCAATGCCAGACTGTTTACTGCCATAACCAAAATGAAATATAAAGTCAGTTTTTTCCTAACAGATAAATAACCTGAGAAATAAAACAATTACTTATTAATTTATGTTTCTGTGACCAGATTACAGTATCCTTCACATCTGAAGTTTTTAAGTCCCTAGCAACATAGGTATTATATTTATGGGGAGAAATGCACTCAGCCCCATTCTGTCCGTTTAGCCTTGTAATACTTTGCCAGCTGGAACTATTCCAGGTAGGCCCTTCAGCCTTAAACAGCTGTGCACAGTTGCCACAAATTGCTTTTCAGGATGTCCTGGTGAGAGTTAGATATGCTGTACAAAACTTCAAATCCAATCTTTAAAGTAAAATTTTCATACTTTTTTATTTACCAACTTTAAATTGCTTTTCCTCCAACTCCTCCTCCCATTGATTCTTCCCCATAGAGGCACTCAGTCAAATAGTTATGAGAAAATATAACATAGGAGGAAATACATTTTCCATACAGATTATTAACTGCCCTTTAAATTCACCACTAACAAGATCACCTAAGAGTTTTGTAGCATATGAAAAACTTAACAGATTTATTTCACCATAAGACAGTTTGATTCCAGAGGGTGCTTGGTGGAGGATAAACTGTTTTGATAGATTCAGCTGCATTTAATTCTCTATTCATAAGGACAGATAAAATCTCATGCATTCATTCCTACCTGGACAGAGACAGGTATGGATTTGAAATATATGGCATTCTGTGCTTATGGGAAAAAGTCTCTGCATGTAGGATAATATGGCAAGGGGAAAGATTTCTACAGGGAATGCACAAATCAGGGGGGAAACTGACAAGTCCTCAGCCCAAGGACTGAGGAAATTGACCAGTCCTCAAAGCCCACAGCAAAAATGTGACATTTTCCTAGTGTAGAGAAAAAAACCAGACACCACTTTGGTTCGACTCCCTCAAAGGGTAGAATTAAAGAATTGAAGCAGTATGGGGTCAGAACTGATGAATAAAGCAGATCCAGTCCTCATCAGTTGAATATGCAGAAAGCCCGATGTAAAGTTCACCATGCGGAAGAGGCCTAGACAGTACATTTGAGACTGCACCCCTTCCTGAGTATTTCTTTAGGAATGGATGCACCAGGGCCCACTTCAAGTCTGGGGAGACTACTCTGTCTCTCAAGAAGGCATTTACTTTCTTCTAGTCTGCCAGCTCCCCCCCCCCGCCCGCCATCAGATTTAAACAGCTGGGAGTGGCTCCTTGGATCTAAATATAGTTTGTCTAGTCTGAAAGTTAGAGAGTAGGTATGTGTGACGGACTGCACTTAATAGCAGGTTTCTGAACTGCAGCAAAATCAGAGAGCTAGGAAGCAAAGAGTTAACTATTCCCTAGAATGGAGAGCTTGAGTGACAAGCTGCTCCCTCTTCTCTGATTGGTCAGTTAGAAGCAGTGTGAAGGCAGTCAATTGGTTTCTGACAGGATTTGGAGTCAGAGAGTGTTACAAGAAAATTCAGAGTGAAGAGAGAAGACCCCTTTGCCTTAACTGTAATATTACTATCCTGAGGAAGAATTCTATCTAAGAATTCAAAGTCTAAGTAGTGTCAGCATAAGCTGAAGTACACTTTACACAGACACCCGAGATATTGGAGGGGGGTGTTCTGGTGAGAGTGTTTGGGTAGTGGGCTGAACCTCCTTTCAAGCCAACAAGAAGAGGGGTTATATCTTCTGAGAAGGGGAAGATTAATTCCACACAAGTTTTGAAGGGGGGGTTGGCTCTGAGGAGGACCCTGGGTCTGTTGTGAAGGAAAAACAGTTTTAGACTACTCAGGAGATAGATATACCCTCTAGTTTCAAGAAAGAAGTGAGTTAGGTGTACAAGAAAGTGACTAATTCCCAAAAATCTGAACTGTCGTAAGAAACTTCCTGAAAAAACAATTTGCTGTACCTAAATTGCTAAGGAAAACACCTCTCACTGCCAATAATCAAGATAATATGAAAATAAGCTACAAGGAAAATAAGGAAAATAAGCTTCAACTTTGCCTGTTACACACGAAGTGTATTCTGTAATACCAACAAAATTTTCCCCATCAAGTTCCTGGGCTGGGCTAAAAAGCCAAAATTATATCTGTTTGTTAGGGTGAGACAGATCGTCTTTCAAAACCATAAATATTAACACTCTCCTTGGGGCTGCTCAGTCAAAGCAGAGGAACTGAATTTTGGTGGGAAAATCTGCCGCTCAGTGGGGAGAGTGAAAGGGGTCTATCACAGTATGTTTTAAGGGTCATACAAGCAATTGTTAGGTCTTAAACTTCCAAGAATCCTGTCCACACTCTCAAACTGAACAAGATGAAAAGTACCCTCCATAAAAGGACAAGACAGCACCCTTGGACCATCCAATCCCATCACTGCTAAAGCAGAAGCCAAGTCAGAATGAATTCAAGAGATTTTATCTACAGAGTATTCAGGAAAATTGTCACAAGTTGATATGGTCACCAGCATCATTCTAGCTGGAAGAAGACCAGAAAGAGCAGCAGGTCACAAACATCTGTTGTCCCTTCCCCTTACCTGGTCTGTTCTTCTCCCACCACCATATCTTCCTCTACCTCACACCTTACTGATTGTGGCACCATCCTGTGCCCTGTTCTGCTCTCCCAAACACAAGACAAGAACAAAGAACCACACTTATACACAAAAACATATGCTGTGCTGTCTAAAATTGCTGCTTTTTAATGGTTGTGTTTTTTTCCTAGGTTTGAATTGGTTGATTTTTCTTAATTCTTGGCAGCCTGGAAAGTAAGCACTTAATTGAAAGCGAGATATAAGTATTTTATATAAATAAATAAATGCTCCTATAAGTAATAACTAAGGAATAATGTCATTGTCCTCTTTCCTTGGCATTCAAATTAATAGATTTTTGGATGAACAAACCTTTCAGGCAACACAGAATCAACTATAACATAGCCCTGTCACTGTGTGCTTGGCTAAGGTCATAGTTTAGAAGTTATTGCGTAGTTAATGAGCAATGCACCAGATTTGCACCCAGTGCAAGCCATTCTGCACACTACTCTTAAGATGATGGTGTATATTAGACCCCTAAATGAAATAGAAACATCTATGTCACCAGCTTTGGTAGTAAGTAGGTTAACTATATCCAGAACCTTTATTTGAACATTTATTGTAATTAATGGCTCAATGAATTGTTTCTCTATAGCTAAAGGACTGTGATAATTGCTGCAATATAAATGAAGTTCAGGGTTAACGTTAAAGTGAAACATCATTTGTGGAAAGCCATAGACATTTATGCTTTAAGCACACTGGGTGTCTTCAAGGTATATCATGAAATTTCAGGACAGGTTGGGAGAAATCACAGATGAAATTTGTTTTCTTTATATTTAATGTACACTCCAAAATAATCTACCTTTAGTCAGACTGGAAAAAATCAAACTATACTAGGCTATTGGATGCAACTCTTAATTGGAATTGTTTCCCATTTATTGAAATAAGACAGAAAAATTGAAGCAGCAAGATAGTTTCATTTTTTTCAGTTACATAACTTTGTTGTGGCAAAACAGCAGGCAAATCTAATGAATTCATCAAAATTTTAGGATATAATATATTATAATAAAATATAGAAAGTACTATATTCAGCCATCTATGGCTGCTTAGAGACAGTTTCAGACATATCAAATATAATTTTGCAAAGAAATGGCAATGGTTGGTAGGTAAAGTCATTACTGAGAAAGAATGGCAAATTATTTTGTCTTCTTCTTCTGTAACAGCAATATGAGGGGGAATTTTTATAAGGTCATCTATAATTGGTATTTAACTCTGCATAAATTAATTAAGATGTATCACACAAACCAATATGCATGTTGGAGATGTGGAAAATAGAAGGCATTGCCCAGTGGTGCAAATATTTTGGTCTAAGATTCTCACAGAAATGTATTACGTTACATGGATTATCCTCACTTAAGATTCCAAGGTTGTATACAGTCCAAAAGTCTGTATAAAGATGATTCTCAACATATTTACAGCTGCATAACTGGTCCTAGCAAAAAAATTGGAAAAGTAATATACAATTACATTTTGGAATCCAAAAGACTGGGCTATTGCAAAATTATCAAATCTCTCAAACATGTTCTTATTTTTCTGAAAACCTCTTTTTAAAATTTTGGAGAAATAAATTAAATATACCATTGTGTGTTATGTGCCATTAAGTCACTTCCAAATTATGGCAGGCCTATGAATAAAAAACTTCTAAAATGTCCTATCATTAACAGACTTTCTCAAATCTGCAAACAGGAGGACATGGCTTCCTTTACTGAGTCAAGCCTTCTCATTTTGGGTCTACTTTTCTTACTGCCTTCTACTTTTCCTAGCTTTATTGACTTTTCCAGTGAGTCTGTCTTCTCATGATGTGACCAAAGTATGATAGTCCCAGTTTTACCATTTTAGTTTCTAAGAATTCAGGCTTGATTTGATCTATAACTCACTTATTTGTCTTTTTGGCTATCCATGGTATCCGTAAAACTCCTCCAGGACTACAATTCAAATGAATCAATTTTATTCCTCTGAGCTTTTTCCATTGTCCAGCTTTCACATCCATACATTGTAATGTGGAATACCATAGTTTGGATTATCTTGATCTTGGTCTCCAGAGAGACGTCTTTATCGATCTTTTCTAGTTTCCTCACGGTTGCTATGACATCTCCCCAATTTTGACTTAAACAACTCAATTGGCACTAGAGGCATTTTTAAATTAAAAAATAACAAAAATTTTTTTTAACATAGATTGAAAAGGTCAGATAATATCAGGGTTGAAAATTTCTGAGGTAACTCAATACAGATAACTCTGAGGTAAAATCAGTACATGCACAGACTTAAGGTCTAATGTTTCAGACTAATGAGAGTTTCTTAAACTTTTCACAGTTACTTAAATCTTTATGTTGAGAGACTTTTGTTCCAGTGTTTTCCCAAACACTCTAGTACACTTTCTTTGAGTATTCTCTTAATCATTTTGGTTTCCAGAAGGCTGGTAACCTCTTTCGAGTAACCAAACCCCTTCTCTTGAAACACCAGTACTCATCTTGAGTTTTTAATTCACACCTAAGTTCTCCAAAGGCAGTTTCTAACCACAACAGACCAGGGATCTCTTCACTCTTCAGAGCTAACTCCCTGTTTGACTGGTTAGGGAAATTCTCCTCTCACTAGAAAATCTATCCCCTTTCTTTGGCCCGAATGGAAATCTGCACCTCCTTCCCAAATTTCCTTGCCAACTTTCCTCCAGTTCTCCTGTCTATGTTAAACTGCTCTCAATCACAGCCAAATCTTGAAAATGTCAGTATTTGACTCCTCTCAGCTAAGGCTGAAATCAGACTCCCTTCTCCCTGCATCCAGTTCAGAAGTCTTTCTCTGTTCCGCTCATGCTACCCAATCAGAGTACATGTCCAGACTCCAGAGTACATGTTCTACATGAAAACAATCAGGTGTTGTGGTACCCCCATTTCTTTTAACACTATCTATAGCTTTCCATGAACCACACAGTCAAAAGCTTTCCTGTAATGTATAAAGCATAGGCTGATTTTCTTCTAAAATCCCCTGGTATGCTCCATTAATCATCATAAATTTGCAATGTGATCTCTCGTGCCTTTTCCTTTTCTGAATCCAGCTTGAACATCTGGCATTTCTCATTCTATATGTGGTAAGAGTCTTTGTTGAGGAATATGGACAATGGATGAAATGATCCAATAATCGCTGCACTCTACAGTATCCCCTTTTGGAGAACTGAAATAATAATAATAATAACAACAACAACATTCGATTTATATACCACCCTTCAGGACAACTTAATGCCCACTCAGAGCAGTTTACAAAGTATGTCATTATTATCCCCACAACAAACACCTGGCTTCAAGTGGAGGAGTGGGGACTGGGAATCAGACCCAGCTCTCCAGATTAGAGTCTGTCAGCCATTGTTTTGTTTTGGAGAAGGTTGGCAATCAGAATGTCCTGATTTGCAGTGGGGCACTGAGCATCAAAAAGAAGGATTTGGATTCACCCCACATTGTGGGAAGTTGGGGGAAAAATTACAAAGAACAAGGCAACATGAAACCAACAGGCAACAGCAGAATGCAAAAGTAATAAGTTATTGGCACTGTAGAAAAGGAAGAAAAAGTGAACATGAAGCAGGGTTCTTTTAATGTTGCTACATTGCACTGGCTGGAGCACTCGCCTACTTGGGAATGATCCACTGCTGCTGCTCCACCAGCTAACACTCACCTACTATGGGTCTGTTGTGTGTATGTGTATTATGGCTACTTGAGGAAAAACTCAGTGGCTCAGTGGGTTTAGACTTGGAGGAGGACTAATGGTTGATGCAGTTTTCTGTTAAGCACAAAAACCACTGCCCCAGAGCCTCCCCCTCCCTAAAAAGAACAGCGTACATTTGCACATGTGCAGCCTATGTGTGCACAATGGACAGAAACTCATGAAAAACCAACAAACACAAAAACCCATCTCAATTCCAGAACACACACAAACTGGAACCGAAACAGAAATGGAAACTTTCTTGAGGGGGGATAGATGAGTTGGTTCAAAATGAAAAAAGTGTTTTGTCTTTTTGAAATAAATATTATTCAATGAAATTTGTTTTCTAAATAAATAGGTATGCTAGTGTAGATGACTGAGGGGCCTTACGCTGGATGTTTCCTATTAAACTGTAAAAACATTTACCTATCATTAGTATTTCCTCATGTAATTGCAATTTTCTGGCATGACAGTATTATAATTAGCAAGTACTGACTGATTCTACCATCAAAATGGTATTTGACATTCTCAGTATTTTTCTCGGGCCTTGATCTGATCCTGTTCACAATGGCTATTTACAGGGTTAGGTATTCTAAAATAGAATACCTAATAGTGTTGTGTAATCAATGTCATTATCATGTTGAAATGTATCCAGATGCAAAATATTTTCATGGTACTGTAGTTATTGGACAGACAATAGCAATTAAATCAGGTAAAATGCCAGCTAATGTTTAATCTGTGCATATTTTCTTTTGAGAATCAAAAATCTGTTTTTATACATGTATGTAATAACATTAAAAAGACACATCCAAAAACCAGGGTTGGGGCATAGATGGTTCTCTTGCCATCCACTGAAGGCAGGACACAGCCAGCCGTTTTGGCCTGATCCAGCTCTATGGCAGATTCAAACAGAGGTGGAGCATCTCAAGGCCTTTGTTTATCTCATTTTGAACCTGGCCAGCACCGACCCTTCCACATGCAGCTTCTGCTAATTAGTTGAGCATATATTTAATTATTTAAATTATTTCTATCACAAACTCTCAGCATAGAAAATCATAATCATTAAAACAAAAATCATGAATAACTATAAAAGGCAACATCTACAGCTACATCAGAAAAACCATCATACAGCAGAGAATATAAAATAAATGACCCAAAGCAAAACAGCTAATACATTCAATAATAAAATTACAAGGAAAATCAGCAATAGAATGTGAAATTGAAATCTCTAGAAAAACTAGAGAATGTATGGTTGCCATTGTCAGGACTGTGACCCACAGCACTTCCATCTTGCTTTCTCCCTTGCAGCATTTTTCCAGTATTGTTTTTGTGTGCAGGTTCACAGGAGCAGTTTTGGTTCCCAAGACGGTCTTATCTGGGATGGCTCACCGCAGCGACCTTGGAGCAGTTACTTTCACATTCCCAGCTTCTATACTAACTGGGCAGACAAGGCAGGGGGGAGGATGGACTGGAGGGTTTGATATACTGTACCAAGCCTTTAACACGTCATTCTCAACAAGAGTTCTGTGTACAGCCCAGGCTTCTTTCAGCCTTTGGATTATCTATGGAAACTTGTACTTTCTGAATATATATTCTCTCAATAAACAACCTTTGACTCAAGAGACCTTGGATTTCTTGCTGCAAGGGGTGGGAGATGAAATCAGAGTATCCTGCTCTCCATAGACTGACAGCCATTCCCCATACACAGTGGGGGATATCCTGCCCCCAGCCTCTGTCCACCCTCTTTCACTCACCAAGCTGGCAAGAGGGAAGGCACCTGAGGGAGAGTCATGCTTCCACATTGCAAAATAACATCATTTTCCACTGTGACACAGAAGCAATGGGTTGCACCAAGGGGGCGATTCACTAAGAATTGACCCAAAACACTAAGTTTGGGGATGATTTTTAGCCAATTGTCCCTTGGCCATTATGCCATTTTCCAGTATGACAGGTAGGTGTGGGAGAGCGTGCACACTGTGCACAGGCACGGGGGATAAGTACCAGCTGCCCCCAACCCCCTGCCCCCTCAATTTGGTCCCTGGGGGACATGACACCCCTTGGGAAGAGGGAAATTTAACAAAAAAGAAAGAGGGTCAAAATTAAAAATACAATGAAAAATCACCAGGGTGCCTGGGAAAATATGATTGTTTTCACCTGGTGACTGAAGCTTAGTCTGCCTGGCACTAGAGAAACAGTTGAATGGAGAGCAGTATCTCCTCTTTAGGCTCTTTTCAGTCAGGACTGGGCAGGGCCAGCCCAAGGATTTTGGGTGCCCTTGGGGAATGACTTCACCACCCCCACATGCTGTGTGGAAGCCCTGCTTGCCTTCCTCCTCCCTCTTGTGCTGCAGGGAAGCTGCCCTTGCTGGAGCCAGGGCCTCTGCTTGCTGCGATGCCACACTTCACAACAGAGGTTGTGAAGGAGAGGCAAAATGGCACAGGAAAAGTCTGGCCAATTTAGCTTCAAGGTGGAGGCAGTTGTGTGATACTACCCACTGGAAGTGCATTTTCTAATCTAACCAATGATAGGAAAATCTCTAACACATACTTCTTCTTACTAAGAGAATAAACACAAAGAGAAAGAACAAAGCAGGATACCACATACCAAATCAGCTAAGCAGCTCGAAAGCAAAAAACAAAAACATCAATGATGATTTGTTTACAAAAATCAGATGCAGTATTTGCTATTTGAAGCTTCCCTTACACCTCTTGGGCAATGTTGAATATGTTTTTCATTTCTACCTCAAATAAACCCCACTCACGTTCTTTCCCTTTGCTTGCCAGTTACCCTTTCCCTTTTACTCTTGAGAAAGGGAAAAACACTCAAGTAATAAAACTTTTCATTTGGTTCAGACACAAATTATTAACACAGCTTTTTTTTTACTTTACGCTACTTTAACCATCAGTGCCTAAGAATATAAGGATTCAGACCTAGGACTCAGCAAGTGCTAAAATACATTAAATAACCGAGGCAGCCACAAACTAGCTGACACAATGGTAGTGAGGAGGTAAGATTTCTTGGACACTATCACTGGTTTCCTATAACATCGTTGTAGAAATCTCCCAGCCCTCTTCAACTGACCCAGCTCCATAATAAACCAAGGTGCCTGATTAGGGTTGCCAGCCCAAGTAGGGTTGCTAGGCTACAGCCTGTAACCCCCAGGAGCATTTGGGGGCGGAGACAGATGTGCCAGCATTGCACTGATTCTCTAACATCACTTAGGTCAAAACTAGAAGTGACATCATAATGTGGAGAGAGGGCACTGTAGGATTTGCAAAAAACTCTGTGTTTAAATGCAGGCACGTCTTCATTTTTCCTCATTTTTCCTCCTGGTGGCATTTCAGGAGCCAGTGGGTAATGACTGGGTTTACCCTGGATGGGAGGAGACCTGGAAAGACTAAGCCTGGGGCTGGCAATGCATAGGAGACTTGCATGGGGGACCTAGCTGGCAATGCAGTGATATCACTTATGGTTTAACCATAGAGTTTAGGGTGAATGCTAGAGCGGTGTTGGGGAGAGGAGCAGGGAGGTTTCCCTATGCCAGATACTGTCTTGAAAACATGAGAAGATGGGGGGCAGACCCTATCAGTAGTTTTCAAGAGCTGTACATTCCAGGCTCCCACCATGGCTTTAACAAAATTATTATTTGAGATCCTAAATTCCAGGATCCCCCTGCCCCTGCAGAGATCTTGTGCTGCTTTTACCCATGCCTTGAGGAATAGTGATTGGACCATGGCACAGGCTGCATCTCCACTGTTGACACCAGATGTTCCATCAAAGGCTCAGAGCAAAAAATGAAGCCCCATTTTTTCATTAACTGGGCTTGTCACAACCTGAGTGAAACACATGGTTGCCAAGGAGGCTACAAAATCCTGATCCAGCCCAGTCATGGTGGGCTGTAGTCTCCCAGAACAATCAGCACCAAACCCAAGACTACCTCTTTCTACTCAGATAGGACACTCTCTGGAGAACTAGACACCAGTAAACAAACAGAATACTCCATTTGCCCCTGGATCCTGCCATAAAGAACTATCAGTGTTGGCAATTAACTGCAATTTATGGCAGATGTGTGACTTTGGGTGATTTCCACTTTTTCTAAGAAATGAAGCCAGTAAAGAGAGACTGTATCTAGAAGCATAGAATATCTGGAACCTAGCTATTTCTGTGTGAAAGGTAAAGGTAGTCCCCTGTGCAAGCATCGAGTCATTACTGACCCATGGGGGGGACGTCATCATGACGTTTTCTTGGCAGACTTTTTGTTACGGGGTGGTTTGCCATTGGCTTCCCCAGTCATCTACACTTTACCCCCAGGAAACTGGGTACTCATTTTATCAACCGCGAAAGGATGGAAGGCTGAGTCAACCTTGAGCCGGCTACCTGAACCTGGCTTCCACCGGGATCGAACGTAGGTGGTGAGCAGAGTTTGTGCTGCAATACTGTCGCTTACCACTCTGCGCCATGGAGCTCCAAGAAAAGTCTGCCAAGAAAACGTCATGATGTGACATCCCTCCATGGGTCAGTAATGACTCGGTGCTTGCACAGCGAACTTCCTTTACCTATTTCTTTGTACTCCCTCCTCAAATTCAGTCTTGCATTTTTGTAAAGTTATTGTGAACTCCTTAAAAATTAAGAGAGGCAAATGGAATTGTTAAGGCTTTCTATACATATGTAAAAATTGTTGCTGTGTCAACCATCACACTCTATTGTGAAAGTATTTGTATGAAACTTCATGAGAACAGCTGCTTCTCACATGCTATATTATTAAGCCATTTTTGGAAAACAAATGAAAGATGATACTGTCCTTTCATAACAATTCCTTCCTGTAAATTTTGGACTCATTGCCCACCAAAGCTTGTTTTTGACTGACTTCTTTTTACATCCAAGCAACATATATGAAGTAGAAACAATGTAACTAAAACCACAGAGATAGCTATTTAAAAGTCATAAGAAGTTACAGTACATATTGTGAAACTGTTGTGCTTATTCCTGGGGGGAAACTCTATTGTAAATTCAGGCACATTCATCACTACAATAGGGAGAGAAAAAGAGAAGAGCTTGGGGAAATAGAACAGGAAGCACAGCTAACTACACCCCCCCCCTCTAGTCTGCAAGCATTCATTCATTTAATTTGTCACTTTTCAGTCCCATAAGAGACCCACTTCAAAGACAGTTCACAGAAATTTAAAACAATTGTTAAAATATCTGAAACAAGAGAACACAATAAAAATATAAAAGAAGAAGCATGGTACCATCAGTAATCAGTTAATCCAAAGGCGTTCTGAAATAGAAATATTTTTTTAATTTTCTCCAGAAGGCCAATCTCACCTTCTGAGAAGGGAGTTCAACAACCCAGGGGCAGCCATTGACAAGCCCGCCCGCCCCCTCATTTTACTTCAGACAGGCACGTGATATAGGCAGCACTCGTCTTGAGTATCACTCTGGCTAGCTATCAAGTTGCATTTTGATGTTTCTAGCAGGGAATGTTAGGATTTTACATTAACATTTGTCTTAAGGGATGCTTCAATAAAATGATGAAGCTGTTTCGAGAAAGACTCTTCAAGCACAGTCAACCGAACACAACAGGCATCTTTCCATTGTGCGTTCTGCATGACTGTTGAAACCACCTTCAGTATTTTGAAAACAGCTGGTAAAGTTCAAATGCTCTGTGCATTAGGGCTGTGATCCTTTAGGATTTCAAGATCTATATAAACCTCAAATGAATTTGAACTAGAGATGGGTAAAATCTGTTGGAGGAATGCTGTTCTGATATTTGACCACTCAGATTTTGTGGCAAATATGTGCAACATATCCAACAATGTATTTGAATACTGTTCTTGGCAACACCTGCAGTAATCTTACTAACATTCACAGAAGAGCCTCTAGCACGGCAGCAGAGTGATGTCATCCTCCTCCCAGGGCTGTATTCAGACTTCCTCACTAGGTGTGGCTGCCAGGTTTCAAGGTGGGGCTTCAAAGAGATGAAGGGGAGAATCTATGATTTCCTCATAGCAAAAAGGAACTTCTGCAACTCAAGTGTCTCTGTTTCACCAGCTGCCACCCATTTCTTTTTAACCAGAAATATTCAAGCTCTAAAAACACTGAGGAGGCCATGTCATCAATTAATAAGCCCTTTAAAAATCTTAGGTGGACCCATTGGCCCTACCCTCTGTCTGCATCCAACACCTATACCCTCTGCAGGTGCAGCATGTCTCAACATTTACATGAGTCACAGAAACTTGCAGGTAACTAAAAGCCACAACCATACTGAATCAATTAACAGATCTGATTTGAAATAGTTAGAACTAGTTAAATGCCCAATCTATTCCTTGTCTGGGATGTTTCCTGCCTTCTTGCTTGTTCAGGCAGCCCCACCCTGCCTCAAAGCTTCCATGCTGGAATTAGAACCCCGTCGCTGCTACTCCTTAAAGGCAACCTGGCAGCTAATGAGCCAGGGGATCAGCAGTGAAGCCAGCAGGGCTCTAGGATACTCCCAGACTCAGGCTTAATCGAGCCAATAAGCCCTAGTTCTGGTAAGGTACAATGCCTTGGAATTTTCGCCAATATGCCTCCCCCCCCCTCACCACAGCCTGCCACAAATATATGTTTTATATAGTAGGGGTTATATATATATAACCCCTACTATATATTATATGACCCCTACTTCAGCTACCAACTATAGCTACTGTGAGCTACAGCTTCATACAAGCAATTTTTTATAGAAGAGCCAGCCCAATTTCCCCCCTGCAAGCTCTACCTTTGCTATTCAAATGATACATATACCTATATTTGGCACATCTTTAAAAACTTAAATCTGTATGGCTCCTTAGTGTGAATATCCAGGAGACAGTGCAGTGTTTTAAATTCAGCCTCCAGCTCCAACCATAACCTGTTTCAAAGAGGCTAGGAAAGATACAAAACACATTTTCTGAAGTGAGGTTCTTCAAGCATCATGCTTTACACTAATATTATATTAAGAGCATATTTGTGTTCTTGCCAGCAATGCACTTTTTGTTAAACAAGGACTTTTGCTGCCATTTAGTGGCAGGCTGCTCTTAAATGCTTTAATGATGTCTGGATGTTGTTTTTAATGATGATTGTTGTTTAATGATGTGGATAAGAAGAGAAACTAGGGGCTGAGTGGCTGGCTAATGGCTTTGTTTTTTATTGTCATACAGCAGTCTGCGTCCTTGTTGAAACCCAAGCCGAGGGTCTTTTTTTTAATGGAAGGCTGGAATACAAATGGTTTTAATAATCATATATGCATTAAGCTGAGACATATTGTTACCCAGCCTTTTCAACTATCATTACCTGAACCTGCATTGTAGAAACAACTCTTAAGCATCAGGAGCTTTCACTTTTTTTGGAAGTTCATACCCTGGAAATTTGGTGATCTCTTTGCTGGACCTGAATCTTACTCTGCTACTACAGACCCACACAGCTACCAACCTGAAACTGTCTTCCCATGTCAGTGTAAATGTATATGCATCTCATTCCCCTTTTATTCCTTTCTTTGCACAGCCATTTTGGGCTCATGCTCAGACCACTAAATGAGGCTGCAGTGTAAAGCCGTAGGGAAGATGCTTCAGGGATATTTTTACTGTCCCACTTTAAGATGATTATTTATGCTTAGATTAGTTTGTCTCGCCAGCATCTTATTCTTACCACATGACAGAGGTTTCTCTCAGACACTAATAATGATGGAATAAATAGTGCTGGTGAGTCATCTTAACAGTGTGTGAAGCTAGTCACAGAGCCAATTAAGGGCCTGAAATTATCCAGCAAGATAAGAATCTCAAAGGTAACATGTTCCTAGATTGCATATCCAACAATCTCAGAAAATTCATTATTTCTAATACTTTTGCAGTTATTTTTATTAATTAGTACACAGCTCTGATTTGACTTCACAAACTAATCGATCTGCTAACTGGCTGCCTAAGAACAACAACAAGTACAGCTCAATCCCCAACAAGAGTGGTCTGTTTTGGACTTCTGTCACTCGACTTGCCACCTGGTATGGCTTGTTGCTGTTGACTTTCTATTGCACTAGAGCCAAAGCTGGTAAAGTTCTTTATTGAAGCTTTTAGACAGTCCACTTTCACAGCTTTTTTTGGCTAAGTCAGAATGCAAATGCAAAGAAACGGAGACTGATTTCTCTATATATATTACATTTCAGAACCAAATATAGTTATTTGAAACAAAGTATGACAGTTGCATATCAAGATGTCACAAAACAATACAGCATCATGAAGTAGTAAAGGGCTGGCTCAACATTATCTTGACACTGTTTTTGCTTTTATAAAGTTGTCTTTGAAATTCTGGTATTCTTCTTTAAACAGCAGAATACTGGTTAAGGCTTGCTTAGGAGCAAGAATCTCCTGAGCAATCAGTGGCTCAGAGCTGCCCTTCAGGCTCAACTGGGCAGTTACAAGTTGGTCCCTATGAATCAGTTGAACCAGCAAGAAGTGACGTCTTACACAGGTTGGACACTAGTCGGCTTCCCTCAAGTTTTGATGGGAAATGTAGGCATCCTGGTCTTGCAGCTGTAATGGAGAGCCAAGCTGTAAAACCAGGGTGCCTACATTTCCCATCAAAACTTGAGGGAAGCCGACTAGTGTCCAACCTGTGTAAGACGTCACTTGTAGTTTGGCTCTGAGACTAATGCTTAAATAGCATGAAAGGGAAGCAGGCCTGTCTCTACTGGGGCTTGTTCTGGGGCCTCTTCTGGCCAGGGCTTGATTGGGCCATGATCCTGCAAGAAATTAACTGTCAGAACAGCAGAGCTCCAGGTTGAGAGATTCCTGGACATTTGGGGGTGAAGCCTGTGAAAAATGGGCTTTGTGGAGGGAAATGAGGTCAGTGGGGTATAATGCCATAGAGTCCACCTTCCAAAACTGCCATTTTGTCCAGGGGAATTTAATCTCCAGGCCCCACCTTGAGGTTGGCAACTCTATCTGCGAGCCCAGTACTTTTACCTTGCTTCTTCATATGCCTGCTGCCTCCGCTGATCTTGGGTAGGTGGAGCTGGCAGTCTAGGTTTTGGCTTAATGAGGGTGAAGGCAGCCACCCTTCGTCAGGAGTCCCCTGATGAAGGGTCCGGATCTGGGGACTCCACAATGTCTCCTGATGAAGGGATTTGAAAAAACAGGCTCCTCATTCAAGGATGATCTCCAGCTTCTCCACCTTGGATGAGAAGTCCATTTGTGAGTTTGGGCCCAGCCCAGGAGGGTTTCTGACACCTGATATATTTGAACTGAGTGATTTTATTCACTATCCATTATTATCCATTAATTCACATTATTGCTTGATGACACAAGCAGTCTCAAGTGGTGCATAAAGCCTCAAAGATACAGATAAAACATTGATATTGGCTGGGGTCAGACACCACAGAAAACCATGTTTAATGAGCCACGAAGTGTAATTAATGTGAACCGTCCAATGTAGGCCACACTTATAACTATGATTAGTTAGTGTACATCAAGCCAGGATATCAAAGTGTGGTTGAAGTTGACTTATGCATTGAAGTTACTTTAGTTTCATATGAATGTGACATATTAATTTAGACATTTTGGTTCCACTCTGGTCACAGTGTATATTGGGATACCAGTCAGCTCTCTTTATGGAAGGCAATGTGGTCAGCATTTGTTGAGGTAACCCAAGAGTTGAATGAATTCTGCTCACTGAATCCAGGTTTCACAACCTAAACACAGTTAATGGTTTTATGTTTTGTCTGAATAGATCCATTATCTCACAAAGCTTTGTACACAATTGCTGTTCAGCTGAGCTCACACATTTGCCCAGAGCTCTGCAGTGGGCTTGTTCACATGTCACCCAACCAACAATCTTCTCTGCAGTTCCCATGACACACAACACAATGTGTTATAAACTCTCCACATAGCGTGTGTGCTATGGGGATGCCAGATTCAAACCTTTCTTTCAGTTAAGATAAAAAAGGATATTGCACAAAGTAGAGATGCGCACTTTGTGTTGTGTGTTTGGTGGAGTATTGCATGCCCATTTCATTTTGAGAGAGTATCATTGCTGGGTAAGCATGTAAATTGGCCTGAGTGCAGAGGATTATTGAACAAGAAACCCAGTGATATACTTGTATGGGAAAACCAGACCTCAGCAGGTGTTTCAATGATAAAGGTGTCTAGGAATAATTGTCTCAGCATTTGGACAAGCTTGCCATTATGAATGTCAATTAGTGCTGTATTTTACATATTTTCTGATGGATGAGATTTTAAACCACTTGACTGGAAATGGACATCTTGAGAAGACATGTCCATTTTGCACAGTGCAATGCTTTCTATCCTCTTTTTAAAAAACCACCTAAGCATACCTGTCAATTATATTTGCACCTCAAATAACCTTCCTGAATATACTTGTGTCCTTGCTGTCTAGACTAGACTTCCTAGAAATTTCTGTCATCTTTAAATAACCCAAGGCAAAGAAATCAGCCATGAGACTCTCTCTTCATGCTGCTATTGTGTTACTAATTCACTTTAGAAGACATTTGCCCTACATAGTAACTGTTGCTAGTGAAATAGTTGGAGAGCGCTTCTGAAATGAAAATGAATGAGCAAAGCTGCATTTGTATTTTGTACCTTTCCCTTGCCATAACCATAGATATAAGAACCTGGCCATTTTCTATAGATGCTTCATTTAGAACTTATTTTTTTTATCTGTGAGGATCCTCTTGATTAAATGTGCTTGCAGGTAGTGTTGGACACAACCAGTTTTTCGACTAGTGAAAGAGGAAAGGCCACCCAAGTCAATGCTGGGGATCATTCATGGCACCAGTATATGCAAAAGCCATGTGGAATGGAGACTGCAGTAATGAGGAGAACTGCGTGAGATTGGCTGGATCCAAACTATTTTGAGATTCCCTTGACCTGCATCGAAATTAGAGCTTCATTTAACTATACTTCAGAATGGTGGGAAGGAACTGGGAAACTCAGGCTCTGGTGCTGGGGCCTGCCTTGGTAAGCTTCTGTGTGTGCTCAGGCCCCAAAGTTCTCATCAGGCACAGCAGGGAATAGAGGGTGTACATCAGCCTTTTTGCATGCAGGATGGATCCTTCGGGTTTGCCAGGATTTGGCGCTTACGCTGCCTTTGCCTCACCATCTGAGCATGGAGTATCATCAGCTTGCTGCATTTCAGAATCCACCTTATGCCACTGGCTTCAGAGATCCTGAATTGGAAGTTGTAAATTAATCCTTCCCCCAGTGTCGTTTTTCCAGTTTCAAAATGGGCTTCTTGAGTTGTGATTTACTCTGATGTGTGGATGGGCGGGGGGGGGGGTTTCTGGCACCCGAGGCTGGGGGCAGCATCAGGTCTGTTGCTGCCCTACGCTGTGCGTGCACGCCCCAGACTGTGTGATGACATCACTGCGTGTGACATCATCATGCAGCAAGCCGGCTCCATTGGTGCGGCGGGCGGCTGGGACGGCACACAGAGGCTGCCCATGCTCCCAGTCATGTGCGGCAGGTGGCTGGGGAGGTGCACATGCATCTTCCCAGCCCTCCTGCTCCATTGTTCCGCATGCCACCCTAGGCGCCTGCTGTGCCTGGCCCGCGGCTGCTGCACCCGGCCGGGGATATGTGTTGGCAGCGGCAGCAGCATGGGGGTGGGAGGGCTGGCAGGTTGCAGCAGCTGCGGGCCAGGCTTGGCAGGCAGCCGAGGCAGCGCGGGGATGGCTTCCCATCCCTCCCGTTCAGCTGCCAGCGCTGCCGCCGCCAGCTCCATGGGGCGCGCCCCCATGTCCAGTGTCCCATCCAGCGCCCCCTTCAGCACCTCAGCGCTCTAGGCGGGGGCCGGACCTGCTTCAATGGGCACACAAGCCCTGTGTGTGCAGCATACAGATGTTCTAATGCAATCTGTATGGGGCATACAGCAGCTCCAGTGGGGAAGGGCAGATTTCAGGTCAAGACGTAAAATATCCCTCTCCTGTGCCATGGCCCCAATCTGAGTCAGGGGACCTTCAGCTGCTTTATACCAGTTTAATGTGCTGGCAAGGGCTGTTTATGGATCCCTCAGCATCTTGTTTAGTTTGACCTGAGTGCTTGCTGCTCTTGTGCCTGTGGCTATTTCACAGGGTCACCATGCAGGGAGGCTTGCTTGCTAGGGAGGAGAACCTGCTGAAAGGCTAGAGGGATGCTTGCTTGCAAGGAGACCTTTCTGAGGACCAGATGATGCCTGCAGTACCTCCCTTTGATCTTCAGCTGCTGACCATTTGGATCCCAGGCCCAAAGCCCCACCTCCACCTTCCTTTGTCTCTTCACAGGTAATGCTGCTTGCTAGCCTGGCTATTTCACTGGGGCACCATGCAGGGAGGCACGAGCCTCTTGGTGTGAGCTAAAGGGCGAAAGCACAAGGTCTCTTGGCCCATGGCTCTTAGCCCAGGGCATGCAGCCAGGGAGCAGTTATCAGATACATGAGTTAGAGGACATGGGAGAATAGGAGGAACATCACTATATTATGAACTGCGTCTAGGATGGGTGCAGCACCTGTTCGATACTGCTTGCTCAACTATACTATGATTGTAGCCCTAGCCTGTTGCCTGTGTTGAAACCACCAGTATGTTTGATCCTCCAATACATGTTTTTGGGGTCCAATCCTGAGCTTCTTACTTACTACTTACTTGCGTGGTGAAAATGTCTGGCAAATGTACTATTCAAGTGCAATTGGGAGCTGGTAAATATGGGAGTGGGACTTACCCAGCATAAAGCAGTAATGTTCACTGCTTATCCAACCTCTCTAGTATTCTACCAGCTGACAATACAGCCACTACCACCCACCCTGCTACACTAATCCTATGCAATACCAGATCTGTTCGGAACAAGGTTGCATGCATTGCTGGGATGTTGCAGGAAGAGAGCCTAACAGAGACATGGCTGCAGGAAAATGACAAGGTATATCTAACTAACTCCCCCTGGCTCCTAACTCCTATACAAACCTCACTATGGTAGCCGTAGTGGAGGGGTTGCTATTATTCTTTGCGAGTCCTTCAACTTCCGCAGATCTCCAGTACAAGCTATAGCTGGTATTGACTGCATGTTCCTGTCTCTGCGAATTAAAGATAGACTGGGTATCCCGCTTGTTAACAGACCACCCAGCTCCCCTATAAGCACCCTTTCTGAGTTGGCAGAGCTGCTAGCAGACATGGTGCTGAAGACACCTAGACTTATTGTTCTGGGAGACTTCAACGTCCATGCTGAGTGTCCCAAGTCAGGCCTGGCTCAGGAATGTATACCTTCCCTGGCAACCCTGGGCCTCTCTCAAATAGTGACAGGCCCTACACGTGAAAGAGGCCAGACCTTAGACTTAATATTTTACACTGAGCCTTTGAGGGAAAACCGTGTTACAACATTGGAAATTTGTCCAGAACCATGGCCAGATGATCATCTGCTGAAGGCAAAAGTGAATAATGCCCCAATACCCCTCAAAATAAGAGGTCCAGTTAAAATGATTCGCCAACACAGCTCTTTGAAGCTATTGACATCATTGTTCCTTGTCAGCTCCTCTGGCCCTTGGGATGGAAGCCAGCACCATGGTTAACTATGGAGCTGGCTGACCTGAAGAGGGCTGGAAGACATCTAGAAAGATGCTGGCAAAAAACTTGCACAGAAGCGGATAGAGCTTGCTACAGAACACACTGGAAGATCTATGAAGTGGAAATGAAAGCGGTAAAGAAACGTTATTTCTCGTTAACCATTGTGTCGGCTAATTCACGACCATCCCAATTGTTCAGGATATCCAGACACCTTCTAACCCCTAAATCTGAACCTTTACAGTCCCAAGAACAGACAATTAGTTGCGAGGCCTTTGCTAGTTTCTCGCTGATACAATAGCACGAATACGCTCTGATCTAGATGCTAGCTGCAATGCAAATGAGATAGGAGAAATGCTTAATAAACCATCTGGCCTACATTTGGACTGCTTTGAACCAATTACAATGACAGACCTTAACAGGATCCTGGCATCTATGAAATCCACTACTTGTGCGCTCAATCCTTGACCATCTTGACTGTTAAAATCAAGTAAAGATCACATAAGTGAACCACTAAGATCTATTGTAAATCAATCTCTAAGTCAGGGCTCCTTCCCCTGGACACTCAAACAGGCAGTTATCTGTCCACTAGTTAAAAAAACCATCCCTAGACAAAACTGATACGGCTAATTATCGCCCGGTCCCTAATCTTCCCATTCTAAGTAAAGTGATTGAGAGAGCAGTAACTGACCAACCCCAGATCTTCTTATTTATTTATTTATTTATTTATTTATTTATTTATTTATTTAATCGTATTTATATTCCACCCTCCCCGCAAGCAGGCTCAGGGCGGAAAACTTTAGTAGTCTAGACCCTTTCCAATCTGCATTCAGACCAGGGCATGGGACAGAAACAGCACTCGTAGTGTTAGTAGATAATCTCTGTTTGAATATAGACAAAGGCCAGGCCTCCTTATTGCTTGTCCTGGATCTGTCTGCAACCTTTGACACAGTAGACCATGCCATGCTGTTGAGGTGTTTAGAAACAGAAGTGGGCATCAAAGGATGCGCCCTGGACTGGTTTAAATAGTTTATCATGGAATGGACTTAAAGGGTTGCCGTTGGAGATCAGCTATCTCCAGAATGGGAACTATCTTGTGGGGTTCCGCAGGGTGCAATCTTATCTCCCATATTATTCAACCTCTATGTAAAACCTTTAGGAGAATTCATTCGCAGCTATGGAGTGGGATGTCATCAATATGCAAATGACGCTCAACTCTATATCTCACTATCCAGGTCCCTACAGGATGCAGCAGAAATCTTAGATCGCTGCCTGACAGCCGTGGTGAAATTGAATCCAGACAAGATTGAAGTGATACTTGTTGGGAAGGCAGAGATCTTGAAAAACATACTTCCCACTTTTGATGGAGTTCGTCTGACTCTTGCAGACTTCATTAAGAGCCTAGGGGTTATACTGGATCCAGCACTACTACTAGAAAAACAAGTTAAGGTAGCCACAAAAAATGCTTACTACAATCTCACTCTAGCCTGGAAGAAGGCTTCTTACCTCGACACAGCCGACCTGGTCACCTGGATCCATGCTATGGTAACATCAAAACTTAACTATTGTAATTCACTATACATTGGTCTCCCATCTAACTTAACTAGGAGGCTCTAATTGGTGCAAAATACTACAGCTCAACTGTTAGCAGGAGCATGAACACCACTCCCATCCTACAGTCACTCCATTGGTTACCTATCAGTTACCATGCTCAATTCGAGGTATTGGTTATTACATACAAAGGTCTTCACAGCCTGACATACCTATGGGATCACCTCCCTCCCTATGTTCCTCCATGGCAGCTTCGCTCATCTGAACAGGATGTCTTGCAGGTGTTAGCCTGCATACGGGCAAAATCAACAGCAGCCCGTAGATGGACTTTCTCTGTGGTGGCCTCTATCCTGCGGAATGGCCTGCCTGAGGAGGTCAGGAGAGCCCCCCACTCTCCTGGCTTTCCGCAAAGGATGCAAAACTGAATTATTCAAAAAGGCTTTTTACACAGATAGGAGGGAAATATTGAAGGGGGGGGTCTCATTTGCTTCGCTAATGAGTTAGGGTCCATAGACTTCACCACTATGTTGCCTTGCATATTATCTGTTGATTTGAATATGTACGCCTATATACTACCTGTGCTTCATGTCCTAGAATTGATTATGTTCTGTTTCAGCAATTCTTCGACTCTGTATTGGATCCTTGCTAATGCTATGTCTTCGTAAAATCCTATGACATTGTTTATGGAAATGTCCTTGATACTGATTGTACTAATCTCACACTATGTAATCCGCCTTGAGTCTCAGTGAGAAAGGCAGACAATAAATAAATAAATAAATAAATAAATAAATAAATAAATAAATAAATAAATAAAATCCCTCTCCTGGGTAATGTGGTTAGAGCATACTTGAGCAGAAGAGCTGCTCCCTGATTTGACTTGGGAATGAACTAGTAGTAGCCCTGCAGTGCATTTCTTAGTAATGTGCCTCTGCAATTGAATCTTTTTTTTTTAATCTGGAGCCTCAGCATTACCTTTAGTTTGTGTTTGCATGCTGTTTTGTTTGACAAAGAAAGAAAATTGTGATACTTTCATTCAACATATCATGTGTGGAACAATTGTTATGTCATATTCACATATGACTTTCATGTTGTTTGTGCTTTACACTTAGCTAACTAAAATGTACTCATGGAGTGATTCAACCAAACCACTAATGTTATTGCTTGCATTTTTGCTGTTAATCTATGTTCTTTGGGATACTCTTCTGTGGGACAGCCTTGTTACCCACACCTAAATATACTGGTCCCACAATGTCTTGGAGTGATTTGAAGGCTGTTAAGGAAGCTTGGTAACAAAACAGTAGCCAAAATGCAGTATGCAGAGCAAGGTTCTTGGTCATGTGTTCTGTTTTTCTACTCATCTTGCCAACAGGAAGTCACTAAAGTACAAATGAGACCCCCATGCCCATAAGAAATTCTAAAACAAAAGGACAGTAATAGGAAAAATGGGCAGATGGTACTATAAATCTGGCAGGCGTGAAGTTTAGATGCTAATTTTTCTGTGATAATCATATATCAGAAACTGAGAAGATAGCATGGAAGTTGGCAAAGCAATGGCTGTTTGTTTTATAACTCATCTCTGGAAGAAAATGGCTTCTTTGGAAGGTGGAACCTGAAGCATTAAACCCAGCAATGTTCCTCCCCTCCTCAAACTTTACCCTTCCCAGGCTCCACCACCTAGGGATGCCAGACCCCATTTTTGCCCCCCCTAGCCCCACCCACCTGGTTGGAGGGGGGAACAGAGAGGGAAGTAGGCTGGGAGCTACCAGAGCATAGGGTGAAATGGCACACATGCATGTTCCATAGGCCCTAATGACACACTTCTGGTTGAAAACCAGAAATGGTGGGGTTTCAGCAGGGCCATATGCTATGTTTGGGGCTGATTTTACCCCCACTGACCCCCCCCCCCATTATTTCCATTTTTTAACTGGAAGTGACATTATTGGGGGCTTCCAGAGCATACTTGCTTTGCTCGTGGATGAGGAAGCTAGAAGGGGCCCCCGTGCCTGCAATGTGACCACCAGTCGCCTGCTTTGGAACTAAGGGGGACTGGCAACCTTACCATTCCCAAATCTCCAGGAATTCCCCAAACCAGAGCTGGCAACCCTACTCTGCCATGGAAGCTCACTGGGGTGACCTTTGCCAGCTGCATGTTCTCATCTTAACCTACATCACAGAGTTGTTATGAGGATAAAATGGAGGAGGGAGGGATCATGTAAGGTGCTGTAGCTCCTCATTGGGAAGAAAGACATGATATAAATGAAGTAAATAATATATATAGCTGAAGATGGGGTGGGGAAGAAGGAAGCAGAGAAGGGTGAGGTTATGGGAGTTGCCAGGAGGGAAAGAAGAAATCATGTGGAAAGGTGATAAAGGGGAAAATAAGGTGCCCCTTGCTAGTTTTTGTGAGCTCTCCCATCATGCAACTGTGCCTGGACAGGCAGCTGGCACCACACAGCTGTGTCATATTTTCCAAGTACAGGCTGTCAGGGGAAAGGAAGAATGGAGAGCTGAAGACAAGGAGGCAAATAAAGGTAAACTGGCTGGTGGATGGGAAGGGGAGCAGGAAGCAGGAAAAGGGGAAAGGCTATGGCTGCTTTCAGGGAAGGTAAAGAGGAAATAGTGGGGAGGGGATGAGATGCCTCCTCCTTGTAGGTCTCCCACTTGTTACTGTTTAATCCATGAAACATTTGGCAAGATTAAATAAAGGTCATCCAGCATCTTTCAAGAATAAGGTACTGTGACAGGAACGGCTCCAGCTCTGCCTCTCCTGAGAAACCAACCAATGAAAGGGGATGGGATCCTGAGCCAGGGATAGTTGGAGTCAGTTGGAGAGAGTGAGAAGATGGGAGACGGGTTTTGGACACAGCAGAGATATTTGCTGACTGATTACAAACCTGTTCAGTTACATTTATCCCCATATATTTATGAGTTTAAAACCATTCAGTCCTGTGTTCCATCTGGTAAATAAAGTTCCTTTTTGTATTGTCGAAGGCTTTCACTGCCGGAGAACGATGGTTGTTGTGGGTTTTCCGGGCTGTATTGCCGTGGTCTTGGCATTGTAGTTCCTGACGTTTCGCCAGCAGCTGTGGCTGGCATCTTCAGAGGTGTAGCACCAAAAGACAGAGATCTCTCAGGACACTGAGAGATCTCTGTCTTTTGGTGCTACACCTCTGAAGATGCCAGCCACAGCTGCTGGCGAAATGTCAGGAACTACAATGCCAAGACCACGGCAATACAGCCCAGAAAACCCACAACAACCAAAGTTCCTTTTTGTTTTGTGTAACTCTGGCTGGCTTGAAGTCATTGGCTGAGAGAAAATATTACACACAGTGACCTCAAAACACTCGTCACATTAAATGGGCCAAGTTTAAGTAAATGGTAGTAGAGTATGTGGGGAAAATAAATTCTAAGTTCCCTTTCCCCAAAAGCCCTGGACATTAGCTGGGTGAGGCAAGGTAAACACAGGGAACAGGCTGCCTGTCTAGAGGAGCTTCTGGACGAGGAGAGAAGGGACCTTGTGAGGATTTGGGTCAGGGCTCTCTGCCTGCTAAATTGGAGGATAGGTAAAGCAAGAGAGAATCACAGTAAAAAAAACAAACAACCAAGGAGTGAATCACCATGATGGATGACTAGAACAGCAATAGTAAATACAATGTAATAAAATTTATTGCTATATATTATAAAGTGTTACAAAAATCTCCTCAATATGCATTACCTATCTATTACAAAGTATGCTCATAGTATATAGCTCCATGAATACAAAATGAGAATACAAATGCCCAAGTCATAGATGGAAAAATTCCAAAAACATTCTTTGAAAGAATACGAAGAATGCACAGTCCACAAACCCTTGAGTAAATCCTTGAGTTGATTTTTTAGGCACAAAACCAAAAGTCACTGCCGAGATATCATAAGCTGTAATGAAGCAAACTGCAAAATACAGGTGACTGTACTGCATCCTTATTGACTATACACCACGGGGAGCCAGCTTGGAACACCCCATTTCTGCAAGGTCTTTGTAGCCATGTAGCAAATACTAATTCTTCATTGCTGCAAACATTTATGAACCAAAAAATCTTCAGGCAGTCTCATTAATAAAGTATAACCCAGAATGGAGCCATATCATGCCTTAAAAATACTTACACAATCTTTTTCAACAGTTCTCAAAACAGACAGCATGACCCCTTCATAAGCTGCCTTGGGTACTAATAGAACCTCCCTCAGAGACTATATAGAAACTAAATTGCGGTGTATGCTTTTGTTTAAAGGGCAACATTCTATATCTACTCTTCAGACATATTCATGCTGCTAAAACTTAAGGATTAGTGCTCCAACCATGCAAGTTCAAAGAAAACAGGCAAAGTCAAGGCTCAGATTTAATCCCTGAGCAGTAAACATCCTTAATTTAAATATCCAGTATTGAATTGAATTTATTTTGGTCCACAACCTGCTTTAGACTAATAAAATAAGACATTCCCTTATTGGTAAATATTATACAAGTTAAAACTTCAGTTAAAATAATACAAATATAAATATTATAAAATCTAATTAGCATACATCATATAATATCTTATAACAGTTGTCATAAATATAGTCCTGCATAAACACTTTAAATTGGAAAGCAGAGATCTTAAACAGCCACCATATAGTAACCTCCTAGAGTGGTCTGAATTAAAGCCCGGATACGCCTGGCTGCTGTTTGTTGTGTAATTTGATCACCGTTGCACAAAATTTAGCTGTTGCCTTAGTAATGACTAAAGATTTGTCTTTTAATAGATTATCTAAACATGCACTGTCCGTCACTGTATCAGCTCTATTTATAACCGGAAGAATCGTCTGGACTCGAATTTCTTTATAGAGGGGACAGTGCAAAAAAACATGTCCCATGGTTTCTACCTCAGCTAGGGGACAGGGACAGATCCTCTCAAGATATGGAATCTTTTTATATCTCCCCTCCCAGATCATTGTTGGCATGACACTACATCTGGCCAACGTAAAAGCCCTCCTATGGGAGGGGAAATCTAGGAGCTTGAGGTATTGGGCCATATTCATACAAAATTTAGTCACCTCAGGAGCCCTAAATCCAGGGGATCTCATTAGGTCATGTTGGTGTTCTATATCACAAATTCTTTGTTTAATTGTGAGCTTTGCCTGGTCAGTAGTTTGTGTTAGAAGGGTACTGATAGAGAGGCCCACTCTTTCCAGACTTTCCTCAACCATATACAGCCATCTCAGTTGGTAGGTGTCTTGCGTTGCAAGAGGAAGAAGGCCCTTTGGGTTCCTGCAAATTTTAAGCCATTGAAAAGCAGAAGCCAACAAACTCCTTGCCTCAGTTCTCATTAATCCCGTTTCTAAGTGAAGGAGGGAATTAGGGACACCTGGAGGGACTTGTAGAATGGCACACAGTAATTTAGATTGTATCGTTTCTAGAAATTTCTGACTTGTTGCTGAGATATCAATTGGAGTACCATACAGGAATTAAGCTATTACTTTAGCCTGAAAAAGTTTCAGTGCAGCAGGAACATAAAGACCCCCTTTGGCATGAAAAAATCTCAGTATTGCATGCATAGTTTTCTCAGCGTTCTCGGCTCTCAAATTACTATGTGCCGCATTAGATCCGTTTTCCTGAAACACTACCCCAAAGTAGGTGAATCTATTGACTTGCTCAATTCTGTTCCCTTTCATCGACCATGTTCTCTTTTTTGGGCGCCTACCAATAGCCATAACTAGTTTTATTGTAATTGATAGTAAGATGTTCTTTTTCACAATAGGTGGCAAATATCCAGTATGTTTTGTCTCAAGAGCTTTCTCTGAATGTCATAACCACTACCAGGCTTGACAACATTAAGAACAGAGAAACTAAACTCATTTGTATCCTGATGACATTCAAGAAAATGAGAAACCAGGGCCGATTCCACACGGCTTACCTGAAGCTGGGATGTTGTGGAACATTGCGGATCATGCAGGGGAAAATGCGGAAGATCGCGTTTTCTCGTGCGAGTTTTGCGCGACGTCGCGTGAGTTTTGCACGAGAAAATGCGATCTTCTGCATTTTTCCTGGCATGACCTGCAATGTTCCACGTCTCGGCTTCAGGTAAGCCATGGGGAATCGGCCCAGGTGCTCCAGAATTCATACTCGGATGGGGCAGATGGTACTGCCTATGTATAAGAGATGGCATGAACATTCTATCATATATACAACATTGGAAGTGCTGCATGTAGAAAAAGAACATAATTGAACCTTACCTCTATCCTTGTGTAGAGAGTGCCCTCAAGTCATAGCTGACTCATGGTGATCCCCGGTGGGGTTTTCATGCAAGTGACTAACAGTGGTGGTTTGCCATTGCCTGCCTCTGCAACATTGGTCTTCGTTAGAGGTTTCCCTTCCAATTACTAACCAAGGCTGACCCTGCTTAGCTTCTGAGATCTCATGAGATCAGGCTCACCTGGGCTATCCAGGTCAGGGTATAAGTGGCCATAACCGCTCCCATGATATTAGAAGGTGTATGGTCATGGATGTGCCATGAGCCCCTTCTCTAAATATGCTTCCAACATTAATATTACTGCTCAAGTGGGCAGAAAAACATACAAGCAGCTGACAAAGCAGGCAGACAAAATGAAAGCTGCTGCCCAAGCAGGAAGCCAGATCCAGTCAGGATCTGAGATGTGTAAACATGGAAACAGGTGAGGCCAGCTCAACCTCCTCCCTCGCTCCAGAGGTGTGCTAAGGACCTGATCCAATAGGGCCTTCCCGGAGTCCCTGACTTAACAACGCATTCCACCCTCAGCCACTTTCCTATTATTAGGCGATTCAGGGAACTGATAGTCTCACCCTTCCACCTCGCGGGTCATCAATCATAGCTTGATTACTTTAGTGCCATCCGGGAAGACTTAATCAAACCTTCCTAATTTTTTGTTATACCTCCAAGACAGTTTTACCAGCTTATTGTCCCACCTTACGAACAGTTTGCCAACTCTTTGTCTCTTCCCAGAGACAATTTTGCATTCTTTTGTCCCACCCTGGACCAACCACTAAAGCCTTTGTTTTTGGGGTAGAAACTGCAATTTAGCCCCAAGGTAGGTTCCATGGTATAAAGTAGGCTGCCCCTCAGCCTCAAAATGTGTGCATGCTTGAATCCAGCATTCCACCCTGGAACTCTGTTCCAGCCCTTCAGCCCTGAAGTTCTGGCTGCTTAATGCTGCTCCTCTCTCCCAAGGACATCTGGATAGGTAAATAATAAAAATGTCTAGATAGGTAACAAAAATTCACAGCCCTAGAGGCTAGACAGATGGCATGTGGTGACCAGCCCTTACCTGCCTGGAAACCCCAAACCTGTGAAGGGAGGTTTAGGGAGGGTGCCAGGGTATGATAGGCTGGTTCTGCCATAGCTACATTAGCACAGCAAAATAAAGGGGCTCCCTGGAATAGAATTACCAAAGGAAAGATATAAATCCTCTGTGGGGAACCAGTATCAAAAATCAAGTATACAGATATTTAAATATTTTTTTAAAAAAATAATTATTTCTTTTTAAAGTGAAGGGTGCTCTCAGTGAATAAATAATACTATTTCCTAAATACAATAAATATCTATACAAAATACAACACTACAAAATACAACACTAGCATCATAATAAAGCCTGCCAATAAGGGAAGGGCTTTGTAATTTTAGACAAGAAAGACTATCTTTATGAGATCAATAGACAGCTACAGGATAAAACCAATTATAAAGCAATAACCAATGACCCTACTGCCCATTTAGAGAGATAATTAAAATAACAGTGGATGAAGCCTTGGGACATGGAGACATTTCTCCACCAATTCATAAATTTTTGATTAATAAACATCCCAGAGTACCAACGCTATATATCATCTCCAAAATACATAAAGGGTGTTTCCCCCCTAGGGGACAACCTATTGTTTCAGGGACCAATTCAATATTGGAACCCCTAGCCCAATATTTGGATTACTATCTTCAACCCCTGGTCAAAGCAACACTTGCTTATTTGCAGGATACGAGACATTTTATACAGCTAATTGAGGGTACACCTTTAACCGAAGAGGCTGCCATGGTGACGATGGACGTCAGTTCTCTGTATACCTCAATTTCACATGAAGATGTCAGGCACGTGGTCCATGAGGCACTGGTGACTAGTGGTTGCCCTGCAGTTCTTTTTTTGTTGAATTTAATAGACATTATCTTAGAGAAAAATTATTTCCGCTTCAGGAAAGATTTTTACTGGCAATTAAAGGGGTAGTGATGGGCAGCTGTGCTGCTCCAAGCATCGCGAACCTTTTCATGGCTGATCAAGAATGAGGCAGTATATTAAATGAGAATGAAAATCATTTCTATAAAAATATTCTTTTTTATAGGAGGTCCATTGATGATCTATATATAATTTGTGATTGTATAGATATAGTGGAACCTCTAGGAAATTGGATGACTTGCAGGAATCCATCCATACAATATACCTGGCACTGTAGTAGGATCTGTGTCAATTTCCTCGATGTGGTTACCTATAGGATTGAGTCTGATCGGATTGGGATCAGACCTTACAAAAAAAATACCGATAAAAACTCATATCTCCGTTTCACCTCCCATCATCCTGAGCACTTGCACAAAAACTTACCATTTGATCAGTATCTGCAGTTATACCGCAACTCTACTTTGCAGGAGGATTACTTGAGGGAGAGTCGTCGTCAACTTGTTAGAGATCTCGTGGATAGGGGTTATCCTCCACAGGTTTTACAATCAGCAGTTGAGAGAGCAGTTAGCATCCCGCTGGAGGGATTATTTAATATTAGGGACAGACAGCAGGAATGGTGGGCTATAGATTACACATCTATCAAAGGACATCAGCAAGATAATTAAGAAACATTGGCACCTTGTGAAGCATCTTCCAGAATGTGATGAAGTCCTTATTATAGGCTTTAGACATACAAAATTATTGAAGGATATGCTGGTCCATTCTGATTTTAAACATAAGGAGGCTATCAGTGCAGGGCCCAAGGAACACTTTTGTTGTGGCAGATGTAATGTGTGCAACCTGGCTGCCATGGGAAAGGAGTTTGTAGTGAGCTCTACCAGACGAATGATTAACCTGAGGGACTTCTCTACATGTAACACCACCAGCATGGTCTATGTTATACAGTGCATGTGCCCATTGCTCTATATAGGCAGCACTCAAAGGGCAGTTAAGATTAGAGTTCTAGATTTCTAGAATTAGAAATAGTATTACTGAGGCGTGTTTGGTCCAGCATTTTCCAGACTGCCATAAAGGAGCTTGTGAATTTCAGTACTCAGTGCTACTGGTGGTGAAATCAGACAGGTCAAGTAATTTACAGAGAGGCCTTTTAAGGAGAGAGTCATTCTGGACTTTTGAATTAGATACAGTGTCTCCTAAGAGATTAAATCTTGCTATTGACTACTCTTTATTTGTAAAATAAAGCCTGAATCTTGACAGCCACAATTCACCTTTAAGAGTCTATGCTGTAAGTCTTTGAATGGTGATGTATAGGGATTTAAACTGTGAAATGCCGAGTGTTCCATACCCCATTATTTTTAGTGTATATGGGAGACTGGAGCAAGAAATTTATAATGCTGCAGTTTTGTACGTATGTCTGTGAAAAAGTCCATAATTAAGACAAGAAAGGTATTGTATGTAAATTTTGTATTTATTATTCATTCTGTGCTTATGTAATTTAGGAATGTTCCATGGTGGTCTTGAAAAAGAGAATTGTTTGAAACAGGCTAAAAGCTAGCATCCTGTTGAACATGATGGAATATTGATTCAATATTATCGTTCCATCATGGGCATTATTCTATGAGGCACAATTGTTGATTTTTGACGGGTAGTTCTTGCTGGTTGTCTTGGAGGATTTCCCGGTACAGACATCCTGGAACACAGACAAAAGAACTTTGTGAAGGAATGTGCTTCACTATTTGATATACATGATTGACTTTCATTATGTGGATGCCCTGATGACTCATACAGAGAATCTGGGTTTGAGAATCTGTTTGAGAATCTGGGACCTTAAAGTGTTGTATTTTGTATAGATATTTACTGTATTTATTGTGTTTAGGAAATAGTATTATTTATTCACCTTGCACTTTTAAAAGAAATAATTAAAAATTTAAAAAATATATTTAAATATTTGTATACTTGATTGTTGATACTGGTTCCCCACGGAGGATTTATATCTTTCTTTTGGTAATAGCTACATTAGAGCAAGTTTGTCCAGAGTACAGTTTAGCCAGTATGTTTCTTCCTGTTACTGATCTCTGTTCTGTATGCATAGTCAAGTCTCTATACACCATAGTATCTGAGAAACTGCATCAAATACTGTGAAAATATAAATAACATACTCTCACTTCTTTTTCCAACCTGTAAAAATATCACTAAGAAATATTTGTTTCCAGTGAACTGTTAAAATCTGTTTAGCAGTGAATGTATGTGAAATAGTAGGAATGAGGTGATGTATTTTAGGTCCTCCTGTTTGTTTTTTCAGTCTGAGTGCCGTTTTGCAGGCTATGTCCAGACTCATTTCTTTGAAAGATCTGTCACTTTCTATTGATGGACAGCCTGAGGGTGAGTTCACACCCGCAGCAATTACAAGAAGATGGCCCTACATGGGGTTGTTTGCAGATGTCCTGCAGTAAACCATGCTCCAGAGAATTTTTACAGTTACAGCAATTTCTCAGTCATTTAAAATAAATGCTTTTGGGAATAGCTTGCTGGAGAACATGTCCAAAGAGACCTTGCAGTGAATGGAATTGTAACCAGAAGAAATGTCAAGGTCAAGGGCATCCAAGCTCCTTTTTCATATCACTAAGTGTTCTCCAGGAAAGCAAGCATGCAAGATATGTCTAGGAAGGCCAGTGCCCCATAACAAGCTGCCTTAGATCTTATGAAAGGTTCCTGGACACAATGAGAGCAGTGGGGTTGAGTGGCAAACCAGGACTGGGAAGACATGGGTTCAGATAGCCACTGTGCCATACAGCTCACTGGGCAACCTTAGGCCACTCTCTCTCAGCCCCCTCTTCACCTCAAGACAGTTGTGATGTTGAAACGGGGCAAGCCGTTAATGCCTTAGAGGAAGGCTGGGGTAAAAATGCAAGCTAGTAAATACCTCATCATCAAAACAAAACAGGTCCTGACTGTCTTACTCCAAATTCTATAATTAAATGCCACAAGCACACTTAATTTTTTTTCTACACATAGAAATGAGAAATGAGATGACAAGAAGAACAGTTCTTACTTAGCCTTCTCTGTGACATAGTTTTCAATATATAAATTTTTGGTGTGTGAAAGCATAAACTTCCACCTGCAGTCTAAAGTGATAACATCCAGAAATAGTTTTGCCTCATGATGATTTGTGCTTAAAGCCTTTAAGGCAGCTAGATACCATTGGGCTGATGGGTGAGTGTCTTTCATCTGACCAGGTTATTGTTTCCTTCCCTGCTAAGAAAGTTTATAAATTTATAAATATAATTTTATACTGATTTTACCTCAGTGTCCAAGAATTATGGTGAGAAGATAACCATTGTGAATTTTGTTTCTCACTTGAGATAAACGTAAAACAATTTTCTCCTGCCCGAAATAAGACCGATTAATTCTTCCATTGTTCACTAAAGCCTTCTGAAGAGATGAAAAGGAAGGCTTATTCAGAGGAAAATTTTCCTTGATACGAAAATGCAACAAAGTTGTAATGTGTATTTTGTGCTTGGAACGCAAATCCCCATGTGATTTAAAGGAAGTATCTGTGGTGAATGGTATGAATATAAGACAATCTGAAATCAAAGAGCTCATCAAGGACAGCTTTGTGGTCTGTTCCTTTCACAGAGAGATCCCTCTATTGTTCTGGGAGATTTCACATCAAGCTCTCTGAAATTGCTTTCAAAGTCATAATTCAATCTTGAGTCTTTCTAGCAGAGCAGCTGAATGTGTGAGTTCATGTATGAAAAGTAGTTAGTATGTTTAGTAAACCAGATTAGATTTTTGTATTTTACTATTTGAGGCTACTTTGGATATACATAAGATGACAGCCAGGTGAGAGCCCATCAGGGCTTAACTTCTCAGAAAGAAATAGGCTAGAAGAATGCAATGAAATTCCCAGTGCTTGTATTCTCCCGACAAATGAGATCAAGATGCCTGTTCTGTCATTGCTTTGCTGCTTGACCTTGACCTTGAGCTTGAGACGTGAACTTTGTCCAGCAGTTTTTCCTAAGTGCTCTTGAGCTTTTGGAAGGAAAACATTCTGCAGGAGGCTCCTCCTAAAATGCAAAGAAACTGAATCTGCTAAATATGTGGAAGAGTGTGAAAATCACTGAAAACACTGACTTTGGTCCCTAAGAATCTAGATTCTTTTCATACTTCTTCATAGGATCAATCTTAAAAGATCTGATTTTTACTCCAAGAATTTGAAATGTTATTCAGGTTCTTTATAATTTACTTAAAATATTTTATCCTGCACATTTGTTGAACACTTATGAGTCTGCACCCATCAATTAAAACAAAGAAATCAATAACACATTATTAAACACAATCAGCAACATAAAATTATTATTATAAACAACCATGTAATAAAATTGCAAACACACGAACACATCAAAGGATAAAAATACACCATTAAGAAATCAAAAACATCCACAATGTACTGTAAAAGTGGAGCAATAAAACCAAAAGAGCAGGAGGAAAAACTCTGCTACAACAACTAAAAGCAACTAAAGAATTAACCAACAGTCTTCCTTACCTACCACAGTAAATGTTTTTCCCTGATGCTTAAGCCTCTACAAGTTTCAAAACACAACAGAAAAGGTCCTGTCCTTGATGGAGAAATGGATAGGTGGAGTGCTAGGCAATGTGTGATACCAGGGGCAGAACTCTCAGAAAATGCTCTGTCTTAGTCTAAATAAATGAAGTAAGTGAAGTGAGCTAGGCCTCAGCTAGGTCACATGTATGCCCATGCATACAAACTACAAGAAACAGACTTTGATGCATCCGCACAAGAAGGATGCTCAACACCACAACCCTCCACATGACAGCACATAGGTAGAGAACAGTTTTGGGGAGGGGGATCAGGAACCAACTTCCAGCTGATCAGTTTGGAGTCAGATTCTTCTGATCTCCCATCATGGAAACTTTGCAGTCTCTAGGCCATGCAGAGATGCAGCAAGGTGATCTTAAGCCCTGCTGATTTCCTTTCTCTTCTCTCCATCTCAAACTGTCAGCTTGGACTGCAAAGAAAAAGAGAGAAGCCAGATCTTTCTCTTCTCCCTTTTGCGATGCAGACATTAAAAGCATTTCATCTGTCCCTGCCCAGTTTGGAGGGGAGGAAAGAACTCCTTTTTGCAATTTCACTGTGTAGCTGAGGTGGTGGAGTGGATCATCTTTGAATTCACTTCTGACCAACAGGCAGCTGCAAACTTAGCATTCAGCAACTGTTTGAGGAGCTCAGTGCAATCTACACATATCCCTGATCAGCTCAGTCTGATTGTGAGTGTCAAACAAGGCAAATTCATCTGTCAAACAGCTTCACTGAGAAATTCAAAGCATCTCTAATAAGGACACTTAGGATCCAAGCCAAGATCTTTTGCTTATACATGCACTGAGAGCTAAGCTACAAGTGACGCCTGACACAGGTTGGACACTAGTCAGCTTCCCTCAAGTTTTGATGGGAAATGTAGGCATCCTGGTCTTGCAGCTGTAATGGAGAGCCAAGCTGTAAAACCAGGATGCCTACATTTCCCATCAAAACTTGAGGGAAGCTGACAAGTGTTCAACCTGGATAAGGCGTCACTTGTAGCTTGGCTCTGAGTCCCCTTGGCTTCAGTAAGGGCTAAACATTGCTCGGGGCAAAGCCTTACAGGGAAGTGGAGCCATAACAAAAGGATGCCTCCACTGACTTGTAAGCAATAACTGTCCAGAGTCCCAGTGGGAAGAAGGGAATGTGCATAAATCTAAGCATGTTAAACGGACACTTTGCCATTCTTAGTATCTCTGAACTCCAGGAATATGCTCCATGCCAAAGAACATTTTGAAAGCAGAACCAGTCCAGACACAGTTTTAACAAGAAGACACAAATAAACTTGCCAGCACCTGACCTCATTTTTGTAACTCCAAGTTACGTACTTTAGTTGTAAAAAATCTAAGGTTTCTGAACTTTCTTCTGTTTCCCAGAGCACAAATAGTATTAGTTCTAAATTTCCTCATTTCTTGAGCCTATTTGGCTGATGTTTTGACATTTATCTTAGCCATATCTGGGGGGAAGCTCTCACATAGTTTTGCTTTGTTTTTATTGCTTTCATTTGCCCGTGAGATCCTTAAGACTTTATCTTCATTGGTGACTCCCTTATCTCTTCTGGTAAGCAAGCTTCAGTAGCTTTCCCCCCACCCATAGCCCCCAAATATGCTTGAACACTCCACAAACCATATGTTCAGGCATCTGCAGTGTCAATGTGCACTCTGAAAGTACAGTGTGATTAATAAGGTTTAAGAATTTACTGTCAGGATACATTTTCCTCTGACACAAGCTGTATCTTGTTTTCATTACAAGAAGAAATAATCACATCAGGAGCATGAGGTACTAATCTTGTGCAAAAAAAAAATCCAATCATAATATCTGTGAAAGGACTTGCTAAAGAGCAAAAAAATGTTGAGACATTTCACATGCAATAGAAAGGGTCCATCACTGTATTTCATGTTCTGAATCCAGTCCCTTTCGTTAGGGACTCCTGTTTCCTTTCTTTTTCTCATAGGCACTTGGTTTGTATTAAAACTCCCTGGTCTTGTCTACTTGCTTGAGTTGATGTTTTCTCCTCTAGGACCTTTGGTGCTCTTCTGCTGCAGTTATGGTTATGAATATTTGCTTATATCTGGATGATACTTTGCATGTTTTCTCATCTTATTAGTTGGTCTCAGATGTTTCAAAATTAGTATTAAGGGTCATGTACTGGATCCAATAATGTCTGATCCCATTTTGCTTTAAGTGTACAGCTAAAATACCAAGTGTGAATGCAGCACAAAAATACGTTGGCAAATCCATATACTGGGGAAGCAGAATGAGCTGTGATTCTTTTATGAATAAACACAGAATAAGTCTGGATTTGCCTTTCATGAGTGTAACAGTTCCTTGGCACGGGCTCCGGGAAAGGACTTGCCAAACTCTGAGCCACAGACTGAAGGATAGCAGGAAAGGGGGTTGCTGCCTAAGGGGAAAATTATTCTCTCTGTCTACCAGAAATGAGTGAGCCAGCAATGCTGACAAATCAAGAAGATAGAACGGAAATGGTATATCTTAGCATGTCATTCAATAAGGGTGAGGGGACATTATTATATCTGCTTGCTCAGTGCAATCTATGGATTGTAATCTATATTTTACTGTTTCACATAATAGGAAATAACCAAGGCTAAGTTATAAAACTATCAACAGTGGTGCTAGAACACAGAACAGTGTTGTGAGATAGCACCCTGATTATTGTTTTATGCAGTGTACTTCTGACTTATACTTTTAGTTGAATACAAGTGGGGAACCCACAAGAACTTGTAGCGGGCTTTTAATTTCCCCTCCCTCTCTATTTCTTCTTTCCCTTCTCTGACCCACTGTGACCCACTGAATCAATTGCAATCCTCTAACAATGCATGACAGCCCCAGACAGGCTCTTCAAATTTCTCATTTTTGTTGGTTTTGTCAAAGAAATGACAAGTTATAATGCACACCTAGTAGATTATGCCTGACTTGGCAGGTCACAATTTGTGCCAGTCCTGGTTTTTATCATCCACTGTGGACATTAGGATGTAATGTCTTAAGACCATAAGAAGAGCCCTGCAAGATCAGATCTACGTATGTATGTGCCATCAAGTCACAACTTATAATCCCCAGCAAGGGGATTTCAAGACAAGTGAGGAACAGAGATAGTTTGCCATTGCTTTCCTCTGCAGAGTCTTCCTCAGTGATCCCCCATACAAGTACTAACCCTGTTTAGCTTCTGAGATCTGACAAGATTGGGCTATACCATACCACCTTCCCCAGATAAGACTTATCTCGTTCAAAATCCTGATTCCCACAGTGGTTAACTGGGTGCTCCCAGAAGGCCTATGAGCAGGACTGTGAGCATAGCTTAGTGGTTAGAGTATCAGATCTTGGAAATCCACATCTGAATTCCCACTGTGCTACAGAAGCTTGGTAGGTGACTTTGGGCCAGTCATTCTCTCTCAAACTAATCTACCTCACAGAGTAGTTGTTCTGATTGATAAAATGGAAGAAGGGAAAACAAGATAGTAAGCTGTTTGGAGTCCCTGTTGGGGAGACAAATGGGATGTGAATATTTAAATAAACAAACAAGACATGGATACCACGCCTTTCCCAGCTGTTGACTTCCAGCAGATAGACTTTGAACACAGAGACTGAATTTAGCCATCATGACTAATAACCATTGTTGACCTATTCTAACCTTCATAAATTTGTTTGTCATTTCAAATTATCTACTTCTAGTATTTTGAGACAGGAAGAAAAATTATCTCTATCCACTTTCCCCATATTATAGATCTATACAAGATCATTACAATAGTGGCCATTTTAATAATCCTCTCCTAATAATCTGTAGCATAAAAATTGTCGTTTTCACCACTGCAACCACTGAGCTGACACAGTCATCAGGTTATACACCATGACGTTAAGATATTTTATTGTTCAGTTCCTGTCAGTTCAGAACCTATTAGTATATATGTTAACTAATGATTTTTTGCCCCAGCAGGCATCACGTTTGGTCCTCATTTGCCACTTTTTTGCCTATTCCCTTAGTTTAAAGAGATTTTCCTAGAGTCTTTTCTTTCCCCCTTTTAAAAAATTATTTTGCCCAATTCAGCTCTCAGAGCTATTCCCAAAACACAACTGGGAGTAGCCAATAAGCGTTGGGGGGGGAATCATACTTTATTATTATTATTTTATTATTTATGTTATTTATAATCCATCTTTCTCACTGAGACTCAAGGCAGATTACATAGCATGAGATTAGTACAATCAGTATTGAGGAGGACATTTCCATACAGTGTCGAGGACATTTCCACAACAATGTCATAGTATTTTACAAAGACCCAGCATTAGCAAGGATCCAATACAGAGTTCAAGAATTGCTGAAATAGAACATAATCAATACTGGATGTAATCCATTCTCTCAGAAGCAGCCTGAATCCAGATTTCTGCACCATACAAAAATTGATTTAAAACCTTGGCATTATCTACCTTTAAGGCCGAGGGGACAAATTCACCTACCAGTGTATAAAAATATTTTACAATTGTCCTCCCGCTCCCAGCTCTCAAGGCAGTATTCCTTGCCAAGTCCAAATGTGTTTTCCATGCAAGGGATGCTTCAAAACGAATTCCCAGGTATTTAAACTGGTTACCTGTTCCATAGATTGGCCTGCTATATACCATCTGAAGGTTCTTTTCCCTTTACTAAATATCAAGACCTTGGATTTCATTACATTAATAGACAAGCCTTCATGGTGATAGTAACAGTCAAAGTTTTTAATCAATTTGCAGAGTCCCACAATTGATCTGAACATTATCACTGCATCGTCAGCATACAAATGGATTGGAATTTCACACTTGGCTATATACAGAAGATGGCAAGCATTCCTCAGGAGACAGGATCTAAGATCATTTATATATAAGTTAAACAGCAGGGGCGCAAGAATACATCCCTGTTTGACGCCTTTATCTAAGGTAAATGACTCAGATAGCTCTGAGCCTTTTCTTTCCCTTCAAAAGATTCATATTTAGTTATACTAGTCCAGTGTTTTGTAATTTGGAATTGTATCATAATTGTGTATTGTAAATTAATAATTTTGCATTGTAACTCTGTATTGTTTGTGTTTTGCAACCAAGTTCCACGTATTCATACATATATGTAATACTTATATATCATTTAATGATTTTGTTGTGTAAATTCAGAAGGTTTGTATTTTTTCACTGTTCTGATAGTGCCAAAACTGTATGGTTGATATGAAAAAGAATACTGATTATTTTTCTGACATTGTGTTACACACATTGGTTTTTTTGGAAGTATTGCCTTGATGACAACCTGTAGAGCTGAGATGTGCAATTTTATTGCTTATTGAAAAGTCCCAAGCCATAAATTATGAGAAAAGTAGAAGGTACTGGCACCAGGGTGCTGGCTAATCTCCAACTAGGTCATCATAGTTTGCAATATTTAACATTTCCTCATAGATTAATTTAACATTTCATCATCAATAATATCAATTAAACAGCTATGTAGGGTTGCTGATCTCACTCCAGAGGTGACTAGATTAGAATGTTGGCTGAGCTGATCCATATGAATTACACTTAATGGCCTGATTTAAGCGTTTTACCTAGAAGTGCACCATAGCACAGCTGGGTGTTGAAATGTGTTCTCTTTAGCCATGTGTCTTCTGCAACAAGAAGTTAGAGCATGCCTTTATTTTTACACAGTCATCAGGCTAGGCTATATTTAGTTCTCTATGGACAACACCTGAAGCTGCTTTATACTGAATCAGACTAGTGGTCTATCAATGAGCTTCCTATCTTCTCTGACTGGCAGAAGCTCTTCAGGGACTCTCGGTCTTATTACCTTTTAAACTAAAGATTCTGGGAACTGAACCTGAGACCTTGGGTATACACAGCAGATGCTCTACCACTGACCCAAACAACCCCACCTTGGTTCTCATTATGGATATTTCTAGCATGTATCATTTGGTCAGAATTCAGACTAGATGAATTCAGATTGTGCCTCATGAACTTTTTAGTATCATGTTGCAGACAAAATACTATTGGAAGCACAGAGCAAGAAGAAGCGGGGTGTAGGCACAATGCCATTTCTTTATAATCTCAGTTGAGATTACACAGGCACTCTCAAGGAAGTACAGCATGAACATGAAGGTGCTTAAGCAGAAAGATCATATTTAAAATAGTCACTGGTTAAGTAAGTGAAATAAACTCTGTTCATATATAAAAGCAATAGTACTAGAATGCTAGTAGTGTTGCTTAAAAATTAGGAACACAGTTCTTACATATGAAACCCTTTTTCCAGCTTGATGCATCTAGAATTAAACAAAAGAAAAACCTAAGTTGCAGCTGTTGACACTGTTGTGGAATTTTTTCAGAATACTGATGGAAATTGTACTGCTAATAGAATCACTGCTATTTCCATCACAATAAACCCATGCATTTAGTAAAGTTGCTTGAGTTTTGGCAAGCAGGTGAATAATTACCATTGCTACATTTCAGTGCAAGCCTCCTAGAAAATATGATTGTATGCACTGAGGGGCAGTACTTCTGAGTTATCAGTTCACTGTAGATTGCAGCATGCACCTATTGGCTAGACTTGGTATGTACAAAAATGAGATGAAAGCTCATTTTCATACAGCACAGAAGTGTGTGGGAATGGTTCTGTAGCTCTTTCCACCAGGGCCGGCGCCACCATTGAGGCAGTGAGGCAGGTGCCGTGGGTGCCGCAGGCACTGTGGGGCTGGAGGGGGTGCCAGAGGGGGTGCTGGGGCTGGAGGCGCGCGCCACGGAGCTGGCATGCCTGGCCTGCAGCTGCTGCAGCCAGCCAGCCCTGCATGCACCACTGCCGCCGCTGCCACACGCCCCCAGCCAGACATGGCAGGCGGCCGGGGCAGCGTGCGGAGCGCAGGCAGCCTCTGTGCACCACCCCAGCCACCTGCCAGCCAATGGGCCCAGGTTTGTTGCATGATGACATCATCACGTGGTGATGTGATCACACAGTCTGGGTGCGCACACGTGCATGAAAGGGTGGCCGCGGGCGCCAGAAACCCTGGCACCGGCAGTGCTTTCCACTGCTGGCCAGACTTGGGATCCAGGAATTTCTACCCAGTCACACAAATCCTTCAAAATTAATACAGGTTGAGGCAGACACTGTAACTAACACAGAAATTGCTAGTACTTTGTGAGTGCTTGCAATAACTGGAAGTCACTCAAAACAGGTTACAGAACAGCTTTTGTAGATGTTGTTTTTTTACTGTGTAAACTATTGATAGCTTTCTCAGGTACTCAACAACCTTCTGCCTAGAAATTAACCCACTGTTATGCCAAGTCAATACCTGTTAGATTTCATGTGTCCTCTCCAAATACTTTCCCTCTTTTTCCTCAGGACTTCTAACTTGCACCTGAGTGTTCATTTGAAGACAGAAAAGTCAGGGTGTGGATATTTTAATAAATACATATCTTAGACCTGTACAACATTCTGTTGAATACAATGCACCAGTCATGTGTGATGAGCTCAATGCTTTAGGCCCTTGGGGGAAAGGATGGGATAAAATGTGATAAATTGCAGCAGATCAATGAGAACTTTTGAAAATACAGCCAGAACTGAGTGTCAAAAGAGAAACAGTCATAAAATCCATCACCATACCAGCTTTTTTTAAAAAAAATCTAACTATTGCAGGTATTCTCTGTGGATACTGATCATCAGATCATATCAAAATGCACTTAGAAGTTGATGGTTCATGGAAAAATATGTCCTTGCCCTGACTTTTGACAATAAAACCTCCATCATTTCTGGGTCGTAAATTTTCTATCCCAGTATGTTGTTAATGAAAGAAACAGTTTGCCCTGCGCTCGGATTCAGATATACCTTACAGTTGGATTGCAAAGCAAATTATACTACATTAAGAGAATAAAATTGTATTTAGCCACTCAGAACATAATCAGTGGAAATCTTTTATTTACTAATATTTGTATTTATTTATTTGTTTAGGTAATTTATATTTTGCCTTTCTGCCTTTGTAGGCCTTCCAAGGTTTTAAAAATACAATATGAATCACAATGCTAACAAAATTAAAAACATTATCAAATAAAATGTGCAAAACCATCACAAAATATACATGGAGTAGTTATGTGAGCTAGCAGCTTGAAACAAATATTCCACAGTCAACGTGTTGCCTCTTCCATTCATTCAGTTCAAAGCCTTCTGAAATAGAGTACTTTTCCAATTGTTCCAGAAGTTCTACAGGAATGGTACCAAACTCAATCAATCAGGGAGGGAATTCTAGTTTGGGGGCAGCATCTGAGAAAGCCCTCTCATCGATCCTGGCTTACCTTAAGCAGGGCTTTTTTTCTGGGAAAAGAGGTAGTGGAACTCAGTGAGTTGCCCTCGGAGAAAATGGTCACATGGCTGGTGGCCCCACCCCCTGATCTCCAGACAGAGGTGAGCTTAGATTGCCCTCCACGCCACTCAGCGGCACAGAGGGCAATCTAAACTCCCCTCTGTCTGGAGATCAGGGCCACCAGCCATGTGACCATTTTCAAGAGGTTCCGGAACTCTGTTCCACCACGTTCCTGCTGAAAAAAATCCCTGACCTTAAGTCAGATAAGATTGGTTCCTGCAGGAAAGCACCATCCCGTGACCTCTGAGACCAGGTAGGCTGGTAAGGGTCAAGGTGGTCCCTCAGAATTCAGTTACTAAGCATATGTGGGCTCAATTTGGATTGGCATCATGGCATGCAGGGAAAGGGAGCTTAAGCCTCCCCCTCATGCTTTTTTTCCTGATCTGAAACAGCCCTTATATGAATTGATGTGCTACACAAATTCTCACATGTTAAATGCAAGTTTCCCAAATAGCAGGTTGGGAAAACAGCACTTGGGAGAAAGGCTTAAGCTCCTCCTTTCCACACCACATGGTCCCCATTCAACTCAGGGCTGAACTACAAGTGATTCCTGGCACCTGTTCTTCAAGTGTCAGGTGATGCAATTTTACCTGGGAATTGTAGTTTTTAAAAAGCCCCTTGAGATCACTATTGAAAGTGTGGTTGAAAATACAAGCAAAATTAGGTTTGAAGCATTTTCTAGTATAGTTTATGGACACAAGCCTCTAGTCTCGCCGCCGAGGTAGAATCTACCAGATCTCTCCCTCCCCTCCCCCACTCTCAGTGGAATTGCAACGTTCATCTCCCCTAGAAATCTTTTTCTTCTTCCCACGGGGAGGAGCCCATAAACTACACTAAAAAAAATGCTTCAAACCAAATTTTGCTTATATTTTCCACCACAGTAGTTTAGCAGCTAATGAGTTAAGGGCACTAGCCAAAACTTCTATTATTTTTATTTTTTTCACCCTCCCTCACACTCCTTAGTCTCAGACTTCCCCCACCACACTGACTGGAATTGCGATCTCCCCCAGCAATCTCACAACTTTTCTTTTAAGACCTGGCAAATTCCAATAGGGGCAGGGGGAGTACTCTAGAAAAATGCTTCAAACCTGATTTTGCTTGTATTTTCAACCATCCTCTCCACAGCAATCCCAAGGGGCTCTTTTAAAACTACAGTTCCCAGATAAAATACTTGAAGAACATGTGCTAGGTGTCATGTAGTTTAGCTCTCTGGCCTCTGCACACAATTTCAATTTCAATCATTCAACTCCCACTGCACATCTGGGCAAGAAGACCAAGGGTGGATCCATTGGAGCTCAAGTATCATATATTATGAAGTTAGGGCCCAGGCTGGAGCCTTCTATGTCAACTGAACTTTCCACATTGTCTTCAAGGACAGACCCACTTTACAGGATTCTCATATGGATGCTACCAAGGCATGTGTTTTGCTTGTGACAATGATGCCTCAGATAACAATCCACTGAACTGGAGTGACGACATGGAACACTCACAAGGATTCGAACTTCTCAGAGAATAATGCTATCAGAGTAATTGCAGTCCATCTTCAGCGAAGGAAGGGACAGCTTTCAGTTTGGAGGGATATAAACCTCACACAGGTCACAGGGACAGACGCCTCTTTCGGGGACTGATTGAGGATTGGGAAAAGTTCACAGGAGATAAGAAAGTTAAAGCGCAAGAAATTCATCTGTAAAGTTGCTGAAGGAGGGATAATGAATGAGTTGAGAAAGAATTTACTTTTCCATCAACTCATTCATTATTCCTGGAGGAGGGATAATGAATGAGTTGAGAGAAAGGTCTCTGATGAGACAGAGAAGAATTCTTAGCTGCAGGTTTCTAGTCACCTTGACTGCAGCACTGGCAAAGAGCAGATAATGATGTGTATTGGGGTTCCCTGAATAGCATTTCAGGAGGTGGAATGGTGATGCAGTAGGAGGAGATAAGTTAGAAAATTGCATGCTGCAAGAAAAGTTCCACTCATTATATACCATGTATAATAGTTGCACTGCTTAAAGTCTGTACAGATCATGGACCCAGAGCTGTAACCAGGCTTAAGATAGGCATTGTCGGGGGGGGGGGGGAGGGGTTAACCATTGATCCCAGGCTGAAAGTGAGGTGCAGCTGTATCTTTGCCTAACTGTAATGTCTTTGCCTAACTGTAATGTATGCATTCACACAGATGGTTGTATGTTTTTAGCAAAATTCTGATAGTTAATAAATAGATATTGTTGCTTTAAGTTTGTGGTCAACTTGATGAGTCACTCTCAACTTTTATTTCGTCTTCTGTCTCCTTCTCCTGAGTGATCTAATAATATTCAAGTCTTCCACTCCAAAAAGCCTCTTCATTTATCATTTTTTCTGTCAGAATCTTTGTACAATTATTGTCAACCAGAGACATGGAAATTGCTTTAAATATAAATCTAATATCATGCCAAACTCTAAAAGAAAACTGGTAACTAGCCCACCCTGGATGTTTCAGCATGTTCTACACTCTGGGATACCAATAAACAAGGTAGGTTTTCCAAGAAACTATTAATATCATCAATTTCATTTTACATTTTTCCTTGTCAACAAAACCGAGTCATTAATCCTTAGGACTGCTATGTTGTCATCCGCATAAGTCTATTAATTCATAGTAATATATAAAATGTTTTTAACATCAATCAATCAAAAATTCAGAATAAAAATAAACCTGGCTTCTCCCACAAAGGACAGGAAAAACAAATATTTGCTTCATGATCTGCTTTCATGTCATTAGACATGAGCCCAAGGCCTGATTGTATTTTATTCTCTGAAGAGAAAATGCTTGGCATTCTTCCTTGTGTACACTTTACCCCTATTTGTAGAGACCCCAACAGACCCCCAGGGCCAGAACCTGCCAGCACCCAAGGGAGAGAAAGAAGCACCCAAGCCCCAGAGGGTCAGAAAGAGCAGGTGGAAGCCAGCCAGCCCCACCCTCCAGTGGGAGGCTAAGAGCTATGCCAGGGGAAGTAAGGACAGCCAGGAGGGGGCCAGAGCAGAGGGAGAAGGCACAAGAAATAGGGACAGCCAGCCAGACAGCTACCTTACCGGCAGGACAGCAGAAGCAGCACAGGGCCACGTCCCAAGCTGCAAAGAGGGAGGAAGGGAGTAATAGAGACCAGCTGAGGCTGCTGGAAGCTCCGAGCAGAGGAAGCTTGGCAGCCAGCCAAGAGAGCACAGCTGTAGCTGTCCAGTGCAGCCAAACTAGCTACCCCAGGTTCAACTGCTTGAGGCAGCCCAGGCCAATGCTAGAAGGCAAAAGAGGGGTGTGGCCTGGCAGGTGGAGCCTGAAATGAGGGACAGGATATAACAGAAGTCCACCCACAGGGCATGGTGGTGGTATCCCACATATTCCCTGAAGGTCCTTTAAAGCAGAAGGCAGGTAGGCCGGCGTCTCACAGGTCGGTGCCCTGGGCAGAACTTGACATCCCTGAAGGTCCTTTAAGGTGGAACAGCTAATTGTCTGTTCTTGAACCAGCAAAGGTTCAGATTTAGGGGTCAAAAGATGTTGAGTTATCTTGAATAATTAGGATGGACATAAACCAGTTGATGCAATGATTGCAGAAAAGTATCATTTCTTTGCTGCTATCACCACTGCTTCATTTTAGAAAGCTCCCCTTCATGTAGCCCATGCAGTAGGTTCAGTATCAAGCGAAGTGGCAGCAGAACTTCCCAGTTCTCTGTCCTTAGTGTCAGGCCCGTTTGCTTTCAAAATCTTAACATCATAAATTGAGGTGAAGTTAGTTAGTCCTCCAGAGGGGGAAGGTAGCCAAAATTACCAAACTTTCAACAACAATCTTCAAAAATCCAAGAGCCATAAGATATGGACAATCTTTACATATGATTTCTGTAATAACCACATTATTGAATTTGAACAATCACCTGGAATACAATTAGTTAAACACTTTCATTTTATGTTAACTTTTGCACTAACATGTCAGAATTAAAAAAACCCTCCCCCTTTTTGTTTTCCATTCAGTTCAAATTTTGCTCATTTAGTACGTTCCCCATGTGAATTACAAAAGCAAAAATGAACATTTGTATGTACTTCCATGACTAGTTTGAATCCCTACATAAGCAAAAATCTATGAGATCTGAAAAGTAGGCTTAAAAATGAGAGGGGGTATGTCCCTGGTGAAACAGCAATACACTTTTGGAGCACTTTGCAAAGTACCTACCCCTTCTTCAGACAAATGTTATGAAGGTGCTGGAAAAAACAGTAAAAACATTTTGAGACTTTAAATTGATTTCAGCTTCTTGGTTTCCCACATGGTTGTGGTAATTTCATCTCAATTTATGATTATTTTCAGTATTAATGGTGGTAGCTTTTTGGAAATTGGATGCTGTGATTTTATTGCTACTATTTTAAATTTTAAGGATAAAACAACCAATGCTCATAAATTAACTGTTAGGTCTTAATTTCATTTTAGGATGCAAAAAAAATCATACAGTGCCTAAGAGCTAGTAAGAGTTGACCCAAACATCCAGTGGAGAATCTTGCTTACCTGATGAGGTTCACCTTCATATACCTCTCTCAACAAAGAGAACGTTAAAGTGTGATGCAGGTGCTTATAAGAGTATAATGTTCTGGCTGCTAGGTGACCATTCTCATTGTTTGATTTTAGAACAGGAAGAGAAAGCAGCAGACAGAGACAGCTTTGAGTTGGCTGAAGTATTGAGGATCTTGCTTTCTCTCTGTGTGGATCTTAAGTGGGTAACATGGACATTCAGAATGATCAGTAAGCTTTAGTACTTAAAGATATTCTGTCATCACACTACCAGTTCCCAGAAAAAAATGGTCAGGCAAGCGAATGAGCCTCAGCTACTCTTACTTGTTATTGCCCTTTTTAAGTCTCCCAAGCAAGTATGCTTCAGTGGCAACAAAGAGCAGCAGCAGGTGTCACCCTCCCTCCCACTAACATTGATGCTGCTCCGGGAGCAGCATCAATGTTAGGCTTGCTCTTTGCTCTTCCAGCAAATATGCCACCATGTTTTCCAGGAGAAAGGAGCCAAAGAGAAGCCAAATCCCTATTGAGAAACCAAACCTTACTGTTGTTACCACTATCCAGCAAGGACAGATGGTGATGTCTGTTCCTTAATTTCAATGATTCCGTGGTCAGTAGTGGGACTTCCTAGGGTCCTGGTAGTTGCCTGATGCCGCTGCTTCCGAATGCTGTATCTGTACATGTTAGACATATGCACGTAGTGTCTGCATCATGCACTAGGCAGTGGTGTGAAAAATAGGAAGCATAGATGGGCAAGACATAGGAAAAGACAGATAGAGAAAAAGATGATGAAAGGATTAGCTAACGAAGGAGGCTAACTGTAGAAAAAGAAACACAAGCCTGCATTAGAAGAGGATATAAACTGTTGAAATGAAGTTTAAATTTCCCCAGTTCAGAACTTATATATATGATCAATACAATTTGTAGCTAAAGTAATAAAACTTACATTTTTTTCTTAATTTAGCACTTTCAGAGATAAATCAAGAGAATAAAGGCCTAACTAATATATGGTTTTAAAAGTACTACAGATGTTATTATGTACCAGTTGTATATGCTACCTGAATTAACAACACCTATATCTTACTTCAGTGGTTATTAAACTGTGAGTCTACAGTGCCATTCATTGTTGCATTTATTAAAATCATTCATATGCCTGCCTTTCTCCCCAGTATGGAGATCTAAGGCAGGTAACAATAAATAAAATAAAAAATACAATAGACTGAAAAGAAAGCCAGTTGGTATAGTGGTTGAAGTGTCAGACTAGGGTCTGGGAGATTCTAGTTAAAAATATCCACTCTGCAATAGAATCTTTCTGGGTGAGCTTGGGCCAGTCACATATTCTCCAACTAACCTACTGCACGGGGTTGTTATAAAGATAAATTAGAGGAGAAGAGAACCATGTAAGCTGCTTGTATTTCACCATTTGGGAGAAAGACAGGGTATAAATGAAGTAAATAAATAAAAATACTGCCTGCTTTAAGTTCTATGTTCCAATATGAAATAATCCCAACACCCTTCTAAACAGCTCAGCTCAGCTTTGCAAGCCAAGCAAAGAGGGCCCTCTTTCCATTCTCTGAAAGGCCATTCAATAGAGCAGGGATGACCACTGAAAAAGAATGCTCATGGACAATAGCTAGTCACATCTCTCTGCATAAGAAGAGAGCGAGCAAGCAAGAATAGGCCCAAAGAACACAGTTGCCCCCATGGGTTCATGTAGGTGGTCTTCAGGTGTAGTTCCCAGGTTATGATAGGATTTAAATGTAAGAACTAACACTTTGAACTATATCTGTAAACAAATGGTAAGCCAGTGTAACAATCTTAATGTTGGTATAATATGGCTGAATACTCGACTCCTGAGTCCTGACAACAATGGGTGCATCACATTCTGCACTGGTTTTTGACAAAGCAATGTGAGGTTGCATGCTTTTTTGATAATTTTCCAATAATAGGAGCCACAGTGAATGACAAATGAGAATTTGGTAGAGAATGGGCCAAATTTGTTGAACAGATATGGCTGGATCCTGCAGAACATACAGAATTTCTGTCAGCATAATAGACCTTCCTCACCCAACTGAAGCCCAAAATATGCTATGAAATGCTGTTCCTGGGGACAGGGGACCCTCAGGAACAGCAGCAGTGACATTCAGAGGTCTGCTGTGGGAGGGAGGAATTGACAAAAATCACACACTCTTCCATTCACAGAAATCCTCCATGGGATCCAACCCACAATTAGCAAATGGGGTTTCCATCTGGGCCCTGACAGAGTGAATGTCTTCTATGGAGACACTATGTGGACATGAGTCACATTGACTGCAGTGAAAGAATTGCTGGTGCCTTCATCACTTCTGGCACAATATGATGAAACCTATCCAACAGTGGTAGTAGTTAATACTTCATGTGAACAGCGAACAGTATTTTCCAGGCACAATCAGGAAATGAGATGTGCCTGGTTTCTTACAGCAGCCAAACAGTGACATGCTCCAGTAGAGACAAAAGTGTTAACTGACACTTGGGTGTGTGTAAGACTCAGTTCTTACATGGTCAGGTTGAACTTCCAAAATACAAATGGACTATAAACCTTAGGTGATCTCTTTGGGCTCAAAACTTTCCACACTGGATCCAAAGCTTTTGACCATACTTGTTTAGATTTTCAGACATAATGAACACGTACCAAGAAAATTACTTTCAGCAACAAACAAACATACTCAAAATTGATTGGCCTGATTCCAAAGAAAGGAGGAAACAACAGTATAACTTAAAAGCTAGGTACAGAAGAAAGTTTTATCAATTTTTTCCCCAGGAGGTCAGATTTGGCAGCAAAAATCCCACAAGTGTAGAGATATCAAAAAGAGGCAGGAAACCACCTGTAAGTCCATTGTAGAAACTGAATCAGAACAGGTCCAAAGGAAATGTATCCATCTTTAGTTCTTTTCATAGCATCAGATGCTGGAAGAATTTCAGCCTAAGAGTACCTCCCACCAGAGGAGAAAGCCCAAGAGGAAGACACAGTTGCCATCCTTATAAATTCTGTGTACAGAAGTGCAATTTCCTCCCTCCCCCCTTCTGAAGAAGCCTCATATGCCCTCTGAAACAGCATTTCAGGAGGACTGGGGGACTCCCCTCAGGAGCATTATAAAGGGGGAGTTAGAGGACTGCCATAGTAGGGAGGAATTGCCCCCTCATGTATGTGCGCCTTTTTTCTTTTTGAGATTCAACCTACAGCCTGAAAAAAATCAGAGTGCTCCAAATATTTGATCCCTGAAAAGGTGCCAGGAGCATCTGTGGCAGAATGGCCCTGCTGACCACCAAGAGATGCCCTGTTTGGCCCTTTGAGGCCTCAGAGAGCCAAAACACACGTTAAGAAATACCTAGGTTCAGCACGTGTTCTCTTACCTCAAGGTTTGCCGGGATCTGTAGGCGTCCTGGAAGCTTAAAGTTTAGCATTTACAGAGCGCCTGTATTTTAAGCTTTAAGCTTCCAGGACGCCTTTAAGCTTCCAGGACGCCTACAGATCCTTTAAGCTTCCAGGACTTTAAGCTTCCAGGACGCCTACAGATCCTGGCAAACCTTGAGGTAAGAGAACACGTGCTGAACCTAGGTATTTCTTAACGTGTGTTTTGGCTCTAGGAACGTGACCACCCAAGTCTCTGCCCTGGCTCACCAGAATTCAGAGGGTTCTCTCTCCCTCTTTTGCTACCACTGCTATCAATGGGCCATTTTACGGATTACCCACTGAGAGGGCCAATGCTCCCAGCTTCCTTCCCACATTGCTTTTCTAAGACCCTGCCTCATGCCTTAGAGCCAAAACACACGTTAAGAAATACCTAGGTTCAGCACGTGTTCTCTTACCTCAAGGTTTGCCGGGATCTCTAGGCGTCCTGGAAGCTTAAAGTCCTGGAAGCTTAAAGGATCTGTAAGCGTCCTGGAAGCTTAAAGGCATCCTGGAAGCTTAAAGCTTAAAATACAGGCGCTCTGTAAATGCTAAACTTTAAGCTTCCAGGACGCCTACAGATCCCGGCAAACCTTGAGGTAAGAGAACACGTGCTGAACCTAGGTATTTCTTAACGTGTGTTTTGGCTCTACGTCTCCTGCTATCCAGCGACTGGGTGCCACAGGTAGGGTTGCCAGGTCCCTATACTCTCCTGGTGGGAGGGGGGACCTGGCACTTACCTCGTGCTGGCAGTATGCTCTCTGTCTGTGCACCTTCCAGCAATGATGCAACTCCCGGAAGTGATGTTGTCATGCCAGCTACAGGAGCACTCCTACACTCCATGTAGGCTCAATTCAGCCCTTTTGGGGCCAAAATTGCTGGGGATCAGTGGGCAAGGGGGCAAGCCCCCAGAAGTTTGCGCAACACCAGCAGGCCCCTGGGAACCCTAACCACAGGGACTGCACTTGCAGACTCCTGGGAAGATAGCAATTTAGTAACTGACTGCCTTACTTTCCCCAGAGCCCATTTTGAACAGTTTGTTTGAATGGTGGAGGTCTATGTACCTGAACTAGATAGATTAATCTCTTCACTCAGATATACACAAATTCTCAGGTGCACACACTGTTTGCCTGACTTAACTAGAATAACTTCTCTCTAAGATATACAAAGGATGACTGAAAAAATTTGCCTCAGCACTGACTGAAAAGTGCAGTTTACTCCACCCCCAAGGTACAGCTACTGTCCAATTGTTTCACATTCCTCTCACCCATCCAGCCCCTCCTTTCCTCAGAGACCTGCATTTAAACTAACAGTAAAATTTTTAACAAGCCCACATTTGCGAGCAGAAATAAAATACTCAAACTTCTTTACATGCAAAAATATTACAGAGGGCCTTCATATTTTACTTTAAAATGGCTGCTGCTCGCTCTTTCCCTGTCACTACAGACTCTTTCTTGTGTGTTTCAGGACTTTGTATTTGAGTATGATCATTTACCAAAACTACATCTTCAGAGAAAGAGGAACGCTAAAACAGATTGAATGTGTTTCCTTGACAACTATTTCATAAACAAGGTCAACAAAAGTTGAAAGTCCACTGCAATGAAAGGAACTTATGAAATTTGCTCTTGGTGCTCTGATTACATCTTGGAAATATTTTTAAGAATGACAAACTGAAATAAAGTAGGCAGTCATCTTTGCCATGCTAGAAAAGAGAAAAGAAGAGTCTTGCCCCCTCAGTTGGAAGAATGAGACATACACAATTTGTTGGAATAAATGGCCGCTTTATTAAACATAACATCAACACTAAACTGCGGCAAGGGCCAACTATGCGGTACAGGTCAAGCCACGGGGTCACCTCTGACCTCCGCCTTGCCTGTATGGGCGAGCCCCGCTGCCCCGGGCGTAATCCATCCATGGGATGGCCTCAACCCGGCCGGCCAGGCAAAGGGTTCCCCCTCAAGCTCCTAAAGCCTCAGCCGTACAGCATGAGGGAAGGACTTGCACCTGGGGTTCCCTGGAGGCAGTCTACACAGGTGGTGGTAGCCATGAAGCATACCATCCTTCCTGAGAGACCCCATTTCCCCACCGATGGGGAATTGCCAAAAGGGGTGCTCACCAGCCCGCTCCCTATTTCCCAACGTTCTCCTGCCAAAGGGAGCCTACAGGGCACCACCCTTGAAATACCATCAACCTCTGCTTCAGTACAAGGTAGGCGAAAAACCTGTCCCCACCAAGGCCAATCAGGGGGTGCAGGAAAAAATTCCTACCTGGCTCAAATAAGCAACCGGCTAATCCCGCACTGAAACAGGGTGAGGAGGGTGGGCCGATCGCTCGGAGCAACTGCGCAGGGAGGGGGCGGAGACACACAACGGCTCCGTCTCCGCCCGCCTCCTGCAGTCCCCGGATGGGCGGGAAGCCAGTCCCCTCCTCCATCCGAGGAGGCAAACTCGGCCCCACGGCCAAAGCCACGTTGCGGCTGCCGTGATTGGCCGCATTGCCCCCTCAGTTGGAAGAATGAGACATACACAATTTGTTGGAATAAATGGCCGCTTTATTAAACATAACATCAACACTAAACTGCGGCAAGGGCCAACTATGCGGTACAGGTCAAGCCACGGGGTCACCTCTGACCTCCGCCTTGCCTGTATGGGCGAGCCCCGCTGCCCCGGGCGTAATCCATCCATGGGATGGCCTCAACCCGGCCGGCCAGGCAAAGGGTTCCCCCTCAAGCTCCTAAAGCCTCAGCCGTACAGCATGAGGGAAGGACTTGCACCTGGGGTTCCCTGGAGGCAGTCTACACAGGTGGTGGTAGCCATGAAGCATACCATCCTTCCTGAGAGACCCCATTTCCCCACCGATGGGGAATTGCCAAAAGGGGTGCTCACCAGCCCGCTCCCTATTTCCCAACGTTCTCCTGCCAACGCGAAAGGCCAAGCCTCAGTTTAGGCCCTCGCGCCCCACAGGTGGCCTAATGCCAACCTGAGCCCAAGCCGCAGGTCATCTAGGAAGATGTCATTGCCAGACGGGGACAAATGAACCCCGTCCTCCCTGTAAAGGGTGGCATTAGCGGCCTTAATACGAGGGTGAGGGAGATATATGCCTAATCCTGAGGCTAAGGCTTTCTGAATGGCCCTATTGGCCCTACGCCGAGCACGAGCCATACCCCGTGGGTCCAGGGATTCCCTCCATCTGCGTCGGGGAAGCATCTCCGACCAAAATACATAAGTGCCAGGCCATCGGCTCTTGATTACCCTCAGGTCGGCAATCACTTGCAGTGACAGGGCTCTGCCTTTCAAAAGACCCAGGTCATTACCACCAACGTGTAAAACCAGAATATGGGGAGGAGGACCCATCCTTCCTCCAAACAGGAGAGGCAGCAACCCAGCCCACCGAAGGCCACGCCGACCCAACCATTCAATGGAGGCATCTTCGCTCAACCCGAGCTGAGCTCCAATCGGTGTCCGTCTGGCTTGCACTGCAGCCCAGAACACCATACTGTGGCCGGCTATGAGAATCCGCTTCCTCTCAAAGCTGCTCCCTGCACCTAGAAAAAATCAAACTGTGTGAGACTAAAACAACGGGAGAGGACGAATGTAAGACCGGAAAGCAGACGACTTCCATCTGCCCACCTTCTGAATGGTCTTATCAGCATAACCCATGGCTGCCGCAGTAGATGCAGCACCAATTCGAAATGAATGAGTGCCAAATTTGACACCCCTCAATCCCAGCTGGCGTAACGCTCTATCCGTTACCGCCCAAAATTGGTATCGGGTTAAGGGAGAGTGATCAACATGTCGAAACAACACTCCCTCCCCCTCGCCCCTGACCTCCAAATAAGAACGGAGAGCCCGAACTGGGCACAATGCCTCGTCCTCACAGGGTCCCAAAGTTAACAAGGACCCGGCCTGCTTCTGATCGGTCTTAGACCTCTTAATTCGAATCAAAACTTTATCGCCTATAAACTGAATATCAGAAGCCGATAAAGCCCGCCCTGAAACGTCCCTTTGCGACTGAACCACAAGTTCACTCACACGCAGGGCACCAAAGAACGCTGTGAGGGAGGCGGCGTGGAACAGCCGGCACTCAAAACTGGAACTACATGTCTGCCCCCATAGAGCACCAAGGCCCCTAAGAATAGCGGGAGAAATCGGCTGCCTTACGTCCTTAACGACCCCAGACTCCCGGGACCAACCCTCAAACATCTTCCGGAGTCTGAAATCACCTGTAAATTCTGGCAAGCCACGTGCCTTGCTGGCGAAAGCCAACGCAGCCATCTGCCCCTTAATAGTTTTAACCGCCAATCCGCGAGCCTTCTGAGCCACGCAAAACTGCAAAAGATGCTCAGCAGGGATAGGCCACACCTGACTCAGCCCAACCCCCTCCCTAAAGTCCTGGAGCAGTCCTACCGCATGCTCATACGCTCGACGAGTGCTGGGAGCAATGGCCATCTGAATAGCTCTGTTCACTTCCACTTGCCAAGCCGCCACAGCTCCAGTGGCATTCTGTAGGGAAGGCTGTCGGCTCCGGGAGCAAGACGCCGGAAGCGATCCATCTGTCGGCGAGACAAAGCGTCCGCCACCCCATTGTCGACTCCCGGCACATGCCGAGCCCTAAACAATATGTTAAGCTGGAGGCACTTCAAAGTGAACGCCCGAACCAACGACATGACCCTGGCCGACTTAGATGTAAGGGAATTAACCACTTGCACCACTGCCATGTTGTCGCACCAAAAATGCACCACATGGTTGGCAAGTTCATGGCCCCAAAGAAAAACTGCCACCAGAATGGGAAAGAGCTCTAAGAAGGTAAGATCCCTAACCACCTCACTCTCCACCCAATCCACAGGCCATGTCTCAGCACACCAGTGCCCACGAAAAAATACCCCAAAACCCGTGGACCCAGAAGCATCGGAAGCGACCTGAAACTGGGCACCAACTAGCAACTCCTCGCGCCAGAAGGTGACCCCATTGAAGGAACCTAAAAACTCCTCCCACACCTCAATATCAGCACGCATCCCCTTATCAATGCGAATTTTATGATGAGGGGCCTGTAGGGCTGCCATAGCGTCACACAGCCAGCGCAAAAACGGCCTGCCAGGGGCGACTGCCTTACACGCAAAATTCAGAGAACCAACCAGTTGCTGCAACTCGAGAAGGGATACCTTCTGCTTACCTCTGAACGCTGCCAACAACTCCCTGAGCTTGCCAACTTTATCAGCCGGGAGACGTAAAGACTGGCACACCGAGTCAAGCTCAATGCCCAAAAAAGTCATCACCGAAGAAGGGCCCTCCGTCTTTTCGCGCGCCAGGGGAACCCCAAGTTCCTCCGCTAAAGACACGAAGCCAGCAAGCAGGCTAGCGCATTGCGCCGTGCCCGCAGGCCCAACAAACATAAAGAGCCAAAACACACGTTAAGAAAAACCTAGGTTCAGCACGTGTTCTCTTACCTCAAGGTTTGCCGGGATCTGTAGGCGTCCTGGAAGCTTAAGGTCCTGGAAGCTTAAAGGTGTCCTGGAAGCTTAAAGCTTAAAATACAGGCGCTGTGTAAATGCTAAACTTTAAGCTTCCAGGACGCCTACAGATCCCGGCAAACCTTGAGGTAAGAGAACACGTGCTGAACCTAGGTTTTTCTTAACGTGTGTTTTGGCTCAAAGTCATCGAGGTAATGACAGGTATCCCGGCACTTGGACCTGCGCCTCAGCTCCCACTCTAAAAAGGAGCTAAAACGCTCAAAGGCAGCACATGAAATAGAGCACCCCATTGGGAGAGCCCTGTCCATGTAATAATGCCCCTCAAAAAAGAAGCCCAGGAGATCGATATCACCGGGGTGAACCGGGAGCAGGCGAAAGGCAGACTTAATGTCGCACTTAGCCATCAAGGCCCCGGCCCCACATCTGCGCACGACCCTGACCGCCTGGTCAAAGGAGGTATAACGCACCGAACAGAGCTCCTCAGGGATGGCATCGTTAACCGATGCCCCCTTCAGAAAGGAAAGATGGTGAATCAAACGATATTCACCAGGGGCCTTCTTAGGAACCACCCCTAAGGGAGAAACTCGCAGGTATGGGACAGGAGGCGTAGAAAATGGACCCAATACCCTGCCCTCAGCACACTCCTTCGAAATCTTCTCCCGCACAACGGCTTCCATGCCAACAACAGAACGTAAATTTTTGGACATGAAAGAAATCCGCGGGCCCTGAAATGGTATCCGAAAACCGTATCTGAAACCGTCCAACAGAAACAATGCGTCCCTCTGCTTGGGATAAGAAGGCAGTAAGCGCTCAAGCGCTCTCAGACTTATTGGGCTGGGGCCCTTTTCCAGCAGATTGTTGACCCCCACCCCCGCCAGAACGCCTGCTACCCACGCCAGGCTTGGCTCTGGGGCAGGACGTATAAGCGTGCGGTCCGGAACATGCTGGACACTCGTGTCTATATTTACAAGACCTCCTGTTACAAACACCTTTCGAAGTGAAATCCCAACAGAGCAGCCGGGGTTGAACCTGCTGCCCCGCCTGGGAGCGGGTGGAAACAGCTGCCTGCGGGCGGTGAATCAGATGACCACTATCCGCCCTATCACCAGAGTTCGGTTTGGAAGGGGACATAACCTGCAGCCAAAGCTGCTGGTGAATCTGGTCCCACGGAATTTGAGGGTTCAACGCCGCCCTCATCCTAAATTCTTCGTCATACTGCAACCACGCAGTACCAACAAAGTCAGTGTACCCCCTATAAATTATATTAAGGTACTGGAAAAGGGACACTGCCCATAAAGGCTGAGCCCTCCCCAGCACACCAGCATATATTAGGAACCCAGGGAGCCAATTATGCCACGAACGATCCACCTTACGTCGCTTGATCTTTTCTTTATCGCGCTCTTCTAAATCTTCCTTGTCCTTCTTTTCCAGTTCACGGAAAAGAAGGGTGAACACATCCACATATTCCCCCCTCACAATCTTATCCCTAGTGGCCTGGGTAAGATGATCCCCCAGGGGAAGTGCTGTATCCCCAGACGGGAGAGCCCTATAAGGGACCTGACCATAAGCACCATAAGGCGTGAAACCCCAAGGTGGAAAGCAACCATATTGCCATCCAAAGGGAGGCATACCTGGAGCTGGGGTATCAGAACCTGTCCAAGGACTAGCAGCGGACCCAACGGCCGTAGAAGCACCAGCACTGGCCGGAGCTAAAGTAGCTACGCCCGGGTGCCCCGGAAACTGCCATGGTGTATTGAATGATGTAGACGGAGTGTTGGGACCTGAGGACCCGGAGGCAGCGGCCTGACCCCAGGGTCCCCATGGCCAGGTGCAAGCCTGCTGAGAGGCAGACTTACCATCAGTCCCACTAGGTTCCACAGCCACCGCCACTGGAACAGATTCCGTCTGACCTTCTGGCGCAGCATCGCCAACGATGACTTCCTCCTCCTCAGGGTGGTTCACTCCAGCTGAAGTTCCTGCTTCCGGCGCACCTGTGGCAGACTCAAGAGCAGAGAGCCGCGTTAAGATCTCCTTCCGAAAGGACGCCCTGGAAGCAACTCTAAGAGGCCTACTACGCTGTACCAGCTGCCCCCTTGCCCTTTTCCAAGGCCTCCAGGCGCTTTAGAATTGCAAGGTTAAAACTACTATCACCCTCATCCTCAGAAGAGGAAATTGCCGGAGGAGGCCTCTTAGGGGGTGGCTTCTTAGCAGGCTGTTTGCCCTTGGCCTTACCTCCACCCTTTCTAGGAGCCATTTCGCCCACAAATGAAGTACCAAAATACAGGGTTAAAAGAACAACCCGAGGGCAGACAATAACGGGTGCCCAACCAGAACAAAATGGCGGCCGCCCACACACAAAATGGCGGCCGCAATTAGGGGGGGGGTGAGTGGGGAGAGAAGCCTAATCCCCGGCAGGGCGCGTGTCCCCCCCAGCTAGATACCCCAGAGGGGGAAGGGGGAGATCTATTCCCCCCAGTACCCAGATGCAGGATAGCCCTGGCAGAAAAGCGGAAAAGCTACAACAGCGGCGCGCCGCCGCAACACAAGCCGCCAGCAGAACGCTGCCGCGGCAACCCGAAGCCCAGGAGCACGGACACGGCGCTTCTAGCGCCAAGGATACCGGCGGAGGGGGTGAAGGGGGGGGTTAATTCAATCACCCTCCCGCCCCACCACCCCGGGGAAAAATGGCCCGGCGGGCCTGACCCGACAAAAGCGGCTTGCCGCCGCCAGAAAAGAAGCCGCCGCCGACACGCTGACTCCAGGCGAGAAAAACGACGACCGCGGCCTCAGGAGGCTCCCGACGCGCTGAATACGCGCCGACTCCGCTTCCGCCGCTCCGCCAAACAGGGGCCCGCTCGGACAGCACGCACGCAGCGCCGATCCTGAGCGAGGCTCCCTGCAACCCTCGCCACAACTCCGAGCGACGGCAGAGCAGGGCAACAGCGTCCTACTCCGACCGATCGCTTGGAGCAACTGCGCAGGGAGGGGGCGGAGACACACAACGGCTCCGTCTCCGCCCGCCTCCTGCAGTCCCCGGATGGGCGGGAAGCCAGTCCCCTCCTCCATCCGAGGAGGCAAACTCGGCCCCACGGCCAAAGCCACGTTGCGGCTGCCGTGATTGGCCGCATTGTATCAGTTGGATTGTAGAAATTACAACATTCTTGTTGTAAAACAGCTTCCTGAGAGCAAGCAGTCTCACATCCAAGAACCCCTGCATTTTGTACATGAATAGTTTCTAATTAGAACACAAAGCTACTGTTGCTGGACTTTCATCATTGTGTTTAGCTCCTGTTCCAAGCCTGAGGGTTTCACAAAACAGCCAGGAAGATTGTTCCAGTATCATTTTGTTTTTATGTTTGAATCTCTTATAATTCTAGTTTGCCAGATAATGGGAGAACAAGGAAACTACTGTGCCAAACAAAGCAGTTGGAAAAATGTTTCGATCCCTCCAGCCTGGAGGAAAAACAAACTGCATGGTATTCTGTGAAGAAACAACACAGTCATAATAATTAGATGCTTCTTTTGGGGCCATGATTGAAAATAACAGGTTCTAAAACAAAAGAGGTGGGGGTTGAATAAGTTGGGGATGAAAACCTCGTTATTGTAATTAAGGCTCTGTTTCTTGCAGGAAAAGTGTGACTAATAAAAGCTATGGTGTGTGTGTGTGCGCGCGCGCGGGGGGGGGGGGGGTTGTTCCTAGACAATAGCAAATTGTGTACAGAGCTTTTAAATAGAGTTGGAGAGCACACCAGTGATCACATCTCTTGTTTACAGCCTGGCAAAGTGGATTAGGTTTTAGATTACAGTTACAAAATGTACCACCATTCAATTACATGTATAGCAAACAGCACTTTAGCAACAGTGAACTGCTCTGCCTCCCGGGGTAGTCCTTGGTGTTTGCAGTTTTCTATAGGTCTTGGGAAAGCCCCCTTTAATTTGCATCAGTCTCCTATAGGTTACAGTGGTTCAAATCTTCCCTTAGCCAAAATCTCAGATCCAAAAGAAATGTGCACTTGGAGTTCTGTGTCCCAGCAATTTTTAAAATCTAAATTATCAGGTATGTGAGGGGGGGCAGCAATTGTGGTTGCATGTAAGGGGCAGGATGGTTTAATTCGTCCCCCTCTGGACACTGTTTTCCTCAGCTGAAATGATCCCCAGGGTTACATCAAGCATGTTGCATTGTAGATAGCAGTGAAATGTTTGCAACTTTGCCAGATGGATGAATAGCTTCAACTGCTCCCCACAAAGGCAAACATTCCATGGGATGATTGTGCAAGGTGCTATTTCCCCGTAGAGACCCATAGCATGCATTTTGTATAAAACCAAAAGCAGGTTTTTTTAGGGGATAGGGAGTGTGCAGCATGTTCCAAGACATGTTGCATGGAAAATGGTTGTTGCTCCTGTGTATTTTTTCTCCTTAGTCTTTCTTTGCCCTCATGTTCTTTTTGGTGAGTATGCAACTGACCAGTACAAAGATCAGGCATTGTAATATTGCAGGAAAGTTAATATCACTTCAATGAAACACAACTGGCATTCCTAGTACAAGCCTAGAAGTAAGCCTGAAATGGGACAAGACCAGCTGTTACTGGTACCCACAACCAGCTGTTCCCTACAGCTACAAGACACATCCCAGGAAAAACAGGTGGCACAAACATTCCCCAAGAATCTATACTGGGGAGTGTTTTCATTTTCTACCACCCACTATGCTAAAATACTCTTGGCATAGTGGCATTTTATTCTTAATGTTAAAACATATGTCCCAGAGAGAGAGAGAAAGAGAGAGAGAGAGAACAATATTAGCAAATAATTGATCCATCTGTACTTTGTGTGAAGGAAAGCTGGGAAACAACAGCTCAAAAAAAGAGGATTCCTTGCCATTTGAGAATATTTTTATTTATAATTTTTTATTTATTTAAATTCAAGCCTTATAAATAGTGAAGACTTGAAACAACTATTGATGAACGTTAAAGGAGAAAGCACCAAAGCAGGATTACAGCTGAACATCAAGAAGACAAAAGTAATGACTACTGAGGAATTACACAATTTTAAAGCTGATAATGAGGAAATTGAAATGGTTCAAGATTTTCTATTCCTTGGCTCAATCATCAACCAAAAGCAAAAGACCTCTGCCTGAGACCCTGGAGAGCCGCAGCCAGTCTTCGATAGACGGAGAGTCTGATTCACTATAAGGCATCTTATCATTCCCATGATACATTGTGATATAGTACAAATTGTCCTAAAAGTAGTTACCTGGGAGTAATCCCCATGAAATAAAATGTGACCAACTTCTGAGTAGACCTGCTAAGGATTCCTCCTTATATCTGATAGCCTGTAGTAACAACAACTAAGACCTCATCCTGAAACAAAATTCAAAAACAAGTATAGAGATTTCACTAGAGTATGGTCTGGTTCTTATCAGGAGATAAAATGCATTGGAATAATAAATACAATTTATCGCTTCCCACTAGGGTTGACAACTGACCAGGAGAAAAAAAAATCTTGTTCCTTTAATGTGTAGAAATGGACAGCTGAAGCTTTTCATGGCATGGAGGTAAATAACATCTCCTGGAATTTGCTGCAGATCAAACTGATATTAAATGAACAACTAGAGGAAACTCTGCTCAGCTGGATGGACCAATAGTCTGACTTGCTAGAAAGTATTTTCAGTGTTCAAATGGCATGATCTTCAGGCAAAGATATTCAGTCCAACAGCCACAGTTTCTCAGTTCAGTCACAAAATATTGTGATATATATTGCTTAGGGCAAGAGAACTATATAGATATTGAATCTGTGACAGCTACATGTGCAACAGATAAAATATTACTCTAAGAGAAAAAATTGAGAGTGAAAACAGCTGCATCTTCTGGCTATAATAGTCAAATGCAACTCGAAGACTAAGTTCAAAGCTGGCAACTATGAAATCTTGCCTGGAGATCCTAGCTATTGCATTTAAATTCTTAAAGGCTACAGGAGAGTACGTAGTCACTGAGTCTTTTACCTCATCTATCCATCAGTCCCTTTAAGGCTGCCAACTGACCACACATAAAACTGGCTTGCTCATTTTCTTTGGGAAAAAAAAGGTTGACCCAATGCTCAGAGAACATGGTAAATCTTAACAGGTGACAGAGACAAGGAGGAGTTTCTTAACTCCTACTTTGTTTTTCCACAATTATTTCCAAACCTGGGCCGTCGTCACACGGACATCTCTTCCGTTAAATTTACAGCATATAGCGTCCTACCTGTTATCGGCACAGTAACGTTTCTTTGGGTCACCTAACGGCTCTTCGCGCCGCCAGCTGTCCACACCGAAGCGCTCTGTTCTGTTCTCTCTAACCACGCAGAAGCAGCTCCTCCCCCCTTTTATTTTTTTTTTATTCTGGCGTTTAATTCCGCTATAACGGAATAACTGCATAGAAACATTCTGATAGAGCAAAACATTACGACCCTTTTGTTTTCCCAACTTTGAAATTATATAAATAGCCCGTTGCCCGCAGAAAACTCCCTGTCTGACGTGATCCCCATCGCTGAAGACTCTGCCATGGCAATTGAGTCATTTTTACTTCAGCAGAAAGTTCACATTGTGTTATGTCGTTATGGCGTTATAAGGACATAATAAAATAAAAAAAGGGGAGTCGCAGGAAGAAATGGATTCTGGGATTGAAGGGAGGGCATAGGACGTTGAGAGGCGAAATACATCGATGCGAGGCATTCACACTGAGGCACAAAATAGCGCGACTATCAAGCACAAAGCAGAAGAGAGAAAATCGCTACAGTGTTGGAATAAGGTGGGTGTTTGCCGGGAAATAGCGCCATTTTAGCGCTAAATAAAGGCCCGTGTGACGACGGCCCTGGAAAAAGCAGGACAAACAATATGGGGAATGACTTGAAGAAGATAGAAAACAGCTAGGTACTTTAGGACCTATGTTGTTCAACATTTTAATAATGTTTTTAGAATAATAGAATCATAGAGTTGGAAGGGGTCTTACAAACCATCTAGTCCAACCCCCTGTCCAGTGCAGGATCAGCCCAAAGCATCCCTGACGAGTATTTGTCCATCCGCTCCTTGAAGACTGCCAATGAGGGGGAACCAACTATATCTCTAGGCAGCCAATTCCACTGCTGAATTATTCTTAACATGAAGAAGTTTTTCCTAACATCCAGCTGGTACCTTCCCTCCTGTAGTTTAAACCCATTGTTTCAAGTCCTATCCTTTGTTATCTTATCTTCTGTTCCCTTCCCTCCTATAAGTCACAGCCTTTTAAATACTTAAACCGAGCAAGCATGTCTCCCTCAACCTCCTCTTCTCCAAACTGGACATTCCCAAGTCCCTCAGTCTTTCTTCGTGGGGCTTGGTCTCCAGGCACCTGATCATCCTGGTTGCTCTCCTCTACACCTATTCCAATTTGTCCACATCTTTTTTGAAATGAGGCCTCCAGAACTGCACACAATACTCCAGGTGAGGCCTAACCAACATGGTCTAAAGTGGAACAATGTCATCCTGTGATTTGTTGATACACACCAGATAGCATTCACCTTTTTTGCTGCTGCATCACACCGACTGCTCATATTTAGCTTTCTAACCACTCGTATCCCAAGATCTTGTTCACACACACTGCTGCCCAGAAGTATATTGCTCATCCAGTATGCATGCTTTGGATTTTTGTTACTCAGATGCAGAACCCAGCACTTATCCATGTTAAATTACCTCTTATTCAAATCTGCCCACTTTTCCAGTGTATTCAGATCTTGTTGAATTCTATCTCTGTCTTCAAGGGTGTTTGCTACTCCTCCCAGTTTGATGTCATCTGCAAATTTAATTAGTAATACCTTCACACCCTTGTCCAGATCGTTTATAAAAATATTGAAAGCACTGGCCCCAGAACTGAGACCTGTGGCACTCCACTGGATATCTCCCTCCAATCAGACATAATGCCATAGACAACTACTTTTTGGGTACCATTATCCAGCCAGTTCCCTGTCCACACCCCTCTAGTTTACCCATCAGAACAGCATAAGGAACCTTGTCAAAAGCTTTATTGAAGTGCAGATGAAATTCATTGATGGCAATCTTGTGATCTAATAAGCCTATCACTCGGTCATAGAAGGAGATCAGGTTTAGGTGAGGGCATAGAGGAGTTGCTTACCAGATCTACAGGTGACACAAAGCTAGGAGGGTTTGATAGCACTGAAGAAGTCAGAATCAAGATTCAAAGCTATCTTGACAGGTTGAGACACTGGGCTAAGAACAACAAAGTGAATATCAACAGGGATAAAAGTAAAGTCTTATATTCAGGTACCAAAAAAAAAAAGGAACAAGGATAGAATGAGGGGTGGGGACTCTGGGGAGACCTGGCTGGGCATGTGAAAATACACGTGAAAAGGATCTTGGTGTCTAACAGTGCAGTTCTATGCAGAGTTACTCCAGTCTATTGAAATCAAAGGGATTACACTGGTATAACTCTGCATAGGATTGGACTGTTAGTGGATCACAAGCTGAACTTAAACCAACAGTACAATGCCGTTGCCAATAAAGTGAATACAATCGTGGGCTGTATTAATAGGAACGTAGTGTCCAGATCACAGGAAGTAGTAGTTCCACTCCATTCTCCTGTGGTCATCAGGTCCATCTAGGGCACTGTGTACAGTTTTTGACATCATACTTCAAAAAGAAAGTGAACGAACAAGAGTGCATCCGGAGGGGGATAACCAGAACTGTGATCTGGAAACCAAGACTTATGAGGAAAAGTGAATATGTTTAGCATGGAAAAGCAAAGATTAAGGGGAGACATGATCACTGTCACACAGAAACTGGAGCAGATATTCTGTCTTGCTCCAAAAGACAGGATTAGAGCAAATAGGCGCAAATTTCAAGAAAGCAGTTTCTGGCTGAAGAAAATGCCTAACTACAAGAACTCTTCAATGGTGGGATGGGGTGTCTCAGGAGGTAGCGGCTTTCTAGGACTGGATATCTTTAAGCAGGGCCTGAATGGGGAAGCAATAATTGTATATTCCTGCACTGAGCAATAGGTTGGGTTAAATGGCATCTAAGACCCTTACAGTTCTACTGTATGACACTAGCTTGTTCTGCAAAAATCTCAACAAGTGAAACTTTTCAGCCAGCCATGCCATCCCTGCTGGTGGTGGGAGATGCCCAGCTCCTGCCCCCCCCACTGCCACTCACTTGGCCAGGGAGTAGGGATCTAGGGGGAGGTATACATGCAAAGGTCTCTCACACTTCCTTGTTATTGTGGGAAATGATGTTATTTTCTGGTGTGATGCACATGCTATGAGCCACTCAGGGGCAGGGGGGGCGATTTGCCCCAAAATTTACAAGATACTGGTAGAATGTGAAAAGGAAACAAGCACTGATGCCTACCTTAACTGGGAGGATTTTCTCCTACTACTTATGTTAATTGAGGACCTGCCAACCTTATACGGATAGTAGAATAGTAGGATAGTGAAAGGGTGCATGGCAGAAACCTCAACCATTTTCAGATTTATTAGTTGTACAATGTTATGTAATGTGCCTGCACGTCACTGCCTTTTATTTGTATTTAAATATTCATACGGGGTGGGGGGTTGAGTACAAACTGAAGGTACTCAACACAGCTTATAAAAATTAAAAATATAATATAAATAAATTAACAAGCAAACCATGTCTTGGGCATTCCTGGACTCAGTGGCTGGTTCATATAAAGTTTGAAGTAATGAGCCACAGACTAAGAGCCAAAAGGCCAAGAGTTAAAGTAGCTAAAGACTCCCACTTCTGTCCATGCCCAAGTAGCAATCCCATTTTCCTGCTACTGGTAAAAGGACCCCTGATGGCACTCCACTTCCCCCACCAGCACTTAATGGGACAGCGGGGTGAAAATGGGAGGGACCAAATGGTACTTGCTGGCTGCATAACTGGATGCTCTAGGATTCACCCGAAACTCTATGGCTTTACTGTAGAGTTTTGGGTGAATCCTAGAGCACCCCATGACTCAGTAACATCATTTCTGGTTACACTGCCAGAAATGAAGTTGCTGCATCAACAAACACCATCTCTATAAGCCTTACTCTCCACAATCACCTGGAAGTTTTTAGACACCAGCTGGCAACTGTATACTCACATTTTATATCTGCCACAGGAAGGGAAAAGCAAAAGCTCAGCAAGGCTATGACAACATTATTTTGTCCTGTAGCATTTTACAAAGTTTGCAGCTGCATATATTAGAGTGATAGCTTCACCATGCATACAGCAAGGAAGCTAATTACATTTAATATGCCATTACAAACTTTCACAAAGAGACTCTCTACATGAGACATCTTACACAAGGATGCTCAAGTGAAGGGAGAAGCAATGTTAGCCAGGAAGCATAGTTTTAAAAGACAGAGTTGACAAAGATTGCTCCTCAGAGGGTTTGTTAATTTCATCTTTGCCTCCCAGAAGGCTCTGTCAATTTCACCTCCCCTTTTGGGAGGTAAAGATGAAATTTAAAAACCCTCTGAGGAGCAAATTTCTGGGTTCTGTCTAATAAAACTACCTTCCTGTAGAGAGGAGAAATTAACAGAGCCTTTGGCTCTGTCTTTTTAAACTACTCTTCTCAGCTAACATTGTGTCTCCCTTCACTTGAGCATCCTCATGTAATTTGTCTCGTGTAGAGAGACTCAAAAGTGTTGCCATGTGGATTGCATTTTTTCTCACTGTGGTGAAAGTCTTACGCAGCCACTTTACCATGAGCAGTTAGTTCATTTGATCCTGCAACAAAATCCTTCACCTCAGTTTGTCCTCAGTCTGCCAGAGAGAAGAAGCAACCAGGTGACCGATTTGCCACCCAGCCAGCAAGAGGCCCTCCTCCTTGGGTTATCTGACTGTAATGTAGCCCTACTTTTTCAGCTGTCAGAACTCTGGGACTTAGTGCAGCCTCCCTTCTCATCCAGCTGCTATGAAATTAGTGCTGGGCCCCAATTTCTTTTTCATTTTAAATGAGAGATTGCCAACAAAGATACTTGTTCCTGAACCCTGAAGCTGTTTTTAATAATTTCAATCTGGGCCAGTCTAATCCATTTTTCTTTGTAGTTCACTTAGACTGAAATGTGCTTTCAGTCAAGATCAAACTCTTTCCCAGCATTAAGACTTTTTAAAAAAGCTTCCATTGTATCTCATTTGAACTCCAGAGGGGCTTGTTTCTCACTGCTACATGCCATTCTTTAAGCATTGCCTTTGTTACTGTTGCTTTTAATGTGTCATTTTTGAAGCTGGCCAATGTTCGTTGGGTGCTGTAGGCCTGACCATGCTCCCAGAGGGAAATGAGGACCTTCCTCTTGGTATGCTGAATCTGATGTTGTGGAAGAAGTATATGAAAATATGTTATGGTATAAACCAAAACATTGCAGCCATCTGTTTAAAATTGCATCCAATGTAATTATATAATACTGTGCCTAATGGGTGACTGGCTTATCCAAATATTTAGAGAAAGACCCTGACAGTCTACAGGAGGAAAGCAACATCTACCCAGTGTTTTCTCCCTCATTAACTATTGGGTCTGTTTTGTAAGATTTATTATCCAAGTATAATATAAAGAGACTGATCTTTTGCAGTAAATCAATTCAACCAGTTGCCCTTTCATGCCCTTTCATCTTCAGAGGGCTTAGCCATCAAAGTTTTATTCTCCTAGGGCAGTGGGCACACCATCCCGTTCATCATTCAAGGATGATTAATATAAAGTGATGACTTGCTTGTGTGAAACAGCTTTCACGGATTTTAAAAATGGTGCTCAAGTCTACAACATACTCTTGAATGGTGCCATTCACACCTTTACACACGAGTCATGGAGTGATAAGATATGTAGCAACAAACATACATGGGTGAATAATTTCTTACAGAATATTTTTGGAAAACACCAAATAATTACCTGGGGGAGGGAGTTGCTTAAATGACACAGGCATGCTAAGGTCCTTTTTTCTTGTTCCAAGGGTTATCAGTGAGGGGGGATCACTTGCCTCCACCTCTCATTTCCAATCACCACTCAGAGTGCTGGCAGGAGAATTTTTTTTTAAATGGCCATCAGGCCAGTGGCATGATGTCACTTCCTGGGAAAACACAGAAGTGACATCAGTCCTTCCTCGAAATCACTGGCAATTTCTAGAGAGGCATGACATTACTTAAAGATTTTTCCTGGAAGTGACATCATGTCTTCAGCTTCCCACCTCTCAGTCTCCAGGCAAAGCTTGGCAACCCTACTTGTTACTAATCTGATTTTATGCAAGTTTTGTATAAACTGTTCTACTTCCGCATGTTTTTCAAAACTCATTCCACAACCATCAACCACACCTACAGGCAATTCTGACAAAAGAGTTAGAAAATGACATAATTCTCTTGTGTGATTCTCTCACATCATGGAGAGGGCACAACACTGCTGCTAATACCCTGACTTAGAGGCTAGACCCTAGAGGCCGGTGCATGGATGGAATGAACATAATTTGCTGGGTTTTTTTGTTTTGTTTCTTTGTTCAAACATTTTAACCCACCTTTCCTCATGGTCCAAGGCAGCTTACAATAGATTTAAAACATCTACAATTACAATAATTAAAAAAAAAGCTTTCTTTTGGATCCAGCACCAATGGGTGGGACTGCAGGCTAGCCTAGAGGAAGCTTATATTGGTCTTCTTGGACCACCGGCTGCACAGCCCAGCCTTCCCTAAGATCATCTCCTTGTTCTACAGAATTTGGGGGGGGGGGCCTTTTCCATAGAGGGGAATAAATCTAACCCTTGTTGAGTCAGGCCGGAACTTGAATTTCTTTATTTGTCAAGGCTTGCTGAGTGATCTCCCAGAAGTCTGAAGGGAAAGGAAGTTTTCATCACACAAATGTGGGTGAAGATCTAACTCAATTAAAGCCTATTAAAGAAGGTGGGAACTAACAGCTGATTAAAGTTTATTTTGTTTAAATTAACTGGCTGTTATGAAAGGCTGTACATGGGAAGCGGAAATGCCCGGAGGACTGCCACTTTCTTCTGTGCAGAGCTCTTCTGCCATTCAGCACTGCGTGGCCAGCAGGAAAACAAAGTTGTCTTCAGTGTTGGGAGAAGCTTTGCCTGCTGAATTTCTGGCAGTCAAGCAGCTGTCACAGGCACAGGAGCCCTTCCAGGAAAAAAGCTGACCTGACAAAATTCGATTAGCATTTTGCATTGCTGACAATTTGCACTGGGATACTGTTAACATATTTCCCAGACATGATTTTTTTTCCCATATCAAGAGAGGTACTGAAATGTGAGGACATAAAACTATATAATCGCCTCCCTCACTTGCATACCTGCATTCTGAAGCCTAGGAAAGACTTTTTAGCATGCCTGTAAGCAATGTAAAAAAACAGTATAAACTGTTTTTTTGGGTACCCATTTTGCGGTATATAAATGAAATAAATCTATGAAATATAAATGAAGATGGGAAGCAGATAAAAGGTAAGTTGGTTAGTGGGTTTGAAGGAGAGAAGGGTGTAGGGAAGGTGAGCCTATGGAGGCTGCCAGGAAGAGGGCAAAAGAAAATAGCATGGAGAAGGAGGGACAAGGAAATGTGAAGTACCCCCGCAACTCCTTGCAGGTTCTACACCATGTAACCGGGCCTGGCTCAGCCAGCCCCACACAACTGTCCCATAGGGGAGAGGCTGCTGGGGGGTGAGGTGATGACAAAAGGGCCAACAAAGTTGGGTGGAAAGGAGAAAAGAAAGCAGATAGAGGCTATGGGGAGGTAGGGAAGGGAAAGAGGACATGGTGGGGGAGGGCAAAATGAGGTGCCCCCACAAGTCCTTGCTGGTCCCCCACTTGTTTCTGAATATATTATTTGGCACTGAATTACTAAAACTAGTGCGTTCACTTTTCTTTCGTGGTAATCTGACTCTAGGATGGGGAAGAGGTGGTGGTGGTGGTGGTTCTGCTCAAGATAATTGGAAGGAACTACTGGACTTTACTTTGGGTAAACATGGTTAGGAACAAACTTTAAAGGTGAGATTATAAACATATTTACTTGGAAATAAGTTCTGCTGGACTCAGTTGGAAACCTTTGAGTAAACACGTTTGGGACTGAATGGCAAAATTTCCTCCTTTAGATTTTCACAAGATACCAGATGTGCCTGATAGCAAGATTCAAGTGCAGTTGTACCTTAAAGACCAACAAGATTGTCAGGGTATAAGCTTTTGAGAGTCAATGCTCCCTTCATCAAAGGTGCTCGATGTGTCTCCTAAGCCTTTGGGGGGGGGCTCTTCTAAGAATGGGCATGATTTCTGCTTCAGAAGTGGAGCCATGATAACATGTGACAGAAAACACAATACAAATCTTGTGGCACCTTAAAGATTAACAGATTTATTATGATCTGATCTTCTTATGATGTAAAGCTCACTTCATCAGATGCATGAAGTGTATCATCAGTTGGTATACATCATGAGTAGAGAGGAAAAAGTGGAATTAAAAGTCCATGGAATGCAACAGGTATAGCCTGTGACATTTCTATGTAAACCTCAAATATATACAAGATGAGTATCAGAATAGCTTTACAGTCACGAACTGTGACTCTTGTATGTCTTGACCTTTTAATGCTGCAGTTTACCATTTTTATTTTCTAACTAGGATATGCTTCATGCCACTGGTAAAGTGGACTTTAGTCTACAAAAGCTTGTCATAAAACAAATCAATGTGATTTTTGTTGTTTGTTCGCCTGCTTTTCCGTCAAGGCAAATTAGACTGTGAGGAGTCATTTTACAAACAAGCTCTTTGTCCATATAAAAAGTGTTGCCTAAATGAATTTCTGAGAGAACAAATTAATTCATCAAAAGGGAGAAACAAAAGGTGTGGCCTGAAGCCAACAAAGAAATGAAATCCTTTCTTTTGACAGGCTTGGAGATGCTAAGAGGAGCTTAAATTTAATCCAGTTCTACAGGTGATTTATTGCTTTTTATCTCCATGAATCTGGGCCCCATGGTGCAGAGTGGTAAGATGCAGTACTGCAGCCCAAGCTCTGCTCACAACGACCTGCATTCGATCCTGGCGGAAGTTGGGTTCAGGTAGCTGGCTCAAGGTTTACTCAGCCTTCTATCCTTCCAAGGTCGGTAAAATCAGTACCCAGTTTCCTGGGAGTAAAGCGTAGATGACTAGGGAAGGCAATGCCAAACCACCCCATAACAAGAGTCTGCCAAGAAAACATCGTGATGCGACATACCCCCATGGGTCAGTAATGACTCGGTGCTTGCACAGGGGACTTCCTTTACCTTTACCCAGGGCTTATTTTCAGTGGGAACGTGGTGGAACAGAGTTCCTGCACCTCTTGAAAATACTCGGCAATAGGGCTTGAAAATAATATGATTTCAAAGAATCCTGTGTGTTTCTTCCTCATTTCCCTCTTGAGAGTTCCACCACCTCTTTTCCCAGAAAAAAAACCCTGCCTTTACCTATCTCCATGAATGCTGCCTCCCACTCAGAGACAACACCAGGCGTTCTGAGTTCATAGTGGTTTCACACATGCCCTTCTGCCTATGCTGTCAGACCCTAAATATGCCATCAACTTTTGTCATTGACTGTAATGAGACCATGCTTCAGACATGGCTATGCTACTGAAAGCAAGTTGGTATATAAAGGGAAAACCCAAGGGAGAGCAAGGAGGAGGAGGATAAGGGAGATGACATTTATATACTTCAAAACTACAAACACAAATTGTCAGAGCTACAGTGTAAATGGGTGGAGGTGTCAGAAAAGCTGGGAAGATCAAGTGAGACTGAGTAATACTCTTTAAACAAACATGGAGATTCTAACTGGTAATGTGATCAAGAAAGTAAGATGTCAACAAATTAATCAAATTTTCTCTTTATTTGCTATGACCTAGTTGGCTTTTTAAAAAGATTTTAAAATACACTGTGTAAATTTATACCCAAATTGGCTGGAAACAAGTGCCCAGTTCTCCATGTGTAAACATTTTCCATCTGTCAGAGCCCATATACATCTTGTACTCAGATATGTGCCCCCAAGAACAAAGAGTGAAATAAGACTCAGCACCTCCAGGTCAAGCCACAGACATGCATTTGTCACCTGAAGGTTTGCATGTGTGAGGCTGCAGCCATACATCAAATACCATGGACAGAATTTTCAGACTACCTTATATTGCTTCAGATGAAAAGCATTTCAACAGGCACAGTTTATGTCTTTAGTTGTAAGTCATCAAGTGAAGTACACACACTTGTTTGAGTAGACCATCAACCATTTATTCTTATGGAGAGGTTGGCATCCCTATAATGACAGCTTTCCTTAACATTATCCCATCATCATTCCTAAAAAGGGACATAGGACATCCATACTCTGGATTTAACTAGTTTATTAATTGGTTTACATCAAACTATTCTACTTTTTAAGGGTGAGTTGTGTTAGGTAGTCCTTTTAGGTAGTCCTTTTAGGTAGTCCTACAGTGTCTGGGCAATCCCACCCTGACTCCCAAAGGAGCTAACAATTTCTTTATTGCTGACTTTATCTCATCCACATACACCTATCTGGAAAGGTGCTACACTTCACCACCCTTATCCAGCATGCCAAAGACAACTCAGGATTTGGATGATGTTGCTTAGCACTAAGGGTATCCCCCACTCAAACCTTCTCACCACAGGAAAGAATAATGGGCTGTTCAGGAATAACCTTCCATCATGCCTCATGGCTCAGTTCACCCTATCTATCACTAACAACCTATCCTCTTACTGCCAAACTAGTTACAGCCCAATCCAGGGTTCCTCACAGGCACTATGGCACCCACCAGTACCTCCCCTGGCACCAGCTGAACTTTTCAGAAAGTGAGCAGGGCCTCTGTAAAGCACGGCAATAGCAGGTACAACCAGGCTTTGCTTAGTTAATGTGTAGTTCCATTTCCCCTTCAGGATATTCTTTTTATCGTCCCATTTCTTTCTCTCGTCCCTCTCAAATTTTCCTTCATTTCTTTTTATTCGCCAATCTCTTTCTTGCTTCCCTCTCCCTTTTGGGCTTTTCTTCCTTTCTATTCTCTCTTTTCCTTCCCTTCATTCCTCCCTTCAGTTGAGCTTTTATGGTTACAAACCTCCAGGTAGGGCCTGGAGATTTTCTGGAATTATAGCTCATCTCCAGACTACAGAGATCAGTTCCCCTGGAGAGCATGGCAGTTTTAGAAGGGGTACTGTATGGCATTATACCCCGATGAGGTCTCTCTATTCCCCAGGCTGCACCCACAAGTGTCCTGGAATTTCCAAACCCAGAGCTGGTGGTAACCCTCTGATCTCTCATTCATTTCTTTTTATTCCCCTTTTTATTCATTTGCAAAGTAAGGACCATGGTACTGTGTTTGGCCCTGCCTCCTGTGGCAGCCATTTTAGGTTTGTCTGTGCTCCTGTGGCATCTTGGGATGGTTCTCACCACTCCCCTCAAAATTCCAAAGGTGTGCACAGAGTCAAAAAGTTTGGGGACTCCTGGTCTCAGTCCATAGATCAGGCCTAGTTTCTTTTTCTATCCCCTGACAACATGAAGCAATAGGATCGCCAGGTCCCCTTACCCTCCTGGCAGCATTTCCCTTTTCTTTGGTCCCATAATGCTCCTCACATGCACGAAAAGCACACGCTCTCCAGGTGGCCAGGATCTTCACCAGCACAGAGGTCCTCACCCACAGTACACCGGTTATAATGGTCAGTGGGCCTCACAGTGCACCAAAAGGGCGAATAGTCCGATACTGGCTGAAGGAAGAAACAGGGAAAAAGCCAACCCACAAAATAGAAATGCTCGCTAGAGCCACACACACTCACACGATATTTTGTTCCCTAAACTAAGACACACACTTTTTGCAGAGGTCTGGAAGATTTTCTCTTACGTCAGTTCGTCCGAAAACACGCGTGTCGACTCACGTGTTTTCACACGAACTGGGTTGCCTGCATTCTCCACCAGTAAATTGTTACCAGAACTGCTCATTTAATGGGGGAATTAGCTTGCAGTCTGGATTTTAATTAGTGCGGATCTTAACCAGCTATACCAGGGTCCCTCTTTCAGATCACTCGTGCAATAAAGAGGCGAGACTAATAAAGATAAAACGTGTTTTACTAATAGTGTTGCGTATGCCTAAAATAACACACACAAACAAGGTACATACAAGAACTAGAAAATAAAGAGTTGGAAAAATAGAGCCGGTTGCATTAGCAGGAGAGCCCACTTGAGATCGACGGAACTGAGTATACTCACCTGGTCATGGCGTGGAAGAAAGATGTAGCAGCGAAGCGTGGTGGTATCTAATGCCTGCACTAGACCCGTAGAGAGAGGCAGTGGAGGTTCAGGATAGGAATGGCATGCACACCTCATGGCCGGGGAGGCCGGCTTAAATACCCCAAAACGTACCCTGGGGCAGGTGCCTTTCCCTGTGGTTCTCAAAAGGGGAACAAAGGCTTGATGGCTCTATAACTACCCTTAATGGGCCACTTTAGTGTCTAATTGTAAGATTGTGACACCTCAGGAAGAGGGGACAAAGGACGGGAGGGGAGTGCCGGACGCGTTGATTGGATCAGCCAGGAAGCTGGCGTTGTCTTGACGGCATCAGCTCTGGAATGTGGTGGCTGCATTGAGATGTGTCCATTAGCTCTTGCTCTTTTCTACTGGAAAATCCAGGCAGCCATGTTATAAGACATTTTGCCACACTCATCTATATCAGCTGACTAGTAAAATTCTCTTGGAAGGATTACTCAGGGGTAAGAGAGCACAGCTTTCTCTCTCTACTGGTCTATGTCTTCATTTTTTGACATAACAGTATGTTGCAACCAGTAAGGATACTCTCAGAATGTTTTCTCTTATATGTTTTGGTTCATTTTTGTATAGATGTTGTTACTCGCTTTCTTTATTATTGTTATTACATGCATTTGTTGTATGATACTCTTGTTTCCACTGATTTCAATAGGAAACATACTTCTGCTTGTAATTTTCCCCATTCATTTGGAATACAATTCTTAGGAACTGTATCACTTCCTCAAGATGTTTTTCCTGACAAATTACACGAAGATAGGGGACAGCGTCCCCATTTTAGAGGGAATTAATGTTCACATTCTCATTCTCAGAACAGGCAAGGGAGACATGAGATGGTGGCATGTAGTAAATTGTTTTTCTTTACCTACATGTGGAATGGGGCTATTTTAAAATGAAAACAAAGTATGCAGGCATGGAGAGCTCCCCCTTCCCCCATCTAACCTTCCTGAGCTTGCCTGATTTCAGCATTTGTTTCCTGAGCCAAGTGACTTCTGGTATTTAGACAAGACTTACCTACCTTGATGATGAAATGTTACTCACTATTGAAGGGGGACAAAACATTTTGTAATGTTGAAATAAAAGAAGCTAATACTCAGGGATCAATCTGCATTTGTACTAGAAGAACTCTTGGCTAACAATCAAGAATATAGTACCAAATATTTACATTAGAGTTGCACCCACATCATCTGTTTTCAATGCTGTAAACTTCTTGGGCTTAAAGATTTGGTAAGAGCCTAAAATGTGTGCTAGGAAGAAGATAATTTAAGAAGATAATTAGCTTAGGTGAGTTAATAATATTTGCATAGTAACAATAGCTATTCTTTCTTTTTCTTGGACAGACGTAAACTTTGTTACACTTAATGAACCTGTCTTTTGAAATAGGACACATGGTTTCTACTGAACTGGTAGAATTTTTCTAGTTCCTGTGAAACATCTTTCCAATATCATGTATGAATGACACTAAGGACAGCTGCATACAAAATGGCATCTGTGCAGAAGATACAGCGTCTCTGTTGCTTGTGACTGCTGTCACCATGTGGAAAGCTACCAGCTTCTTTTTATCCATACCACTGCAATGCCACTTGAGAGCACTGCTGCCGGAGAAAGAGGTTGCTATAGCCATAATGCCCCAAACACAAAAAAGGTTTGCTACATACATCCTGTTACCATCTGGAACAAATTTAAGTCTCTCTTCATGGTGGTGGCTTTGTAGGCCCCAACCCTTATATTTCTAACAGATAGGCGTGTGCTTTCACAGAAGCTGTTCCTCATATTATTGAAGCATCATAAATGCAAACAGTTTCTAAAGAAATCTTTGTCTATGTGCATGAAAGAAAGAAGGCTTTTTTCCTAAAGAAACCCATTTAGATTCAACTTCAGAAACCTGAGCTATAGCCATTCTCAAATGAAGCTGCTTGTTTCGTCTGTTTATGCACAGTAGGACCAAAGAACTTTAGGTATGCGAGAGTCTCTCCTACAGAGCTAGGAAGTCAAAACACTATTAAATAACAGATAGCAAATGCAAAATGATACATGTTATGTACCTTGCCATGAATTTACTTTCCACAAGAAGCAAATGGAGGAAAACTGAAAAGAAACAACCTTTGTCCCTGGCTACAGTTAGATGACATTGTATAGTATTTTCTTAAAGGTATATAAATCTCTATTTATTTATTTATTTATTTATTTATTTATTTATTTATTTATTTATTTATTTATTTATTTATTTATTTATTTGCAAGGTTTTTATTCTTGCCTTTCTGCCCTCACAGGGCCATCAAGGCAGCTAACAAGTTTAAAACATACACATTAAAATCTCATCTTAAAAGCCACTAAAACCAACACATAACTATATCATTAAAAGAATTTAAAATCACAATTTAAAATAAATACAAAAGATAAAAAAGTTAAAAATACTGGGGAGGGAAGAGGGTTCACTAAGGGAATGCCAAGCGAAACAAAGAAGTCTTCTTCCACTGGTGAAAGGCAGCAACAGAAGGGGACAGGCAAATCTCCCTGTCCCCCTATACAATAAACATCACTGTAATACTGAGAATAAGTATTGTGCTGACATTGTTGGTTCTTTCCCATGGAATGATAATTTATGAATGTCAACATTTAACTTGGGGAGGTTCTGGTTGTCTCTTCTCAGGCAACAATGATTCAAAAATATCTAGGGTCAACTGCCAAGTTGCTTATTCCAGCAAAAAGATTTCCCTAAAGTTCATGGGAGTCTCTCCTGACTAAGGAGAATGTCAGGACTGCATAATTATTAAGGGTTGACCCTTCAGGTTACAGCATGCCCAATTTTTCTTTGAGAAACATGACACACAGCTTCTGGGACTGTTCAGTGGCCTTTAAAATAATGCAATAGTTTCCAAATGGAAAAATGTTGACTATTTTTATATCTGAATGCAGGGAGAGTTTTCAATGTACCCTGTTCGAGCTCTTGAGTAACACAAGCGATTTATTTTCATTCCTCCTATACCAAGATAATGGGTTGGATCTGTACTAAATTTTGTGTCAGTGGAAAGGAACTTTCCTGCCTTCCTCCTCCATTGCAGCCTCATGACCTCTGGGAAATGCTTCTGCTATGGCATAGGGTACCATGAGGAAGGGCTGTAGCAGAAAAGGGGAATTGCTGGAAATTGCCAGTTTAGTCTGGATTCAACCCATCTTTTGATTGTTTCCCATATTCCTTTGTGCATTTCACAAGCATGATTAATAACTTTAAGATGCAACTAAGCATGTGTCAAAGAGTTCCACCCATCAGAGGTGTACTATGAGAAACCATCTCTTTGTAACAGAAAATGGGAGGTCTGCTTTGTACAAACTATGTTTCAGACACTAAGCAAAGTAGGTTTATCATTAGCTCTTCCATTTCCATGTTCTCTTACAAGCCTGTTCTTGCTATTAGCAAATATGATTAATCTTTTAATTCTGAAGCATCTTAAAGTTTCGAAGTCTTCTGCAGATAAGAGACTATTGTCTAGTGAAAATTTCATACCTTGACTTGCAATCTCAAAGGTTTGGAAAGTCAGCTGAGAGGTGGAACAATAACATATAACTGCAGAATGAGGAGGAAAAGGATTGAAGTGGCTGGTGAAGCAATTACCCTTCACCCATCCAGTATCTTGGAGTTGTGATTAATATGTTACTATTCATATGTTACTGAATGGCCTGGTTATTATCTTTCCTATCATCAGTGGATGGATAGTACATACAAAACCCTACTGATATTAAGTTATTCAAACATTGTGAAAAGGGAATGGGATGCAGTCATAGTAATGATCACATTGCTCAAGTAGCATGCTTCAGGCGGAAGCTTACAGATTTCCATTCAGAAAGGCTGGACATTATTTCTATGATGGTTTGACAAACATTATTTGTAGATGATTTCCACCCCCACCCCCACACATTCTTTATTACATTTATCTCCCACTCTTCTTTAAGGTAGCATGTATAGTGTTATCTACAACAGCCCTGTGGGATGAACTAAGCATTAGATTGTCTAATGAGCTTCTAGGGCCTCTTTACAGGTTTTATTTGGTATTATTAGATTAGATGGGGGGATTGGGGGTTTATTGTTATATATGCTGTTTTAATTATGTATTGTACACTGCCTTAAGCCATGGGTAAAGGTGGGAAAGAAATGATTTCAAAAATATAAATGAATACATGTTTGTTAGCACAGGGACTTTTTGTCAAATGTTCAGTGGGAGTTTTGTGCTCCCAGACTCACATAAGCTTCTTTCTCCATGCATCCAGGGAGAAGCAGTGGCTGTCTTCCCCTCTTCCCCTCCTCAAGCTGTCCCCTAGAGTTGCTATTGACTCCATTGTGAAATGTATGTGCAGTCCAGTAAATCATGTGATTTTCACAGGGCTCATGTAAGTCTGGGAGGCACAAGACTCACCTTCTGAACATGGGGGAGAGAGACAAAAATTCAAAGCCTATACCTGGAGATGAGAGCACTGAAGATTTGTGGGGAGTGGAACATATGCTAGGAAACACTAATTTGCAGAAAAGCACAGAAACAAAAACCTCAGGGCATATAACTCATGGTTTCCAATGTCTCTACACTAATGCGCAGAGTATGGGAAACAAGCAGGAGGAGTTTGAAGTCCTGATACAGGAAGGAGACTATGACATAATAGGCCTTACTGAAACTTAATGGAATGACACTCACAATTGGAATACTAGGATTGAGGGATACAACTTGTTCAAAAGGGATAGACAAACAAGTAAGGAGGAAGGAGTAGTATTATTTGTAAAGGAGGTATATACTTGTGAGGAAATAGATGTATCTGAGCATAGAAGTTCAGTTGAGAGTCTCTGGGTGAAAACAAAAGGAGAAAGAAATAATAGTGATACTATGGTGGGGGTCTGCTATAGACCACCAAGCCAGGCAAAGGACGTGGATGAGAAACTTCTAGAACAAATTATAAAGTTCATAAAGAGATGGGACACAGTGGCCATCATGGGAGATTTCAATTACCTGGATATCTGTTGGAAGTCTAACTCTGCTAAAAATGAAACGTCAAATAAATTCCATCCTGTCTTGTCTTGCTGACAACTTCATTTTTCAGAACGTAGAGAGGGAAACAAGGGGATCTGCTATCTTGGACTTGATATTCAACAACAGGGAAGAACTGGTTGACGAGGTGAAAGTAGTGGGCACCCTGTAATGACCATGTAATTCTGGAATTCACAGTCCTGGGGAAGGGAAAAGCTGTACGTAGTCAGACATACAGGTTGGACTCCAGGAAAGCAAATTTTAACAAACTGAAAGCTATGCTGGGTAGAATCACATGGTCAGAAATACTTAAGGAGAAGGGAGTTCAAGAGGGGTGGGAATTTCTTACAGACAAAATATTGAAAGCACAATCACAAACAATTCCTATGGGAAGGAAAAACAGGAGGAGCCTAAAGAAGCCAAGGTGGCTCTATAAACATCTTTCTAATGAGTTGAGAAATAAAAAAGACTCATTTAGGAAATTGAAGGAGGGCCTTATAACCAAGGATGAATATAAACAAATAACCAATGCTTGTAAGGAGAGTATTAGAAAAACTAAAGCTCAGTATGAGCTTACGCTAGCAAAAGATGGTAAAAACAACAAAAAAGGTTCTTTGCTTTTGTTCAAAGCAAGAAAAAGAGCAAGGACATGGTAGGCCCATTGCAGAGGTAGAAAGTGAAATTGTAACAGGTGATGAAGAGAGGACAGAACATCTTCTGGGCATGGAGCAAGGGTCACTGGGTGTGTGGGGGGGGAGTTGTGAATTTCTTGCATTGTGCAGGGGGGTGGACTAGTTGACCCTAGAAGTCCCTTCCAACCCTATGATTCTATTAGTCTATGATCTGATTCAAACTATAACATAAAGAGGCCAGTAGTGCTATTTTGGTGCCGTTGGATGCAAAAACAGCTGCCCCAGAGCCTCCAATTTGTCCCCCTCCCCTTCCCCATTGAAAAGAACAGCCATGAAAACTATGAGAATGAAAGAAAGCTAACAAATTTTAAGTCCAACTCAGGAGCGCTGCACCAGAAAACTACCCAGTCACGATACCGAGTCACTTCTTTCTATTTCAGCGTAAAATTGTATATAAATGTATGAAGAATAATTATGACCCAGCCTTGAACTGGAAGGTGTGAGGCCAAAGGGTCAGTGAACTTAACCGTAATTTGCAGTGCATCCTAGCCAATGCACTGTTCTGCCAAAGGCCTTGTGTATTAAACCTATCCTCACATACAAACAGCCTCCTAATTTAAAGCAGCTATTCCAGAACAATAACAGGTCACCTGATAGGAACACAAACCAAGGAATTAGCCATGGAACACACCCAGCTGCTAACTGTGGTCTCAGGCAACACTATTACAAGACTTAGCAATATCAGCTCTGCAATCTACCTGCTCACCTGCATCATAATGTGTGCCAACACCTGTCAATAATGAACTTCTGCTGTGTCCATATAACAAATAGGTTAGTCAATGCATTAAAAATTATGGACAGAATTCTGACATCAAAAAAGGCAAAGCTCAAAATCAGCAGACAAACATTTCAGTTTTGCAGCTCAAGTCACCATTACTCAACAAAAAACTTAAAAAGGAAACTGCAGCACAGAACAGCTGAATTAGGACCAGGAGGTTTGATGTGATCCAATAACAGCTCAGTTGCGATAATGTTGGGTGTTTAATTTAGTATGCCTCATGAGACTGTGCCATCATTCAGAATGGTCACTGTATCATCTTATATTTCATTTCTTTTTGAGCTCATTACTTTAAAATTTTCTCTTTGCTGTGTACACACTCAAACACATACATACATCTGCCACTTGGACACATACATCATGCCTCCAATGAAATGGATTCCAGTCCACAAAAGCTTATGCCACAATAATTCTGTTAGTATTTATGATTCTACAAGATTCTTCTGATTTAAGTAATATCACTTATTTGAAGAATGTGTACTCACTGGATTTTGCAAAACATCCATCCTGTTTATGTAGAAAAATGGCTTTAACTGTGCTTGATAGAGAACCATGAATTCTTTTTTAAAAGGTTATGTGAAAATGTTGATATATCTGTTTTCCATTCAGAGATCATTTTAAACCAAGTTATTTTTAAAGAACGCTTAATACAATTGATTTTTCAAAATTATGGATTTTCATTCCCCCAGAAGCATGATGACTTATTCAAACAATGGGTGTTGTGAATCTTTATTTAGACTTAGCAAAGATCCTTATGCTTCAAATGCATACATCTTTATGTGCAAATTATTGATATATATTTCTGTGTTGCCCTGTGGCATTCCACTGCTGGGCCAGTGACAATTAAATGAGAAGTGGAAACAAAGAAGAGGAGACATATTTGTGATGCAGTGCTTTCAGTAGTGGAGATTTGCAGGATTCAAAGCCTAGCTTGACTGCCCCCTGCCTTGTGTCAGTTTGGGGCTGATCTGTGTTTGTAGTTTATTTTTTGTTGTTTATGTAAGATTGATTTGAGCCATTCACTCTGTACTTGAAAGGATCTTCAAAGGCTGACATCTGCTCTGAAGTTTGGATTTAAAGCTCTTTTTTTTTTTAGTAACAACATAATGGTGAGCTCCGTTGGATTAACTGCATCCAACTGTGGGCTAACATTTCTAGTAACCATGTAGTGTCAAAAGGTTTACAGGGAGTCTAGCTTAATCCAACTTTTTGTGGTTTTCTCATAGGCAAAAAGTACTGTAAAATCTCAAGGTCTTTGTGACTTGATTATAGATGCCGCTATGTAAAACAAAGAATGCTAGACATTGGATGTGCTTTGCTTGTTAAACAAAAGGCAAATACAAGCAATTCAATTAATTATTCTAAAAATGACTTTCTGTAAACTTTGTGAAATACATTTTCCATTAAGGGCTGACCCTTTTGTACTGTAAGATCTGGTATCAAATCTGGCCTCTGTCAAATTGCTGTCATTCTAAAGCTTGTTTATTCCACTTGTTTCTTTTGTTATATTCTGAGGACAAATTCTGATGTAATGTTTTTCTCCATGGGTTTGCATATAGAATTATTTCTGCATGAATACACATGCAAAATGTTGTTACACTAAGATTACCATTTGTTTTGTTTGTGAAGAAAATTGTTGTCCCCAAAGGATCCCCAAGAACCTTTTACATTACAAAAGAAAATCAGTATGATAGGGGAGGGGGAGACCTAGAAGCAAATGGAAGGTTTTGAGACTTCCTGAAGTCCATAGATCTGTGATCGGCTATCCAGATATGTTTGATTTTCTTTAAAAGCAGCAGGGAGAGCTCCCCAACTGATTAGCTACTAGTACTGGTCTGGGGAAAACATTTTACCTACTTGGACTACTTGCTTGATGGTGGAGGATTTCATCTTGGAAATGTCACTGGAATATTTAAACCTGCATACCCAAGCTCTACAGCCTGAATTCCCCAACCCCCAAGCTGCTTTTAAAATTGAAGGTGTCTGAAGATCCAGCCAGTGATCCTCAGTCAGCTGCTGTATACAAGCACTAAGATCTAATGCACACATTGAGAAGAGATGGAAATCTTATCCTTGAAATGCCAGCATTCTACAAGGAAGGAATTTTGCCCTGAGGGGCTCATTCTATCATGTGGTTCCCTTCTTCATCTTCATTCTGAAATAGTAAAGTGATGTTTCTGGAGTGCTACACCAGGTGCATTTTTTTTCTGAGCAAGCAGACCACTGCTAATTTATGAGGCTTTCTCTGTGTACTATTTGTAAATGAGGATTCATGCTGGATACTAAGAAACTGAAAAATGCCAGCTGGCTGCCTTTTTGATTGAGCATTTTGTGACTAGCTAGCTAACTAAAGTCTCTGCATAAGAGACAAGAGACTATGATAGAGTTTATTTGCTTGGTGTGAGGTTTCTGATTATTCTAAGATTTCCATATAAAACTCAAAAAAGTCTGAGATTCAGCTGTCTTCATGATCATTCTATGTTTATCCCAGATATTGAACTGGCCCAACATATGAGGTGGGAAGCTTTTTATTGGCTTTACACTGCAGCACTGATGTACTTGTGCACATGAGAATAACCACTTGCCACTAGGGTTGCCAGTTCCAGGTTGAGAAATTCCTGGAGTTTTGGGGGGTGGAGTCTGGAGAGGGTGGGGTTTGGGAAGAGGCCTCAGCTGGGTATAATGCCATAGAGTCTACCTTCTAAGGCAGCCATTTCTCCAGGGGAACTGAGTTCTGTCATCTGGATATGAGTTGTAATTCCGGGAGATCTCCAGCCACCACCTGGAGGCTGGCGACCCTACTTGCCACCCAGACTGACCCCTTGCCCATGCTGCTTGTAAAAGATTATCTGGGTCCATTTCTTAGCAGAATTCTCTCTCTCTCTCTCCTTTTGAGGTATTGTGTGACTCTCTCAATTGGTGGTCATCTAGATCTACTCTTAAGAATCTAACCATAGTGATCCCTTGTCACTTGTATTCGATTTCCAATTTTACTTTTTGCATTCCCTCTGAAATCAGTAGTAACCCAATATCTTCAAAACCCAGTCTCATTGAAGCATCTATTTTACCAATAGGAAGTACGGAGGTTTGAAATTGCTCTGTAGTATTTCTAATAAGGTTAGTCTTGGAATTATACCGATGAACCCCAGCAAAAATTATTATTAGTTGGAACAAAGGAAAACTTCCCCCTTGTCTTGCATAGAAGATGATGTTGGTGGGCCTTTGTTTAGTTTTTAACCATTTGGTCCTTTAGGACCATTTGGTCAGCAGTAGTTTATTTAAGGTGTGGTGAAAGCAGTCATCTTTCCCCTTTCCTCGTGGGAGATGCTCAGTACAGACAAAGGGAGGAAGAGTGGTTGTAAAACATCACACTAAAAAGACCTTGGAGAACTGCTACGAGTCCGAGTAGACAATACAGATCTTGATTTGCCAATGGCTTCACACAGTATAAGGCAGCTATATGTGGATCTGTAAACTGGAAAGACTGAAAAAATACAAGAATTGAAAAGCATTTTGCACAAACTCATCTAGATCTAGATGTGAATAGTAGCATCCTGCCCAATGCAGGAATAAAAATCCTACTGCTTAACCAAAAAGACATCTCACTCCATCTATGCTTTCTAATAAATATAATTTCTGTCAGATTCTAGGAAGTTAAAGTCACAAAAAATATCACTGTTGCCCTCTCCAGACAAGGGAAACTGTACCATGCCCCAGCATAGGTATAATAGTACAAGCTGCACTTTGCACTAACATTGGGAGCCAGTCCTAAATTTTAGTTGCAGAGAGCAGGTAAAGCATGGATATGTGGCCCTAAAATGGTTATAGAAATAATGTCTCACAATTAGCCATTTGCCCTAGACAAGGAACAGTTTCTTCCAGGTGAACAAATTGTAAAACCTGCCACTACTCAATATGACCTGTGACATTTGTGCAGAGGAGGGCTAGTAAAATATATATTTAGTGCAAAGCTAACCTAATTAAGATTTGTTAAAATTTTAACCATTCTTTACTAGTCCACGTTTTGGTTTGTTCAGGCGTAAAGTGTGTATTCATCAAACATGTTGTGCATCAAGAGGAAGCAAAGTTGTGACAGTATGTAATAAAAGAGATATTATTGGCTGAAATGTGGTGATAAGATTTGATAATATTGTTACTAAGGATCATTTTCCTGCTTTATTTTAACTCCCTCACTTTTCAAATGAAATTCCTGACTGATTTATTCAGTCATTCATTCTCAATGAAATTCATCAGTAAAAAGATTTTACTTACATGAACATTCTGGAAATTATAATTTGTAACATGCTTCCAAGAGTCTATCTTAAATGACAATTGGGATGAGGTGGAAGAATTTAAAAAGAGTTTAAAAGTGTGACATTTTGAGACAGTTCTTGAGACTGAAAGAGGGTTTCTGTCTCCAGGAAAGGAAAGGGGAAGATTTCTGTCTCTGGATTATAAAATTCCTGGAGATTTGGAGGTGGTGCCTGAGGAGGGCAGAGCTGGATAGAGAACTGGTTGGAGGACCGTACCCAAAGAGTGGTGGTCAATGGTGTTTCATCAGATTGGAGGGAGGTGTCCAGTGGGGTGCCGCAGGGGTCGGTTTTGGGCCCGGTACTTTTCAATATTTTTATCAATGATCTGGATGAAGGAGTAAATGGGCTACTCATTACATTTGCTGATGATGATACCAAATTGGGAGGAGTGGCAAACACCCAAGAAGATAGAGTTAAAATTCAACAAGACCTGAATACTCTGGAGAAGTGGGCGGTTGTGAACAGGATGCAATTCAACATAGATAAGTGCACAGTATTACATCTGGGCCACAAACATGTGAAGCACAAATACAAGATGGGGATACACTTCTGGGTAGTAGTGTATGCAAAAGAGATCTTGGAGTAAGAGTGGACTGTAAACTAAATATGAGCAGTCAGTGTGATGCAGTGGCAAAAAAGGCAAACTCAGTCTTGGGTTGTATCAAAAGGGCCATTGCATCGAAATTGGAGGAGGTCATAGTCCCTCTCTATACTGCCTTGGTCAGGCTGCACCTGGAGTACTGTGTGCAGTTCTAGAGGCCTCACTTCAAAAAGGATGTGGACAAAATTGAGAGGGTGCAGAAGAGAGCAACGAGGATGATCAGGGGTCTGGAGACTGAGCCCTATGAGGGAAAGCTGAGGGCCTTGGGAATGTTTAGTTTGGAGAAAAGGAGATTGAGGGGGGACATGATTGCTCTCTTCAAATATTTGAAAGGCTGTCATTTGGAGGAGGGCAAGGAGCTGTTCCAGCTGGCACCAGAGGATAGGACTTGAAGCAACGGGCTTAAATTACATGCAGAAAGGTACCAGCTGGATATTAGAAAAAACTTTTTCATGGTCAGAGTAGTTCAAAGGTGGAATCAGCTGCCTAGGGAGGTGGTGAACTCCCCTTCACTAGCAGTTTTCAAGAAGAGACTGGATGAATATTTGTCAGCGATGCTTTAGGCTCATCTTGCATTGGGCAGGGGGTTGGACTAGAAGGTCTGTATGGCCCCTTCCAACTCTGATTCTGTGAGTTTGGGGTGGAGAAGGAACTCAGCAGGGATGTGATGCCCTCCAAAGCTGCCATTTTCTCCAAGGGAGCTGATATCTGTAGTCCGGAGATCACTTGAAATCCCCAGAGAACTCCAGGACTCAGCTGGAGGTTGGCAACCCCAGGCTGAGCCATGTAACATCCTTGCCACAAAGCATGGCTTCTCCAAACTCCTCTGTTTCCTGTGTGAACAGTGCATAGGTTAGAGAGGGTGGTCCAGTTTGAACAACTTTGCATATATTTGTTATCAGCTCTGTATGTTTTCCGTTTACTTTTCCTGCACTGACCTTCACGTTTGGGCCATCAGTAAACCCAAGTCAACTGAGCCTAAATTCTCTGTAATAAAAAGTAACATGTTTTGTTCTTAGCAAAGCCTCCAGTGGTATTCTTTGCAAAGATCAGAATAATAGGATTAGAGGCATGATCATACTACTGTATGGAACTAATGCACAGAGATTTCAAGAAGCCATAAAGATGTATAATTACATTTATATGGATTAGTATAATCCACAAACTTGTAACCCTCTGGGGCCTGGTTTAAGAGGACAGAGGAAACCTCCATCTCACCCCTTCTCTGTTTTCTGCCTTCTTTGATGCATCCGTGTGTTATTTGGAGATCACTTGTGAACAGTGAAGTCTGGCTCTTATGCTATTTAACTCAACTGCTGTGCTTCCCATTATATGCCAATTAATCCTTCCCTTTGGGGGAATATAACTGGAAATGCTATTAAACCATTGTCTGATCACTGTACACATGAGTGAAACTTAGATATGTGATTTTTTAAAAAATGCTAGCAGAGGTTCCATTTAGGGAAGGCAGAGGAAAGTTGCTCCTCTGCTTTTCAAAACATAAGTTGTTGTTCCTCAGGACCACCCATATTTCTGGCCAGTTTAGTGGTTTTACATATGAGTGATTGTGTAACTTGCTATAAACAATCGAATGGGTCTGTATCCATGGTATGCATATCAAATGTTTTTGTTTTAAGAAAAAGGTGCTAGTTTGTACTGTGTTGATACTGTTGCTATAGTGAAATATTAAGAAGTAACCACAATAACTCTTAACGGGTAACTTTTAAGGTATACAGGATTATCCCCTTGACTTTATTATCTATGGGCAGGTGTTGAAACTTTGTTGCAAATTTTGTCCCCACAAACTTGCCTGTCTAGTGCAATAAGATCCATAATTAGGATTGCCAACTTCCATGTGGTGCCTGTAGATCTCCTGGAATTACAATTGATCTCCAAGTAACGGAGATCAGTTCCCCCAGAGAATCTGGCTGCTTTGGAGGGTGGACTCCATGCCATTAGACTCCACTGAAGCCCCCCCCAACCCTGCCCTCCCCAGTCTTCACCCCCAAATCTCCAGGAATTTCCCAGCTGAGAGTTGGCAACCCTATCTATAATGGAACTTTTGAAGGCTGATTCAAAAACAAAACCAAGCCTTCACCTTGATTTTATGCACAAGTTATGGCAGGTGGCATTAGCCTTGTCAGAAATCAAATCCTACTGCTTTTTCACGATTTCCCTCCTCTACAAGCAACATGTGTAGTCTTAATTTAATTTAACTTGATTTGTACCTCGCTTTTTTCACCCAAGGGGACCCAAAGCAGCTTATATCATTCTCCTCTCCTCCATGTTTTCCTCACAACAGCTCTGTGATGTAGGTTATGCTGAGAGTATGTGACTGGCCCAAGGTCTCCAGCAAGCTTTCACGGCAGAGCTTTCACGGCAGAGCAAGTAATCAAACCTGGGTCACCCAGATCATAGTCTGTAACTCTAGCCATTACATCACAGTGGCTCCCAAGTCTTTCAAGTCCCTACTTTTCACAAGCAGCTCACAATGAAATTTGCCCAAAGAAATGGCACAGACTTCTTTTATGTACCTTGTCTTCATCTTCATTGTGGAGGATGGAAATAGGGATGCAGAAGCCATGCATGGGTGGCATTTATTTAACACCTGTATCATGTCTGTGCCATCATTTCTCAATAATGTTACAATGTTGTTATATGTACTTGTAACATCTCTATCCCAAGTCAAGGGACACTGCTTCAACCACCACCAACCTGCCACATCCACACTGATAAAATTTCTTCTTTGCTTCTTTCATTAATTTACACTGCAGTAGCCTATCCTACTTATGCAGTATAGTGCTCTATGGATGTGAAGCATGAATGGTAGAGTGGAAAAAGAAAATTGATGAAATATGGTGAGGTGGAGAAAATGCATAAAGTATGTTGAATAAAGAAAGAAGGGCTGCTGCACTCAAACATGATAGGATACAGTCTAGGAAATGGTTGGATAGTTCAAGATATGATTAAAGAAAGTTGAGAGGAAGGAGATTAAGAAGAAAGATGGATTAAAAGTTGGCTAAATGTCAGGAAGCAGAGAATAGGAATATATGGCCAGTTCTTGCAATAGAGAGAAGTGAACGGTGCAATCTCACAAGGATTGGTATTTGGATTAGGGTTCCCAGCCACTGGCTTCTCTTTCCCGCCACTGTGCTGAGCAACGGTGGGAGGAAAAAATGGCTATTGGGCCAGAAGCATGACATCACTTCCAAGAAAAACTCAGAAGTGAAGTCCCACCTCTCTAGGAATCACCAGAAACTCTATGGTAGAATTGGAAGTGATGTCAGTCCTCCCTACATATCACCAAAAGCTCTATAGTTATTGTTGTAATGTATGCAAGCAGTCTCTAGAGCACAGCTTTGTGCTTTGCTTGTCCTTCTATTTTGGCCCTGCACAGTTCCTGTAGACTATTGGTTTACTGCTGAGGGAGAGCAACTGAGAACCCTGCTAAACTAGTGTGCTCTGATGGTCAGAAAACTACAGTTTTACCATTGAATTTTCAGCAGTTCTTAGTGAGGCATGGATTTCCACTGGATGTGATGTCAGCAACAGTCACAACCCCCATTTCCCACCCACTCCAGTCTCCTGCTAGGCTTGCCATTCCCCCACCTAGGGTGGGGGATCCCCTGCTCACACCTCCTCCCGCGCCCCCACTTACCTGGTCAGTGGGGACAGCACACCCCCTCGCCCCCGCTAGTGGTACAACCCACCCCAGGTGGCACAGTGCACTCCTGCGCCCCACAACAGGCCTGTTTCAGGCTGAATTGGGCCTGCAGGGGGTGATTCAGCCCTTTGGCCACCCTTTGACCCACATGATGATGTCACTTCCTGGAAATGACATCATCATGCACTCCAGGAGCATGGGAGCGTGCTGCGCGCACACAAGGAAATACACTGCAGCCTTGACAGGGTAATCTCCAGGCTCCCAGGCTCCCGCTGGGGAACTCAAGGGACCTGACAACCCTGTCTCCTGCTGGTTGACAAGTTGAGCCTGGCAACCCTAATTGGGACTGGTGCTATTTAACTGGTTTGAAAAAGATTTGGAATTAGGGCTGAGCAAAGTTTGCAGATGATACCAGATTATTCAAGGTGGTAAAAGCCAAGGATGATTGTGAAGAGTTGCAGGAGGATCTCTCCAAACTGGATGAGTGGGCAAATGAAGGTCAACATGGTAAGTGTAAGGTGATGTATACGGGAACAAAAAATCCTAATTTTAAATATATGTAGTTAGGGTCTGAACTGGCTAACAGTGTGACTACAAGTGACTTTCTTCACGTGGAGAACACTAGATTTTTCTCGCAAGGTTACCTGGGAAGTGAAGTTCGAGTGGTCCTTCCCCTCTCTGTTAGAATCGCTGCCTGAAGAGCCACAAGAGAGCTTTGTTTGGGGGCGGGCAGCTGCTACTTTCTCCCAGGGCATCCTGCAGGCTGCCTGCTCCTGGGGAGCTGCTCTGGAAGTGGCAGCATCAGTGAAGCTTCAGTCGCAGTGACAGCAGAAGAATCTGCAGCAGATCCTTCCACTTTACTTCCCAGGTAACCTTGCGAGAAAAATCTAGTGTTCTTCATGTGAAGAAAGTCACGTGTAGCTTTGCCCTGTGACTTATTAAAAGAGGTCTTTGGGTTGTAGTGGAAAGATAAATGAAAATGTTGACCTGTGCAGCAGCAGTGAAAAAGGCAAACTCCATGCTAGGAATTATTAGGAAAAGGATTAAAATCAAATAGCTGATATTGTAATACCCTTATATAAAGTTATGGTGTGACCTCACTTGTAATACTATGTTCAGTTATCTCAAAAATGATATTGAAGAACTGGAAAAAGGACAAAGGAAGGAAACCAAGATGATTAGGGGGTAGAAGCACCTTTCTTATGAGAAAAAGCTGAAGAGCCTTGTACTTTCCAAAAAAAGTTTTTAAAGCAGCAAAGGGGAAGTATGATAGAGGCTTATAGAATTATGCATGAGGTGGAGAAAGCGAATAGAGACAGTTTTTTCTCTTTCCCTCAATACTAGAACTTGGTTGGGAAATAGGTTCAGGACAAACAAAAGGAATTAAACTGTGGAATTCACTGCCAGTATAGCAGTGATCTCCAATGCAGCATCCACCCGTGGATTTCCTGGTACCAACTTACATCTTTGAAAAAACATCTCATTCTCAAAGCAAAGAGCCAGTCCTGGCTTTCTTGCACATCACTAGAGCAGGAAGTCTTTCAAAAGAACCCAGGAGGCAACACCTTTGTGTTTTCATAAATCATCCATTCAAAAACCTCTACCTGCATTATAGGGAATGCTTGGCTTGCAGCACCTAACATTTTGTGATTGGCCCTTGCACAGTGTGGAAGCCATTTTGTGTTTGCCTCCAAAGTTGTTGTTTTGTGGTGGCAGTTTCCACTTAATGTTCTTAAAATTTTTTAATTAGGCTGGGGGACCCTGTTCTACGAATTAGCTATCCAATATGGAATGGAGGATACCCATCACCAGAAAATAATGTGGATTTTTCTGAACTAGAATGAATGTCTAAAACCTGCTCCTCATTTCTTTCAAATATTTATTTGTGTGATTGATCATTGACACATTCACTTGAACTAGGTAGAGCTTTTAAAAAATACTGTCATATTTGCACAGACTGCCATTCACTATCTTCTGAAGATTCTCACTGTTGCTAAGCAACAGTTTGAGGCAGTAACTGTCAGCTAACACTAGATATAGAGCAGGGACTCTGAGGGAAAAGTTAGCTTGGGTGGGAAGGAAGAAAAGATCGGGGATACTTAAGTCCAACTATAGGTCACACAAAGCAGAGAAAGACTGAGACAAGTCCTGACAGAGACTGGATTTAAACTTGATGTTAGACTCTAGAGGGACAATAGATCTTACCTGAGTGAACATTGCACGTGCCTGACATCTTCTTTTATCTGGGTTGCTATGTGGGCCAAGGATATGTGCTTAGTTAGCATGCCTGAGTTCCATAGTGCAGTTGAGTGGATAGCTAAGCAAATATACCTACTTTGCAATATGCAAAATCACACAGATAAGTTCTTTTGTTCTGCCTAATCACTTGTCAATCGTGTGTGATTCTAGGACCCACACCAGAAAAATACCCTTGGAAGTGGATCCAGCTAGGATGGGATATGAAGACAATAATATAAAACTAACACTATTGTTTTGTTTTGTTTTGTTATGTTTTATTTTATTTATAGCATACCTTTTCTCTCTGAGAGTAATGGTGTAAAACAATGTGTTCATTAAGCAATGCAATAAGACTTGGATTACAAAAATTAAAAACAGTGCAAAGAGTATCATGCATCATATGTCAAACAATGAAGAAAATGGAACAACAAAAGTAGTGTGCAGATAGTACACAATGGCATACACTGCAGTCTTGTTTTCTTTATAAAAGCACCTTCATAAACAATGCTGCTATACTAGAGGCCTATTACCTTTATTTAAAAACCCTCCTGAACCCATTTTACACAGTTAATAAAATAATATTATGTTAGGGGGCTACTTTGTCATGGACTTTTTTTTACTCCTGCACACTAAAACCTATGTTTGACATATAGTAAAAAGTCCAGTAGCACCTTTAAGACTAACCAACTTTATTATAGCATAAGCTTTCGAGAACCACAGTTCTCTTTGTCAGATCTATAGTTCTATATTTGACATGTTTCCAGTTAGTTAACTTAAAGTTTCTATGTTTCCTGTGGAATAACTGAAGCCCCATTGGCACTGCACTGGTATTGGCAGCCACAGCAGCAATGGAGGAATGACACAAGCCCATCCTCGTGTGGAAAAATAGGTTTGAGTTCATTTTATTTCATATGTGTTGAAAGAAAGGGATTTGGATCAGACCTAGAAAGAGCATGGTAATGAAAGACATTGGGAATGGCTGGGGGAGAAAGAAAGGTCTAAAGATCATCTGAAACAGTTGTCTGATAATGTAAAATTATTCTGAATACCTCTTAATTAATAATCAAAAGGCTTAAGTTTTAGAGCTAGAGTAAGAGAATTGCTACTATCGATGATTTTATTTCCCTTTGTTTAGTAATTGTTAGATTTTCTTGCTCAATTGTATGCTTTTTTTAATCTTTTGTAATCAGTGACTACAAATAAAGCTGAATTTTCCAAAAATGGTGCTATTATCTTGTATTTACATAAAAGCCTAACTTACATTTACCAAGATAAAAAGAGAAAGCAGGGGGAAGCCTGCCTGAACCTTAATTAAAAAGTTAGACATTCAAGACTGGTGTCCAGTTCTTATTTTGAAGAAGAGTCTTTTGTAAGAAAAAAAAATAGCAAGTCTGGGTCCCAATGACTATACAAACATTGCCCTAATACTTGTGACAGGAGAAGCTCGTGGAATCCATTTTGCCACAGAACCATAGCTTAAAATTAATATCTGAGTAATTAGAAACTAGCTGAAATTGGGGGGCGTGGCACTGCTTCGGATGAAGACAGTTGCAGAAACCTGAGCTCTGCTCCCCCTCGAGCCAATTAGTATAAGAAAGCAACTCATTTAAGCAAGAACGCTCAAATAATGGGCAAGCACAATGCAGAAAAGAAAAATGCAAATGGCAAGTCAGCTAAAAAGCTCCAGGATTACTTTCCCGTGCTGTTGCAGCCTGAGACTCAAAACAAGGCTGGAGAAGAAGCACTCAAAATGGCATCTGAGGCAAATGCAACAGGTAAACCTTTATCTGAAACTAATCTGCCCTTGTTGCTGCAAAAAATGGAAGAAAGAATCTTGTATAAAATTACAAATTTAACTGACCAGATCTCAGATATAAAATTGGATGTTACTAGAGCCATTCATAAAGCCGATTGTGCAATGGATCTGAGTACTTCATTGCAAAACGAAATCCAAGCCTTGCAAAAGGACAATGACTTAATGAAAAGCAAAATTCAGTCCCTAGAACTTTCAAATCGCAAGCTTCATCTTAAATTTAGAGGGATTGAAGAAAATGAAGCAATAAATGAAGATCCTGCAGCTTTCTTGAATAAATGGCTAACAAAAATTCTAAGCCTCAGAGATCATACTGCCCTTCTAATTACCACAGCACATCGGCTTGGTTTGCCAAATAATCCACGAAGGAAAAGCCCCAGGGACATTTTAGCAACTTTTTCAGACGGAAGTTCAAGAAGAAAGATCTTAGAAATGGCCAGACAACAGAACTCACTTACTTATAATGGGTCTTATATTGCTGTCTTTGTTGATCTGCCGAAAGAAATCCTCAACAAAAGAAGAGAACTTAAACTGATCACAGGAACTCTTAGAGAAGCAGGAACTGAATACAGATGGTCAAACTTTACAAAGCTCCGAGTCACACACAAAGGGAACACTTATCTGGCAGAAGACCAAGAATCAGGTTTGACCCTGCTGAAGAATATGGATCTGGAGATACCCATAGACCCAGATACTATATCTCTTAAAAGAAAAAGATCTCAGCCTCCTACCCCCCAAAAGGGTAGTAAAATTCCAATCAGACATACTTAATAGTCATTTTCCTCATTGTAGCCTGCTTATAATTCTAACTTTTCTGCATATAAGCCTCTGTATATATTCTAACAAATAGTGTTCTAGTTTACTAATTAAGGTTCGGGGATGGGAAAAGTTAAGCATTATGTTATTTCAGGTTCAGCTCCAGGAAGTATTACGGCTCTTCTACCTTGGTAAGTGATACCAAGTACATGAGTGGGGTATATACCCACAAGGTATAGAGAGCTGTTTAATAACATGATCAAGTGATGTAAGTTTAACAGTAATTCTTTTTTTGTTAAGTGCATAACACTTGATTAGTGAATCTAGCAATTTGTATTTCTCTTTGTAGGGGTAGGAGGAGGTTAGGGAGGGAAGGTTTGTTAAGGATGGAGGGAGGAGTGGGCAATTTCAGCAGGAGGGAGGGTAGACGACTGTTTACGTAAATGTTAAGGCATGTTGGTAACATTTTCCAAATTATTATTTTTCATAGCTCTAACTATAATTGCTTTTAGATGTAGAACCCTTGTGATAATGTAATGCTAAAAATCTTTGTACAATATTTTATTTTGCTATTGAATATCTTCCCTTTTGTTGTTATTGAAAAAGTTAAAAAAAAAAATTAAAAAAAAAGAAAAAAATAAATGTTAATTTTCCACTCAGACAAAAAAAAGAAAGAAAAGAAACTAGCTGAAATTCAGAGCTTAAATACTAAATATTTTCTAGTCCAAGAATTATCTAAATAAACAAACCTTGCTTGATTTCTCATCTCCCCAGTTCATTATAAAAAAATTCAATCTTCTTTATACCAACATAAATTCTACTTCATTCCCTTGTTGATTACCTGAAAGATACCTGGGCAATGGTCTCCATCCAGGGAGGGAATCTCTTAGAATATAATCACTGGGAGTGTGCTCTGTTCTTCCATTCAGAATAAAGGACTGTGTAAGGAAAAGCAACAGAAGGTAGGTGGCAGATGGTTAGGATAGCAGGAAGTCAACTGCAGGCAGTCTCCAAGTAGTCACACAACAGGGGGCGAGCCTGCCAAGTTAATTGATGTGAATAGCACCTGCAGGAACTACACAATTATTTATATTTAGAATGGAAATGGAGTCAAAAAGGGTTCCTCCTTCTTAATGGTGCAATATTTCTGCAGTGGATAAAACGGGGGGAAAAGCAAGCTGCACCTTTGCCAATGAACAAGTTAGGGCTTTGATTTCTAGCAATTCACCTTTTCATTATTTATATTTCTTAAATATTTGTTTGTATCCTTTCTTTTCAAGGCAGCTTACAATAGTGAAAAGCACACAGTAAAACCAGCAGTTGAAACATCATTAAAGTGAAACAAGCCCAGTCAATGACTGCTCCAATCTACAGTGCAGTATCACAGAGTTGGAAGGGGCCGTACAGATCTTCTAGTCCAACCCCCTGCCCAATGTAGGATGAGCCTAAAGCGTCCCTGACAAATATTCATCCAGCCTCTTCTTGAAAACTGCCAGTGAAGGGGAGCTCACCACCTCCCTAGGCAGCTGATTTCACCTTTGAACTACTCTGTAATTAGAAAACTCAGCTGAATTGTAGGTGGACTAAATCTGTTTGCTTCTGTACACTGACGGTGAGAAGGTGTTCTCATGAGTCCCTTGATAAAGGAATAGCCCTCAATAGAAACATTAGTTCTCTACTGGCAGCAGATTTTAAATGCCAGACACTGCTACTAATCCTTAGTCTTACCACATGCTTTACTTGGGCCTTTCCAAAGTTACATTTCATGTGTAGTATTTTTTTAAGTGAACCAGTGTTCATTTGCCTTCACAGAGTAGCACAGCCCTATGCTTCAGGCAGAGCTTGTAAAGACCAGTAACAACTCTGATGTGGTTATTCCACCTGGTGATGCATACAAAAACTCTAGATATATAATGAATGATATCTTAAATATAGCATTTATGTATATATTACAACGGTTTTGCTGAAAATGCCTCTATAGAAAACTGCTTAAGATTTGTTAAAGTCATGTTTTAGTTGGACAAAAAATACCTTATGTACAAGAAGTGAAAGTTTTACTTTTGCACTTTCAGCCTACACATGTTTACTTGGAAGTATGACCCATCGATTTTAATCGGACTTACTTTAAAATAAGTGCATCAAATCATAGCCTGATTGGTTAGTTGCTGCTCTCTCATCCTGTGCTAGAGTATTTAATATCTACAAACAGAGATTTCTTTGGAGGAAGCCATAAATCTAAGGCATTAGACTCACTGAGCCTGTTTCCCAAGCAGTGCTGCTATTGTAGCTCAAAAACACAGTGTGATCCCTCCCATTTCATGTGAGCCACCCACTGTCAGTAAACAGTGACCACAGGAAACCAGCAGTGAAGCATATGGTCATGGTGTTACCCTTAAAGATGGGATTACTGTGTGGGATGCCTGGAGGCATGCAACTTTGCACCTTACTGGCTAGCCAGCTGCTGAAGATACAGCAGAAAATGGGCCTTGAACTATTTTTAGTAAGATGATGGGATATACGAATCAAAGGTAAAAACAAATAGTGTCTCCATATTGGAGGCTCCAAGTTTGAATGAGCTATAGTTGTTGTGGGTTTTCCGGGCTGTATTGCCGTGGTCTTGGCATTGTAGTTCCTGACGTTTCGCCAGCAGCTGTGGCTGGCATCTTCAGAGGTGTAGCACCAAAAGACAGAGATCTCTCAGTGTCACCTTAGTGACACTGGTGACACTGAGAGATCTCTGTCTTTTGGTGCTACACCAAAAGACGAAACGTCAGGAACTACAATGCCAAGACCACGGCAATACAGCCCGGAAAACCCACAACAACCATCGTTCTCCGGCCGTGAAAGCCTTCGACAATACTTTGAATGAGCCGTTGACCTTATCTACCAAGTTAGAATGTTAATTGTTTTGAAAAGTTCACTTTATTGATCTGAATTGAACTCAAGGCTAGGGCAAAAATAAAATATTTCTAGCCTTGGTAACCAGCCAAAATTTGTGCTTGTCAAGTACCTTATCTCTCCTCATAGAATGACATCATGTTAAGCTTTGGAGGTGTTCAAAGAACTGTCAAGACAGAGTGTGACTGCAGGATCTAGTCTTCAGACCTTCTAATCAGTGATGGAAGTTCCTAGAGTATCACTAAGGAGACCATTTTCTGGCCATTTTCCCTTCCAAGGACAGAGGTTTGCCTACTGCAGATGCACAAATGACAAGGTTATGAAAACAGCTTAAAAACTGCTCCTGGGATTCCGTGTGGCTGTATGGACATTATCCCACAGACCCCATAACCTACTGGTTTTTGCAACAACTTTACAGTACTTTCCCCCTCAGATCTCAAACTGTATACTGAATACAGTGAAAGCACAAATGGTCTTAATGACTTTGGACCCTGAGGAAAAACTCCAGCATGGGGCCCCAGAATCACTCAGGCAGGGGGGAGGGTGATCAGCTGTAGAGTGGTGGAGCCCCTCATGTGCAATTGATCTCCCCTCTCCTAAGGGGGGAGACTGCCTGAGTCTCAAGCCCAACCACACTATAGCTGTTTGCCCTCCCTCCCACCCACCCACCCTCCACATTGCCTGAGTCCCGGGCAGCATGGGAGATCAGTGGCAGATGCTTGGAGCTTCTGGGAAGCAGCTGGGACAGCTGAACGAAGGGCAGTGGTGGGTCCCAGCACAGGGTCTCTGTAGCACAGATCCTGGGGCAGCTGCCCTAAGACCACCCCTGAGTGACAGCACTTCTGTACTGCAATGTTGTAAAATGTTACATCTGCCTTTCTTCTTTCAGATTTTAGTTGCCAAGGTAATGGATAGATGGATTTTTGTCTGATAACACAAGGTTCCTTTCTATACTATAGATAACCTGCCAAGAACTATGAGGAAAATAACTAGGGATGCCACTAGATGTTGACATCTCAGCTCACAATGTCTTCTACAAATTGTTCAAACCTTCCTTGGGTATTAACACCGCCCAGGAGGAGAGGTTAATTAGAAATAGTGATTAATCCATCATCCAGGAAAAATTACCAGTCCTTCATTTCCACTAAATTCAATTTTATATTTAATAGGGTTATTAAATGCTGACATCCTAGCAGAACCAATCAATACCACATTTCCAACTCTATGATCTTGTGAAATAGTCACAAGAGGAAGACTGGGGAACCCATTCTATTCCCTAGATGCCACATTTCCATGACTGGCATTACATTAATACAGTGTCCTTGTATCTATAAATTGGAACAGTGCCCTAGGAAAATTCACAGAGAAATTCCAAATAGTACATTCAGCATGGCTGCAGTCTATGTGGTAATAAGCAAGGAAAATTTGAGCCCTGATATTTGAAGGACTGCCTCCTCTCATGCAAACCTGCTTGACACTTAAAATCACCTTCACAGGTTATGTCTCAGTTGACTCTGTTTCAGAAGCAAGGAAAGGGCTTTTTCAGCTGGGATGCCAAGACTTCAGGACTCCTTCCCCACAGAAATTCACCTGGTGCCGAACTTGTTGCCTTTAAGGTAGACAACACACTTCTCTTTTCCCAAAGCTTTTGTTAAGTTATCCACTCTGCTTGTCTCTGCTGATCTCTTGATTTTTTTGTATTGCTGTTATTAAACCACATAGGTGAGATGTTTTATGTTTGCTGTTTTTTCTATTATTCATGCATTCATTTTGAACTTAGAATACCGAGTGCTTTTATCTGCTTGTATTTGTTTCTGCTTCTCTTCCATAGTTGCCTCACTATCTTTTAAATTGATTTTTATACCCTTGATTTTTATTTTTTTAATCTATTGGTTCCGGGGGGGGGGGGGCGGGTGGTACCTGTGTCATAAAGCTATTAGCATATTTAAGACTGAGATGCACTAAGTAGCCTGTGGATACTGTCATATGGTTAATTCCACCCTGCCTCCAAATTTAGGCAGCAGTTTGTTGCTGGCTTTGTTTATCTTTACCTGCACATGAACTTTGCCAGGAGGTAACAAGCCTCATCCCTTCCCCTCCTGTGCCAGACAGGCAACTAAGGGTTTTGTTGACCTAAAGTATCCCATGCCTAGTCTACCCCACCATACAATGAATTATAGGCTGCTGCAAGCACAGCCCTCAGGATGTTTGGCAATTTGCAACCCACCCTATCCCTACCATCCCTAGCTATGGTCTAATTAGTCAAAATCCAAGCCTATTCATTCCCGCCCCCCCCCCCCAACAGATGAATCAGGTGAAAAATGATCCCCCCAAATTGCCAATTATATTTATTGTGATATTGGTTTAAAGGATGTGTAAACTGATTTAGAAGTTTGACAACATAGATTCTGAATATTTTAAATAAAGGTCATGCAAACTTAAGACCCAGTACCCTTTCTACAACTGTTTTTCCTCTTTGAACAATATCCTAGGCTATAGGGAATCTCAGGATATCTACCACAACTTCAGTTATGTGGTTTATTTTGGAACTTTTATGCTACAATAGAATATGTAGCAATAATTTATGATGAAAAACCTTTAGATTGAATATTTTTATTGAAGAAATGACCATAGGAAACTACTTTATGCCAAGTTCAGTGAGTTCACATAGCTCAGTATTGTCTACTCTGACTGGCAACAGGGAATTAGACAAAGGTCCTTCATAACCCCTGTTAGCTGGATCCTTGAACTGGAGATGCCAGGGACTGAACCTGTTAACTTCACTATATAAATATTGTCAGCATGACCATTATGTTAGTGAAGTTAACTCAGGCCAGGAAAATTGTGTCCAGTTCAGCCATTGGCTTGCTGTTTGACCTATGGTAAGACACTGTCTTTTAGTTTCTTATATGTATGGTGTAGGGTGGCCAACATCCATGTGGGGCCTGGAGTTATCCCAGAATTATGGCTGATTTCCAGACCACAGAGATCAATTGCACGGGAGAAAATGGCAGGTTTGAATGGTGAACTCTGTGGCATTGTATCCTTGCACAACTTCCTCCCCTCCCCAACTCTGTCTTCTCCAGGTTCTACCCCCAAATATTCAAGAGTTTACTGACCCAGAGTTGGCAACCGTAGTATGGTGAAAGTAAATGTGACCTTCCTTAATTGAAGGGGACATGTTTGAGAAATAACAGTTTTCTAAAGCACCATGCGCATGACTGTGTTCTAGAAATGATGAGCTGAATGCATATTTATTTTCTGATTGGAGAATGGAGATGTTGCCCACTTGTTAATGTTTAATACTCTACTCCCACTCTGAAGAAATCAGCAGCAATGGGACAATCAGATACACGTGGTAGATGAATTAATTTGCAGTGATGGCTCATTTGGCTTTTTGTACATTTAGATATAATTCACATTGTACACGTTGCTAAAATACATATCAGCACAGTGATTATTTATCTTGGTTCCTGTTGCAGAATGCTACATGACCCAAATTAGATTATCATCTCTCTTGTGGTGTAAATTATATATCCCAGTGAGAGAAAAGGGCTCTCTTTTCTCCTCCTCCTTGTTGATGGGTTTACTAACCCTCCCTGGGAGAGACAGAGGAAAGGATAGCTAGTAGTAATAATAAATGAATTAGACCAGTCTGTTAAGAAGTAACATCCAAGGAGGATTTGTCTGGCTGGGATCTAGTATAATCCAAACATGTCGTCTCTCTCAGGATGTAAAGAGCTGTGAGTACAGCACACAGGCAGCACACACATGGCACCAAATGGCCAATGTAACATATGATTGTTGTTTAAACTTCCCTCTCCTCCAAGAAACACTGTGTGATTGGGAAGACAACTCACCTGATTGGTCCCAGGGCTAAGATGGGCTGGGAGAAATGCTGTTTTCCTGGGAATGGGGAGGAACACTTTTTTTAAAAAGGGGGCAGGCAGATATGATATTCTTTACAATTAATTCACAATGTTAAGAGATCTGAGAGTTATTCTGGGACTGCTTGAACTGCCTTAGATATTGCCTACCTGATCCAGTGCCATTCAAGAGTTTACTGACCCAGAGTTGGCAACCGTAGTATGGTGAAAGTAAATGTGACCTTCCTTAATTGAAGAGGGAATGTTTGAGAAATAACAGTTTTCTAAAGCACCATGCGCATGACCATGTTCTAGAAATGATGAGCTGAATGCATTTTTATTTTCTAATTGATTGGAGAATGGAGCTGTAGTTCTCAAAGCTTATGCTACAATTACATAATTTTTTTAAAGCCACTCTAGAACACTTGACAGCCATTTTTGCATGTTTTTCCACTATATAGAGAGGATGGCTGGGGGCACCTTATTCAAGGGTTTGTAAAATCAGACCCCTTCGTCCAATTCATTTGAAACCTGAGGAATCTTTAGAAGAGAAAGTAGACTAGGTTTCCTGGTATTTTGATACCATCTAGTGAAAAAAAGTCGACTCAGGAAGAGGAGCCATTTTCTTTTTTAAAACAAATTTTTATTTCATTTAATAAACTCACAAGCATAAAACATAAACTACAATTGTACAGTCATCTAAATCATACATCTACAATTGTCTACTGCTACAATTGTCTATAATCAGGGCTTTTTTTGAGGGGGAATGCCCCAGAACAGTGTTTTGGCAGCTCTGGAATCTGCCCACGTGATTCCTTCGGTCCCGCAGGCTCTGCAGAGGAGGTTAAGCTGCTTCGAGTTCATTCTGCTTTCTTTTCATTCCTCTGTGAGTGAGTGAGTGAGTGAGTGAGAGAGAGAGAGAGAGAGAGAGAGAGAGCAAGCTGGGGCCCAGCGCAGGCTCTGCAGAGGAGGCTAGGCTTCTTCGAGTCCATTCTGCTTTCTTTTCATTCTGCTGTAAGCGTGAGGCAAGGCGAGCTTGGAAGTCACCTCTCCAGGGGCATCTGTCCATCTACATAGGTTCCCTGGGCAGGTAACATTTCTGTATGCCTGATGGCCTGCTTGCCAGCTCCAACCAATGTGTGCCTGGGCAGGGGGATTTCCTGCCTATCTACTAGGTTGTTTGGGTATATGTTTTGTCCTTCTGTGCCTTGCACCTGGGGAGAGGTCTGGGGCTTGTCTGCGGCTGCTCCCAGGTCTCCTGGCATCCGCGGCCTGCCTTCTTTCCCGACTGTGGCTCCCCCAGGCCCCGGTGTCCCCCCGCTCTCTGCCTGCTGTGGCGGTGGTATGCCTTTTGCAGGCACCGGGTGCCGTGGCTGTGGCAAGTCCAGGGGGTGCGGACAGCTCATCCCTGGACACTATGATTCTGTGTAAAAATCACCCCACAGCAGTTGGCTCTACTTTTCTTTGCAGCTGGTTATCCATTAAGCACAAAACATATTTAAAGAGCTCTTCAGCTTGGTCAGCTAGGAATATGCCTGGAAAGATTGTGTATTCTTTTAAATTACTCAGTGTAAACAGGTAGCAATCATGTGGTAACGTGGCACTATGTTCTGTCTTAATGGTAAAAGATAGTTTTACAACATTTCCCCTATGGATCAGACTTGTGTTTTGTGCATCTTATTCAATCCATATGAGACTTCAAGAATGATTAAAATTGCACAAAGTCAGAAATTGTTTTCTTGGCATTCCATACTTGTCCTTGTGCAAATGTTTTTTCCCTCCCTCTTCTCTGTAGCTCTGACTTGCCTGCATAATTTCTTTTCTGCCTTTTGAGATCTTGCTCCTTCCCGCTCCCCAAGCTATTATTTGTTCAGTGTAGATCTGTAATCAACTGCTAGCTTTTTAGAATTGATCTAATCCCGTTCCATAGCAGTTGTTCCTATACCTTGCACCACAAAGATGAAAGGAATGCATGCTAATCACACAAATTTGCTTAGTTGTGTGCTGAATGCTTCTGAACCCATATTTATGCTGTTTAGAACTTTTTAGCCAGTTTCTAAAAGGGTGATTTGGGACTGACTAGCTTGTAGATTGAGAAGGCATTCTTCTAATCCTTCATCTTTTATTATTTTTGTTGACAGTGCAGGGGGAAAAAAATCTCCTTCTCTCTGCATGTTTTTTCCAGAGCTTCTTTGTAGCATATGCTAATCTCCAAAACTAAAAATCTTCAAGCCCCCCTCTCACTTTTAATAGGATAGTAAACTAAGAGGATACACCAGGCTTATTCTAATCCTGCCCTGTAGCTCCTTCAAGTACTGTGGTTTATTTAGACAACTATTATATAGTGGCCCTCTCTATCAGCTCCAGAAAAGAAGTGCTTATCTTGATTTAACAAGCAATTATAGGAAAGAAAAAAATACTGAATTGCCAAGCCTTGGCAAAAAGGGATTAGCTAATTGACTAAGAACAAAAATATTACAGTAGATCACAAGTATCCTATGGCAGGTTTATCCTCCACCCTGACTACTGCTCAAAGCAAATCATTTATACAAAATGTTTATAATCTGTTGATAGTCCTTCACTTCCAAATCTCTTTTTCTGCTCTTTAGTAAATGGTTGTCTCAAATGATTAGGAATTTATAAACCAAATGTTCTATCTGTGGCTGCTCGCAGAGTTAATATTCTGATCAGCAGAAGGTCTAAGGCCCTAACTGCATTTACCACCAATCCATTTCTCATACCATCCTCCACGTGATTCAGTGCTGCCATACCTTTGTGCTGATAATAAGGAACAATAATGGGAAGTTTATGATTATGACAATCACTGTGAGAATTTGAGAAATGACCTTAAGGAGAGTGGGAATATAGGGTAGCTGCTGATGGACTCTCATATGGATAGTCATGGATATAATCATAAAGAAGCAAAAAGAAAACAACTCATCCGCTGATGTCTTTCCATTGCACAATGCCAGGCCTAAGCATCTGCTAGAAAATAAATCCTGCAAGAACATATAAAATTTGTGAGATATTATTATTTATATAAAGTATCCTTTATCCTCCATTTTTGACATTCAGGTAAAAAAAATCATATGGCATCTTACGTAAAAAATAGATTGGATCCTCCCTGTTTTCCCAAAGGTGCTTGTGTCCCCTCCCTACTGCTGCCCATCCCCATGGCTTTTTCCCTTGTGGATTCCACAATCCCCAATGTAAGGATGAAAAGGGGTCCCTCTTCTCTCTTGGCTGAGTGAAAATGCTGGTAAAATCTGACACAATGTTTTTAAAGAAAAAGAATTTCCTGCATTCAACCAGGGATTGAACTAGATGGCATATAAGGCCCTTACAAAGTCTAAAACTAGAAGATGATTTATAATTTCCCTAAGCCATCCATAATAATGACAATAATAAAAGAAGGATTTGTCACTTACTGAGAATCATCATTCTTTATGTTGCCAAGGGTAGTCCTTACTGGTGAGCAATACCTCCTTTGGTAACAGGTAGGGTTACATTATGATCTTGATTCCCCCAGGGGAGGGATTCTCATGTTTCCCAGACTGGGCCTGGAAAATGTGCAGCTTTATTACTGTGAAGAGGAAACAGAAAGAACACAGGGACACCCCACAAGACTAAAACTAAGCCACCTATTCCCACTGCTGGTTTTTCCAGAGTACCTGGAGGGTTGGTTCCCTCTTTTCCAGACACAGAGAACGTCAATAAAGGACTGGCTTGTGTGGTTTCCCCGCTGCTGCTACCAGAACAGTGCCAACAGAACTTCTACATAGCAGGTTTCCCTACATGATGCTATGGGGATAAGTGGGGGGGGGGAGGAATCAGCTTCCAACCAACATTGAGCCCAGTGTAAATAACCTATGTGGAAAAGAACAGCAGATGAGAACACATCAATGTGATAGTGCCTACTAAAGGTATGGACTGATTTCCACATGGCTACTCTGCAAACCGATTTAATAGATGATGAGAATGTGGCTGCCCCTACCCAAGAGCAGGCTGCAATTCCATCTAGAGTACTCCTCCTACTAGCTAAGTATGCCATACAAATGCACACTTTTAACCATTGAGCTACAGTGGATCTAGAGACTCTTCCCTTTACCAGCTGGCCTGAATGGGTCAAACAAAGCCTCCGTTTGTCTAAATTCCCTAGTTCTGGAGATGAAAAAGCTAAGAGGCTTCTCAATATCCAAATTATACCATAACTTTTCAATAGAACATTTCAGCTTGAAGCAGAAGGCACGTGTTTCAACTTACAGAAAATAGTGTTTCACTCACCTGTAACTGTTGTTCGTCGAGTTCGTTCTGTGCAGACACACATTGGGACTGCGCTTGCACAGGCCTGCTTCGGAGAGAGATTTATAGCTCTAAAAACCTCAAAAAGTGGGTGGCCCCGCCCAGAGCGCATGTGTGGCTTTTCGCGCCCAAACACAGCTTACTAGGGCGCGGCACCCATCTTGTCCCTCAGTGCTCCTATGCCACCGGAGGTTGACCAAAGCATACTTTCTCACAGCAGGGCAGGAGGAAGGGAATATGTGTCTGCACAGAACGAACTCGACAAACAACAGTTACAGGTGAGTGAAACACTGTTTTCATCGTCGTTCTTCTGTGCAGCCCCACATTGGGAGTATAAGAAGCTACTCTCCAATGAGGGCGGGTGTGAGGAGTTTTGTCTCACATATGACTTATCCAGTGTTATTGATTCACATCCCATTATGATTGTTCTTACCTCTTTCTTTCTCTTTTTAAAAAAAATACAAATAAGGACTGAAGCACCGCACTTCCCACAGCAGCGTCCGACCTGGAACCCACGTCTACTGCATAGTGCTTGATGAAGGTATCTGACAATGACCAAGTTGTGGCTTGACAGATCTCCTGCAAAGGCGTTCCCCCAAAGAAAAGCTGCCGAGGAGGACTGTGAACGAGTGGAGTGAGCCCTGACTGTACCTGGGCATGGTGTCTTTGCTTCAGCATAGCATTTTCTGATCGTCACAACGATCCATCTAGAGAGGGATTGGTTAGATGCGGGTAACTCTATACGAGGGGCCACAGAACAAATGAACAGGGATCTGGTCTTCCTGAATGACTGTGTCCTATCTAAATAATACAATAAAGTTCTTTTTACATCCAAACTGTGTAAGGCCCTTTCTGCATCTGAAGTAGGGTTAGGGAAGAATATTGGAAGCGAGAATTTCTGATTCAGATGGAAAGAGGACACTACCTTGGGTGTAAACTCAAGGCTGGGTTGTAATATTACTTTTTGTGGAAAAAAAACTGTAAGAATGGGGAATCTACCCTTAACGATGCCAGTTCATTCACCCTTTTTAGTGACGTAATTGCTACCAGGAAGGCAACCTTCCAAGACAACAGGGCGAGCGGGCAATGTGTCAGAGGCTCGAAGGGAGGAAGCATTGACTGAGCCAACATCAAAGACAGGCTCCATTGAGGGGTCGGAGCTCTTCTGGGGGAAATGTATGGAGGAATTGCTTAGACGCATGATGTGAGAAAAGGGTCCTGTCATCCACCCGCTCATAGAAAGCTGATATAGCAGCCAAGTGGACTTTAATAGATGTAGCCATTAGTCCTCTATGCAACAGGGAAAGCAAGTAATCAAATATCCTGGGTATAGGACAGGAAAAGGGAGAGAAGCCCTTCTGTGTTGCCCATTTTGCAAAAGCGTTCAACTTATCGGCATATGATTTTCTAGTAGAGGGTTTCCTAGCATTTAACAGAATCTTCGCAACTTCATTAGAAAAACCTACAGCTTTGGGAATAGCAGCCACGCTGTTAGACTGAGTGAACTGACATTGTGGTGTCGAATTTGCTCCCTGTAGAGTAAATCTGGGGTCTTTGGGAAGGGGTAGTACCTGCCCCTCGCCATCTGCCATAGAAAGGGGAACCACTCCCTGCGAGGCCAAAACGGTGCCATGAGAATGCAATGGGTCTGGTAATGTCTGATTCTGCAAACAACCTGAGGCAGCAGGGGTATCAGTGGAAAAGCATAGAACAGGCCATTGACCCAAGGGATCTGAAAGGCATCCCCGACTGACTGGCTGTCTAACCCCACCCTGGAGCAGAAAAACCTTGCCTTGGTATTCTGGGAGGTTGCAAAGAGGTCCACATCTGGGAAACCCCAGGTCCTGAAGATTGGCCAAAGGAAGATATCATTGATTGTCCATTTGTGGTGCTGTTTGAAGAACCTGCTCAATGTGTCTGCCCTGGAGTTTGAAAGGCCAGCTATGTGAAGTGCCTGTGGGCAGGTGTCATTGCGAATAGCCCATAGCCATAGGCATGTTGCCTCTCTGCAGAGAGTCAGGGAAGCTGTTCCACCCTGTTTGTTGAGATAATAGAGAGTGGTGGTGTTGTCTGTCTGCACCTGCACTATCTTGTCCCGTACCAATTCTGTAAAGGAAGTAAGGAAATAGCATATGGCTCTCAACTCTAAAACATTAATGTGCATTTGTGATTCTGATGGGGACCAAGTGTCTTGTACAGAAAGATCCCCCAGATGCCCCCCCAACCCCGAAGGAAGGCATCTGTAGTTAAGATATCATCTGGGGGATAAGTCCCAAAGGGGCAACCCTTGAGTAAATTGGAAGGGTCCCTCCACCACCCTAGGGACCTGGTAACTGATCGTGGAATGGAGAGGCTCCATAACTGGGAATCCCTAATAGGATCAAAGGCCCTGACGAACCAATTCTGCAATGGCCTCATAAAAAGGTGTGCAAAAGGCCCAACAATTTCTGAATGAACCTTGCTGATTGAAATTGCTTAGATTCCACCTGTCTCACTAGGGATTGAATCACACACAGTCTTTCTACGGGAAGGAAGGCCTTCCTTACAGTTGCGTCTAAAATGGTGCCTATGAATTGGATGGATTGCGATGGTTCAAGGTTGGACTTTTTCCAGTTAATTAAAAGACCTAATTTGGAACTGGTGGTGGTTGTGAACTGCACAGTAGGGACTCCCTAGATTGGTCCACCAGAAGCCAATCATCTAGGTATGGGTAAATTGTACAACCCTTTGACCATAGGAAGGCCACCACCACCGCCATACACTTAGTGAAGACTCTGGGAGCTGACAATAACCCAAATGGTAACACCATGTATTGGAATGTTTCTTCCCCATAACAGAAACGTAAGTATTTCCTATGGGTGTGATGTATAGAGATGAGAAAGTAAGCGTCCTTAAGATCCAGGACAGCAAACCAAGAGCCTTTCTCTAGATAATGAATGACACTAAAGAGAGTTAACATGCGAAACTTTTCAACTTTAATAAACATATTCAGGTGTCTCAGGTCAAGGATCAGTCTAACTCCACCGTCCTTCTTTTCCACCAAAAAATACCTCAAATGAAACTCACTTAGAGTCATTGGGAGAGACCCTTTGCACAGCACCCTTCTGTAACAGCTCTGATATAGCAAGCTGTAGTTTGTGCGAGGGTACTGATGAGCTCCCAGAGCAACTCAATGGAGGCATATCTTGAAAGTGTAACCGGTAGCCATTTTGAACGATGGCCAAAACCCAGGAGTCAGAGGTGATCCTTACCCATTCTGTTCAAAAATAGGTGCAGCTGTTCTGAAACTAAGGCGGTCAGTCAAAAAACAGGCTGTTGCAGTTTGGAGAATTTTGGGGATTGCGGCTGGCTCTGCTTAGGTCTGGACCTGTTGGAACGCCTAGAAGAGCCCCATTGGTAAGATGGGTATGTCTTGTACTGATGGTAGTGATGATAAGGCTGATAATTATACCTTGTATTGTGCTGGTATTGTTGTCGGCCTTGGTTGCGGTACCTATACTGCTGCTTATGTTGGGAGTGTTGTTGCGGAGCAATGACCCCCAGCGAGTGAGCTGTTTGCCTGTTAGTCTTCATCTGATTCAAGGAATCGTTTTTTTCAGAAAAAAGCGAAGTGACCTCAAAGAGAAAGTCCTCAACCTTGCTTCTCTTGTCAGGGGTCAAAGCCATTGACCTCAGCCAGGAGTGACGTCAGAGCACCACTGCCGAAGCTATGGCACGTGCTGAGCAATCGGCTTCATGTTTGGCAACAGTCATTTGCTGCTTGGCCAGCCTAGAGGCCTCCCCTTGGAGAATTCTAAATACTGACTACTTATCTTCTGGAAGGTCTGCAATATAGGAGGAGAGTCGCCCCCAGAGAAACAGGTTGTAAGACCCCATAATGGCCTGATAGTTGGAAATGCAGAAATTCAGGGTGGCCGGAGAGTATATTTTTCATCCCAGTTGATCAAGTTTGCACCTTTCTTTATCATTAGGAGAAGAATGTGAGCCATATTTGCTCTTAGGCTGTGTTTTCTCCGTTACTAGAGAGGAGGGTTTGGGGTGGGTGAAAAAAAAGGCACAAGTTTGCTGTTTTAGCTTGTAATAGCCTTCTACCTTGCACAAAGTCACTGGGACTGAGGCCGGTTTCTCCCACACTCCATGGGCAATGTCCAAAAGGTCTTCAACTGCTGGAAAGGCTATGGAGGATGTGGAATCCAAGTATAGTGCCTGCAGCACCTTACTCTTAGGCTTGGAAGAGGTGCTGGAAACATCCAAGTCAAGAGCCCTGGCCATTCTCAACATCTGCTCCGCAAACAGCCTGTAGTCCTCAGAAGGCGAAGATGAAGGGGGTTCCCCCACAGCTTCCTCTGGGGACAGTTCTGAGGCGATGTCTGACACTTTCCCATAATGAGACACGGATTCAATGTCTTCCTCCGAACCAGAGGTGGGTTCCGCGATCATGGCCAGTCGACCTCTGGATGTGCCTGGATCTGCAGATCGTTGGCTCTGCTGCGAAGTAGACGAGGAGGAGGAGGAGGTTGCAAGGCAGGTGTGGACTGCAGACAGGACATAAAGTCCTGCCAGTTAGGAAGTTGCCCTTCATAAGCAGTTTGGCATGTCCAGAAGTTTTCCGGGGCAAGCGGTGCCAATGGGGCTGATGCTGGAACTAGCCACGGATATGGTGGATATTGATGCACAGGTTGAAACTGTTGTGCTTGCAGGGGAACCGGCATGCTTGGAACCGAATGTGGCTGGACCGAAGATATGCGATCTGAACGATTTGAACTCGGGTCCGTAGTAGCAGAAAAAGTCAGTTCCTGTTCATCCAAAGCTCCTTCCCCTTCAACATCCTGATGGTAGATTGGGGTATGAGGAGGGGAAGGCGTCAACAGAGGCTGTAAGAGTTCCTCCTCAATTATGAGGAAAGGAGTACAGGATGTCGACCGATGTCTCCCTTTATGAGAGGAAGAAGAGGCAGATTTCTTAAGGAGTTTAGTCTTTGCCTTAGCCTTCTTTGGTAACAGTTCCAAGGAGGCATGTTCCAGTCCGATTTGTTCTGGGAAACAGTGTTTAGAAGAACCCGGTCTATCCTTCGGGTTCATCTTGGAACCAACAGCCTCTGGATCGACAGGGACCGGTTCTGATAGAGTCGGGGCTGGTTTGATTGTGGGGTCCTCGTGCCCGGCCTTCAAAGGCACAGTCTCTGTGCTGGCCATTAGTTCCAAATCAGCGGACGTTTGCGCTGTCAGTTTAGTGGACCCTGAAAGGTCCATCTCCCAAAGGGCTGCCTTGAGTCCAGCTGCCTGGTCACTGCACGCCTTCGGCGTAAATCGTTGACAGTGGCGGCAAGCGGTGATGTTATGAGACTCACCCAAGCAAAGGAGGCAAAGGAGGCTTCCTACCCAGCCACCTGTGTAGGGTTAGTGGAGGACTGCATAACAAGGCGGAGTTAGTTGGGACAGACACACTACATCATTTTCTTCTAACAGTGTCTCTCTGTTATGCAAGCCAGATCAATTTACTCTTTCTGTAACATCCTGGAGAGTCATGTAGTTTTGTGCCTCACTGATCTGTTATAGAAAAAAGGTGAGGGAAAGAGGGGCCTTGCATTGTCACCTCCCTGGATGCTACAGAAATTAGATAGGCAGAGAGAATTATTGCCAGATACTGGGCACCTTTGAAAAATCTCACCCCCGTCTCTCCCATGTCCACTGAAATAGCCCATTCATCAAACATCCTGCTGTGAGCCACAGGCCAGGAGCCCACAGCCCTTGTGTTCTCACCCTTCATAGGCACCAGGTTGTTCATTAGTTCACTTCTAGTTGCTCACTCACTTGCTTCATATGGTTTTTTTGTGCATTTTTAATCAAATTTTTCTTATTGTGATTCTCTGGTGTGAAGTTAGTCCTCCTACAGAATAATGCAGCTGGGGGGGTACCTTCTTTGCCCCCCCCGAAGTCCAATCTCCCTGAAACTTGGGTTGTTGTCAGAGGAGGGTTGGGAGAGGGTCCCCGTCAAACTTGGTGCTATTATGAAAGAAAATGACCCCCCCAGGCCCCTGGATAGCTGGGAGCAGCATTTCCCTTTGGAAACAATGGCTGAATCTTCCCTAATAATCCTGAATCAGCTTAAATACCTGAACCCGAAGTGGCTTGCCGCTTCGGGTTTCGGGTTTACCTGAATTTTTTTCCTGCTCTGGGTAAACCAGAAGCAGGAAACCCGAATCTTTTGGAGTTGCACACCCCTAGTGGTAAATCTTGTGCTATGTTACAGGTGAAGAGCTTCCCCTCTCACCTACCTCTGTGAAGCAATCCCTGAGCAGCTGTGTTGAGAAGAGCTTGTGAAAAGTTAACAGAGCTGAGATCAGGATTCAAGACTTGCCTTTGGAGATCTTCTTCAGAGACCACTTCTATTGCCTGTGCTCCATGTTTTGCCACCATCTCAAGCTATTTGTACTGTGGAGCCAGGCAGCTAGATCCAGCACCTGGAGCCTGCTATTCTGGAGAGAATAGCAGGCTCCAGGTGCTGGATCTAGCTGCCTGGCTCCTGCTCCCAATGCCAAGAACTAGCCGCATTGCTTGGAATTCAGAAGGGGGTGGGTGGATAGTGGGGGAAAGGTGTGCCAAAAGCATGCCATCTGCACCAGACAGGAGATGGAAATTAGTTCTCCTGACTCCTAATATGGGGGAGGCACGAACAACACAGTGACTGGCTTGCTCTGAAGCAGCATCAGAAAAACCCTGCAACCTGCAGCCTAGGCAGGGCTGGTCTGTTCAACATGGGAAGGCCCTTTCCCTTTCCTTTTGTGACTCAACATAACTCTGTCACCTACCAAGGGGCAGTGATGTTCTTAGGACTGCCCCACCCTTGAAACACATGGGGAGAAATGGTTACATTGTTTTAGAAATAAGCATTCTTCATTTGGCAAAGTGTATACTGTACAGAATAAAAGGAAAACTGAAAAGATGACAATATGCCTTTTTATTACTCTGATTATCTGAATAGTTAGAAAATGGAGTGTTTCTGCTTTAGCTTCTCATGATCAGTAGAAAAGTAAATGAAAACAAAGCAAAAATGGCAGCTATAAATTATTAACACAGAAAAAGGTAATATGAAAAAGAAATAACATATTGACTTACATTATTTTAAACTTCTGCAAATCAGTGTTTCAATGCAATGTTTTTATACATTTTTAACATTAAAAAGCTATTTAATGAAACAATAAATAGAAAAGCAAACAATGATCCCCCATGAAAACCCCTAACCTGAGTCTGAGCCTGGTGCAAGAAGCCAAATTGCTAGCAGTAAGGCCTTTGCAATGATATTAGGGCCACATTCTCTATCTTTGTTCTCTCAGTTGGCTTTCCAGTGCGCGAAAGTACATTGGAAAGGGCAATTGCAGGGCCAGATTGACAGGGGAGCAGGGGGGTAGTCTACCCCCAGCACCGCCAAAGAGGGGGCGCCGGGAGCAGTTGCCAGCCACAGGAGCGCGCTCCCAGCCCCGGGAACGCACCTGGGAAAAGGCAAAAGGCAGCGCGGGTGGCTGGGAGGCCTCCCGCGCTGTTTGCCTTTCCCCAGGAAAAGGGGTGCACAGCAAGCCGGCTGCCCCTTGTCCTGCAGGGCAGGTGAACGGCGCGGGCAGCCTCCAAGCCACTCGCGCTGCCACCAGCTCCGCGGTGCACCAGGACAGCCAGCTTGCTGTGGGGACGGGGGGGCGCCCCAACGTGATGACATCACGGGAGTGACGTTATCACGCAGCGCCAGGAGCGCAGCTGGCTTGCTGCGGGGGCGGGGGGGGCCGCAGCGCCAGGAGTGATGTCATCACGCAGCGGCAGGAGCACAGCCGGCTTGCTGCGGGGGCAGGGGGCACCCCAACGTGATGACGTCACGGGAGTGACATCATCACACAGCGCCAGGAGCACAGCCGGCTTGCTGCGGGGGCGGGCGGCGCCCCAACGTGATGACATCACGGGAGTGACGTCATCACACAGGGCCAGGAGCGCTGCCGGCTTGCTGCGGGGGTGGGCGGCGCCCCAACGTGATGACGTCACGGGAGTGACGTCATCACGCAGCGCCAGGAGCACAGCCGGCTTGCTGCGGGGGCGGGCGGCGCCCCAACGTGATGACGTCACGGGAGTGACGTCATCACGCAGTGCCAGGAGCGCACACGCGCTATGTACGCGTGTGTAGAACCTGACTACGGTTGCCCTGGGCACTGGCGCTGGCAACCATAGATCCAGCCCTGGGCAATTGTACATCTCTGAACTCAAAATGAAAAGCCAGCTCTGCAGATAATATAGCTCGTCCTGTAGTAGATTGCGATCATGTGGGCCTATTGTGCACAAAACAGTACAGCCAATTTCCTAAATTACTTCTATGTAGAGACAGTTTTGGCCTGATTTGGATAACCCAGGCAAGCCCGATCTCATCAGATCTCAGAAGCTAAGCAGGGCCAGCCTTCGTTAGTAATTGAATGGGAGACCTCCAACACAGACCAGGGTTGTAGACAGTGGCAATGGCAAGCCACCTCTGTTAGTCTCTTGCCATGAAAACCCTACTAGGGGGTGCCATAAGTCAGCTATGACTTGACGTCACTCTCCGCCACTAGAAACAGTTTTAGAGGCTACTCTGCTCTCAAGCACCTTACCAAAGAGGTGGGCTTACATCAAGTCACTCCTGAGCCTGCATCACATTAGTCCATAGAAGTGGCTTACCCAATGCATAAGCAAAAAAGGAAGACTGAGAACTATCGAACTTAGGATATGGCTGATAGACCATAGATAAACAACCTTGTAGATCTTACCATGCTTAGGTTTAAATTTCAAGATGGTTCTTTGGTTACAACTCAACCAGTGCAGCAACAGGCTGTCCTAGCCTTAACGGATGCATGGCCTACTGTCTGCCTTCACAAGCATGATGGAATTTCAGCAACATAATGGAACAAGGCTTTGTCCACACTAATGAGGAAGATGGATAACCCAGACAAAGAGTATGCTGCTATCCTGGAAGATTATATGAGTATCGAAAACTTAAATGATGACTAATTTAAACAGCAATCAGTTGCAAACCTTTTAAGAAGTCATCGCATTGCTTATGCTTGATGTGGAGGTGGCAATCACCACCCTGCCAGGTTTTCCTAACTAATCTGGACTGAATGCTTCCCAGCAAAAACGTTTGAGGTGATAATGCATTCTTAGCTAGGTCAGAACAGAAACTACAACCCATACAGCTTTCAAGATAGTTGGGACACCACTGTTCTGTGATGGATAAGTACATGCTATGGAAATTTGGGGTGGGATTCAAAGTGCTCTGCAGTTGAGTTTCAAGAGACAGAGGAGCAGCAAAGTTAAGAATATAATAACCCTTCTGAATAAAAGAACCATATTTTACCGATGTGGCCAACTAGATATCCTTGGACAGCTCATAAAAAGGGAATGGAGACAATAGTCTTCCCCCTTCCACTCCCCCCCTTAACATGGTGAGAGGGTTTGTGTGTGCCATCAGGACTGCAGACTTGGTCAAGAGTCTAAACTCCTAGAAGAGTCGCTCAAGGCACAATGGTCAGAGCTAAGACACCAGACTAGGACGCATCCACCCCCTTCAGGAATCAATGGTCACATGAGCAGAAGAGAACTGACTGTTCTAACAGTGATGGGAGTAGAGGAATTCTTGAAGACTATCTACTGGGCAGCAGCAGTAGCAAAAGGTGACACTGGCGGAGGATCTTTCACAGACAACGGCAGTATCTTATCAGCTAACCCTGGTTAGTACTGCGCAGAAGGCGGCAGTGGTAAACCACTTCTGATAATCTCTTACCTTGACAACCCTATGATCAGACAATCCAAGATGAAAGAAGATGAAAGAAGATATAGTGCTGAAGTCAGGACCCCCATGCCGGATGGCACTCAATTGGCTACAGGGGAAGAGTCAAGTACAAACAAGGTTATTCTTAATGATGGGGCTGGATTAAAGCTGAAAGGACATCCAGTTGTGGATGTGAGTACATGCAAAAGGAAAGGCCAAAGCTGTGCGGCAGCAATGAGAGAACTAGAAAAGATCCTTAAAGATGTCTCTCTGAAGACCAAGATCAAGATAATCCAAAAAATGGTATTCCCCATTACAATGTATGAATGTGAAAGTTGGGCAATGAAGAAAGCTGACAGGAAGAAAATTGTTTCATTTGAAATGTGGTGCTGGAGGAGAGTTTTGCAGATATAATAAATAGCCAAAAAGACAAATAAGTGGGTTCTGGATCACATAAAACCTGAAATTTCCCTAGAAGCTAAAATAACAAAACTGAGACTATTGTACTTTGGCCCCATCATGAGAAGACAAGATGCTCTGGAAAAGTCAATAATGCTAGGAAAAGTTGAAGGCAGCAGAAAAATAGGAAGACTCAAAACGAGATGGTTTGACTCAATAAAAGGAGCCACACCTTCCAGTTTGCAAGATCTGAGCAAATTTGTTAATGATAGGACATTTTGGAGGTCTTTTATTCATAGGGTTGCCATGAGTTGGAGGCAACTTGATGGCAGATAAAACACACTCACACATGCACACAGAGTTCTGATAGCAGGAGACAAAAGGGACCACTTACATTTAGCTCATTATATCTGTCACCAAAAAACAGATGGCAGTCAGGATACAGGAAATGAAAAGCCAAGATGGAGGGCTGTAGGAGTAAGGAAGTTACAGCACTGACAGGCATCTATAGGAACACATGCAAGAGAATGAGATTGAAGGACAATAGTGATGGAGACCCTGCCAGGCTCCAAGCCCAAGTACTCAGATGTAACATATATTTTGCAGAAATAAAAACCAGTCACTTTTGATTTAAGAGGGCTTTAATTTTACCCAGAGGAATGGATTACTGCATAAAGTACTTGAACTTTGCCCTTACCATTTGAAATCCTTGGGTGGAATTGTACATCACAGCTTCCTGGCATAAATTTAATGCCAGGAATTTAAGGCTAAGGATAAAAAGAGTGAAAACAATGAACCTTATCATCTCTGTGATGTGAACACAGCCGTTAATAGTGCAAGAACATTTTTCGTCTTTTTGTGAAACAAGCAACGACAGTGTCATATAAACATGACGGATTTTCCCCAAAACATGATAATGTGAAATCTGAAGTAGTAGTATAGTTAAAATAAATGATGCGCAATTGCTATAAATAATTTGATTCAGCTAATGATTTAAAGACTGACTGAGCAAGTTTAAAAACTCAATTTTGGGAAGTTTTCCATATTTACTAAAGCCCAGAGATTACTCCCAGTCTCATTAAACATGATGTATAAAGGAATGCTGGATATACGTAGGAGTGTTTCCAACTCTGAGTACATTGTTCATTAAATACCTCATTTTTCAAACTGCCCTGCTGTTGCAAGCCCATTGAATAGGGCTGACTCTGGGGAAAGTTTGGAGGCTCATGACAGTGAGCTACTCGGCATTCTGCATTCTCCATTCCTATGAAGGAGAGCTTGCATGGGATTCTTATGCCTGCTTTTGGTGGGTTGCTGCAACCCAGGTGTTAATTACCATAGCAAACCTTGTATTCCTATATGTAACATGCAGTTTAGCTTTTTTTGCTGAATTACTCTTTTTTTTTTTTGCAGGCTCTTAACTATAATGTATCTATGCTTTCTTTGTTGTAGCACCAGACCTAAATCAAATAGGCCAATTTAAAAGAGGATGGTGAATAGACTGTCTTGCCTTGCAGCAGAGAGAGAATATTTTTAAAATGTTATTTACTTTTAAATATATGTTCCACTTGTCTTCCCAATAATGGCCTTACATAATAAGCCAATAAAAGCATTAGCCAAATACATTTAAGACTCCCATTAAGAAAGAATTGAGAAAAGAGTCAAAACTATTGTCATGTTCAATTTCTATAATGTTCAATATAGGATGCAAAAAAAAATGGCAAAAGTTATCCATGGAAGAATCTGCAGTAAAATAAAATACTACCTTCCAATCTTCTGAACATTTTTATATATGTTCACAGCAATTTTACACAGGTTATAGGGCTAGGCTGTAGGAAAATGATTGTGAGGGATTTTTGGTAAAGGGGTAGGGACTGTAGACTAGAGATCGGCATGAACAGTAATGCCCCATTCTAAAAGAACAGGCGGTCATTGGAAGCCTCGTTTGTTGCTGTTCGTCAAGCCAGACAATCTGGCACCTGCAATCAATTCCCTTGGCAACTTAGGCAGGGACTGCCTGAACTATGTCTGAACTCCTGCTGTTGCTCTGGAAACCCCAATCTAAGCCTAATTTAGCTTGATAGGCAGGTCTTCATTTCAAGTGTCTAGAGCTCAAAATTTGTTACAAGGAAGCAAAGAGCAGGGGGGGGGGCTCCCAGCTCTGGTTTTGCAGACAGTGAGGGAGAGACAGTTGATGTTGGTATTTTGAGAGAGACAGGGAGAGTGCATTGGAGCTTGAATTTTCTTTGTGTGTGGTGGGATAGGGATCTACCTCTTCAAGTTCCAGGGCTGCTGCCAGGCTTTGGGGCCAAGCTATTATTATTGGTACATTTCCTGCTCATGTAGGGTTTCTGGGAGTGGTGTGGTAGGGATCTTGATGGCTGGAGGAGTGCCTGCTGGCCCCCACGAACAACGAACATGTTCATGAACAGGTCATGTTTGTCAATGTTCGCTGTTCGTGGATGGCAACGAACAACAAACACTATTTTTATTTTTTTTTTCTGTCCGTGCCCAGGTCTACTGTAGACTATACTATTGTGTACTGTTTGTTGTGACAAGTATGTTACTATTGGGTAGTTTCTGCACCATTTAATATGTTGGGTTAAATTGCTTATGTTTCATTTCAACTCTGTATACGATTGTCAGGTTTTCTCCCGGGCGCTGCAGTGTCAGACGCCGTGGTACCTGACTTTGGCACCTGGATGCTGCTAGGGATTATGTGGGGTCCTGCTTCGTGGAAGGAGGGGAGGTATACCTCACCCTTGCACCCTCTCAAGCCACCAGCAAGCCCACTCAACCTAGTCCTGCTCCAGTGTCCATCTTCCTCCTCCAACTCCCTCATCACCTTCCTCCTTCGCTCACTCATTCTCTCCCTCTCTTCAAGCTCCAACCACTCCTCCTCTGCTCTCCCACTCCTCCTACACAACCCCAGTGCCCTTCTGAGCCATCCCTTATAGGGCTTTCTCTCCCTGCCCCACCCTCCTTGCAGGCTCCACCTGCCAGGCCACACCCCTCCCTGGCCTTCCAGCATTGTCCTGGGCTGCCTCAAACCATTGCAGCTGGGGTATCTGGTTTGGCTGCATAGGCCAGCAACAGCTGTGTCTTGTTGGCTGGCTGCCAGGCCTCTCTGGCTGAGCTGATTGCTGAAGGCAGGCCCAGCTGTGGCCCCTTGGCTGGCTGCCCAGCTTCTCCAGCCAAATGCCTCCAGCAGCTCCACCTGGAGGGGCTTTGCTCTTGGCATCTCCTGAGCCAGGTTACTGTCTTCTAGCTGAGGTATGGGCTGGGGTGTGGCTCTGAGCTGTTGTGGCTGCTTCTCCTCCTTGGCTGGTAAGGGCCCTGCTTGGGCAGCTGCTGGGTCCCTATTCCCCCTGCCTTTGCCCTCTCCCTCTGCTCTGCTTAGCCCCCTATCCTCCCCATGGAGGGTGGGACTAGCTGGCCTCTCCCTGCTCCTTCTAGCCCTCTGAGGCTTTGGGCCTTCGTCCCTTCCCCCTGGTGTAGGCAGGTTCTGGCCCTGGTTGCCGACTGGGGCGGCAGGACAGCTGTCTCCTGGCTGCCTCCCACTGCTTCCTCCCAGTGAGGCCGGGGGCTGTGCCTCAGACCCTGGACAACGATTTCTGATATTTTCACATTTATGCAATCCATACTGTTGTATTGTTTATTTAATGTCCTAGCCGTTGATTGTATTGACTTATGCTGTATGATCTGCCTCAAGTTTCAGTGAGAAAGGTGAACAGAACATTTTTGTGGGGCATAAAGGTTTTTCTAAAATCCTGTACCTTGGTTTTGTTTAAGTACTATCTAAAAATCAACACCACAATGAATCATATCAACTCCTAAAGACCTAAGGGGTTTTCTTTTTCATTTTTTGCTGATTTCTGAAAATTCTAGTGGAACTAGCTTCATGGGTTTCCCTAGATAGGGCATTCTGAAAATAGAGAACCACCTTTAAGTAAGTTCTTATTCCTCGTGCAAGCAAATCTTGCTGCAGGCTCCCCCATTTGTCTATTTCAATCCACTAGGATTCAGGAACCATGTACAGGAGCAAGTGTGTCTGAAGTATTTAAGACTTTGGCCATTTAAGGACTTGAAAGACAAAAACCATCCAATAAACAAAAAATCCAAACCACTGAATTGTCAGCTGACAACTGATGGTGCACCTGTATCACTCTGGTGTAATATGAGATTAGTTCCATACAAGAGCTTCATTACCATACCCCGAGAGAAATGAAATTCAAAAGGCCTCCATTTAGACTGCACAATGGCAGTCCAGTGATCACCAAGGCATGTAGGATGCTAGCTCCAGTATCTGTACACCTGGAGGAAAGGGCCTGTGTTTACTAGTGATGAGGCAACCTCCTTTTTATCTTGAAATAACCCAGATTACAGATAAATACATCTTGATTTTATAGATATGATTCAGAAGACACCCAGCTCAAAATATTAAAAAATGACATTTGTAGAAAATTTCATAAGGAAAACACTCTTAAAAACCAGGCTAAAGATACTGAAGCATCTATACAGTTTTTCATTACACTAAGTATTTAAAAATTGGTTATTGCTTTTAATAATTTTTGCCCTTAGTTTTAAAGTACATCTCTCTCACTTTGCATTATTAAAAGAAAATGATTAGGAAGCTATTATGTTATCCTTTGATGTTAATTATCACTGTTTTATTGAATACCAATGGGCCTCTGCAGTTCTAATTTCATTTAGCAAAATTTGGTTATTTGCTTCAATGGAAGAGGTTTCTTAAAGTCAGAACAAAATGTGGAAATTAACATTTCACAAATGGTTGCAACAGATTACATTTTTCCCATGTTTGTAAGGGTCTTCCTAGAGAATGCTATTTTTTAAGGAGAAAATAGCTAGATAGTGCATCTATTTCTGGCAAACCGTATTTTTTTTTTTAGTTCAAAGTGGTAGAAAGTTGCTGAGAAAATGTGATTCCTCTCTTTTCAAATTACATTGGAAACGAGTAAGGCCTATATAGTGGTTTTACTAGCATCACAAGCACCCCAAATGATTAGCATGAGTATAGTTGTTCCTTCTCACGCAAACCATTTAAAATGCCCTCCCATTTATTGACCTTACTTTCCTCTTCTTCTCCCCTCCCATTTTTCTAAGTTGTGCATTCTTCTTCTCTAGCACCGGAGAATACAGCCTGTTCCCAAATGTAAAGGTCATAATGACAGTGTCACTGGCACCAGATTGGGGCTAAAACTTTGCAAAGGCAACTGATCCCTAGGTTGTCAGAAAATGAACTTATTACTTCTGAAAGTACAAACTTCAATGTTACTCTGTCAGGAGTATAGAAAAACAGACAGTGAAAATCACAAATAGATTGTCATGCCTTTCTTACAAAAATTTCACTTGGATGCATAATTTCAAATGCATCCGCTTGAGATCTGCACATAGAGGGGCAGGCAGGCAGGAGGGATGATCTGCTCTAAAAGCTGTCTCCAGGTCTGGGCCACTGAATGTGCAACCCACGATACATATCAGGCAAAACCCCGAGGCTCCATTTTTTTCTATAATTGATTTAGTTGTCATTAGTTATGCAGAGGCGGGAGGAATCCTTGAGGCCTGCTAAGGCAGCATTCTGTTCTTGAAAGCAACCCTCGAGACTTAGGCTTTCCCCCTCCGCCTTCCTCCTCATTACGCCTTTAAGCCTTGCTTTCCCGGACACCAGCTGTCACCAAGGAAGTCTGCAGCAGCATCTTCTTCTGCTTCCTTAGCTGGTTGGAGCTGCACCAGCATGGCCTGGAGAGTTTCCTTCACCATCTGGATCTCTCTCTGTAGAGACTGTATATATTTTATTAAGGAATAAATCGAAAGGTAATTGGCAGCTCCTTCCCCCTCTCCAGATTATTTAATAAGTTGTTGTTGTACTGTGCACAACAGATGGGCATAGCTAGCTAATTGCAGCATCAAGTTCATCCAAATTGCTTGGATTAAATATTAATACATATTTCACACTTGCTTCCTCCTCCCACATCTTCCTTAGGCCTGTAGGCAACAAACAGCTTTATGTAGCAATTCTGCTTGAGGGGTACAAAATGAGCAGGGGGGGGGGGTTGGTATGCATATGTAAGTGCAGATCCCAATGTGTTATACAAAGAAAATATTGCAGAGGAAATAATCTTAGATTTCAGCTTGAGTGTAATGTAAATTAACATAAAGAGCTCTTTCTGTCTCTTTGCCAAATTTGCAGGTCATAGATGGTAATTCTGACTTTCAGGAAAACATCTCTAAATTCAAATTCATTGTGCCCTCACACTCAGTTTAGGAATTAATTCCCTCTCCCTCTTTTTCTCACACTTCCACTGCAACTGCCCCCATAGAATAAAAGGCCACCCACCCATGCCTTTTATTTAAGCAGGAGCGGGGGGGGGGGGGAATAGAATCTACATTTTGAGCGTGTGTGCTTAAAAGTAAACTGTCTTCAATGGAATTTATCCTTAGTTAACAGTGCTGGGGATTGCAGTTTTCCTTGAGAACCTTAATTCTGCTGTTGATCAAATCAAACCCCTTTAAATGCTAACAGGTTTCATTCTAGAACTTAAAGCAAGTTGGGCACAAATGCTAATCTTCAGCAAGGGAACAGTCTGATAATAATAATGAAAATTAAAAATTCTGAGACAGAAACAAATGTTTGAAAAACCCCTATGCAAAAAAAGGTCAAAGTATAAGTTGTCAGTGATGTGCCTATCTGCTTTTACTTTTCTTTGAGTGCCTGATACATTAGGAAATGTTGCCTTACCCAAGAACAATGTCAACATGAAAAGATATCCTTAGGTTATGAAGTGGATAAATCAAAAAAACCCTTTTCTTTAGGAAAAGAATCACTGGAGGGAATTGTGTGAAAATTATGCAAATAACTTCAATGCCAGATTGTTGCAGACACCAATATGAAAAGCCTTTTGGCAGCTTCTGAGTATTAAAGTTTCCTCAAGATTTCATCTTTTATGTAATTTACATATATTTGCTTTAATGTATGACTCTTTCTCACTTTAAGAGAAACTAATATTTGTAAGGGGGGGGAAACAATTTTGCCCTAATTTTTAGACAGCTTTTTCAGTCTGAGGAAAGATACAGAGAAGCTGCTGACGGAAGTATCTGTATGTTAAGAAGCTCTCAAAAACATTATACAAAATACAAAGGATACCTCAGATGTAGCAAGACCATATGGATATGTCCTTGAGGTTGTAGCTTAATTGTAAAGGTCTGCAGAAATCATATGTGGCAACAGCAGGCCTTTAAGAAGTTTGCAAACACATCATAGAATCATAGAGAACATCTAGTCTAACCCCCTACCCAATGCAAGAACATCCTAAACCATCCTTGACAAGTATTCGTCCAGCTGCTCCTTGAAGAAGTTGCCAATGAGGGGGAACCCACCACAACCTTAGACAACTGATTCCACTGCTGAATTACTCTTAACATGAAGAAGTTTTCCTAATGTCCAGCCGGTCCCTTCCCTTCTGTAGTTTACACCCATTGTTTTGAATCCTATTCTTTGTTGCCAATAGGAACAGCTCCCTTCCCTCCTCTAAGTGACAGCCTTTTAAATACGTAAAGAGAGCAATCATGTCTCCCCTCAGCATCCTCTTCTCCAAACTAAACATTCCCCGGTCCCTCAGTCTTTCTTCATAGGGCTTGATCTCCAGCCCCCTGATTATCCTGGTTACTCTCCTGTGCACCCATTCCAAGTCGTTTACAACCTTTTTGAAGTGAGGCCTCCAGAACTGCACACAGTAGTCCATGTATGGTCTGACCATTTCAGTATAAAGTGGGACAATGGAATCCTATGATTTGGATATTATGCCTTTGTTGATACACCCTAAGACTGCATTTGCCTTTTTTGCTGCTGCATCACAGTGACTACTCATATTTAGCTTCGCATCCACCCATATCCAAAGATCTTGTTCACACACACTGCTATCCGGAAGTGTATCCCTCATCCAGCACATATGCTTTGGCATTTCTGTTAATATTTATTCTAAGATTATGTTAGGGGCTTTTCATTTATGTATTCTGCTAAATGATTACAAAAGAAGTATTAGGTAAAAAGAAATAAAGCAAACAATAGAGCAGGAAAGATAAGAACAAGAAAGAGCAAATGGATATGAAAGAAATGTATCTTGATAGAGGGACTGGCTTTTATCCTAAGATCCGTTTCTGATGAGGGGAAGCACTTCCATCATTGGACACGAGGGGGTGATTGCTGTCCATTCCCCCCACCCACTGCAGACCCTTGCCATGCCTGATTTGCTGTTCATGCGGGTTCACTACAACAGAACTTCTAGAGGAAAAAATCCTGCTGTGTAGGAGATTCAGCTCAGTAGATGATTCTTCCATCAGGACTGGATACATTACAGCTGCCTTGGACTGTGGTTTTGTTGCAAAAATAGTTACTGCCGAGGGCATTGTGTTTCCCCAGCTTATTTTGATTTTATGGTTTTGTTTTTGCATGTACCTTTAACAGTGGACAAATTGGTCCAAGAATAAAAGTGGTTACTGGATAAGGTCATTTGCTTTAAAAACTCTGGGGCAACTTTATGAGAATTCTGTGTCCAAGTTCCTGTATCCCAGTAGAAAGGACACATGTATTGCATCAGTTATGTGGAAGGGAAGGAAATGAATTTAGAAATTGTGAGAAGGTACTTGTATGTTGATATGTGTGAGTGACTGAAGGAGAACCACCTTGTCATAATGCAGAGAAAACTCAAACAATGATACTGAAAGAACTACCAGAGAGGGAAAGAGAAACATTTTTTGAGGGAGTAAAATGTGTGACTCGCTTCCTTCTGTCTCATTTGAATGAAATGAGAATCATTTCAGAATCATTAATGGAAACTTGCTTTTCAGCAAGGTGCAGAAAGAAGTGTTTTATACATGCAAAATTAAAATGGCCAACTCATTTCTTGTAACAAAAAATGCATTTTATCTCAGAGAAACCATTTCATGCTCTTAAATTGTCTGTCAAACCATAACGGCTAATTAAGATCCAAAATGACTGTGAAATTGCAATATAAAATCCATTTAATTTTACTTGGGAATGCTAGGCCTTTCCTGTCAGGAAAGTAACACCTCTCATCAACTCCGCAGACACCAGCAATGACTCACCCCTCTGACTTTAGTTCTTCCAATTAACAATTCAGATTATTTTCATGAGTTTGCCACTGATCAACAGTCATTCGCTCTTCTGTGGGTTTGTTTCACTATGCCAGGAAGCTATAATTCAACAAACTTATCAGTTGTAGAGATAGGAGCAAGTTTTACTCTTAATATGGGAGTTTGCTCCTTCATTGATTCCCAAATGCAAAGCCTACTTCTTAATATTTACTCTGAGATGCTACAATATTAAATAAAAAATCCCCAGTGGGTCTATGTAAATATTCAGTAGTGAGCATTAGTGTTGGCTTCTGCCTCCATTTGTGTTCTGTGTTATTCATGCCTTACTAACAAGCTGGTTGATTCCAGTATTCCGTGCCATAAAACATATAATGAACAACAATGGCATCTGGGATTTATTTCTTCTAATAGAAGAAGTTTAATTATTAATCAAAGCCACAATGTGTGCTTAAATATTGGCAGAATGGCTTGATGGCACCAGGAAGTCAGTTCTGAATTAACCTTTTAAATTCTCTCTCTCTCTTTCATTAAAGAGTCAATGGCTACAATTTTCTGCTCATTTAAGACCAAAGTACCATATCTACCTTCAAGTTGTTGGACTATCACACTCCTGGGATCCACTCTGCACTCAGGAATTGCCAACTTTAGTGTGTAATTTACCCATATACATCTTGGATTTGCTTTTCCTGTCAGAAATCTTGTGGGCACAAATAACATGCATCACTTTACTTAGTGGATCATCATTCATAGTAAGAGCTGGTTCAGATAGCATTTTCACCAACTGTTCTTTAATTTGTGATCCTCATGCAAGTGATGCACATGGGTCAGCGGTGTAACACAGAGGACACTTTCAGTCCTCTATAGATTAGTTTCTAGAGGTAGAATGTGATCTGAAACTTGAAATTCCTGGACTGTTTCCACAAAGATATTTCCCCAGCTGGCACAAAGCATGCCCACACTTTTTCTGGGAGTTTCTACATCATGCCATGCTGAGAAAAAACACCTAAATTGGCTAAAGTTTAATGCAAAACAAGACCAGTATCATCTATTATAGTGACTGCTATGTGCAAAGCTGGGTCTTCTATTGGTTCATTTCATCAGGCACAAAGAATGATTGCCATCTAGGCAACCTATTTGCCACCTAGTTGGTTTAGTCACCCCTTGAACACTTATACAAATTGAATCAAGGCCTCCTGACCACCCTTTACTCAGTTGAACCACATATGGTGTTGCTTGGGTAACTGGGAATGGGTGGTTCTACAGGAGTCACAGAACTACAACTCCATGTTGCTTTCCTTTTCTCCCAGGCATTCTACACACCTGATGGCCAATAGTCTGAGGCAGCACAGTGTACAGAACAGTGCTGTCACATTCAGTACAACAATGTAATGTCACATGTTGTGTAAAATAAGACATTACAGCAAATAAACAGAGAGAGCCACAACCTCATAGGCCCTACACCACTTCTTCTTCTATTGTCCAGCCTGCCAATCTTTGTCTGAAGCACTACTGTCTGTGTACCAGCCTGCAGAGCTAAGGTGGGTGGTGATCAGATACAGGGCTTTTTTGATGGTAGTGCCTTGCCTTTGCAATTCCCTGCCCCTTGAGCCTTACCTGGCATCAACTTTAGTTTCCTTCAGGTGCCAAGCCAAAACATTTCTCTTTACCCATGCTTTTAACTAAACAGTTCCATCTTTTTAGTTGTTTTGTGGTCTGCTCCTAGTCTGAAGCCTGTGTTATCAGTATTGTTGTAGACTGCTCTGTTTGTTCTTTGCTGCTTTTGTGCCAAGGCATGTATTTATGATTGATTTTTATTGGCTTGTTGGTACTGTTTTATAGTTTAAATAAATAAATACATATCGATAGAGTTTGGTTTTGTGTTTCTTGTAATTCACTCTTTCAGAAAGGTTTGCTAACAAGCCCAGATGAATATAATCACTTTTGCTTGCTCACTTATATATCACTGCTCTTTCCACCATTCTTTTGGTCTCTTTTAATCTTGCATTCCTGGTACTTCATTTCTCTATGCATTCAATTTCAGCAGGCTTTGTCATTTTTGAGATAATTTATTTGTAGAAGAATTTTGGAGGACAAGGAGACATAGTTTTCACCCCCACTCCACCCCACCCCAAAATGTTTACACCTTCCATTTAGGCAGGCATGGCAGGCAGCTGAAGGTTCAGGCAAAATTTACCCAGATGCCAGTTGGCATCTGTTTCCCTGTTCAAGGGATTTCATCTGGAATGGAACCAAATGCCCATCCTGCCATGATAATTTGTATTAAACACTGCAGTATGCAAATGAAACTGCTGGATAATATGTCATGTAGAGTACTTATTGAATATTTTAAAGGGAAAGTATTTTGCCAAGATTATATACTCTGTTTTGGCTGCAGATTATAATTAAGTAGATCATTTTTCTGTATGCAGAGCTCTATATGACAACACATATTTCTATAGTGAGAATATTATAAAGATTTCAGGATAAATTAGAATAATTTAGTCTCCACTTTATAGGTAATTCTATATGTCATCCATTGCTCACCAAAAGTGAATTTAAACCTACATTGTCAGGAATGTATATTCAGTTTCTGTTCTGCATCTTCTACTACTAGCTTATGCCTTAAGGGGCGGCCCCCAAATACAGTGTGTGGGTTCTCTCGGTGGTCACCCCTCCATGTGGGCCCAGGAGGCAGTCAGTGGAGCCAACTACCTCCCTTCTGCTCCCCATGGGCAACGGGCTCAGGGATGGCCGCACCCCCTTGTGCCCTCAGAAGCAGCCCCCAATTAGGGTATGGGGGTTCTCTTGGTGGCCGCCCCTCCTCACAGGCCTGGGAGGTGGTCAGTGGAGCTGACCACCTCCCTTCTGCCCCCCCGTGGGCAATGGGCTCAGAGGTGGAGTGGCCCGCACCTCCCTTGTGCCCAAGGGGCGCCCATCATATATGGTGTGTGGGTTCTGTCAGTGGCCACCCCTCCTCGTGGGCATATCACACCTGCCAGATATGGTGACAGTGACGGATGCCTCCTCCTCTCTGGAGAGAGATCCAGAGGAGTTAGCTGTGTTAGTCTGTATTTGCCATATGTGGTGGCAGGGGACAAATGGATGGATGATGTCTCCCTCTCTTGGGGGAGGTTACTCTAAGATCCACTCTTACGAAGGGCCTTCTCCCCAACCCGTGGGTTCGGGGGTGGCCTGTATCCATAGGTGCCACCATGTCCATAAGGTGGGGTCTGAGGACAGACAATGGGCCTCCTTGGGCCCTAAGGGGCGCACACTACATTTCCCATGTGGGTTAAGTCCCACTCTTGAGGACGGCTACTGACGAAACCCACCAGCTGGATAGGGTAGCACTGAATGGACAGAGGTTGGGGGGATGGTACTCTGATGGAATGGATGGACGGACTCTTGCCCACTGTCTGTCCTCAGAACCCACCTTATGGACATGGCGGCACCTATGGATACCATCCCACATTGGTTGGGGGAGAAGCATCGAGGACAGAAAGATGCCTGGCCCTCGTTCTGAGGAAGACTGGTGGTGGCTGATGAGAACCCACCTCCCGGACTTGGCAGCACTCCCCTTCGGGTGAGGAAATTCTAAATGCCTGGGGGGCATCTCCTCTCACCCTGGGATGTGCATGGGTGGATGGGATGGATGGATGGACACCTCCCCCTTTGGGGGAGAATGACACCACTGATCTCCTCTGTTCCCTGGGACAGGTCATCCTCTTGATCCACTGGCTGGACAGATGCCTATCTACCCCTCTTTGGGCTATGGCAGTACCTGCCAGAGCACACAATCGAGACATCATGACCCCCCACCCCAGAGAGGATGTGGCCTTCATCACAGACCTGTGCACTGCGAGCCCTCGGGTGAGGAACCCTCTTAGCTTTGCTCTAGATCCAGGCGGTGGACCTGAGAATGGGAGAGGCCAAAGCCACCACACAGACAGCTTGCCACAGATGGAACAGACATGCATGGGAGGGTGGGATGGACGGATGACTCCCCCTTGCGGGGAGGAAATTCTAAAAATGCCCAGGGGCAGTCTCCCCTCGCCCCGGGATGTGCATGGGTGGGAGGGAGAGATGGATGGATGCCTCACCCTTGGGGGGGGGAGGAAATTCTATGGGGGTGGGCCATCTCCCTCACCCCAGGACAGCAGAGCAATGCAATGGAATCGTGGCTGACAGTCACCTCCACATCTTTCCAAAGGCACAGGTTCTCAAAATAAGGACTCGGCATGGAGACCGCAGGGCAGCAGAGGCGGACTATGCTCTTCCCCCTTGCCAGGGACCAACAGGGACCTACAAAATCCACCTGCCGGACATGGCAGCCCCAGCAGAACCCCTGCCCCCAGGGCTAGGAGGGAAAGAAACAGTCCCCTGGACAGAGCGGTGCATGCAGTACCTGCCCCAGCAGCACACATGCCCCTGCAAAAGAGCAGCAGCTTCTGAGAGAACCCATCTGCCGTACATGGCTGCACTCCTCTTGAGGGGAGGAAATTCTAAAAATGCCCAGGGGGGCCATTTCCCCTCACCTCGGGATGTGCATGGGTGGATGGGGCGGATGCCTCCCCCTTGGAGGGAGGAAATTCTAAATGCCCGGGGGGGGGGCTGTCTCCACTCACCCTGGGATGTGCATGGGTGGGTGGGACCAACAGACGGACACCTCCTCCTTGGGGAGAGGAAATTCTACATGCCCGGGGGGCCTCTCCCTTACCCCAGGACAGGAGAGTCACGCAACAGAATCATGCCCACTGGTCACTCCTTTCCAGGCAGCTCTGGTTTTCAAAATAAGACCTCTGGTCTGCATGGAGACCACAGGGCAGCACTGCTGAACTATGCCCTCCCCCCTGCTAGGGGCCAACAGGGACCCACAGAACCCACCTGCCAGATGTGGCAGCACTGGCAGAACCCCTGCCCCATGTCAGGGAGCAGAGGAGACAGTCCCCTGCACAGAGACAGCAGGGCAGCACAGCTGAGCTATGCCCATTCCCCATGCTGAGAAGTTGCATGGCTAACAGCACCAACAGAACCCACCCTCCGGACATGGCGGTACCGATGGATGCCCTCCACATCCTTTCAAGAGGGACCAGTGTTCAAAATAAGACTCCACCTCCCGCCAGTAAAACCCACCAGTTGGAGTTGGTGGCATTGACGGATGCCTCCCATTATTTGGTTTGTGGCAGTACCTACCACAGCACACAATTGAAACAGGCCTCCCCCTGTGAGGAGATATTTGACAGTGCTACCGACCAACTGACACAGACTTCCCCCTGAACGATGTGTGAGTGGCCCAGACAAAGCCTGACGGTGGACCACTTTACTTTTGGCGCAGGAGGGACATAACCCACAGACCCCTTACAATTAAGGACAGGTGCTTCAAGAAAGAATATCAGTCCTGTGAGCCCTCGGGCAAGGATCCCTATAAGCTTGACCCCAGAGCTAGGTGGTGGCCCTGAGACTGGCACCCAAGAGCGCACAGACACCTTGCCGTTCGATACAGGTGCTCAAAGAAAGAAAAGGAGGAACAAAAACAAAAGGTTGTCCTGTGTGAGCCTCCAGGGGAGGTGCCCACATTCATCTTTGCCCCAGAGCCAGGCGGTGGCCCTGAGACCGGTGCCCAAACACCACACAGACACCTTGCCATTCAATACAGGTGCTCAAAGAAATAGTAAGGAGGAACACAAACAAAAGGTTGTCCTGTGTGAGCTTCCAGGGGAGGTGCCCACATTCAGCTTTGCCCCAGAGCCAGGCAGTGGCCCCGAGACCGGTGCTCAAAGCCAGAAGAAGGAGGAACACAAACAAAATGGTTGTCCTGTGATTCCCCCCGGCGGAGGTGCCCACTCAGCTTTGACTCAGAGTCCCCCAACAAATCAGGAGTAGCACTCAGCCAGGAAAATGGCAGGAAACAAGAGTGAAGGAATAAATAAAACAAAAAGAAGAGTGAATGACTGAGACCTCACAACAGAAGCACAGGAGGAAGCTTTTTCCCTGGAGCCTGGCAGTAGGCAGGCGGACACACATTGATCCGGGGTGGCTCAGGGCCTAGACAAGTCCAGGTCCAAGGAGGGGTACCCAACCAGGGGGAGGTTGACCTTAATAAAGGACAACCTATCCACCAGGTCTGGGTGTAGACGTGCACAGTGGGGATTGAAGGTCTCCCAGATGGAAGAATACCCACTTGCTCTGGACACTTGTGGGAGGGCAGGAGAGGATGTTAGTGGCCACGATGGAGAGGTCTGGACAGATGGCAGATTTTCGTGCCCAATACTCCAGGGGGTTGGTGTGGGGAGGCTCAGTGGGCTCAGCAAGGTACTCTCACACCATGGCCCACACCGAGTCCTCCAACCTGACAGACACACCGACCCTGCTGGTGTCAACTGCACAGCCCACTGCATATGACCAGAGGTCCCTGGGGACGGCCAGCTCATTTACAGCCTCCTGCTCCTGCTCCTCCTCCACCCCCGCCACACCCTCAACCCTCTGTCCCGCTTTCTGTACCTGATACCTGTGCACCGCTCTGTGCAGGACCTTCTTCCAGTCCTGCAGCTGGCCGTCCCACATGGTGATGCTGCCCTTTATCCGGGGGTCACATATGCAGGCCAGTCTGTATGGCTGCTCCAGGCAGAGAGGATGCAAGCGGGTGGTTATGCCCGCGTGCAACCTCCTGACCAAGTCCTTGACCTGGGGGCAAGATTGTCCTCATTCTCCAGCTCGTTGACCAGCACCCAGTCCAGCCCATAGATCAGGGGGATGTCCTGTCCCAGGCTGGACTGGTATGGGCATAGGAGCTCAGTGATGTCCTTAAAGGGCTTAAGGACACGGACCATCTAGGAGAGAGCCAACTAGTCCACATAGCTGATGCTGACCTCCTCTCCCTCCCGCATAATAGCCATGGACGACATGATGTCTTGGACCGGGATTTTTTTCTCCACCAGACGACTAACCATGTCATAGGTGGAGTTCCAGTGGGTGGGCATGTCCTGGTACAGGTAGTGTTCAGGACTGCCCCCCTCCCCCGCCTCTGGAGCAGCTCATGTGAAGATTTCACATTGTGGAAGAAGTGCAAAGCCAGATGCTGGCAGTTGTCCAACAGTCACGCATGGACAACGTTTCCTGGTCCCAGGTGGCCTTGACCTTGCTACCAAGCTCAAGAGCATCCACCATGATCAGGTGCAACTTATGCGCAAAGGTATACAAGGCCATTGAGGGATGCCTCTTTCAGGGCTGCCAGCATGTTGCTTCCTGCATCAGTGACCATGATGCCACGGACAAAATCACCCCCGGGCGGCCATTCCCTCAGCCCAGCCTTGATCGTGGTGGTGATATTTTTCCCCATGTGATCATCATCCATCCCCCGTGCCTGGATCATGACCATTCTGTACCCCAGCTGCAAGGGCATCACCTCACCCTGGGGCCCGAGTATTTCCCTGGGGTAGCGGAGGTCCTTCGGCTGCCACCAATGGGCAGTGAGAGCAAGGTAGCTGTGATGGTAGCCACTCCACATATATGCCATGAAGTGCATGGTCCGACCTTTGGCACATGACAGCTCCCGAACAGCCATGTCTCACACACTGCAGTAGAGGGTGGGAATGACTCACTGGCCAATGGTCCGCCACTATGGCATCATGAACCAGGGGGTGAAATGACTCAGCAGCCTCCGAAAGCCCACACCATCCATGATAGACAAAGGGAGTCCTTCCAGGACAATCATCTCCGCCAGCACACAAGTGCTCACCTCCTGAGCCCTCCCCCTGACTCTTTTGATAGGCACCATCCCCAACCCCGAGGGGACAAGCTCCTGCAAGGTAGCCTGCCTGGACTCCCACCCACATCAACCTTGGGCAAGGCTTCTTGCTCGCGGTGGACTCCCATGACCCTCTCCCATTTTTCTGATCAGGAGCCCTCCTCTTCCACACGCCAGATGATTTGCATTGCTCTGGAGGCAGCAGGCTTGGGTGGTACCTCTGCAGATGCAAGCGGAGAGCGGTTGATGACAGGTGCATAGGGTCACAGCCCTGATGCACCAGGGCATCACAGGAATGACACCACACTGTACAGGGGTCATTGGAAGGGACTGGAAGTGCTGCTACAGTGCCTGACCAAAATGGCGACCTGGAGTTGGCGAGTCAGGAGGAGGACGAAGGATTACCAGCCGTGGTGTGGTGCAGGGCTTGGAAGACGGAGTGAGGGGAGGACTGCAGGCAGGGACAGTCCCAAGAGTTTGGGATTGGGAGGAGCTGGATGTCTCTCCAAAACCCCGACTTTCTTCCTGAGATTCCCCCTTGTCATCTTCCTGTTCTGCCTCCTCCACAGCCCCCACAGGGGGATCTACCGCAGTTGGAGTCTCTGGTGCCTCTGAGACCTCCCCTCCCCCAGTATTGCTGTGCTCTGATGGGCAACCAGGACAAGCTGTGCACTTCCTCCCCCCATGACCACCCTTGCTCTTCATTCCACACCTCATAGTGCTGCACGCAAAAATAAGTTGGAAGCAATAGAAACAAGATAACTTGGAGGAGTTTCTGCCCTCAGGTGACTAAGTCACACAAAGCTGGGCCCCAGAGAAAGGCAGTGGCCCTGGGACTGGGCTTGGGGGAGAGCCCCTAAACAACACAGAGAGAGACACCTGCCCAGGCGGCAGAGGGGCTCAAAATAAAAAGGAGATACACACAGTGGGTGCGCGAAAACAAGACTGAGCTGCAACAAAGAGGCATGCACAGCAAGCAAGAGAGAGAAAGCAAGAAAGCTGGGACCTCAGTAGGAACCCACACAAAGCTGGGCCCCCGAGCAAGGCAGTGGCCCTGGGACTGGGCTTGGTGGAGAGGCCCTAAACCAAAACCAAAGGCAACAAGGAAACAGCAAGAGTAAGCCATCAAAAGAGCAGAGAAAGAATTGAGAAGAGACAAAGACAAGCAAATAAAAAAGGGGAGGCCTAGCACAGGCCCCACAGACAGGCTAAGGCCTGAGAATAGGGTGGGGTGGGGTGGAGGAAAAAAGGCACCCTCACCCAAAGACCTTCCCCCAGCAAGGCCAAGAGCTGCAAATAAGAGGCTTCTTTCAATCTCTTTTGAAGCAGCAGCAGCCAAGAGCACAATCCCAAATCTACACTCTCTCACTACTCCAATCCCAGCAACAGATCCTCCTCCCTCTCCCTCTGTCTACTGGGACTGAAACATGAGACAGAGAGGTACCTTTTATAAAAAACGCTGACATAGGAGGTCTGTGGTTGGCTGACAGACCTGCCTAACAGGGTTTAGAGGGGTGAGATTGGTGTGCCCATGGCTACAGAAGGCCCACCTCCTTTGTTGCATAGGGGACTGACCCCCAGCTCCTGGCTGTATAGGGCAGAATGGAAGCTATTTAAAAATACCATGAGGAGATTAGGCTGAGGCATTCATATTCGCCCACCCTTTCCAAGTGCCAAAATGACTGCACACTTCCTGCAGCTATGTCAGCACTTGAAAAAGCCATGGGGGAACAAGAGTGACTCCAGCCCACTGTACTTCAAGCCTGATCAGGATCAGACCTGTGCAGCAATTTTATATTGCTTAAAATGGCAGTGGCATCCATGAATCGGACCCGTGGATGCCATCACATCTAGTTTTGCCCAGAGGCCATGGCATGAAGATATAACACAGCTCTGCTGTGAAAAGAAAAAAAAAGAGTCTGTTAAAGGGCTGAAAGGGGAGGAAGGAAGCAGAGGTTAGGTCTCCCAGTTTGAAGCCCTACAAGCCCTACAAATTATGCTTGGAATGAGCACAATGCTATGGGGAAGCTCCCAACAGAAGTGGACATGTCCAGAGGTCCACATGAGGAAAATCCCCATGTGGAAGTAGCCCATGTGATTTACTGGGATTGGATGCTCATCTTGTGCTAATCTGATTCCTGTTTTAAAAAAACTCCTGCAGGAGCATCCTCATAGTACAAGATAGCAGCATTTATTTTGGATGTGCCCCTCCTTCTGGTCCTTTACCCTAACATGGAACTCATCATTCCTTAGTCCATTAACTATGGTGTAATCAATCTGGTGGAACTCCCACAAGGCTCTCACAAATCACTTTTCAGTCCCAACACATAATTCAATAATGTAGGGCTTTGAAGATGAATGCTCAAAATTTAACACAATTCTTTTCAGCAGGATTGACACAATGTCAATTTCAGAAATGTATCAATGAAACATATAACTTTACCGGGAATATTAACAATGTAACTCACAAAGGATATGACTGAGGCTTTCGTCACAGCTGCAGATTGCTGTTTGAAGCTGATCTTCAAGATGCAGCAATTTCTCACTAATTTGTTCACATTTTTCTTCAAGTTCTGTAGAAAGTACTGGGAATTCCTATAAGCAGATAAAAATTAAGAAAGTGTGTATGCTCTTGGTTTCCATTAGCATGATTTGGGAACATGTTAAACAGGTGGTGGTGGAAAGTGCTGTCAAGTCATAACTGACTTATGGTGACCCCTGCTGCAGTTTTCAAGGCAAGAGACTAACAGAGATGGTTTTCATTGCCTGCCTCTGCATAACAATCTACATCTTTGTTGGGGGTCTCCCAATCAATTACTAACCAAGGCTTAGCTTTCGAGATCTGACAAGATTGGACTTGCCTGGGCTATACATGGTGCCATCGGTACATTAATATTTTATTATTCAGGGTCAAACTTGACATGATAGCTGCAGACCCATCTCTCTAACTGCAGGGCTATCAGATATAAGCTAGAGCTTGGTGCCCAATTATCAGAGCAGATATAGTGCACAGGTAACACAGAGCTTACCTCCTCACCTCCAGTCTATTGCCTAGGGACTTTTATCTCAGGCACTTTTAGTTCTCAGCTCATCTAGGTAAAAGTACATGGGCAACATGATGAGCAAGGGAAAACAAAGTTTCCATACCCTACACACTCTTAAAATTGGGCTCACACCTCTGCTTCATTGGATCAGTCATTACATTTAGTTTCAGCCTCTTGCTATGGGATGTTCAAACCTCACTGAGGGGACAATTTGTATCAGAATTGAAACAGAATTCAAAGTCAAAATCCCTGTTAAAAAGCACCTGTATGCAGGGAGGGTGGATTTGAGCCATAGGGCTGGTGCAGAGGGGATTTAATCCTTTCTTTTCTGCTGTTTTCCTGACAGAAATTCTCCCCCTGCCCCAACATATTAGGAAAAAGACATGCTTACAAGTATGTGATCCACCAAGAAAAACACAGCTTGACAAACCACACTGTTTTTATTATCCTGGGAAGTAGCAAAAAGCAGGTGGTGATTTGTACCCTTATTAGACTTTGGTTTGGTAGGTCACAAGTTGAGCATGCCTGCTTTACCACATCCCTCTCATCTACATCACACATCTTATAGAGGAATTGGATTAGCTTCAGTCAAATGGCCTAATTTTCTTTCAGCAGTCAAGAAAGATATGGGTGATGCAACTCAGTCATGTTGACTGATGAGGCACTATCTCTAAAAAGCAGTCACTAGAGACACTGTTGTCAATTTCCATCAGCTTTCTGAGTCACTGCTCTTTAGTTGATATCACGCCTATATGCCTGCAAATTTTTTGGGAGGTGTCTCACCTTACAATGGGTATCTGATCCTTCTGTGGAGTCAGTTGCAATTCTTTTGAAATCTCATGGGAATTGCACATTTTGGACTTTGGGTCAGAATTCCACCCACCGTTTTAGAAACATGGACAATATTAACAGTGAGCATTTTCAGAAACCAAGCTAACAATCAAGGTAGGAACATTTTCTTGTCTGAAGCAACTAAGTGAAACTTTACATTATAACACATTTAGTGCAATTATTAGTCTGCCCCCTAAACCATGATACCTTGGGTTTTTAAAAGTCATACAAATTTCCAATCAACAATGCTGCTTTGTTTTCTATATTCTTAAGTGTCTCTTTTAGAAAGGGCATTTAAAAATCCTATCATCATTGGCTGCATTACAGTAAGCAACAAACTAAGACTGAGAAGAGGGGAAGGCTAGGCAAGAAAATTAAATTTCAAAATGAGAGGGAAAAATTGAAACAGATAAACAGAGATTAGAGAGCCAGACTGCAAGAAGAGAACATTCAGAAGATGAAAATGAGAATAATGTTAATATTACCTCTTAAAGACAATATAGAAACCAAAGCATTCTACATATAAATTGAGAAAGTTGTGGAACAGACAGGAAAACAAGGGAGTGGCCAATGGAGGCAAACACAGAATCCAATTGTTGTTATGCAAGATACACGTTTATGGAAGGGAGTTATTACATTTTTGGTGCAGGTGAAATGAATAGTTCTAGTGAGAAATGCAGAATTTTACTGATGGGAAAGATGCAGGGCAATAAGTCACAAATAAAAGAAACAACAATCCTGAATGGAAACCACAACTGGGGATAAATAACGAACTATCTGACTCTAATATCTATAACCTATAAATTTATCTCTGAAAGTGCTAAGTGCTAAGTGCAATAAATACAATTCATGTCATAAATACAATAAATACAATTCATCTGTCAATGTAATAATCCACTCTTCCGTCTGAGAAGGAAATATATACAGAGCTCATAAATTTTCAAAACATTTTTCAAAATATTCAAAATTGACTGTCTTCCAAGAAAACTTCAGTATTGGTTCATTAGTCTTTTAAGTAAATGGTCATGTGTTCTTCAGTTTCTGAATAGCTATGCCGGCACTGAGTACTCCCACGTAGCTGCCAGTTCAATAAGTACGTGGGTCGTAATTAGGTTGTTTAAATCAAAGTTGGTAAATTCTTGCTTTGTTTTTTCTTTCTTTTCTAGGTGAAGACAAAAGAAAACAAGAGGAACCCCAAAGGATTCCCTACTCGTTACGATCAAATGTTGCTTTAAGATAGATATAGTAATTTTGCTTCAACCAAGAGCAGTATTTCTTCCTCTTTCTCTTCCTTGTAGGTGGAGCCGAGAAAACTAGAAGGGGGACCTCGAAGGATCCTCAGCCCGACAAGTGGCCGGCTATATTATCAAACTTGTTTCATCCAATATCAACTTCCTCAGGGGCTAGTAGACTGATCCACCTATACAATTGTCTTTCTATAAATAAGTTTTTCTTATTACAAACTTGTCTGTTCCTTGTGGCTACCCACCATGTACAAAAATATCCAGACTTCAACATAGACTGAAACACTTACCAAAGCTATAGTATATAAAGTTTCATGTGCATAACTTTAGCGCACCTCAAAGACGGCCGTATATAAATGTTCCCACCCCGCCAGAGACATTATATACAGATGCGCAGCAGCCCAAATAACATTTAAAGAAACTAACAAAATGTGTTAACAACGTACAATGATACATTTCACAAAAAGCAAGATAGATTAAATTCAGAGTTCAATCCCTTAAATTGGAGACTATAGATATTAGAGTCAGATAGTTCTTTATTTATCCTCAGGTGTGGTTTCCATTCAGGATTGTTGGTTCTTGCCAGGGGCGCCTCTTTTTGGTTTACAAATAAAAGAAGAGCAGGAATGTGAAGACCTTTGCAGGAAGCAATGGCATGTGGCCTCCAGAAATGACAAGGAAAGCAAACAATTCAGGAGGACTTGCTTCTTTCAGGAGCCACAACTGGATGCAGGAATTTCCCTACTCACCATATCTCCTGAAAAATTAGATGACTATTTTGCATAGCTCCCCACTGAGTTCACTGGGCTTCATTTCAGTTTACTGAGCAAGTAAGAATAGAGAAAAAATTTCCCTCCTTGAGAGCTTGTGTTAGGGAAACAAAAAAGGGAAAGATCTCTCCATCAACAAACACAAGTAAAACTTTAAGTGCTCTAATTCCCAATAATGCTGAACTCATCACTCCAAAACTCCAGTAAGAAAAATGCACTTGTACCAGGAATCACTATGGTGTAAGTTTTTAAATGTGTTGGTGATGGGAGTAAAAAGGCAGGGGAAGATCTCTCTATATTGACCACCAAACGTCCTTCTGTCAGTAACAGGTGACAGAAAACAATGAAGAACAACTCATCCATCAAACTGTTAAATTGTTATCAAACACCCAGCAGGATCCTGCATATTTTAGGACAAAAATACACCTGAGCAATTTACAAGACTGGAAAGCTATTAGAAAACACCTTTGTGACTAGCATACAAGAAGAGATGACAGCCTTGTAAGCAAACCTTGCTATCTAATAAGCTTTCAAGGAGCTTTCAGTCATGAAATCATTTATTTTCATTGCTCTGAAAATTCTTAAAAGTACTGATTACTAATGGGAGCATCCATCTCAGAATACCAATTTTGTTCAAAATGTTCACCATTTATTAAAAATAATTAGATTGGGATAAAGCTATCTTTACGCGAGGGTTAGGCAAAATAACTAAATGCTGAGCAAAGCCTTCATATACTTATAGTAAGGACTATATACAGAGCTAGTTTTAAAGCTGAGCATCTGATTTCAGTGAGGAAAGCTTTCAACGCTGCATGAAAACTCCTAAGTCCATGTTTAATGAATGAAAGCTATGAAACAAGGTCCTCAAAATCTTATCACTACACAAGGTTAAAAATTTCAGCAATCGCAGTTAAGAAAATGGGGGGAAGGATTTTTTTAAAGTTGAGCTGTAACTCCAGAATGTTAATTTAGTGAGCAATTTCGCTCAATCTGATTTAAGGGCATTTTTTAAAATTGGGTGGTATTATTATATGAAGTCATAGATCGGACTCCTACTGGCACCAAGCAAAATTTCCAGAGTTGATTTGAAAACAACCTATGATATAAATAAATTCCTGATTGTATTGCAAACTATGGGATCTTGAAATTCTGTGCTATTCAGCAATAAGATTGATGCAAGTTTCTCAAATCTTTAAAAAATTTATTACACTTTAATTTTATGATAACTCAGACTTACGATCTAACTAAATTAGTGATCACGGCTAAATCTTAAAGCAGTGAATTCCATGTTAATTACGTTTTAGGGAAGAGCATCATCCTTTTGTCTGTTCTGAATATACTGCCTTTCAGCTTCACTAGGTGCTTGCAAGTTCTAGTATTACAGGAGAAGAATAATTCTTTCTATGCATAATTTTATAAACTTGATCATGTCTTTAGTTGTCTTTCCTCCAAACTAAAACCCCCCAAATTCATTAGCCTTTCCTTTCAAACAGTTGATCCTTTTGGTTGTTCTATTCTGTATTTTTTCCAGCTCTACAACATCCTTTTTAAAGATATAGTGACCAGAACTGAACAGAGCATTCCAAACGGTGGGGTAATTTTGTTTTCAACTCCTTTCCTAATAATAATCCTTAGGATAGTATTTGCCTTGTTCACCACTGCTGCACACAATGTCAATGTTTTCATAGAATGATCCACTACTGGTTAGTTACACTACCAGTTCAGATCCCAACAAGCATATATGTAAAGTTAGGGTGTTTGGGGGGGTGCGGTTTGCCCCAATATGCATCATTTTACATTTACATTGAAAACTTCATTTGTCAGGCCCACTCACCCTATTTGGAGAGACCGTTTAGGAGTTCTCCACAATCTGTTTTAATTCTCACCGACCTGAACAATTTGGTATCGTCTGCATACTTGGCCACTTTTTTACTAATCAAGGAGCTTCCTGATTTTTCTGTGATTTTCCATCCTGCTCAGAGAAAGTGGTCTTGTAGCAGTTTGTTGTTTAAATATTAAGCACAGTTCCCTCTCTCACCTGACACTTTGTTCTGAGATTTGTCAGATAAGAGTCTGGTGGGTAAATGTGAGGGTCATTCTGTCAGATATTTCCATTTGTGCTAAGTTACAACTGAGGTTTATGTAGTTTTGTAAACTACATAACTCTAAAGGTAGTTGTTTTCTTTCAGAGTGATGTTTAGTTTTGCAGAATGCTGCAGTTTGATTTTTCAGAAAATGTTCACTTTACAGTGCTGAGAACTGTGTATACTTGCCTATTCATTTCTCCAAGTAAACTATGAAGAAAAACCACATACATCATTTTTCCATTGGCAAGTATGATAAAACTAGGTCTCTGCCCACACATATATTTGTATCATAACATTAAGGACAGAGAAAACTACAACGCAATGAAGGCAAATATCCCCCACAGTTCTCATGTCACAAGTAAGCCAATTTGCAAATAAGACACATTTTCCCGATGCCACTTTTTGCTAAGCAATTTCCCATTTTGCTACAACAGACTAACATGGTTACCCCATGGGAATACTACTTGGGTGTCCATTAAACTCAATGGGCTTAGAAGGGTATAACTCTGATTGGGATTGTATAATTAACTAACTTTGGTAGGCATGCCAGCTGCCTGCCCTCTTGGAGAAACAGAAGTTGGCCACTGTTACCCATGTTTTGATCATATTAAGGCTCCATTAGCCACTAGATTGTTAGCTGGTAAATATTATCAACAACACTGCCGGCCAATTTTGAAGGGAAAAAACCCAATGTAATTTTTGCATCATTTAACATCTCATGGTAATACTTATGCTTTGCTTCAGTCCTGTTTCAGAATGGTTCCAGATTTCTACAAATCCATTGCATTGTTTATTGGATATCCTGTGCATTGACTTACTCTGTGTAAGCTGCCTTGAGCCCTAGTGAGAAAGGTGAAGTATAAATAACATGACAAATACATTTCTAAGTACATTCCTTTTTTAAATCTGTGGCTAATAACCAGCGTACATTAACCTGAACTGGTAACATTAAATTTGTTTGGCCTAATTTTTCTTACGTGACTGTAAGAAATTCTGCATAGGGAGAGGTATACAATGAGATGTCTATCTGTAACATGCCCCTTGCGGTGAAAGAAAATGAGGACATTTCTAGAAGATCTAGTGGAAATCTTTTTTTATGTTCTGTTAAAACTTGTTATGGTGATCTCCCGCCTTGTGTACTATGGCTTAACCTAGCTTGTTTATTTTGTGATGAGGAGGTTTGATAGGTCCCTCAAGAGTCCAAAGCTGTCCTACTGTTTTCTACAAACATCACAGATGGGTACTAGTTTGCTGGAGGGGTTTGATGTACTTCATACCAGAGACCATATGCTGCCTCCCCTGTTTACCTTGCATACCTCATGCTCTCTTGTCAGCTGCCAGTGGCTGATGTCTGGACTTCATCCATGAACTATTGTTATCATTCTTTCCTGATAACAGGTGTTTCCGCTATCTTTGTGCCTCTGGGATTATGGAACATTTTGTGCTCCAGAACAGTTAATAAATGCATTTATCTCTTCACATGAGTAATATACAGGTTTTTTCTCCTTTCATTGATTTTTGTATGACTGAAAAACCCTTTCCTCTAATATCTTTCCATTTTATATACTGATGAACTTCACTATTGGTTATGGGAGTTTAAAAAATGTGAACTAACATTTTGACTGTGAAATCTCTTTTAGTCCCAGAGGAAGTTATTTTACATTTATGCTCATAGCGAGGCTCCTAGAATCAAGGAAACGGATATTATCTTGCTAGGCAAACCACAGGCTCAGTGCACAGCTTTTTAACATTTGAAAATTTAGGTAACACGGGCTGCAGTAATGCACCCTGAACACAACAGCCTATGTTCAATGAATAATTAACTTTTAAAAAATCTCTTTCTGGCTCAGGGCAGCTTGCACTGTATAAAAATTATGATGATACAATCATTTAATATAATCAGTAAACCAATGTACCATATAAATACAATTACTAACAGCAGTGACTGCAGTCAGGTTATGTATCTAGCAGGACAAATATTGTAGGTGTAAAATATCACACACACATACACACACATGTATGCATCTTGTATCTATGATACAAGTGTTGGCATGTTGGATCTTATTTTACTTATGTATGTATTTAAAACATTTATATGTAGCCTTTCCACCCGAAATAGGGTCCCCAAAGATAATTAAATCATTAAAATAACATTTAAAATACATATATAAATGCAATAAAAATATAGAGACATATAGACATATAGACAAACACACACAACCAGGAAAGAGAGCCAATAAAAGCTTACTGGGGTATACCAAATGAAACAAAAAAATCTTCACCCACTGTGTTAGCAGTCAACCCTGACCCTCATGCTAAGGGAAGCTTATTTTTATTTTTTATTTGCTTCAACTTATATTCCACCCTCCCACACCAGCAGGCTCTGGGCGGATTACACTGCATAAACATTTCAATAAAATATTATATTTCAAAGATTTAAAACCACAATAAATAGAGTATAAATATTTTTAAAATTACAAAATTACAAGATTACAAAGTTTCAACAGAAATGCCTGGTGGACTAGCTCTGTTTTACAGGCCCAGCAGAAAGATAAATCCTGCCGAACCTTGGTCTCATTAGACAGAGCATTCCACCAGGTTGGAGCCAGGACCGAAAAGGCCTTGGCTCTGGTCAAGGCCGGGCGGGCCTCCCTGGGGCCAGGGACCGTTAATAGATGTTTAACACTAGATCGGAGCATCCTCTGTGGCACATATAGGGAGAGGGAGTCCCGCAGATACGCGGGCCCCAGTCCTCATTGGGCTTTATAGGTCATTACCAAAACCTTGAATCTGATTTGGTACTCTACTGGCAGCCAATGCAATTGGCGCAACACCAGTGTTATATGTGCTGTACTCAGCACCCTGGTGATGACACACGCCATTGCATTTTGAATGAGCGGCAACTGCCGGATCAGAACCAAGGGGAGCCCCACGTAGAGCGCGTTATAGTAGTCCAGCCTAGAGATAACCATTGTCTGGATTTCTCTGGTTAAAGTCACGGGTAGAAAGATAGGGAGCAAGTTGCCTGGCTTGACGAAGATGGAAAAAAGAAGACCTGGCAAATGCAGCGACCTGGGCCTCCATTTTCAAGGAGGCATCCAGGATCACCCCCAGGTTCCTGACTCTTGGAACTGGAGTAAGTTCCGCCCCATCAAGGTTAGGGAGCCGAGGTCCCAAATCCACACTCCTGTAACTCAAGTAAAGGATCTCTGTCTTCATGAGGTTTAATTTCAGCTGACTCTGCTTCAACCATCCAGTCATGGCATGCCCCAGAGCATCCGGAGCAGAGCCAGGCCGGCCGTCCATCAACAGATATAGCTGGGAGGACTTCCGGTTTGGGATCATGGTGGTCTGACGCAGCTCAGGAGCGGAGCTGTCCAAGCTGCTGTTTGTGAGGGCTAGTGGGGTGATAGATCGCCCGTGGCTCCGTTCTCAGGCGGCGAACAGACATGAACGCTCAGGATCCAGAGGGTGCGTTGATCTCGGCTGTGGGGGGAGATCTGCACAACAATCGCCCACCCAGCCTTGAGGTCCCGCTCTATGAAGGATGGCAAAGATCTCTGCAGCAGCTTTGGGTTCATTGAATTGACATAAGATCATCGTACCCAAGCTTCAGCAATTAATTTGGACTAATTTGGAACATTTTGAGTACTGAAACAGCGATTACAACCTGCAAATAGAACTGTTAAGGTAAAGATTGCTATCTCTCTTTTCGAGAAGAATTTTGATAAGAGGAACTGAATTAATTTGGAAGAGAAAGATTGCTAAGTTTTAAAGACTTACTGGCTATGTTCTGGCAAAGTGATTGAGTTAAAAAGAATTTATTTAGAAGAATTAGAGCAGGAAAGTGATTATTGTTTACATACCTGCGGTCTAAGAGAGAAAGTGACTGTGGGAAACTTGAAGAAACACGAGAACTGCTGTGTGGCGGTGACGGAGCAGGAAGTGCATCATAGCAATAGAGTAATGGGCTGGAAGCAGCGGCTAAAGGGAACCCAGAAAAGGAAGTGCGCCATTTTGGAAAAGGGAAAGGGCAAGGCCTCAACATAAGCGGAAGTGGGCCATCTTGGAGAAGGATAAGGGCAGAAGCTTCGAGTCAAAACCATAGAGAAAAGACGCCCGCCATTTTGGACACCGGAATTTTTTAATTGGAGAAGAATTTGTTTAAAACAGAGGACTTAACTTTGAAAATAATAAATTATTTTCACCACGGAGTTGCGGAAGAGAGCGGACTCATGGGAGCGAGGTAAAGCTAGCCCCACGATGTCAAAGAAGGAGTGGCAGTTGGCGTTGGAGAGCCTTGATAAGAAAGTGGCGGATGGAAACAAAGAGATTAAGGATATGATAAGGGATATGGCGAAAGATTTTAAAGAGACACTTAAATCGGAGGTGGCAGAAGTAACCAAGAGTATTGATGAGGTCAAGAAGGAATTACAAATGACGCAGTTGAAAGTTAAAGTAATGGAAGATGAAGTTGATAAATTGTCTGCTTCTTTTAAGATAGAAACCAAGGGTTTGCAAGGAAGAATGGCCGTGATGGAATGTAAACACATGGAAAGACAACTCAGATTTTGCGGAGTCCCCGAAGTAGAGGGGAAATCAGCCCAAGAGCAGATATCAGAAATACTTGCAGAATTTTTGGACAAGGAAGTGGAAGAAGTTGCGGCTCTTCTGGATGTGGTGTACAGAATTAATTCAAAATATGCAGCTCAAAAAAATCTACCAAGAGATATGATAGTGCAATTTACAACAAAAAGAACAAGAGAAGATATTGTGAGTAAGCAGTTTCAAAACCCTTTGGAAATTGCTGGA